>NW_026575137.1:8280000-9480000 GCF_905146905.1 Nyctereutes procyonoides
CCCCACATGTGAAATGTGTATAAAATCACTACCCGTAAGGGTAGTCCCAAGATTTAAATAAAATAGCACACATAAAAGCTTGCAAATGCTCCCCTCCCCCCCAAAAAAACTCTGTTCTCTATTAAAGTGCTGGTTGCCAAAAAGGAAAGGGGTGAGGAGATGAGCAAAATGGGTGAAGGGTAGGTGGGAGATACAGGTGTCCAGTTATGGAATGAAGAAGTCACAGGAATAAAAGGCACAGTACAGGGAATATAGTTAAGAATATTGTAACAGTGCCCTACAGAGGTAGATGGTAGCTATGCTCGTGGTGAGCACAGGACAACGTATAGAGAAGTTGAGTCACCACATTGTACACCCAAAACTAACATAACATTGTGTCAACTATATTCAAATAACTTTAAAAAAACAATTCTCTATCCATCCACTCACTTGACAAATATTCACTGCCTGTCTATTATGCAAAGTACTATTAACTAATGTCTTCCCCTGTCTTCCTAAGGTCTCAGAATAAATATGTATCTTAAAAAAAGTATTGCACTCAAAAGGGTGCTGTTTAGTATGTGGGAAAATCAACTTGAAGTTAACCAAATTTTTCTATATTTGAGGTCATGGAGACCACTGTTAGAGAACATACCCAATTCGTAAAGAGGTTTTCAAAAAAAACACTTTTTGTTTCCAAGAACATATTCACCATTTATGTGACACAACCACAGCTCTGGACTTAACTCCATGGCTCTTAGGTCTAACTGATTGGTGAGTTGCAAAAGCCTATGATGCAAAACTCACAAATGAAGAAAAAGGAAGAGGTAAGTGATTGACAATAGTAGCTGCAGCATGCTGACACACTTCTGGGGCAATCGCCTTCCTGTCCTGGAGGAAAGCGAGGTGGAGTTGGGAGATTGTGGGAAATGTGAGAAAACATTTTGGTCTTAGAGCGCAGAGTAGAGGGAGGTAAGAGTTAAAGAAGTGAATTGCAAAATCTCTGCCAAATGTGAGTTATTGTGATGTGAAGCCTGTCTACTGCTCTAGACTCTCACTCGGGCTTTAATTCCAGAGCTTCTTTTGCAAAAACACAACTGGTGGGGCTCTTCCCATGATAAGTCCACATAATAAAACTGGATGATCTATTTCAAGAAGAAAGGAAATTGGCACCTATCACCTGAACTTCAGTTCCACTGTAAGGGCTGAATATGTGACTCCCAGCTTTTCCACGACTCAGTTAGCGATGGGAAAACTGCTTTCCTAAGTGAAAAATCCTGGACTTGTACAGAAAATCACAGTATGTGTACAGTGATTTAGGACCCCCCTCCATGATGGATGCTCTAATTTCCAGGGTGATAATGTACAGAATGTAGAATCATGTGCCAAAATCAATGCTTCTATTTTCAGACTATGGTTTAAGTAAGTTTACCTATAACAAAAGAATTGTTGTTGTTTTAAACAATTAGTGGTTACCAGGGGTTGGGGGAGGGGAATACCGGGTCATTATTGTTTAATGGGTACAGAGCTTCAGTGTGGGGTGATGAAAAAGTTCTGAAGACGGATGGTGGGGACGGTTACACAACAATGTGAATGTACTTAATGCCACTGAACCTGTCCACTTGGAAATGGTTAAAATGGTCAATTTTAAGTTATGTATGTTTTAGCACAATAAAAATCTTCGAAAATGTTATTAGCCTCAAAAATGAAAACACATAGAAGAACGTGTTCCTGGTTATAAATCCTCGTTCACTAGACTGATAATAAAAAAAAAAAAATCCCTCAACACAACTATGTCAAAACGAGCATCCAATTAGATCAAGTGAATCATTAATATAACAAAAACATTTGTCATTGTGGAAAACCAGTAGTCCTGCCAAGAAGTTATACCTATGGAATTTTATACACACACACAGACACACAGACACACACACACACATTTATGGCTAAGAATCATAATAAATTTGCATAACCATATCTTTATGTAGTCAAACAATAAAAGAAACCACAGTGGGGGTAGGGGGAAGTCCATATATAATGCACACTTGAGAACCTTTTACTATAGAATTCTCAGACTTACATGCAATCTCCAGGAATAGAATATATTAGAACAAAATAGCTGAGAGAACAGTCTGTATTTTGAATCTCCCCCACACACTATCCCTCACCCCAGAAAATTGGGCTCATTTCCGTTTGCTTACCACCAGTCCTAGTACGAGGGTGCGGACTCTCTCTCCTATCTCTGGAGAAATGTCATTGCCAAACTGCTGCAGGGTAGTAAGGAACCGTTTCAGCTTACTGAGCTGCCTGGCGCCACAGGCTGGGGGCAGCTGTTGATTAGCCAGAGAAGAAGAGGAAGAAGAGGAAGGCCCATTGCTAAAGCCATTGGGCGGCGAGGGGGCGCCATTCAAGGCTGTGGGTGAATGGCTCGTGCCATTAGTTACTGTCAAGAGCACAAAATCAGAAAGAAAAAAAATAAATAAATTTACAGGGACTACGCACAAGGAAATTATAACCAAGCTCCATTCCCTTTAAATCCAGCGGATCTCATAGTTTAAGAACCATTGGGCCTTTGCTGTAAAAATACTCTGACTTCACAGAATTACCCCAGGTTCAGGTACTCTGTACCTAAGTGGGTCTAACTCCTCACAGTGCAGGAGGGTATTGTACACGGAAGCTGGTAATAAATGGGAGTCGGCTGTAACACAGGGACAGCCCTGCCTCCCATGTGCACATATGTCAACCACCTGAAATGTTTCAAACATAGAACAAACAGCACTTGGATGTCAGCCTTTTGTCACAGGCTTACATCAATATAACGGGACCATTCCTTTCTAAACTGTTCCCCTAGAGAAAGTGTACATTTGGTGGAGACTAAATTTATCACTGAACATTTTTAATCATGTTTTGTACACACAACTGACAGCTGTGTTTATAGAAATAGGACTTTCAAGTTTTAACCTTATACCACCCAATTAGAAGGCTATTTTCTCCCCCTCATATTTCTTAACCACTTCTTTAGGGAAAATGCAAATTTCATATACGAAGCCAAATGGATCTGGTAATTATCAAAGAGTTATTTCAAGAAATCGAAAAGGGACATCTCATTCCAGCCAGTAGCATGGATTGGTGGTAATTTGATAACTTTGTTTCTGATAAAATTTATTTGAACAGCAAGATAATTTCTAAGAACGAGGCTAGAAAATTTGGCACATTTCTCCCTGAAGAAAATGTTGATTTCATCATATTAAGTCAATTAATTCGACAAACTCATCTTCATCAACCCCATCTTTTTAATATAATTTTGACAGATCATCTCCCAACAGCAGTTTGAAGCTATCTTAAGCACTCTATTATTCTTAAAAGTTTCAAGATAATGAAATGGTCCCTTGTCCCAAGTAAGCGCCAAAGCAGCCTGTCTTGGAATGATTGCTCACTAGGACCTCTCACAGGAGACATATGCCTATCCCTGTGGCTTTGGGTAACAAACACACCAAATACAAGATGACAGGGTTACAACTTGGCACTGCGGCAGCCTCCTGTTCCTTACACGTTTGGAAAGGTCTTTTAAATGGCAGTGTGACGCTGCATAAACGGCCTGGGATGTGTATTTTGCCAATCCCTTCTAATCCCATGGATCTATCTGTTTTTGCCTCTGAGTCAGTCTTCATTCATATAGACTTCATGGCACGTGGTCTGTAAATAGCATTATCTGCAGCAGATAGCATTTATTGGTTTCACAAATCCTTTATGACAATTTTAACCAGGACTTTGAGATGGGCGAAAACAAAGCTTTCCACTCTCCCTACTGGATCATACAGGAAAGGAAGGGAAGTTGCTCTTCAGTCAGAATGTTCAGTCCTCTCCTTGGACAACCCAGAAAGCAAAACGCTCCACCGGTTCAGAACACGAGGCCTGAGCCGAGCTGGAATTGAGCAAAGGTTCAAAGACAAGAAAGATGCTCCTGATTTCAGAAAGTTTTCTGTATGTGACGGTTGCCTAGAGCGATACGTTCCCTTCTAACTTAAGGATGCTAGATTTGAGTCGCATTTGTAAATAAGAGGAGGAAGTGGTATTAGAAGATCAGAAGCAACCTGAAAATAACTGTAGAATATTAGCATGTTCCAAGTCAAAATGTACAAATCAAAGTCAGGAGCTACACATTAAATCAAACGAAAAGTTAAGGAGATAACAAATGGAGTCATGGACCAAATGGATGCAGTAGTCTTCACTGCAGAAATCAAAAGCAGACTACAACTGTGAAGCAAAAATGAAAAGGCAGCAAATATTGGCGGTCATACAAACTATGCCTAAGATGCTATTCATCTGCCCAGGCTCAATACCTACTCACTGGCAATTAAATGATTTGGTGTGTGGGGGTGGGGAGGGGAGGGGGGCGCTTACTTCTGCATACTACATTGACGCTGGGTCTTATCTTCCCTTAATTTTTATTTGCAGGGAAAAAAAATTAAGACTTCAAAATGGAAACAGGAAATGCAGAAATGCCTACTCACAAGTCGTCGGTGTAAATGAACTCGTTCTCGGAGCTCCTTGAGTTGTGGGGGGAGGTGGCATGGTGGGAGGAGTCAGCCTAGATGGGGTCTTCACATCCACAGGTGAGTCTGGCATCGTGGAGTGCTTCTCAGTCCGATCTGGAGGACGCCACCATGAACAGGTTATTTTATTCCTTAAGTACCTTTGCTTTTTTGTTTGTTTTTTTTAAGTAGGGTTCATCTTTTTTACAAGCAAGTGAACAGAAGAAACCTGACGTCTCCTATCAATAAAATAGGCTTATCTACTGAAGTTTAAATCAGGACTTTATCATCCAAACCCCACTTAAGAAGGTGTAGCACAGATGGCAGGACCTCATTTGTAACTGGGTTATTTTACGTCCTATTGTTATTTCTGGCTTGGGCAGATGCTACCTTGGTAGTGTTATATGCAACAGCACAACTTCACTCGAAGCTGAAGCCAACATTAGCAAGAGCTAAAAAATAGATGGGGAAGTAGAACAGTAATAAACCCTTTAGCTCAGAAATGACACAAATCTGAAGCTCTGTTATGCAGGTGAGATACTGGTAGGAGCCAGCATGTTGCAATGATTTTTTTCGGAACACCTGCCATTCCCTTTCCGTGCTTAGCTTCTGGCCTGTTAGGTGAAGCAGGTCATGTCTCCCAGATACACCTCTCACTTCAATGTTTCTCTGCCCTGTTTGAAAAAATCATGACATAAAGGCTGTACTTCACACAATGAAGATAAACTATTATTTATTCAGAATTTGTTAAGTTTACGACCCACGATTTAAAAACATGAGATCAACACTTCAATTAATAATCTCACACAGAGTAAGAATGGAAAAATCCCCAAATTGAGAGCTAAAAAGAACTAAAGTCCCTCCCTATATTTTTTCATGAGTGTGTGACAGATATGGAGAAATTTCCTGATTACTCAATAATGAACATTTGAGCTTCAGGACTGTTTCCTCTGAAGCATACTTTTCCTTTGATATTGTGAACTGGTTTTTTGTCAGTCCAATCTATTTATCAAAGCGACAGCCCTCCAATTAAAAAAAAAAAAAGTGGGTTTTTTTTATTTTTTTAATTTTTTGTTTGCTTCTTTAGATCCACTTTTCTACAAACATTGTATGCCTGAGTGCGTGCGCACCCCCCCCCCCAAAAAAATGTCTGAGGTACCTCTAATAGTCTCAAGCACAGATATTTCCCACTTGGACTTTTTGAAAAGTAAAGTAACACAGACTATTGATCAAGAATGAGTCTTTTAAAACATTCTGATAACCATAGGGAGAAATTCTCAAAAATTACTTACACGTCTGTTTAAAAAAAAAAAAAAAATGAAAGATCCAAATGACTACTCTGGCAATTCCAAACCTAGCTCACACTTTCATTCCAGAGCCAACTCATAAGACTTGGGTTGCCATAGACCAGACATTTTAAAGTTGCAATAATGCTAATACTGTATTAGGAAAAAAATGTGATTAGAAGAATGACAATACAATCATCGTCCTACAAAGAGCACTCTGATAACCTAGGACCAGGGTCCCAAATACTTCATCTCGACTGCTGGCTGAGTAACAACTAATGCCCCTCAGTAAGTAAGTGTTCTGAGCGACAGGATGGTAAAAAACACACAATGAAGAGAGCATTTCTACCACCATCTTCCTGTTCAAAACTCGTCTTCATCTCGCTTCGTCAGAGCATCTTACCCCCAGAGTCATAAAAATCACTCATTCTAGAAGCATACAGAAGTTAGGCAGGTCTAAAATTGCTTCTTCGACAATAAAAAAAAAAATCACTGCCCAGTCTACTCACCTCAACCAACCTCAGCAACAAGGGAATAAATAGCTTTCCGCTTATGTTGCAGCTGAGGGAAGAGGTACGGCAGCGAATACAAGTCTCCCTAAATAAAGGCAAATATTTCTGTCATGCCAGGGAAGGAGGGATGGAGGGAGGCTTGCCAGAGTCGGCTGGGAGATAACAGTGGGAACTGCTGGTCCATCTGGTTTTCATTCTGCTAACACTCACGCCGAACTGTTAGAGAAGGCAGTCCAGATACACAGATTTGAAGCACGTGGTTGCACAGAGAAAGAGGAAGAGCAGGAGGGGGCAGGGGGAGTGGGAATAATGACAAAATAAATAAATAAAGCGATGGGAGGAAGAAGGGAGAGAGGAAAGACCAAAACAGGGAGAAAAGTGCCTACGTGGGGGGAAAGTTACTCTCGATGGCTTGGTCGACCCCAGAAAGCTGAGCTTTGGTGGGTACAGCCCCTACACCTGACTTACCTTGATGCACGTCTCGAGCAAAACCTCAACCTCCATACGTATCGTAAACCCTGCTCTGCTTTATTCTGTTTGCTGACACTAAGAAAAAAAGGGGGATAGACTACAAAATTGAATTAAAAAGATTTCCTCTTCAAAGTCGGATGATCTTAATAATAGTAACAACAACAACAATAAAAGGTGGATGAGTGTTTTTGTTTTTTTTTTTTAATCCTTGAAATGAAATCAATCCTTGAACAATAACCACTGAGCCAAGAAATTAGCAAAAACACCACTGCTCCTAGCAGGAATATATACGTTCTAACTGGAATATATGGATATGTGTATATATATATACTTAGGATTTTTGACTTTAGCCAGATTTCTGCGATGGTTAGCTTCACTCTGATCAAATGGAGTTCCAACCCAGAGGTCCTACAAACTTAGACAAAGTGAGACCATATGTAACTCATTCTGTGCTGTTCAGTGCAATCAATCCAGGCGGGGATCGATGGTGAAGTAACCAGCCAGGCCTAACCCGTACACACACACACACACACACACACACACACACACACACCCTCTGGAGTAGAGAGATTTAAGATAAATTCAGAAAATGTGTTTCAAGTATGCTGAGTTCTGTTGCATTTGTTTTGGATTACTTAAAAAAAAAAGAAAAGAAAAAAGAAAAGAAACATTTTGAAACATATATTCTTGAAACTTTTATAGCAAACAGCAAAAGAGCTATGATTCAACCACAGAAGTATTTCACTCCACTTCAAATTAGAGGACACAGTAAAACCGATATTAAGTTAGAATATTTCTTATGCAATTTTTTAAGTTTATGAAAATTACACCGTTCTTAGGCGTAATTTCTATTTTTAGTTGCTGCAGGGGAATGCTGACATTTATTGAAAGACATAAAATGATAAAAAAGAAAAAAAAAAACGTAGGAAGGAAAACAATCTCTATCAGAGCAGGAAGGTAGGTACAGCCAAAAGGACTGACTTTACTTTTTCTACCTTAACGAATTCACACCGCTTCTAAATAAAGATCTCCCCTATGCGGTAACATTTCGACTCACATGGCAAATATCCAACACATATGTACCAAAGATGGCTGAAACATGGAAGAAAATGTGGCGTATATAAATACATTACTGATACCATTTCAATATCCAATTCAGTGTCAAGGCCTTCTAGAAGTGGTATGTTTTCCATTTCCTTTTTCTTTTCTTTCTTTTTTTTTCTTAAAGTGAAAAGAAAAGGTATAGCATAATCTGCCACAGCACTTATTTTACTTTTAGTTAGTTCAAACAGTTCCAGATGTGTTTTTAATGTACGAAGACTAGGCATTCTGTATTTTCCCAGTTTACCTACTAGCCTAGAGATGATTAGTGCAAATAGGAAGGGCAGGGTTGGTAGACAGAGCATCTTTTTCTCTCCCAGTTCATCATGTCAATTAAAACAGAAGAACGAGCTATGTCCCAGGGATGTTATGGATTGAGAAACCTCTTGGCAAATTGGGGGTCAGTGCAGAGTGAGTCTGCTCTGAGTAAGTGCCCGCTACAGGAGCTAGATGTTCAATAACAGGAGTAAGCCCAAGCAGAAGTGATACTACTCCCGAAAAGGAGAAGGCAGTTGGGGAGGCACAGAACTGGGTACGGAATTTGATTCTTATTTCTATGGAAAATACAGCAAATATGGGCCTGGCAACAGAATCATTTAGTGACGCCAGCATCTGGGGGCGAGATGCTACAGGAGACCGTCTGCAGACCAGAATGGTGGCCATCCAGCCTCCAAGAGGCTCCCATCTCATTTCCCCACTGAGCACTTCTGGAATGTTCATTGCTGCTCAGAACCCTTGAGTAACACCTGAGAATGAAAGTCAAATGCTAACACTTTGAACATGCTTGGGATGATACAATGGAAGACTATTTGGAATAATAGTCCAATTTCCAAGTTAGGTAGAATGTTTCAAGTGTAGACTCAACCATCAGTAGTAGGTCCTCAGGCACGTTATCCTGAGCTTCAGCCCCTCATAAGAATAGGGATGTAATCCTGTCTGCCTCATCAGGACCCTGACACAGTGCCTACTCATGCCAAGCACCAACACGTGTGCTCTCTCTTCCCCTGTGCCTGCCTCTCTGTGAGCCATTCATGGCTTTATTTCCAACGTCTTTCCCCCAAGTCTATGCTCCATCTCTACAGGGCACCTTGGCATTCACTGGTTTTTCCACCTCTCTTTTTGTGCTGTTGTTTCCTTCATCTGGGGGATCTGCTCTGTCTATCCCATTCTTCACTGCCCATTACAGATCCGCGTACAGTTCTTTTCAGGTGCCCTGAGCACCAACTATATCATATTTGCTCGGCCTTTCTTTTAGCAACTACCACAGCCTATGTGTGGGGTCATTGTGTGTCTGCCGTATGTGCATGTGTTATGCACCCAATCACCCCAACCAGGGAAAACAAACTTGATGGCATTTCTGTTTAATGCTTCATTTGAAAGATAAACACACAACCATCAACAGCACATAAATATATGATTAGAAAATGGACTGTAGGTAACATGGGAAGATGCTGGGGACCTGAAATTTAGTTCAAATCTGTGATCAACTTACGTGGTTTTAGGCAAGGGTTAAGAATGATCTGTTACCTCCTGTCTTATCATAGGTGTTTAATGACTTTTTTTTTCTGAAACAAAAATATGATCTTATCCATTCCGTGATTTAAAACCTTTGGGACTGAGTGGCCTGTTGTTGTTAGCTCATGTCACAGATACTGTTGAGTTCCTACTGTTGAGTTCCTCCTTCTCCCTTTCTTGCTTGCTGGAAAGTCCTGATTTTGTTCAGGTGCACAATTCTTGGGGAGCAGATCCTCTTTCTTTTAATCAGGTTGTCACATTCCCTCTATCAGCAATAGGTGATTACTGTGCTCTAATTCTGGAAAATGGGTCACGAAGGGAAGTATATGGAGGAAGTTTTAGGAAGGACTTCCTCGCTGTCTAACCAGAGACCCAAGGGAGAAACAGACCCTCTTCTCCTGATAGGCACTGCTGTATCTGTTAAGTGATTCCTTCTTCGGAGTCTACTTTTCGTACCCATAAAATTAAGCATCTTAGATTATATGACCTCAGGGATCTTTTGCAAACTCTAATATTCTCTGGTTTCTTTCTACAGATATGGCTTATGTTCATTTCAAACACAAAGAAGACTACCCAGAGAACATAAATCTGACAATAAAGGGACCACAAAATTATTCCGAAATTGGTGATTATAACCAGACTTCCTCTAGTCACACAAATTATCTATGTCCACAAGAATGTGTCTGCATAGAAATCTTTTCCCACAAACAAGATAATTAGCATCTATCTCTCATTTTCAAATATATTTTCAATCCTCACTACTAAATCTCCACCAATGATTTGGTTGTCAAATAACCCTACCAACATCCACTTGTCCCTGTTGAGTTACCATCAAGACACCCACTTTCTTTTTTTTTTTTAAGATTATTTATTTTTTCATGAGAGACACACAGAGAGAGACAGAGACATAGGCAAAGGGAGAAGCAGGCTCCCTGTGGGGAGCCCGATGCGGGACTCGATTCCAGGACCCCAGGATCATGCCCTGAGCCAAAGGCAGACACTCAACCGCTGAGCCTCCCAGGCATCCCAAGACTCTCATTTTCATAGCCCAGGTTAAAAGGGTACTCCACACTCACTTCACTCCCTCCTCGTTTCCCATTCCATCTTTTGCGTACTTCACGTGGGCACCTAGAAGACTCTGCCTAGAATGTTTCCCTTCCCATATGGGGACCTCCCATACCCACTAACCTCATAACCACAGTGGGAGCCACCATGCTCTTTCATGACCTTGTACCAAGATACCAATGGAGGCTCAGGTGCAGCACCTCATCCAAGGTGGGCAATGTCAGTCATTCAACATTTTTACTTTCAGGTTTGAAGGAAGAAAAACAATCCCACTCTGCAGATAGAAGCTACACTGCCTCCTGCCTTCCATGTCTAGAAAGCAGGTATTTCATGAAAAAGAAGGCCACTGACAGGCAGAAAGAAATGATGAGAAATGGCAAGAGATTATCCCGATAATGCTAAAGCCTTCATGCTACTAGATCCTCGGCGCTGGCTGCATCTCTAAAACCTCCTACAAAGTGATCTTACGACAGAGTCTAGTCAGTCAGTCCCTCCCTTGCCTAAAACCTAGTTCAAGTTACTTTACACTTGAAACCAAAGAAGTCAGACAAATGATACTGGAATGCAGCAAGGTATCCTCCTAACTCCCATGGAAACTCCTCAATTATCGCTTATTAATCCAAGAAACCCTGGGTCCTTGATCTAGCATCTCTGTAGCATCTGACTCTGTACATCTGGCTGTTTCACCACTTCCTCCCTCCCAGGTTTCCATAATTCCAACCCTCTCCTCATTGTTCTCGGGCCTTCCTGGCTGCTCCTTCTCAGGCCCCTTTATGGCTCACCTTTCTCCACCTCTGGATAACTCCTGGTATCTCCTCCAATGTTCCTTCACAGTTCCTCTTCAAATTTTCACTCCATACCTTTTCCTTAGTGACTTCATTTGTGTGGTGATGGTCACCCCATGGCCCTTATGTAGATGATTTCTATCTATACCTTCACCCCCACCACCCCTCCCGAATTCTATACCCAACCATCCAGAGGGCTATTCATTTCAACAGCCTGGATTCAAACCCTCCTCATCCATCATCTCTCATTTGGTCTAATCAACAACCCACTGAATGGTCTCCCTGCCCCGTACCATTCATCTCTGTTCCATTCTCCAAATCACATGGTCATTTCACCACATATGTCACAGATGTGATCAGAGATCTTACTTCTCCTTCTTCACTCCTCTCATCTTAGTAATCTTCAAAGACCTCTTATAATGTGAAGCATAAAGTCCATGTGTCTTAATAGGGTACGGAAAGACCTTTGGGACCCATCTGATTCCTTTAACTGCTCCAGCCCCATCTTTACTTCTCCCTTCCACTCCCATCCGTACCTCTGAACTCCATACTGAACCAAATGTGGCTCGTGGATCACTCAGGCCTCCCTCACACTGCATCCTCTCCTTTCCCTAGAATATTCTTCATCCCCACGGCTGCCTGGTTAAGTTCATCATTCCTTTAGAACTTCTTAAGGAGGCACCTTGGTGGCCTAGACAGTTAACAGTCTGCCTTTGGCTCAGGTCAAGATCCCAGAGTCCTGGAATTGAGTCCCGAGTCTGGCTTCCTGCTCAGTAGAGAGTCTGCTTCTCCCTCTGCCCCTCCCCACTGCTTGAAATCTGTCTCTCACACACACTCTCTCTCTCATAAATAAAATCTTCAAAAAAGATAAAACTTCTTTAGGTGTCACTTCAGAGACCTTCTGCTGACAACCCATCCCCAGCTGACCCAGACAGCCTCATATTACCTCATTACCCTGTCTAGATCCCTCTTATAGCACTGACCACACTGTATTTAGAACCAAGTCAGTCTCTCCCTCCAGATCATAATTTATTCAAGGATAATGACGACATTGTTTTTATATTCTCAGCACTCTGCACAGTACTTGATACACACAAGGTGCTCAATACATTTAGTATTTTAAATGAGTACATATGACTATAATGTCAAAAGGGATGTCTATAGTCACAACTTTGAAACTCCAGAACTTTGAAGAGACATGATAAATTTAACTTAAAATCATCTCCGCCTTTGTTCTATCAGCCTAAAAGAATTCTAAAAAGAACTTCTATATTCTAAAAACATTAAATCACCAAAGATAAATCTTTAAAAAAAAGGAAAAAAAAAAAAAAAAGCACGAGTAAATTATTGAATTCACCAGCCTTCCAGCAATCACAACATATTCTCTAAAGGCCTTTTATATAATAGTTTTAAAAAGGCTATGTAAGGCAATTTATATACATATAACCCAGTCACCAACAGCTCCCTTTTTTACAGTAATAGTGCAATCATACATATGCACATTCAAAACAAAGAGAGAAGCATATTATGAACCAAAATATGCTTTTCTACATTCCACAAGTTTTTCTGTTGCTTGTCTATGGATGGTGGGATGACACATTATTTTTACTTTCCTCTTGCTATTTTTCTCATTTATTTAAATGTTCTACATAAGAATGCTTTGTTTTTACAAGCAAAAAAATATACACAAAAAAACAACTTATTAGGGTAAGTCACTTAGAATAGGGCATGGACACTGTACCAAATACACTGCATGTTTTGTGTCATTTTAAACCTCACAAGGAGAAGGTACTACAGAGTTGCCCATCTTATAAAAAGGAACTGAGGCCCAGAGGGTGGGACAATCTGTCCGAGATTACAAACCAGAACTCATTCCAGGCCTTCTCAGAGTTCACTATCAGCTAAAACTAATGTTATTTTATACATGATCTAGAAAACTGAAATAAAGACACATTCTGTAAATGTTAAATTTGTGAGTGAGCAACTGGAACTTCCTCTTCCAATACGGCTGTACTGGCTACCGGTGAGCACGTACATTTTAATCAGAGTCAAACAGATTTTAAAATTTAGTCCTTTGGTCACAGTAGCCACATTCAAGAGTTCAACCGCCGTGGCTGCATAGCTGTGGCTAGTGGCTACCCTGTTAGAGAACGTGGCCCTGGAACACTTCCATCATCACAAAATCACAGAGACAGACTGGATACTGGCTCCATGGCAAGAGTCCCTGGAGGTGACAATGCAGAATGAAAAGAGTAGGGATGAGGAGGAGAGCCTTTGGCTTCATCCTAAATACTTTCAATCCCATTCAGGTATTTTTTTAAGATTTCTTTATTTGAGAGAGAGAGAGAGAGAGAGAGAGAGAGAGAGCGCACACAAGTAGGCAGAGTGGCAGGCAGAGGGAGAGGGAGAAGCAGGCTCCCCCTTGAGCAGAGAGCTCGACGTGGCGCTTGATCCGGGGACCCTGTGATCCTAACCTGAGCTAGGGCAGACTCTTAATGGACTGGGACACCCAGGCACCCCACCCCCATTCAGATCGTTTACTTGTTTTATACATTGGGTTTCTGCATATGATTTCATTTGGTGGCTAAGCAGTAGAAAAAACAATAACTTGAAGCCCGATGACTATAAGTGAGCTCTTAGCTCTGAAAAAGTGGGAGAGGAAGATAGGCAATAAGTAAACACCAGCGGAAATGCACTAATGAAAATGAAGCCAAGGACTCAGACCTGGAATAAGCCAGTCAGAGGCTGAGCCAGCAGCGAATCTGGAATCAGATGACAGCCTGAAGACCAACGTCACAGCTTTAAAGAGCATGAACTTGGGTTAAGATGGAAGACAGGCAAAAAAAAAAAAAAAAAAAAAAATTAAAAAATTTAAAAAATGAGGTGAATCCACACGAATCTATCATTATTTCTAGAAAAATGGCTTTAATAATGCTTGGGTCAAAATTTTAAAGATAAATAAATAAATAAATAAATAAATAAAGCAAGCAAGCAAGCAAGCTTGGGTCATGTCCTTATGGGAACAGTGGGAATTTCCCTTCCCTTCCTCTTAAGCATTTATCTAGCTAGTACTTGAGATATTTCTCTTGGTTTTGAGTGTCTCCCCAACCATAGCGTCAGCTTTGTGAATGCAGAAATTTCTAACTGTTACATCCAGCCTCCATAGCATTAAGAAGAGTGCTTGAAACAGTAAGCACTTGATTTGTTGGATGAGTAAGCAAAGCTAGTTGTTGACAAAACAGCCAGAGCCCTATTAGAAACTATGGTTATGCAGTGGGAGACAAAGGGTGAGGGAGGCAGACCGGAGACATGCTGGAAGACACACACCCGTTTAAATGGAGGGAAACATGCTTAGTAGAAGCAGGAAATAGTCTCAAGCACTCTGCTTATTTTTTGACAAAGATGACCTGCAGACCATCAAGAGAAAGCACTAAGAACATTAACAAATACCCAAATGGTGGTTCTATCTAGAAAATTCTATTACTAACTTCCTAAAATATGGAAAGGACCTCTGGTCATGTGAATGGGGACATGGAGAGGCGGACCAGGACCCCAGGCATCCATCTCCGTTAGTTCCTTAGAAGTGTCATCTCCCCCACAGATGTCACCACCTTTACTCCTGTGATGCCTGCCTCCAAGTCTGAGAACCACTTTCTGGAGGCCACCAGGTGGGTATCATGCAGCACAGGGCTTAGCTACCCCACTTCAACTAGCACTGTTCCACGTTTATGTGCTCTAGGCACTAGTGTCTTTTTAAGATTTCCTTTGGTGGGAAAAATGGAAAAAAAAAAAGTCTCCTGTTTGAGAAGAGTTTGAACCCCCTCGCACAGGCAGCCAGCAAATGTTCGCTGAACGGCTGTGATAAAAATACTTATTAAGGAAAAACTAAATCACTCAAACGCACAGAAAAGTAACTTCTGCTTATGTAAGGAGCAGAAAAAGACACAAGTATCGCCCAGGGCCCATAAATTGAGCGTAAGTATCTACAGAACACCCCGCTGCCAAACTGCAGAGTATTCCAGAAAGTGAGAAAAAAATCATTAAATAATAAGTGATGCAAACATTTTACAATCTTTAAGTATGGACAATCTTCTTCCAGTAGCATCTGTCTCACTTGCCAGCGTTAAGGGCTATTAAGAAGGCTTGTGGAGCTGCCACGGAGGACAGTACATGCAGCCAGTGCTGTCAGTTAGCATCATCCAGGTAAGAGCTAGTGAATCAAGGCAGAAAATGATGAAGGTACCCAGGGTAAGTACCTGTGGCTAAATTGCAAACAAGTAAGTAGCAGGAGCTCAAATGAATATTTGTTGACTTTAATAGAATGTACGTACTCTTTAAAAAAGCAAAAACAAGTAGTAATAGCTCAAATTCCCATTAAGGCAATTGGGAAAGCACTGAGATTTTTTTTTTTAAGGCAGTTAAATGATATGCTCATTTCTATCTTATATTATGGAGATGTATGGAGCAGGGAAGATATAGGGCAAGAAAGGCAAGAGAGCTGGAGTCCTGGTTGGCAATAGCCTCGGCTAGAAATAATACAGGCATCCAGCATGGAAGTGGCTCTTTCTTTTTTTAGTCTATGTCAAATTCACAGAGCTTGGCAATAAAATACAATTAAATTTTGGGCAAGTAGGAATCTAGAGGTTTGTGGTAATGACAAAAACCAAGACACAGCAGAACCATTTTTGAAAAGAATCATTTGTGAAAAGGCAGGATAAGTCAAGTCATAGTTTACTTAGAGATTTCCCTGCAAGATTCTGTTGTTCTTACATAGAACAGCCTGAAGGTCGTCTTCTTGCAGGTGGGTTGCCACCAAATTCTTCTTCCTCTTAACTGTGCTTCTCATTGCCAGGAGCACCCTCAAGTGCCACCACCGCTCCCCTGGACTTTCTCAGGAACTGGTTGGCAAAACCCTTTACCCTAACTAACCCTGCCATCAGTTTATCCCACAACAGGCAGGATCAACAGGCAGGATCATCTTGTCAAACAAAACTATTCACTCACTTAAATGAAAGCATTTATGGAAAGGGAAAGGGAAAGGAAAAAGGAAAAAGGAAAAAGGAAAAAGGAAAAAGGAAAAAGGAAAAAGGAAAGGAAAGGAAAAGAAAGAAAAGAAAAGAAAAGAAAAGAGAAAAGAAAAAAGAAAAGAGAGAAAGAAAAAAAGAAAAGAAAAAAAAGAAAAGGAAGGAAGGAAGGAAGGAAGGAAGGAAGGAAGGAAGGAAGGAAGGAAAAGAAGAAAGGAAAGAAAGAGAAAGAAAGAAGAAAGAAAAAGAGAAGGAAGGAAGGAAGGAAGGAGAAAGAAAGAAAGAAGAAAGAGAAAGAAGAAAAGAAAGAAAGAAAGAAAGAAAGAAAGAAAGAAAGAAAGAAAGAAAGAAAAAAAAAAAGAAAAACAAAGAGCGAGCAAGCATTTATTCAAAACTACCTGAGCCATCTACAAAGCATCAGGTACCATCTTAGACAGGGAGAGAAGACAGTGGACACAAAAGAAAAATCACTGCCCTCAAGAACTTTCCATTCTAATGATCCGATCAAGTTACTTCCCTAATTCAAAGTGTTTCAGTGGTTTAATCTTTACTCCCAGGATAAAATCCAAAACCCTTTAAATGACCTACAACCTAGACAGATTCAGCCTCTGCAGCCTCCCTATCTCATCTCACATCTCACTGGTTTTATCAGTTGCGAGCTTCGCCTCACCTCAGGGCCTATCAGCCTGGAAAACCCATCTCAGCTCAAATTCACTTACTCAAGGAAGGCGTCCTTGGTCTCTCCCCAGTCCCCAGCGTTGTAAGCTCCCCGGTACCACCTAATTGCTCTTTATGAGGCTTCCTGCAATATTACAAATAACTGTGTCCTTACTCGTTTGTCTATCACCCCCTACCAGACAGCAAAACGCTCTGGGATGGCAGGGAGCGTAACATTCCACTTCGTGTCATTTATCAGCTCAGTCTCGGACTTTAGGACGCTGCCGAGAACCTAGCACAACAGCGGACGCACACAGATAATTTTCCATTTAAAAACACAGATCTGGAGGTACAAGCGGGGCCAAGCAGTTATAGTCTTTATTCTCCTTAAGAGGGATTTCAAAGTTTCTTCAGTGATAGTGATATTAAAATAATGGTGACAACAATGGGCACCCCTCCTGTCTATTATACCCCATTCCCATGTCAATGAGACTTCCAATGACACCATTCCACCCAAATCCCCCAACAATACCTACAAACTCTAGTGGCTAATCCAAAATACTGTTCAATCTTTATCTTACTTGGGTTCTTAGCACCGCTTGATCTGTTGGGCCGCTTCTTATGCCTTTTCTCCTGTGGTGACATTCTTCTAGTTGTCGCTACGAGTTTTAGTGAATTTTCCTGGCCTCTGGCCTCTCCGCCAGGGCCTCACCTCCTCCTCTTCTCCACTGGCTTCCTCCCTCTAGTCTCTGGTGCAGGCCTTCCCATCTACTGCAACAAATCCTACCAGCGTGCTCTATCTTCAGGCGAAGGACTCTCTCCTGAGAACCAGACAAGGCATCTAGCTTGCTTCACAACCCCTTGACACCTGTATTTAGAAGCATATCTAACATCTGACTTAGGAAATCTGGGCCTCCTCCTATATATCAACCTCTGTGCTTTCAGCTGCCCAAGCCCAAGGCACCACAATCCTCCTCAGACTCCTCCCTCCACACCATTCACCTTCCACGTCCAATCCATTCCCTGTATCCTATCAATTCCACTTCTAACACCCTTAGTTGCCCTCTGGCCTGGGCTTCAAAATCTACAGAGCCTCTGAAGGGTTTTCCCTGCCTCCGGTCCCTCTCTGCAAAAAACCCCCTCTCCTCCTTGGTTCTAGAGTGGTATTTCTAATACAAAAATTTGACAAAATTGTCTTAAAATGCTCCTACAGTATACAATCTCCTTAAAAATTTTTCTATAATTATAAAAGTTGATGAGGATGAAAGAGGAAGGTCCTTATCTTTTTAACCCTCTCTCTCCATTATCTAAACAAGGATTTTGTAAACAAGAGGCCCTTGGTTTGTTTTTTTTAAACTTTTCTTTTTTTTTAAGATTCCATTTTTGTTAAGTAATCTCTATACACCACTTGGAGCTCAAACTTACAACCCTGAGATCAAGAGTCACACACTCCACTGACTGAGCCAGCCAGGTGCTCCCTAAACTATTCTTTAAAAAATTAAATTATCAAGATGTCTGTTCTGCGTCCATTTAGTATATACGATAATCATTAGATATAATGTAATCCCCAACCAAAATGCCATTAGAATTTTTCCAGAATTTCACAAATATAAAAGTCAATCTGAAATGAAATTGAAAACAGCTAGGAAACTTTGAAAATGAAGTGTAACGAGGAAATGTAGCTTAGCATTTATTAAAATGCACCATATAATTATAACAATTTGAACAATGTGCTACTGGTACAGACATAACCAATACAGAATAAAAGTTTAAAAGAAGCAAAAAAAAACATAAAGCTGAGAAACAGATACACATTCATCTAAGAATTTAATATATGATAAAGATGACTTGTAAAATTAAGAAAAGATAAACCAACAAACTTTCTTAGGAACTATTAGACAACAATTTGAAAAAAAAATAAATAAACCCCTTTCTCATACCATATATCCAAAGTCATTCATTTCCATATAAATAAAATATTTAATATACATGTTTTTAAAATATTAAATATATAGGCAATATATTGAGTATATAAAAATAGATATATATGTATTTAACCCTAGGATTAGGAAAGAGATTCTAACCTTGATAAAAAAAAAAAAAGGCATGACAGAGTGCCACTGTACTTATTAATAAATTTGAGTGGAAAAAATAAAAAATAAAAACTAAGCAAAAGGCAAGTGGCACCCGGAAAACAGCCCTCCGTTACATGACAACAGTGGTTTGATATCCTTGATATATAAAGAGCTCCATCAAATCAATAATTAAAGTCTGAAAAACCTAACAAAAGTTGTAAAAGAGTAGGAATAGGAATTGTACAAAAGAAATATAAATGAAAGAAAAAAAAAGAAATATAAATGATCTATAACCCAATGGGGAAAAGAGTTTCAATCCTGGCATATTGGTAGACTTTTCAAAATGACAATATGGTGGGACACCTGGGTGGTTCAGCGGTTGAACATCTGCCTTTGGCCCAGGCCATGATCCCGGAGTCCCTGGATTGAGTGTCACATTGGGCTCCCTGCATGGAGCCTGCTTCTCCCTCTGCCTGGGTCTCTGCCTCTCTCTCTCTCTCTCTCATGAATAAATAAATAAAATCTTTTTTTAAATGACAATATAATATTAGTTGTAGTACAAATTGGTGTTTTAACACTCTTTTGTAAGATTATACCAAATTTCTTGTAGGACAATAGGAAACACGTATCCATTGTCTCCAAATTACATATATCCATTAATATAGCAACTCCACACTGTGGAAATTAGCCTAAATAAACAATATCAAGTGTACAAGGATGTTTATATTGAAGAAGCCTGGAAATTACTGAACTGTCTAACAATGGGCATTTGGCAATTCTAATTCTAATAGAACCATACAGTGGAACTGAATGACATGTGTATTTACATGGAAAGATCTTGAAGTATACCAAGTCAGGGAAATAGTTCTAAGATCTACTTAAAAAGCAGAACAAAACAAAAACTATCTTAAGACAGTTATAAAAGGTGGGATGTGTGTTTGTGTGTACGTTAAAGTCTGGAAGGATGCGTATATAAGGTACCTACATATCAGAATATTAAGAGTGGCTGGCTCTTACGTAAATAGTTCCCAATGGGGCAGAGCTTTCAAATCACCATCAAATAGTTATGCCGTGAAAAGTCTCTTTCTTTTCTACTTTTGGCTCACTTTTATTTTTTTATTTTTTTTAATTTTTATTTATTTATGATAGTCACAGAGAGAGAGAGGGGGGGGGACACAAGCAGAGGGAGAAGCAGGCTCCATGCACCGGGAGCCCGACGTAGGATTCGATCCCGGGTCTCCAGGATCGCGCCCTGGGCCAAAGGCAGGCGCCAAACCGCTGCGCCACCCAGGGATCCCATTGGCTCACTTTTAACACTGTAGTTAGACAACTCTAAGGCCCCCCTATTTTCTCCTTATAAAATCTCTCTGAAGCTGGGATGAGCTACAAACCCATGGAGTCAAAGCACTAGGCAGAAGTGCTTAGTGGCAGTATTTCTTTCTTGGTGAGTGATTCACAAAATAACCACGCGCCTTAAAATCAATTTAGATAAAACACAGCACATCTCATTTTTTTGAGGAATGAAACTACCCGTGGAAAAAAACTCAAGGAACAATATACTTTGTTGTAATTGGAACTCTACCAAAGCTATTCAGCTTTGGATGGAAGGAGTGAAAAACTGGAATTCGAGATAACCAAAAGGAGGGTTCTGGGAGGTGGGGTTCTCTACAGGGCCTGTAGCACATGAACACCCTTGAACGCATCACAAAGGTACAAGAAGTGCCTTATTCACCTCAGAATCCCAATCATCTAACAGTGTCTAACGATGGTATTTACTGGATAAAGGAACGAATGCTATTTTACTAACAAAGAAGTCCCCGCACAGTAGGAGACAGGAGAGACAAGACCTACAGGTCATAGGGCGAGGGAATCCTCAAGTCCGCCAGAGCACTGTCAGAAGTAAAATCCCCAAGTAAAGGATCAAATTCCTTATAAAGCGTACAAGGAGCACCCTGCAACATCACCAGAACCCTCCACAGAAAGGAGTTTCACCAAAAGGCTAAGTCATCTCAAAGGGTTCCCAAAGACAAGCGTGAACTGCCTATGAATTTTATTAGCAACTTCTTTACAGGTAATAATATGGACACATCAATCGAGGACTGAAGGTATGAGGTTAAATGGCTATTTCTCCTTAGCTTAATATGGTGAAACTATAAAGGTCAAAATAAATGCTGTACAGTTGTATGAATTTCCCATTCATCGTTTCTTAATAGATGCCACCTCAGTTAATATTTTGCATAATACAATTTTGCATGGAGGCCCATAGCCTTACTTAAATGAATAAAGTAATTCAGGGAAGGTGCCCTAATTAATGAATTGCTAATAAATATTCCCTAAGGACAAAAGCTCAAGCTCCATTTACCAAAGAAATAACTGCATGTGTATATTCAAACACATCTGAGTAACTCTATTTTCACCTCCCTTATTTCAAGACCCTTTAAAGCCTGCATGCCTTTTAATCTCAGGAAGACCATCAGGGGACACAGAACTATAAAATTCTGGGTAGCAACAGTTTGAATGACACATTTTTAACAATTCACGCTCTACCACCTTAAGTTCCAGGGATATGTCTCAACTAGACACATAAATAAATTCAAGTTAATAAGTCCTTAATGTAGTTTCATCTGTATATATGCTTTCCATGTGGGTAAACATGTTATTAAATTAAGATGACAGTCTAAATTCCCATCCATTTACTAGGAAATCATTTATATTTCATATAGCACTAGAGATGTCTTCTCTGAGCTCATCAAGAATGATAATGGACGAAAATCAAACCAAACATTGATGGACAACTGCAAAGAGCACTCCTCCCATGCACAAATGAAAAAACGTCGCTGACGAGAGATCTATAGGATCATTTTCAAAAACACGACCTTCTTGACACCGTTTGTCAGATACATTAATCGCAAAAGTAATAAATGTCTAAACACAAAGGAAGTTGTTCTCAATCAAGGCTCCCCACGTTAGCATTAACTTGTTACTAACAATAACTCGAATCAGGATAGATCCAAAAATCATCCCTATGATGATATCCCTACTACTTTCACCTTTAAAAAAAAAAAAAAAAAAGCAAAGTGATAGGACGTGGCAACGAAGCCCACTGGGATTGAGAACGTCAACATTCCTGGACTGGCACGGAGTAAAGATGTTGGGAACCTCCGTTTTGAGGGGTCAAACAAGCACCTGGTAAGTGCATCTCCCTTCTTGGAAGTACTGGCCAGGGCATCTCAAGGAAGTTCCTGAAGCCCAGCAAATCATCCCACATACTCTTCGTCTTCTTCCTTTGAAAGACCGAAACTTAGTTGTACAAGCGTAGACATGCAAGAAAACTACAGATTCTCCCCTGATATGTCTTGATATGTCTCCTTGGGTTGACTCCAGGCAAGAGTAGGAAGTCAGTCAAGTTTAATTTCAATGCCTCCTTGTTCCCCTGGGTTCTTCCTTTGCTCTGCTCACCTCTAAGCAATCTGGAACTCTCCTCCGGTCCCTTTGGGAACGATTATCAAAGATATTGTGACACCCACCTACACAAAGTCTGGAGCTTCACACTGGTCTCCAAAATGCGTATTTCTGGGATTACATCTGCAGTGATCAGTTAAAAGGATCCATATAATGGTGATGACTCGTGAAGGCGGCTACACACACACACACACACACACACACACACAACACACACATTTTTCCTTATGGGCTAGTGAATCACAATTACCTGAGTGGACAGAAAGGGGGAAGGACAGAGGACCTACAGAAACACCAGTGCAACTAAGCGGAGGGAATATATTTTCATCCCGTTCCTCCCTCCCGCCCCACGCTGAATACATCACCAGGTGCTTAGGAACAGCTGCATTTCCAGGAAACGTCCTTAAACAAACAAACCAACACGGTCCTTCTCTGCCTGCACATGAAGGATAATCTGCTACAGGTCTGCGATTGGGCCTTCAGAAACCAAAGCATCATCTACAGGAAAGACACAACCATGTCACAGGCAGGTCCTGGCAGTTACCTACTCAGAGACAGCAGCCAATGAAACTGGACATGGCAAGACAATGTTTATGAATATGGTAAATACTAGGAAAAAATTACTATTCCCCTTTTCCCCTCTACAAACGGCTGGCTCATAGCCGCCTTCTCTGCTCCAACATCAGTGTCACCTCCTCAAGAGTCAATCCTTCTCCCCTGGCCATCCAATCTCACGCAGGTTCTTTCTTCTGCTCCTTCGTTAGTTTCCTACTTAACTACTCAAAATTTGGGGATCCCTGGGTGGCTCAGAGGTTGAATGTCCACCTTCGGATGAGGGCGTGATCCTGGAGACCCGGGATCGAGTCCCATATCGGGCTCCCTGCAGGGAGCCTGCTTCTCCCTCTGCCTGTGTCTCTGCCTCTCTCTGTGTCTCTCATGAATAAATAAATAAAATTAAAAAAAAAATTCGAAATCCTTTTACATCCTTTTCTTTGGAGTTTAGTGGGCTCTCCCCCCAGAGCACTGCTGTATCCCAGACCCAGCCGTGTCTGCACAGAAGTGCTCCAGAAGATCTGTTGCAACAAATGAGGAAGACAGGATTCTGACTTTCAGTTGGGGGAATGGGGGTGGGGGGGAACAACAGGACGTGCACTGGTTATAAACTAAGCAAGAAAAGAAACAGGGAGGTGTCATGAACCAGAAACACAATAGGGAGGGTTAACAACCATGAGTCCACGCCGAGGTCAAGGTCAGATGTGTAGTACGATAGGCAAAGAAGACAAGGTGAACAGGACAGAGAAGATGAAGAAGGCAGGCCTTCCAGACCGAGTGTGTCCCCAGCACGGCTGGGTACCCCCCACCCCCCAGACAAGGTGGGGCAAGAAAGTCATGGGGTAAAAAAACCAGGGTGTGTCCATCTTAGAGACATCGCTGGACTTCCCTCAAGCCTCCAGCCAAATTCTGATAACCTCACTTGGGAGAGCAAAGTGAGGTCATGGGGCATAAATCCCTGCCAACCCCCTCCTCAGGGCCCCTGCTGACCTCCCCACCCAAGTCTTGAGTTTGGGAAGTTTGGGAAGAGGCAACTTCCCCTCTAAGGGCTTGGCTCAACCAGGTGTCGCACCTTCTCATCTTCAGTCTGTCAGGCCCTCTACCCCCCTCTTCCAAGAACCGAGGCCTGTTCGACTCTCCCCAACCAAGAACTCACAGAGTCGTCCCTCCGTGTTGAGGGCATTCCCTCCAGCCTCCCACGCCCAGGATTCCGGGGTGACTGGCAACTACCTTCCCTCCAGATGGCCAAATCCACAAGGCCACCCTGACCCCGACCACTTCCTGGCCCCTCTGTGGCATTTCACACTGTGCACCACACCCCCCGTGAAACTCTGCGCCCTGAGTTTAATGGCACTCCACTCTCTCCACTGCCCTGGCCTTCCCATTCAAGGCTCTCCTCTCTTTACAACGTATTTTCCTCCCGAGTCACCCCAAAGGCTTCAGCTATCACGAGTGACTGTGAATTCAGGTTTCTAATATATATATTTACACGTCTCTGCTAAACCTGGGGTCCAGCTCCTCGCGGACTATTTGTCATCACACACCAGATCAACCTGGAAGGTGTGCCTCAAGGTGAACGGTCTTCTCTTGATGTAGGTATTTCCTATTCTGGTTGTTGGTAACCAGTTGCCCAAATCAGAATTCAGATCATCCTAAATGACCCTACATCCAACGGAGGGCCCTGTGGTTCTCTCTAGATAGTACAACAGAGTCCGCTGTCCCTCCCTCCCTCCCTCCCTCCTTCCTCATGATGCTGCAGCCAATCATCACCGGATCTCACTTGGTAGACTGCAAACCCCACCTTCTTCAGCTCATCGTCCACATTACTCCCAGAGTGGTATGAACATTCAAAGCCAACAACCACGTGATCTGGCTTAGAAATATACACTGGCTTCCTCTCTGCCGCTCCCACCTACAAGGTAGATGTCTACTTCTGCTCCTTTCTCCGGCTCTAAGTTTCAGCAATGCTGCCCAGGCCTTAGCATTTCTGTTGTACATACTCCCTCATATTTGAAATGTCTTTTGATTACAGCAGGCCTGTGCTCCTTCAAGGCAAAGAACAAATGCCACCTCTTCCACGAAGCCTTCCCTAATCACCCCTGCTCCGCATTCAAACCGGAGGGAGTAAATGACTCCCTCCTTTAGGCTCTACTTTGCATATATCCGTT
Source organism: Nyctereutes procyonoides (assembly GCF_905146905.1). Lineage (NCBI taxonomy): Eukaryota > Metazoa > Chordata > Mammalia > Carnivora > Canidae > Nyctereutes > Nyctereutes procyonoides. The sequence goes on from NW_026575137.1 coordinate 8,305,188, forward strand.
AAGTGGATCCAGCGTCGCCTATTAGAATTGTTACGCTGGCAGGTGTATGTCCACGTGGGTCACACTCTCCACCTACACAAAGGCACGTGCATCCCGTGAAAGGTTAAGGTCCTATTACTCCACCCCAGCACTCCACACAGGGCTTGGCACCTAGCTGGATCTTGAATAAATGTTTGCTGTCACACTGCTGGCAAGTCGGAAACACCAGGATTTAGGACAACAAGATACAGAAATCCATCAAGTTAAGAAAAGACAAGTGAGAAAGAAAACAGCGCTGCTACATGAGACTCTGCCCTGGGAACCAACTGGGAATTAGGAGCTCTGGTCTACTGGTCGCCCAGAGCCATCTGTTCCTTCCCCTAACATAGGGTAACACACATTTTATTACAAATACCTTTGTGGGTGTCTTCTCTGCCAGGGTGAAATACCACCACCATGGCTAAAAGTGTCAAAAGATCTTAATGGCAGTTGTAGTTAGTGAGCATTTGCCAAGTGCCAGGTGCCCTGCTAAATGCTTTGCATGTGTTAACCCATTTAACCCTCACGATAAGCTAATACGATGGGTGTTATTAATATTACCATTTTACGGGTGAAGAAAATACAGAACCTTAAAAACATTAGGCAGTGTGCCCACTGTCCCATTGCTAGTGAAGAGGATTCACAGCCAAGGAGTAGGATTTCAGGGCCTCCGCCCCGACCCCTGTACCCTATACGACGACGCTGCAGAACTACTACACGATGCTACCAAGGCCCCCGCCAGTCATGCCTCACCACGTACATACATAAAGGCCACCTGGGTTCCATGAAGACATGGCTATGTTTGACTTATTCACGACTTGGCACACAGTAAATACTCCGTAAATATTTGCTGGGTCACTGGCTAGCTGAATGAAAGACTGTTTAAAACTTTGGGCTTGATGTTTTTATTTTTCTTTCTCCCCCCCCCCCCCCCCCCCCCCGTAAAACGAAGGTATGGTTAAGATTTCTCTGAACTGCAAAAACTCTATGGTTTTATTATGTGACGGTAAAGTGCTCCCCGCCCATGACACGGTGATGACACACTTGGCAAGAGCACCGGCAGGTAACCAAGGCAGGTAACCAAGAGCGTGGGTTGGAAGTCAGCAACCTTGACTGGAATCCTAGGCCCGCCTCTGAAACCTGGCGGCCTTGATCCTTGAACTTTTAGTTCCTCACCTTAAAATATGGGTGGTCCTAGCAATAGCCTCTGGAAGTGATTTTGAGGATTAAGAGAGAAAGTAAGGGCGTGAACCACATACACAAGGCCTGGAGCATACACAAGCACTAGTAAGTGGCAGCCGTTCCTTCCTGCGACCCTCAGAATCCAACCCCCCCCATACACTCACACAAAGGAAAGTGTCTACTTGCGAAGCAAACATTCTCACAGGAAGACTCTGTCCCACATTATTTTACTACTTTACTTCACCTATGCTGTGGGACATACAGCATGTGTTAGAAAGAAAAGATTTAGCAAACAACTCTATTTTCATTCCAATTTACAAGCTCTCTTTTACCCCTTTCTCCCTGTGGCCTTAGTTGTTCACCCCCAGAGAACTTAACCCAACCTCAATCTCGCCCATTTCTCCTTTCTCTCACAAGAAAACATATTTCTTATTTTGTTATAAAAGAAGAGGTAAAAAAAAAAAAAAAAAAAAAAAGATGGATGAGTATGGAAGAGGAATCTTCCTAAGGAGGAATCTTAATTCAAACAAATTTGTCAGTTCTCTTTGCTAGCTCATCTCTTTATAGAGCATCCTGCCCCCTCAAAAAAAAGAAGAAAAAAAAAAGTTTCCCCAAAAGTTAATTTTATTCAATTTAAACATTAAGAAAATTGACATTCGTGATCTAAGATTAGCTAAAATATCCTCAAATGCCCCCCAAACCAAGTTTATGAAATCCTTTTCCAAAAAGAAACATCTAGCTCTTTATCCTTTGTCAAGCTTCAATATCAGCAACCTAGAAAAATCCTTCTAAAAGGAAAAAACAAAAAACAGCTAAGTTCTAGCAGGCTATCACAAAAGGATAAGAACTTTATAAAGAGCTTCTATGATTCCATACTGTCTCACAAAATTTAATAAATACACAGATGTAACTTTAGATCAGTGAAAATAAAAACTAGCATGACTGTTTTATATCTTCATAGTAACACAACCATAAACAATGATGCTAAAAAGGCCAAGGTGAAATTTTGCAGTCACATTTTCTTCAGAATTTTGGGAAGACACTATTAAAAACCCTAACACCTTGAAGTCGGATTTATCTCCAAATTTCTAATTTTTTTTAATCAGATAATGGTCATTTTCTACAATTGTCAATGCTTCCTACCCGTGATAATAGAATGTTAGAATGTTAGAAATTAAGTCAAAACTCAGACAAAGCTCATAGTAAATTACACAAGCTTCTGGGCTCTCAGAAATCCTCATGAACCAACATTCACCAATTTTAGTTTTATGTTTTATTCCTGCTCCTGCTGATTCTCTGGTGTGGAAATTAATTAGCAGCGAGATGAGCAAAAGGGAGGCCGCACCAGAGAAAAGGTCAAAACCAATTCACTTTGAATAAACAGATTGTACCCGATGGTTGGCTGTGCTCGCCTTTTGTGAATGAGAAAACCAACGTGACTTCTGCAAGGTCTCTCAGAAAGGCGGCTGTGGAGAAGTCAATGCCCGACTGCGAAGAGTGTCTACACAACAAAAATGGCTCAACAGGACCAAGAAGGTGTAAGTCTATCGTGTCCTGTTCCGTCTTTTCAAGAGATGATAACATGAGCACCCTGATGGGGTGGGCTTAGCAACCAGGAAGCCCCTGTTCCACGGAAGGGCCTAGTTCTACTTCAAAACCCACGTGTGCAACACACCAAGGTGGGCGTTGGGTAAACCCAACGAGGGTTCCATAGAATGAATATTATCATCACTATCATCGTCACCGCCACTGCTATTTGGCCAACCATCCATGAGTTGGGGGCCAGCAAATACGGGACTCTTCCCGTGGTGGCATTTCATACTCAAGAGAACCAGATGAGCAAACTGAGGCATACCGAGCTAGGATGAGGAAGGCAGATGAGGAAATCCTACACAGTATGTAGGACTACGAAGGATGAGCTCTTAAGCAACAGGTGACCCTCCACCTGGTTACCACAGCAGCTCAAGCAAGGACACCGAGAAGTCAACTAATTCCACACTGAGGAAGCTCTTAGGATACAAGCGACAGGCAGCTGTGGTGAAACACGAGGTGTGTCGGGGTGTTCGGAAAGGAGAGGACAAGGAATTCACCATAGGAGATGCGACCTAGCTCTGACGGTGACTACAAGCACCACAAATGCTCTCTCAAAAGAAGAGGAAAGCCCAGGTGGCTCAGCGGTAGGGCACCTGCCTTTGGACCAGGTCGTGACCCCGGGGTCTGGGGTTCAAGTCCCACATCAGGTTCCATGCAGTGAGCCTGCTTCTCCCCCTGCCTGTGTCTCTGCCTCTCTCTCTCTCTGTCTGTGTGTCTCTCATGAATAAATAAATAATATCTTAAAAAAAAAAAGGTAGGAGAAGTAAAGGTCTCACGAATGGGGAAAACATAAAAGTTAATTTCAAAGAGGAATTTATGCGTGACCACAACAAGCCACCACATGACTGCCTTGATATTTCAGAGCTCCGATAAAACACCCATCTAGTATTTAGCACTTCCTCAAAATCGTCTGCCCATCGTAGTCACGAACAATCTCGTTTTCTCCAGTTCAGTGTCCACCTCTGGACTCGGCGCCTCAGCCAAGCCATGGGCCCAGGTGGCGCCCTCACACTGTGCAGAGGGGGGTCCTGTGGTTCTGAGGGTCTCGGGCTCAACTTCCCAGGGAGCCCAGCCTTTCCACAAAGACATCCTTCCTCCTGACTTCGGTCCCTGGGAGCACCGCCATCCCGCCACCGCCCCAGCCACCATGTCAGCGGCCTTCTCGCCTCCACTTCCTCCTCTCTTATATGACAGCACGCATTTGAGGAACTGGCATCTCTGAGACTCCAAAGTCCTTGGGGCTTTTAAGTCCGTCCCTTGCTGACCGGGACCGTCACCACCTTGCCAAACTTCCTCCCCACTGATCTCCACCGGGCTGCCTCCCACCTCTGTGGCGAGCACTGTTCTGACTCTACGAGGCCTGCTGGCCCTCACGTTCTCTCAGGGCCAGCGCTCTGTCCTCCCCTCTCTGCAACCCCCACCTCCGTCGCCAGCCGAACTTTTGGGACCAAGTCTGTCCCAGGGGCAGTACCCAAATAGTTGGGATATTCAAACAAAGCCTCTCGAACACTTACTGACACTTGGAGGTTGTGTCAAGAAGCCACCACAGCTCAGCGCTTTGGAGATGGGGCGGCAACTTCATAAAGGGGGTCCAAGGAAACGATGGAGATCATTAAAGTGACCATGGCCTGTGTCCTCCCAGGGGACCCAGGGACTTCACTGACACTGTATATCCATTTGTGTATCATTTCAGACTGTCTCTGCCTCGAAGGAAGGAAGGAAGGAAGGATGCCTATGGCAGAGCTGATTTCTCACATGCTCACAGGGACTAGAGTAACTTGTCACCAGCCGAACCCACTGAAAAGGTACCGGGAAGCTGACATGACCGACCGGAACCTACCTAAGGAGGTTCTCAACTGTAGCTCACAGAGGAGTCACAGATGATGACCCTTCATACAAACGCATGAGTTACACAAAGATTTTCCATATTACTCTAGTCCAACTACTAGTTTGCCTCTGGTAAACCCCAGTTGCTCAGCATGTCGAACCTAAAGTGGGATTAAAAGCACTAAAATAAAGCAGTCATGACCCAAAGAAGACGGAACCTGTGGCCTTGACTAGCACTGGGTAGAGCAGTGGTTAGGTTAGGGAACTCCTCCCACAACGCGTGCGCGCACACATACAACAAACTGGATTGAAAGCCAGTGGTAGTAAAATAAACAACCGCGCGATGCCTGGAATAAAAAAAATAATAATAATAACATATGGCAATATCCATGAGGCACACTGAGGTCTTCAGCCTGAGACGGTGCTTAAATGCCTCCTGTTCCAGCATCACGCAGAGGAGAATGACGCATATACCTAAGGTGCCGGTAGAGGTTCTCTGGGATGAGTGTTAAATCTATTCACCAGGCAAGTCCTTAAAATGGCCTGAGGAGCCCTCCCGGATCTCCTGCTCATTCCCCAGTTATGTGAGTCTCCTCTCCCAGTGTACTTCCATTCTCACTCAGGTCCAACCTGGCCACACTGGCCTCCTACCTACTCCTGAGCTGCCCAGGCCACACCCCAGCCTCCGGCCTCTGCCTCCAGAGCCTCCCCCTCAGAAAGTCACGTGGTTCCTTTGCTTACCTCTCAAATCTCTGCACAGAAGTCCCTCCTAAAAGAGGCCCACCTCATCCACCCAGACCCCTTACCTCAAAGGCCCCAAGCACCCTCCCCTTATCCTGCCCAAAGTTTTCGTTATCATCTCCTAGCCCACCACGGATTTCACCTGTGCTTTGTTTACCATTTGTCTGTTCCCAACCACTGCTACCCCCCACGCCTACAGTGGAAGATAGTTCTAATGAAGGCAAGGAATTATACCTGCTTTATCCACAGGCTCGACCTAGTATCTAGAAAAAGGTGGCCTATCGATGAATACCTGCTACCTGCCTGACTGAAGAACACAAGAACCACAGAGCTCTCACTAGCCGCGTTACGGGGCAGGCTTCTTGAGACATCCATCACCCACAGGACTTGAGAGACACTGTGCTGGGCACCACGGGTAAGAAAGGAGTAGGAGGCAAGAGTTTTGCCCTCCAATAATTTGTTCCAAAATTGCCTCATAGGTTAAATTAGGGCAAAGGATGCCACACCCACTCAATCTATTCACCCCTTCCTCCAACATCTGCTACACACCTGCCTAAATGCAGTCCACAATGCAAAGGAGCTGTGCTCCGAGCAGCTGAGGAGTCCTTCAAGAAGAGAAGTTCCCACATAATTCTTCCAAGGAAAACCATTGCATAAATTATTGAGATAGACAAGAGCATCACCTGTGCTCTTTCAATATGGGCTGAGTTACGAAAATGTTGCCAAATGTTTAGCTCACCAAAGGAACCAAGTCAACTTAATATATTTTCAATAAACAATTAACTTTAAATGCAAACATTTATGATGAATACCGACTGTCCAAATGAACATTCAATATAGTTATTCAGGCCTTAAAGGACTTCTGGTCTTGTCAAAATTTATGAGGTGTCAGTAAATCACGTCTAGGCCCTGTTCCCTTTTCCGTCTTAAATTGAGGGGAAAGTATGACAGGTCATTATTGAGACCCTATGTGTGTGCAATATGACTTTAGTATCACTGAGGCTGGCCACGGATTTCAATCCCTAGAAATACCATCGCCTCTGCTGTAAATAAAGCATGTTGCAGAAGCAAGGGGGTGCCGGGGTGGAGGGGGAAGAGACAGACCCAACAGACTACACAGCTGACACCCCGCCTGGCCTCCTGAAGGGGAGATGTCCATTTCTTGTAAGTAGACTGTGGGTAGCACATCTTTACGCATATTCTAAGAAAATGCAAGAAGCTGTTTCCACTATTGTAAACCAAACCACACCAACCCAAACCCAAACAAAAATATAAACCAAACCCCCAAAAATATATGTGAGGGAGATTGGCCAAAATTAAAGGCCACACTTACAAAGTAACTGAAATTGAAAATAATCACAAAGTGGATAGATATTATCCAAGAACAACAACAAAAAAAAGACCATGGTCACTATCCTTAGTAGACAAGAGAGGAGAAACCTAGTAGCGTAATTTGCAATATTATATCACATAAACCAAACAAATTAAATGAGGAGGCAAGGTACCTAGGTCAGAAGTGATACTTGTAACCGCGTAGGCTCTTACCTGTGAGGCCCCTGTCCTGTGAGACCCAACACAGATGAGCTCACGTATCCATCTCACCTGGCCAGCCCGCCTTTTCTCCCTCCTCCCTTCCTAGAGAAAAGCAAATGTAACCCCAGTGGCTGCATTCATGGCATCCTACAGAGTCGACTCAGAAGGCACACAGGGAGCTGAACAGACAGGATTTGGGGTGGCCTACAAAGTTCCCACAGGGTGATGTTTTAGTGAGGTTAACTATCTCTTCCGAATTTTCCTGAAGCTTTGCAAACCCATCACATTGCTAGAATCCAAATAGTGCTTAACTACGGAAAAATGATCCATGGGAACTGCAATTCCCACCCCCCAGCCTCTCCAGCTCTTCTCCTTCCCTTCCCTTCCCTTTCCCTGACAGGCCCATCTGAATACGGCGGCAGCAATAAATGGGGCTCCTCTCACACAAACGTGCAGATGTTAACAGCTCTGTAGAGTTCTGTAGGACATGAAGAAACATTTCAAGAATCTCGTAAGTGCTGACGAAACTCGCCTGAATTACCCACACGACCTCCTCCTCCACATTCCTGAAGCATCATTTGTTTTCCTGAATGTTGGGGGGGGGGAGGATAACAAACAAACAAACAAAACTACCAATCAAGGAGGGAACCTCTAAGCCAAACACAAATACACAACTATAAAAATAGGGTGCTACTTTAAAGATGAACTCAACTAACCCATACACACAATAAAGTCATATCCAAGACACTGGCAACTTGGAACTCTAGATATTCAACTACCAGAAGCATCTGCCCCCGCCCCAATCCCACAATTTCTCTACAGAAAGTCTGACCAGCTAAACATTGCCTCTCAGACTAAATGAGAATAGTTGAAGGATTGTTCCCTGCAATTAAGTGCCTCACTCATGCAAACACTAAGGAGCTCCCTAATTTCCCCATTTGAGTAATATTAAAAAATTCTTTTCAAATGGCTTAGACCTAACAACAATATGTAACTATTAAACAGTTCCTGTTTATTATGAATTAAAACCCGTCATAATATCCTTCCTATAGCCACAATTATCACACCGAGTCAGAAGGCAATGTGGCTTCCTTAAGTTAAAACTAAAAAAAAAAAAAAGTTGTATAAGTGTGTGTGTGAGTGTGTGTGTGTGTGTGTGTGTGTGTGTGTGTGTGTGTGTGGAAAGCAACTGATACAACGTTACTTGTCAAAATGTTTCAAGTTCCCTGAGATACATTTTGGATGGGAAGAAATTTAAAAAATACATAATAATGCATCCAGGTTGTTTCACTGGACATGGATTTCGCCACAGAATTCCTTGAGTTTTCTTCCTCCTATAATTCTAGATCAAGAGCAACAGACTGCAGATGCTGAGCCCTACTACCATAGCAATATTTTAACAGTGTTTTATTAAAAAGATAACAGTACCAGAAAAGGATTTCCAGCAGGATGCTGCCAACTGTTTAAATATTCCTCGAAATCAGCCCAAATGTTTTATTATGATCGGCACGTCAATGGTAGATTAGGCGTCTATTAGGAACTGGGCACGGTGCTGGGTCTTTTTAAATGAATTATCTCATTTAATTCTCACAATCGTACCATGCTTTTAGGTGCTAATTTTCCCCTTCAACAGGCGAGAAGGCATAAACTACAAAAGGTTAAATAATCGCTCCAAGTCAAACATCAAGCAAATGGCAAGGCCAGGATCCAAGAGTTCTTCTGATACTAACATCCGCGCTCATTCCAATCAACGGGATGCCTGCGTGGATTTAAAGGATCATCTCGGTCCTTCGATAGTTATTTAGTGCCCACTAAAAGCATGACACATAGCAGCTCAAGTTGTCCTTTTAAAAGATTAATTTAGATCATGTCACTTCTGATGGCTTCTAGACCTAGTAGGAATAAATTCCCAGCTCCTGGCCCAGGCTGCCTGAACTTGGCTGCAGCTACCTCTGCAAACGCCAATCATGTTTTCACCTCGGGGCGTTTGAGAACTTGCTCCTCCTCTGCCACTAAGCCTTCAGATCACTCAGACCTCAGCAAAAACCTTACCTCCCTTAAAGGTTCCCTCCCTCTTTGACAATCCAATCTAAACGGGCACCCCGCCCACTCTCCCACCCACCGACCCTCCAGCCTGGTTTCTTTTTAATCTTACTTATTAGTCCTGCCTGAAATGATCCTGTGGCTCTATCTGTTCCTTTGTTTACCGGTCCATTCCCCCTAACCAAGACACAAATGCCCCGGGAGGAGGGACCCCCCCCCAGTCCCGCCCTTTATTCCTCAACACCTTAAAACAGTGTCACACCCACAGTGTAAGCTCGATAAATAAATATTTGTTAAATGGATGACCGAACCCTCGGTGCCATGGAGACACATACATAATTAGATCCAGGCCTGACCCTCAAAAAGTACTCAATCTGTAAGGGGACAGCGACACACATAAATCCACAAGGCAAAATGCCCTATGTGCCATCAATGACATCATAAAATGTTATATGGTTTTAACACAGAATTTTAAAAAATTAAAATACATATATATATATATATATATATATATATACTTTTACCAACCTACTATTAAAAACTACTTATAATTTCATCAAGAAGGAAAGGAGGGAGGAAGATTAATTAATGCGGGAATAGGAGAGAACACACACACACACACACACACACACACACTCGTGTTATTCCTCAGAGCGGAAATGCTCAGTTCAGTCACGGCTTGGAAGATATAAACATCATTGAAATTCAAAAGCAGTTCTGAAAGAGAGGATGCCTCAATTGGTATGCAAGGGATGCTTCCTCCCCCTGAATACATTATGAACTTGCAGCATGCTAATACGCCATGCTATCATAAGCACCAGATGGGGCAGTAGGCAGTACATGTCCCATCAAACCTCAAGAAGATGTATTAATGTTCATGCTCTTTAAAAAAAAAAAAAAAAAAAAAAAAAAAGATCCTTTGCTTGTGTCCCTAGACTTCCACATTTCTTAGCATTCAGTCACTTTCTCTCAAAGCACAGTCCTCCAGGGCTGCTCCTCTTCACCAGATGGTGCCAGGAATCATTTCAATCTATTTTATCACAGGAGGCAAAGGCCACAAAGCGTGTCAGACTACGCTCACCGAAGGCACACCAAAGCACAAAAGAGAACGACAGGAGATACAGGAGACACAGGAAATAAATCTTCTCCAGGCACTACTGATGAAACATTTTTTTTTTAATTACGCAGGATCCTTATTTACGCTCCACGCAAAGGAGGACAAGGGCGGGGACCTGGCGTGGGTCTGAACTTTGGGGACCACCTGACCCCGCTGTGAAATGGAAGCCGGCCCAAAGGTCCTGTGAAGATGATCAACCAGCTACACTCACAAAATTGTGCATAATCGGAAGGTGGCCTCAGAAGGGGGCAAGGGCGCAGTCAGTGGTGCCTGACAGTACTAGACATAGACTTGCTTGGTCAAAAGCAGCTCGCAGAACAAATCACAGCCCAGAATCGGGTGCAATGCGCCCTCTCTCAAGTATCTCCATTTAGCTGGAATGTGTGCAAATATCTGAATACACCATTAGAAACCAAGGAGCTGAATAAATACACTTGTAATTTCTTGAGTGTTATTTTTCAAATACATCGCTTGAAACAAATAAATCGCCTTGATTTCCATTCACCTAGGATCTCCACGAGTCTATTTATGATCACGGAGGGGTATTTTCTCTAGAACAGGGGAGGAGACACACATTGTAACTTAACAAGAGTGTTCCTCAAACTTGATTGTGCTTCAGAACTTGCTCAAACACGACTGCTGGGCCGCCGCCCCCCCCACCCCCCCGAGTTTCTGATTCACTAGGTCTGGGGTGGGGCAAAGACTGGGCATTTCCAGTAAGTTCCCAGGTGATGCTGACGGCTCCTGGTCCGTGAACCCTACTTTGTGAACCGCTTATCAACCTCCTTCTGTACCACGTTTTCAAAATGTTCCCTTACCCTTAGGAAGTCTGGCATCTTAGGGGCACCCGGGTGGCTCATCGGTTAAGCAGCTAAGTGTCTGACTCTTGATGTTGGCTTAGGTCATGATCTCAGGGTCACAGGGTGAGCCCTCGCATGGGGCCCCATGACAGGCTCTTCGCTGGGGGTGGAACCTGCCTATGATTCCCTCTCTCCCAACTCATGTGGGCCCTCTCTCGAAAGAAAGAAAGAAAGAAAGAAAGAAAGAAAGAAAGAAAGAAAGAAAGAAAGAAAGAAAGAAAGAAAGAAAGATCTATGTAGACAATCAGCAATATCCTTATAGAAACAGAGCCACACAGCTGATAAGCTAAACTGACCTATGAATTTTTTAAAAGGAACAAATGAAGAGAAATACTTACAAAATACCTGTCAAATGAGCAAGCCTCTCCTTTCAAGCTATACCATCCAATGACAGTCCCTGAAACTCTCCAATCCTGCCCTGCTTCCTTTCAATGTGAATGTTGCAACAAACAGAAGAGGGCAGAAACATTTCAAGAAAGCTGCATCAATGCAAGAAATTACATGTTTTTCACAAGAATACGATCTATATCATGCACTGAATGAATTATCTTAGCAATCTCTCTGGAATCTTGAGGATAAATTTTATCAGGCTATCATATCATATATCATATTACGACTCATCTAAGATTACTGGTTGAAGAAACTGCTTGGCTGAACTTCCTGTGTAACTGAAAAGATGAAAATATTTCCTTCATATTTGTCTTTTGCTAGAATCTCACTCGTATGTTTGCTGGAGAGCGAAACCCTCCCCACCCCCCTTCCTCTCAAACGACATGCAAGTACTCAGGTAGAGGGGGAGCCAATTTCCCAAAATATTGTGCACAACCGTCAAAAGCCCTGGACATTGTTTCTAGTTTCAGAAATTATGCCAGGAAAGGTGTAAGTAGTTGTACGTCGTATTATACTCTGAGTAAATATGATCGTGATAAATGAACAGGTTTACGATGCGTGCAATCCTGTTCACCACCATGCAGCCAGTCACCAAGAAAGTTGTCCGGCCAAAAAATAAACGCATTATTCCTCCTTAACCCTGAAAGCAAACGCTTGGTTCTTAAGCATTTGTTTACCAAACATTTTTACAAGATTTACTTATTTTTTTCTCCCCTCATAATTAACACACCTTGTGCATTCTTTCTTCCCTTTAAAATCTCTGTGAGTCCCAGTCCACCTCTCATCTGCTCACTGACTCATTAAGCAAACATTTGCTGATTGCCTACTGTATGCCAAGCTCACAGGTAGCCTGGAATGGAATTATTAGAACCAAGAAATCAAGATCTTCATGCAAATGGCAGCTTTATCAAGGGGCGTTGAGGATGTTTAAAATGTCTATCTTAAACAACCAAGAAGAGTATGTATCTTGGGAGACACAAAAGGTGAGATAGACGGAATTCATCTCTCTAGTAACATCCCCTACACGAGGAACAGGAGAATCACTGACAGGACTGGGGGGGGTGGGGAGGGGGGGAGCCTCTGAATCACCCAACTTGAAGCCACAAAGGAAAGCTGCCACTTCTTAGTAACTGAACACAAACCAGGATGGGCTCTTCTTCAGCATGGGCTTCAACATTTCACTCACCGTGGTGAGTCTGGTTCTCTTTTTCCAAGAGAGCAAATTTCTAGAATGGGTAAAAGGGTGGGCAGATGATGGAGACACATGAGAGAACAATCCCATCAAACGTAGACCAGACTCCTCAAGCTCAAGCATGTGGAGCCCTCTTGTGTGACTCCAGCACGGGCCCCCTTCTGAGGTCCAGGGAGCACCACTGCCTGCCCTAAATAATGACTGCTTGCGCATAAACTTTTTTAGGGGCACGCAGCACGTTCCCAATCATTATGATCACAGTCCTGAGAAGTCAAAGTCAGCAAGGCAGAGGAATGGTCCCCAAGACAAAGAAACTGAAGCTGAGGCCAAGAGGAGGTCGACCTGCCCCTGGTTATGCCTCTAAATGAGAGCCCTCCCCACCCCACCCCAGATTCACACCCAGGAGCTGACATTCTCCACACCCTGTGCTTTTGGAGATGACCTGATAAAATGCAACATGTTAAGTGTTTATAAGATAAACCCAAGTTGTGAAGCACAAGACAAAACATGTTCAGCACAAACAGCTGAGCATGAAGACCTTCACCATCCACAAGGATTGACACCCAGGATGGAAATTTTAAGCCTGTAACCAGGAGCCACTCTGCGGCCTAGGGAGGTGCGCTTCCCCTCTCTGGAAAACCCCACAAAGCAGCTGGATTCTCCCCCCGGGTTTCAGTGAAAGGTGTCTATTCACATCACATTAAATCCTTTACTCCCAAAACCTGAGTCAAATGGAAATAAAGATGAAAAACAACAATTCAGCTATTTGCTATTATGTAGCAAATAGCTGAATAATAACAACATGTTAACTTCTCCTTCCAACACAGTTCTTCAGAGAGACCCCTAAATCGTATGTAACAGATAAAGTTTCGAAAGCCTGGTTGTATCTACAGTTAGCCTTTTTGGCTTTTGTTTTGGTGTGGTTTTGGGTTTTTTTTTGGGGGGGGGGGGAGCCACTTCTTTTTCAGCCAGCAAACGCTGGTACAGAAGAGTGTGCCCAGGTAGTTAAGAAGTTGGGTTTCGCCTCTGATTTCTATCACTCCGTACTGTGTCAACCAATGAGGAGGACTATCCCGGGAAGTCTCAAAGAAAATAAGGTGCTTTCTAAGAACTCAAATTCTCATTTCCCCTCCTTCACTCCTTCCCTGTCTCTGGGCTATACGAAGACCACCGATGCTAGAGCAGAGAGGAAGAGAATAAACGTTAACAGGCCTTTCCAATGAAGTGTTCCCCTAAGTGCTGAGTATACAGGTTCAGATATGACCCTAATAAAGAGGGAACAAGGTCTATCTCCCGTGGAAAGTGTCAGAACCCACGCCCTTCCCCATTCCAGTCATCTCCTTGTCAGGACACATGGTAAGCATTTCCAATCCAAGAACATATAAATTGTTACCACAGGACCCTCAAATTTTATTATGTATTTTCCTCCCAATAACCCGGCAATCATTAAAGCCAACAAGTCCAGAGGAAGGCAGTGAAGTTAAATCATGCAAAGTTCCAATGTAAAGTAATGATATGCTCAGAAGCACAGCAACTGTCCTCAAAGTCCCAAATAAGTACACACGCCATCAAAATCATCCCAGATTATTCAGAACGGTCTGTTTATTTTGTCAAACTCTTTAAGACCCTTGTTAAAGCTATAAACATGTGATAAAGATACCCTGTTACATGCCCTCTTCCCAAAGAGCATTTCTGCCCATCTAATTACATAGCTCTTAAGGCCAAACTCTTTACAGGATCGTGTTCTCATCGGTACTCTCAAAATGATATTGTTCCATGAGCAGCAAGGACACTGTATGATGCTAATAAACCGCACAGAATTAAAAGAATCCCTCTAACAAAGCGAGTCCTTTTACACACCACACTTATCACTCAGCCTTTAAGAACGAGATGTGGGAAACAACAGAAATCAAAGTCTCTAGAGAAGGCATCCCATAAGTTTTAAAATAAACGGCTTCTTTTTACAGAGGGAGGGAGGGGCGTGATGACAAAAGGAATCTGCTTTCCTACAGTGTCCTGGTCTTCTGGAATCAATCCCCATGTCTGCAAGCCCAGAACCTATCAGGGGCAAAACCATGGGTGCCCAACAGTCTCCCTAACAAGAGATCTTTTTTTTTTTTTTAAACCACACAATGTTGGTGAATAAAGCAACTTGGTCTGCCAACGTGCTGAATATATCATTTACTTTCCAACTTCCTACTAATCTGAAACATTGGAAAATCATCCATCTGTGCTTCTGACCCCCAGAAGATACCCAGGACTGCCACATTCCCAACGCCTAGGAAGGCCCCGTTTTAGTTAGCCTACACAGCTCTGACAAGGAATAAATCTATAATAATCTATTTTTAAATCTTTTTTTTAAGACTTTATTTGGGAGACATGGTAAGAGAGAGAGAGCGCGCACATGAGTTGGGGGTTGGGGAGGGAGAAGCAGGCTCCCCACTAAGCAGGGCTTCCTCATAGGACCCTGAGATCATGACCTGAGCCTAAAGCAGCTGCTTAACAATGGAGCCACTGAGGCACCCCTAAATCTATGATTTCTATTAGACTTTTCAAAAGAGTGACATCAGCCCCCTGATGCCTGTCACTCTCACTACATTCTTTCCAGAGGAGTAGGAATACACAGAGAACTAACCGGCATCCTAACCTGTTTTACCCAAGATTATTTTTGCTTGACGAAGGCCAATGCCTTTCCATTTTTTTATTTTTCAGCCAAGAGAACAACCCTACTTCAAATTCAAACATTCTCCTTTAAATGTCTCCATCTAGGCTGAACTACCAAATAGCCTCTCTTCAAGCCACAGCATCCTCACCCCTCCTCAAAAAAAAAAGAAAACAAAAAGGAATCCAAAATCAAGCAAACCAGAGAATCCTTCCTCCACCATTTAACTATATCTATGGGTCCCTGGGGTGGGGGGTGGTAAATAAAAGCATAATTTACCTGATCTTCGGGTTTCAAACAGATCATGTGGCCACAGAAACCGTTTGTGAACAGTAGTGAGCTGTGGGAAGCATGGAAGGTGCCTAGCCCGGGGCCTGGCACATGCAAGCTTTCAATAACAGGCTGCTCCTACTATACCATCAGAGATTTATTCCGTTCAGAGATGGCAGTTATATATTCCCTTTGAGATTAAGAGGATTTCCTGATTCCTTTGATTGGAACTCTATGGGTTGAAAAACATAATTAAGCTAGACATTCTCAGAAAGTACATTTACATTAATATTAATTAATGCAAACAGCTGTTTGAGAAAAGCCAGCCAGATAAACCTGCTTCTTGGTCAGGTGTGAAATCCTATTGTTCTCAAGTTATGAGTCATTTAAGTTAATGACTTATTCCACTAGATACAGTTAGCTACCCAAGAACCGCAACTACTGTACACAAAGAAATTGCTCCCGCGACATGCTGTACCCACTCTCACGCACAGAGAAAATAAAATCTGATAAACGACAATGGATGTCCCGGCCTCGGCATAAGAAGAACAAACTAAAAACATGTTAAGTTCCATTAATGAAGATCCAACCTGAGGCAAGCATGAGAGAGAGAGAGGCAAGGGTTGCTAATAAGCCTCAGACTGGCCCAGTGCCCACCCTTCCCCTATGGCCTTGACTACTAACCCATTTAGGGACTCTCTCATGGCCTCTGGGTTGCAGTACCCACCACCCACCTCCCACCTCCAGGCTCTTAATACTCTCTGTCGTAATTGCCATTTACTTCTCTACCTGGAGCATGAGAAATCCAAACTCCTTGAGGGCCTGGAGGGACTGAATTCGAGCCATCTGGTCCCTGGCACATGTGCAGCAACCTACCAACGTGTACCACCCAAATGTCCTTACTACAGTGGCCCTTCCGTGGCCAGGGCCTTGCATTACACCATCTGCTTAGTGCTCTAGCAATTAACCACCTCTAGGCTCTCTCGTTTCCAAACACTAGAAGGTAAGTTTGCTGGCATACTTTTGCCACAGGTCAGGCAATTACTGTTAGAGAATTTTCTGCCTGGGTCCTGAGGTTAAGAGGGGAGGAAGCACACGGTGAGAGCCATCCAGGGTGGAATAAGAAAGACGATGAGGTTAAGACTGACACTCAACATGGCAGCGTGATTCGATGCGTCTGTGAGATCCAGAAGCGGCCTGGCAAGGAGCATGGACTAGAGAATCTTACTTTAATAAAACCACCTGAGCGGGCTGCTTGGCCTCGACGCACCTCAGTTTCAATATCTGTAAGCTAAAAGCACCTGCAAGATCAACCTTCCAGCTCTGAAAGGTTCCTCTGGGGGTTCAGGAGGCTGTTGAGAATAGTCCCACAACAGCATCTTCTAGGCAAACATCAAGTAGCTGTGTAGTGATGAGATGGTTAATAAATATTTCTGGACTCTATAATGCCCAGTAAGTGAATGTTTACTCTATGAAATAAAAATAAACTAGTTGTTCCATGAAATTGTCAGAAATGATCACCACCACCATCCCGCCCCACCCGACCCCCCAAAATTAAACACTTTTACTCTTTTTCAATAGACCATGCACTACACAGGAAGATGCCTTGTACAAGTTTCCAAGTATTATTTAAAATACATAGAACTAAAAGGTCAAGGACTCAAAAATATTAACAGAAAATAATTGAAAAAGAGAAAGGAAGTAGGGCCAGGGCTTGACAAGAAGTTGGAACTTCTGAGTGCCTGCCACAAAGAAGTCATGTCTGCACAATCTACATTTATAATTGGATATTTGCAGCTTATATGGGTTTCCTTTCATAGCTGGCAGGAGGCTTGTTTGATACAGCAAAGAGCCCAACACAATAGCAAAACAACTCGCAAGGTAAAAATCAAGTGACAGAGGATGGATTGTTGTGGTTTCTGTTCTTGCATAATAGCACTTATAGATTAATCTATTAAAAAAAAAATAACCAGGTGCATTATCCAAATGTTCAGTTACTGGGGACACTCACAGTTGTCTATCCGTGGCAATTTTCATTTCTGTTTTTTACACAAATCATCACTTGCAAGCACTGATGTTAAAAACAGAAAAACAGTCTAGTACACAGTGGCTATAAATGCCAAATCAATTTTCAGCAGATAATAAAGTCCATGTTTTACAATCAGCAATGCACTGTTTTACTACCCAAAAATGTAAGCTAATAATATATAGCTCTACTAAATGGAAAATGCAGATATGTTGTTAAAAAAACGGGCCGGCTGTGAGAGGATGGATCATTTCTGCAGGGACCTTCTTAAAGCTATGTGTAAGTGTTTTGAAAATATCACATGATGTGGCCATGTGTTAAAAATTACAGCCAGTTAAGTTCTCTGCTAAGAAAAATATGTGGGCAATTTATGAAATGCACTCCAGGATGGAGATGTCTTAAGTAAAACCAGATTTTGAAAACAAACCTTTTTTTTTTTTTTTTGGAAACTTGAACTTAAAAAAAAAAAAAGAAAAAGTTCCAGGCACATCTGGAGAGCAGGACCATTGAGAAAGGGTGGTCTGACCTAATACTAGCCATCTTCTGAAAGAACAGCACTATTTCTGGGCTCCAATGACTCTGCTCACTTATTGTCCTTTTAAGGAAACAGTCCTGAAAGCATTTTGTAGGTCAACATATGTTCTTTGATAATATCATACAAAGACTGATAAACATATAAGTGTTTCAGAAAGCCTGGAGTCCTCTCCTCCCCAAACAATATAATGCCCAGGCTTCTCCCAGCCATCCCGCCAGAAAACATTTCCCTTTTCTTAAACACAAGGATCTAGTTGTTACAAAGTGACAGGCAGTGAAACGATATTTCCTTATATTAAGTTAAATCGGAAAAATAGTTTAACCTATTTCTCTACAGCGTGCGTGGTCTCCTTTGACTTTTTATGGCTCATTTTGCAACCGTGTGCTATCAACAGCTAATGTGTGTGGCATTTTTCTTCTTAACCAAAATAGTTCTAGAAACCCCCAAACTAAGACCTTTTTTTTTTTTTTTTTTTTTTACCTACTCACCCCACAGATTGGTATGTCTTTGAATAGGTTCAGTCTGTGCACATCTGTTTCCAGGGATCCCCCCCCCATTTTTATATGAAAAAGGCCCTAGACATGTGAATTGTTCCATCAAGTTGGAGACAACCAGGAACCAAGTCTGACAGCTGACCTACCGAATAACAACAACCACCACAACCACGACCACCACGACAACAGTAGTATCCAATGTTGATATGTAAGTAGGGGGTCAAAGGAAAAAAAAACAAACAAAAAAACAAAAACAAAAAACAACAAAAAACAAAGAACAGTGACAATATCAGATTACCCGAAACACATCCTTTTAAATCGACTTACACATAATGTCTTAGTTAAACACATAGAATCTGTCCCAGATGGTTAAAATTGTCCATTAATGTAAGTGCATATGTACGGACCAAAATATGCTAAAAAAACAGAGTGAGAGGCAGTCCACCCGAGAGGAGAGTTTAAAAAGTGCAGATGGGTGTCCAAAATAGCCAAGTGTCAGATCTGCTCAAGTATCGCCATTCTGGCACATGCTCGCAGCCACAGCTGTTAATATATTCTCTGCATCCAAGTACAAGGTTTTCTAACACAGTTGATGAGAGAGCGAGCGAGAGACACGGCCACACTCGAGCCTACTGCTTTCGAACCAGACAGACGTTAACAACTTAACGCCGAAACAAACTTCTCAAGGACCCTGAGACGTATATAGTAGAGCGCGGCGTGTCCTCAGTAAGGCTGCTGGGAGGCGGCCCCACAGTCACGCAAGGAAGCAGTTAGGGGCAGCGAGGGTCCTAACTGACCTCGCTCAGTATCACCACCCACAAAGGGCTTTGGGCTGTTTTTGGGGGGAGGGGGGTCGAACCAAAACAAAACAGACACTCCCTCGAAATGCTAACAAATCGGACCCTTCCACTGACATTTAGTAAGAGCACAAAAACCAAGAAGATTCGAGGTATGATGTGCCAAAAAAAAAAAGAATCAGATGTAACTGTGCTACTATATTCTGGAGAAATTAAAACACACACACACACGAGCACGTTTTCACCCCGATTCCCGATCACATACCCAGTGCACATTCCCCCCGTTAGCCGTGCGGGGCGTATAAATCAAGAGGAGGGCTCAAAGAGTTAAAATGACCTTTCAAAGACCCCAGTCATTGTCTTGCTGTAAATTGATTTTCCCCATATTTCAGCCACATACATTCCCTGTTCGCCGGACTGGTGGAAAAAGCGCACTTCGGGCACAAACGCATCCTCTGCGTGCACGCAGGCCAATACCGGGGGGGTGGGGGGGGTGGGGGGGGGCTGCTGCAAGGCACCTCCTGACCGGGAAAACATTCCTCCAACAACTGGCAATACCTACACACGACAGTGGCTGCAGAAAACTGGCAGATACTGTTTCAAAACACCATCTGGGAGGTGTACAAACTCTGCGACCGAGCACAGCCTCCCGTGCCCGTCCTACCCGAATAAGCCACACAGATCAGCCAGCTGGACCATCTCTATCTGCCTGGCGTGGGTTTTCTGGGGTTTTTTTCCCCCCTTTTCTCCCCCCCCCCCCCCCCCCCCCCAGTATCTGGAGCGAGGCTGCTCACAGGAGGCACAGGGCAATCCAGACAGTTCGGAGAACAGCAGAGCTGCCCTTCCTCCAGCAGCTTCTCCCGGCCTCCCTCTCCCCGGCACAGACACCTCCTTGGCCGGCAGCCGCCTCGGACGTCCCCAGCCCCCGAAGAGGACACGTTACAGAGCAAACAGACCCCACACGGGCAGGAGTCCAGGAGACCCTTTCTCTTGCTCATTAAGCCATTTCAATGGTTCCCCCCCCCCCGCCGCCCCCGATGACATCGGAGGACTGCTGATTTAGGGCCAGCCTGAGATCAGCTGTGGTTCCAAAGCCTCCTTCACTTTCCGTAACACAAACAGCTTTCTTAAAAAGAGACCTCGTCCCTAGCATCCTGCCCTAATCTGCAAAACTCTCTCCGCGCAGATGTAACCTCCGGGACACCAGGGGCGGACAGATGACGGTCCCGAGAGCCGTGACAAACAATACTTCTCAGTTGAGCGCAACCCCTCCGAGTACACTGCCCTGGCAAACTGCGGGGCTGCCCTTTGCCCTCCGCCTCTAAAACACCCCCCACACCCCCATCCTCAACCCCCGAATCCTAAGAGCAAAGTCTCTGCACCCTGGACCCCTGGCCTCTGGGTCCTGATGGCTCTCTTTAGGCCACCTTCACTCTCACCTTGATCACCCCTCTGCCCCCCCCCGCCTCCCCGTGCAAAACACAGTCCAGCGTGGGCACAAGGTGTTTTCTGTGCATCATAAAAAGTAAGCTCTCTTCATTTCAAACCCAGAGAGAGAGAGAGAGAGAGAGAGAGAGAGAGAGAGAGAGGAGCAGGGCTAACTCACCAGGCATCCTTGAATCCGGCGTCCACCCGGAAAGGGACTCTCTCCTAAAATCCAGCGCGATCGGGGCTCATGCCTCCTGTTCTGGAATGAGCGGCGGCAGAGAGAGGAGGGCCGTCAGAAGGGGCTGGGGCGGCATAGCCCGAGGCAGGGTGCTGGGCGCGTGCGCCTGCCAGGCAGAGACAGATGGAGAGCTGACACTCCGGATTGCACTTGGAGCAGAAATGTGGATGATGACAGGAGCACATGTGGCCTTGAACCCAGCCCTGTCTCCTCAGGCAGAACAATGACAGGGATGTGTGTGCAAAGTCTCGCAACCCTCACCTCCCCTTACCCACTCTACCTCTCTGGGCAAGTTCCAGAGCACCAAAGAACAGAAACCAAAACGCAGAATGATAAGCTAAATGCTGAATAATTCATTCCTCGCCACCCCCATCCCGTTACAAGTTAACCCTTGTTCTGCCAGCAGAACGGAAAGTACGCTGCTGGCCCCCTACCACCGCTCACAATGAAGCGCTTCCTTTCCATCTTCTCCTGTTAACAGCCATAATTGGAAACTCTATTTAAAAAAAAAAAAAAAAAAAAGGAAGAAAAGAAAAGAGGGAAAAAGAAAAAAAAAAAACAACTGAGGCACAAACCTCAAAGCTTGTTTATTGAACTGGAAATCCAAAAAACAGCGTCAAGACATTTTTTTTTTGAGACTTTTGTATTTTGTGCCAGTTTATCCTACTGAACAAAGTATCTGCAACACTCCCTTTGTCAGCTTCTCAGTAGTATGTGTAAAATGGAACACTTTGGAGAAGCAGAAGCAGACCACTTTTATTTTTACCAGAGTGCTTTTAACCCCCTGGGATCCCTGCGTTGATACGCTCCAAACATTTTCAGCTTACTCTCCTCTACCTTGCATAGAGATCCATGGGAGATGAAAACAAAAATCTTCACTGCAAAGCCTTTTCAAAAGCTGAACAATCACATCCTCCTGATTTCTGAATTTTTTTTTTTTTTGCACACCCTTAAATGTTTATCCTTCCCATGAATAACACATACCCAGCCAGGTTCAATGGACTCTTCCCCATAAGCCTTAATGGACACCATGATATATAAAACTACAGGCCTTTGTTACAGTGCTTTATCTAAAGCTGGCTATTTTCCTCGCAGCGGTCTCTCTTTAGTTCTTTGTAAAACATCCTTGCCTCATAGGAGAAACAGACGCCTGCCTGCCTGCCTGCCTGCCTGCCCGCCTGCCTTGCATGCCTTTTCCAAACGCACAAAATGCCAGGCAGAAGGAAAATACCGCTCGCTCCTAAAACTCTTCTCCTCCAGTTTAACACATGTGCATCTTCCCTTAGGTCTGTGTGTATTTGTTTTAACAACAGGGCACGCGACCAGACAGTCTGCGCAGGCTCTCTACCTTCCCGACGACGCGTGGTCAAGCCACTGCAAACACAGAAACAATCCCACTCAGGAGCCTGGGCCCAGCCCGCAGGCTCAACGCAGATGACAGGCAGGAGCATCCCCTTTAACTCTTGCCATCCCTACGCGGTCTTCAAGGCGTCCCTGGCCTAGTCTCCCTTTTCCATATGCCTTGGGCCCTTGGCAGATGGATTTTTCTTCTTTTTTCTTCACCCCCCCCTCCACTTGCTGCCTCAAAGACATCTCAGAAATCCATCTGAAAAACAGAGGCGGTGAAGATGGTGACTACCTACCTACTCATCCTTCCTACACCTCTCCCCAAAGAGCACACGCAACCTGCTTCAGAAGACGCCCCCAGGCAGGCACACACCCCACGCGAGCTAAAAATAAATCCTCTCTGGCCAACAGCGTCAATCAATAAGAACGTCTACAGCCCCTAAATACTGCACACCCAAGGAGCACGGCTTCATCTAGCGAACCCCTCAAAAATCCATCACTGTCAGAGGCAACTTGTAAAAAGACTACAATTCATAATGATTACTCTGTTCTGTCACTAATAGTATACTGCACCCTATTTATGAGGCCAATCTTTTTGTTCATCTTAGTTAGATGTCACTTGTAATGAGGTTCTGTGTAATGGATTTCAGTACAGTTAAGCACCAAGCTCAAACATTCTTATGACAGAAAGCTTTATAGCAGGCCTGAGTGTGATAATCAATTAAGTCCTGCTATAAGGGCCTTTATGGAATCCAGCATCCTGGTCTGTGGATGTTCATTTTCAAAGAGAGTTTTTTTTTTTTTTCCTAAAGCCACTCACTGCTCCATGTCGCTGATTTTTTTTAATACTCTACCTACGCTGGAAAGAAAACATTTTCACAGTGGGAGACCCAACTTTCATCAATATGCACGGTGAATCACTTCTGAGATAGAAAATCATACAACAAAATGCGATACACTTTCAGAAAACTGGATGATACCCAGGTTTAAGACCGGGTCTTCCTACCGGTACACCGCAAGTCCCCGCGCCACCACTCACAACACTGAACTTCCAAATATGCTGTGTGATTATGTATCTTTTGCTATATGTTAAAAAAAAAAAAAAAAGCTTTTTAAGCTGTGTTCTCTGACTACAGTAATTGCCACTTTAAATTGATCCACACCAACAAAACCCAGATCCCTGGAGGTTCTCACCTAGAAGTCTGACTGCAGGAAGGGCCTAACTGAAACGTGTGTGCATCTGAGATGAGTCCAGCATTTTCTCAAGGAGCCAGTCCCCTCCTCTTATGCTTTAATCCATGGAGGCAAGCAAAGCAGCAGCCCCATTTGGCAGTTCTCCCCGAACAGGGAGACCTGGATACGTGGCTTTATACAGTTACTTAGACAGGAATAACTTTCCCTTTAATAAAAGTGGGAAAAGAAAAAGAAAAAAAAAAAGCGAGCGAGCGTAAGGAGCCAAGATCTCTAACCTCCAAACTGTATAATAAAAATAGACAATCAATAACATGATGAATGCATTTATGTAGCTGGAAGGGGCTGGGGGGAGAAGAACACGAACTGAATATGTACTGCAGAAATGTTCTCCAGTACAAAAACACTGTCCTGCATCACCATCAGGAAACAGACTTTTATTTTTTTTTTAATTTTTATTTATTTATGATAGTCACACACACAGAGATAGAGAGAGAGAGAGGCAGAGACATAGGCAGAGGGAGAAGCAGGCTCCATGCACCGGGAGCCCGATGTGGGATTCGATCCCGGGTCTCCAGGATCGCGCCCTGGGCCAAAGGCAGGCGCCAAACCGCTGCGCCACCCAGGGATCCCAGGAAACAGACTTTTAAAACTTAAAAAATAGGGGTGTGCTTGGCTGGCTCAGCTGGAGAGCATATGACTCTGGATCTCCGGGTCGTGAGTTCGAGCACCATGTTGGTTGGGTACAGAGATCACTAAACAGTAAACTTAGAAAATGCTCAAAATATGTTCAAAACAATAGCAAAAACTACAGCGCTGTCCACTTAAGTACTTCCAACAGGAGAGCCGTGTCAGTGAATGAATGCATGCCCGTCTTAATGAAATCGAGAACACAGAGCATTTCTAAGGCGATTTTTTTTTTCCCGAATCATCTAAATCATCGCTCTCTGAATTAGTAAATTAAGTCAACAGCCTGATGCCAGGCTCCCCCTGAAATACATGAACTGGTTTTGGACAAGAAAGTCAGATGGTTCGCTAGAAAGGCATTACGGTACTGCAGCCCTCTCAGGTATTTTTCATGTATTCCCAAAACAGACCAGCCCCGTCCTACAGATTCTTCCTTTGTTCGAGCCTGACTTACCAATAGGGATTATCAGTCTACTGCAATCGTCTGCAGTTAATGAAAGCTCTCTACACTGGTGAAGGGCGAATGCCAGTTAAAGCTTTGCCACAGGTCCTCTCAACTTTCCTCTGGGCTTCGAGCAGGCTGTTGTGATACATTGTGACTTCACACAGTGGGTATTAAGTGAGTTAATTCAAAGGAGCTGAAACCTCATTGATCCTAATTGAAAGCAATACACCCAACCAAATACTTTCCTACCCCATCTGCTCTGGCCTGCCACCAGCTATTCAATACAAGAGAATTAATAGTTTCAGATATTCTAACCGACCCAATAAAGGCACTCATTTAAGCAGGGCTGCATTAACAAAGTGAAAAAACAAGGGTAAAATGGGTTCAAATGGAGCATTTTACTCCTAGTTGGCTTTAACAAAGCTGAATAAGGCTTATTCTGACTTTTTATGTGCAAGACTTGATAAACTGAATGAGAAGGCACTCAATGATCAGCCAACGAGCATTGATGAATGGTCATTAAGACCCCCTGCTCTTAGGGGAGACCCTTCCACAAAGTGGCACACCAGCTTGAAAGGGCGGACTCACTAATGTCCAGATTTCTCCGCTTGCTTGTTCCACTTTCAATTTCAGACCACTGGCCACCAAATGAGGCTGACATATTGGAAAATAATGTTTTATGGGCGAGTGGTAAAAAATAAAATGGAGGCATTAGCTCTGCTTTCAAATTCAAATCTGCTAGTTTTGTCAGACCCCAAAGGTCTTGATTTTCCACCCAGCTGGAAGCTATTAGTGTTTTCTAAAGGCATCCCACTGACAGGGCAAAGCTACCTAATGTGTGAGCTGTTGGGCTAAGGGAGATGGACCTCTCTTTTGGATGATTTCCTAACTTCTCATCACTTTGACAGTCAATTAAATAGATACAACACCCAATAAAAATGTACGTGAATTTGTTTCTGCCACTGAAAGACATGCGAAACTGTATTAAGGAAAAGCCATAGTAGATCGTCTTCTGACAAAGATAAATCCAATGGTACTCTCGTCTGCCAGAGAAACAACTGGTTTATGTGGTAGTTAGGCTACAACAGAAGATACAGTCAACGACAAAGAAATGAATGGAAGAGGGGAAAAAAATAAGTTAAAAAGTTAGCTGAAGTATTCCATAAAGGTAAGGGCCTGTCACTGTGACGCCTATTTATATAAAGGTGTGTGTGTCAACAGCCAGCTACATTCATGCAGTGTCCTTCTGGGGACACGACTGGCAAGTATTTGCACCTCAACTCCCAGCCAGCCCATAGAAGAGCTCGCAAGAATCTGAGGGGTGTACAAACATCATGGGGTCAAAGGGTTATTTAGGACTGTCCAAGAGGACCTAAGTGCTGGCAGTAGGATGGAATCAGGCCAAAAACAAATAAACAAACAAACAAAAAAAAGCATGCCAGGTAAGGGCACCTGGTCTTCATAGGTGATTATAACAGACATCACAGAAGCAGAAAAGCTTCACTGCCTGGGATCGTTTGCAAGTAGACGACAAAGGGCCACACAACCCAGTGTCCCATAGAGAACACACTGCGTGGTCTATGGAGAGCTCCTCATCTACCGGGGCAAGTGACAGGTGGAGGACTAGAAGTCATGACCCCTTCCCTTCACCTAGACAGGTCAAACTCAAGGACTCGGGTCGCTTTGATGTTTGTTATCCCCATCAGTTAGAGTGACTTAACAACCTGCACTGAAACTATAACTTGAACATTCCAATCATAATGTATTTTTGAATAAGAGTCCCTTCCTAAACTGAGAAGCCAAACAGTCCATACAGGGTTTTCTTTTTTTTCTCCCTTCTTCAATGTCCACAGAATAAAATGTTACCTATATATCATTCCAACAATTTTTCTACCAATATATTTGATTGGGCGAAGTATAATATTTTCTACACGGGAATGAAGAGATGTGTATTAGTAATGTAAGTACGTAGGGCACATGTATGTGGGTTTCTGCAAAATGAAATCTGTGTAAGATAAAATATCGCTTGCTGGAAATAAACAAAGTTTATGTTTGTAATCATAATAAATTGTTTCTGACAGTGCCAATGCCTTTAAAACATCACCAAATATCGTAATTCTTTTCCACCAACAACTTCTGACTTCTGATGCCAAACATTCAAGAACAGTCTGAAATGCTGTAACAGCCTTAGCGCTTGCATTGATTGAATGTTATATCATTTAAATGCAAACTTTGAACCTAACTGATACCGTTAAATATGAATTACTCCCCAGGCACCAGCAAGGGGTTAAATGATTCTCAAATGTTTAAAGGAAAACCTTTCCTTAGGAACCCACAAGGCTGAACACCAGCTATGTTAACTCTGCTTTTTCAAGTAAAAGCATTTTCATATAAAAGCAGTCAACCTGAGAAAGTACACACTTGCAGGCCAATCTGCAAATAAGTGACCATTTGCACTTTCCTCAATGGGTTGTTTTTTTTGTTGTTGTTGTTGTTGTTTTCTAGAACAACTGCCAAAATCCCTCAGCTAATCTAGAAGACACCCCCAACCACTCCACCCTTAGCCCTTAACCGTTTGACAAGGCCTGTAACACTAATATGGAAAACCTTTGTTTCAATGTCACCACCTCCCCATCCGAACGGGCGAGTTAGTTTTGTTAAAACGCGAGGGTTATGGCGTATGCTCCAATGAACTTTCCCTCCTCTCAGCACCAGAGACAAAACCCTGCACCTCTGCTCTGTGCAGGCAGCCATCTGGACAGCTTTCCCTCAAAGCCCAGCCCACACCACACTGCAGGCAAAATCCGAGGGCTCCAGAGCTCTGTGAGGCTATTCATGACATACCAATTTCACATTTTCTGCTTGTATGCTTGCAACAATAAATGCTAATGAGGACTATGAATGACAATTTTAAAGACAATAAAAAGGTCTCCAAATCCCTTGCATATGGAGACACTGTTTTCAAAACTTCACCTTCTGCTACAGAGCTGTTAGAGTCTAAAGAAGGGGGGGGGGGAGAATAACCTAAGGAAAACAAGAAGATGATCAAAGCACAACTGAATCCTTAAGATTTCCAAAGAAAGCAGTCCATGTAAGCCCAGGCAACAACAGATCTCACCACCCCGGGGAGCGGCCCTATAAATTCAGGAGGCACCCTTCGCCAATCCCTACTCCTACCTTTGCCTGCTGTAGACTTGCAGCTTCCTAGAAGCCCTTCCTGGTCGACATGGACTTTTGGGGAGCCTGGGAATTCTAAGGGCAGCAGTTGTCCAAAAATAATTATAACCGTCATCATCATATTTAACCACTCCACATATCCTTAGATGATGGATGTCAACGCAAATTGCCTCGCTTCTGGTAACATCCTTTCTTAAAGACGATGCAATAATTCCGGATGGCGAAATTACAAATCATGTTTATTTTCCTTTAAAAATTTTTCTGTTTTCCAAATCTTCGAAAACGAGCCCATATTCCATTTCGAACCAGGAAAAAAAAAAAAAAAAAAAACCCAGCAGCAACAAATATTACTTTCAATGCAGTAAAAGAACGGAACAAAAGATAGCTACGTGTTTTGACTTAGGTGGGAATTAAACCATTTCACACAACAAAAATAAAACAAAAGCTCCATCTTCCTATAAACTGTATAGAGGGTATCCTTTTCATTAACATGGATTAAAACACTTTCAACAAAATCCACCAGGTGGAGCAAATACACAGCAATAAAAAAAAAAAAGTCCCAGAATTTTTTTCATCATGTTCTTCTCTCCCAGGACTTTTTCTTTTTTTTCTTTTTTTTTTTTTACCTCTAACAAACTCTCCACTTCTCTCTCTCCATATTCAAATTATCAAAATCTATGCACACACACACTCATTTGCCACATTTGTAAACAAATTCAAATGTACTCAGAAACTATTTTTAGCTACCGTGGATTCCATTACAAACTGTCATTCCAGAACTGCTTTATTTGTTCAGATAACATACCCAGGCGCAGCATATCTGGTAATTTTTTTTAATTGATGCTTTACACTCCGACCTGACCGGGGTTCATCCTGCGAGCCCCTTCCCCACACAGCGCCAGGGAGACCAGCTCTGGAGTCGGGACACCCTTAAATACACTGACCCGCGGTTAAAACTTAGAAACCCCAGCTCGATCCCTTTACTCGGCATGGAAATTCAACTTCTCGCTCTTTTTATCCGGTGTGGTCTTAATGGCATACACTGAAATCGTATTAAAATTCTGGGATCCTGGGATCCCTGGGTGGCTCAGCTGTTTAGGGCCGCCTTCGGCCCAGGGCTTGATCCTGGAGACCCAGGATCAAATCCCACATCAGGCTCCCTGCATGGAGCCTGCTTCTCCCTCTGCCTGTGTCTGCCTCTCCCTCTCTCTGTCTCTCATGAATAAATAAATAAATAAATAAATAAATAAATAAATAAATAAATAAATAAATCTTTAAAAAAAAATTCTGGGATCCCGTGACTTTTGTATGCAGTGAATATCCTGTTGGCTTCCCAGGCACGGCCCACGGTCACCAATAGGATAGGGTTTCTTTTCCCCTTCTTTTTTTTTTTTTTTCCTAGAGTCACTCGCCTCCTCCCCTTTTCTTCCTGCACACATCTATTTTTTTTTTCTTTCCTTGCCATTTCACTCCGTGCTGAGTGTGCACGTCTGCGCAAGGCACCAGCCCCGCTTGCTGCCTCCCGTCTTCTTCTGTGACTCCCAACGCCACCTGCAAACCACAACTTTCTCCATTCACTTCTCCGGGTCCTCCAAGCGTTTCTCACATACGACGCTCCCGGCTGCCAAGGCTTCATGCGGCAAGTGGCACCAATGTGACTTGCACTTCAGCAAGCTCCAGCTGGACACAACTACCAAAAAGTTGAGGCTTGATAGGAAGGTGCCCAGCGTCTGCCACCTGCAGGAGGTCCCCGGTTAAGTGTTGACTGCGGCTTATTTGTGGATTTTTTTTTTTATTATTTTTTTTTCCTCCCCATGTGTGCGGATGTGGCAACGAGGAGCGCCCTGCAAGATAATGCACCGAGCTGACGTGTAAATAAACACGCGCGGGCCCGGGATGCACGCAAGGCTTCCAGCAGGGCTGTCCCCGCGGGTGCCCACCAGGCCCCGGGGTGCCAGCCCCCTCGCAGGATGCCCTGGGCTGGTCCAATTATTTAAATGATCACGTACTTTTGGCCCGAGTGGTACGTAAATGCACAAAGTAGCGACGTTACCTCCGGTTAAGTGCAAGGGGGAGGGAAGTTTGCAGCCCGGGCGCTGCCCCAACCCCTTCCCCACGAGGACCGGTCCTTTCCTGCTTTGCGAAGACTGGACGCAGCTCCCCGGGGCCGGGCTGCTGCACACCTGCAGAGGTCTCCCCGCCGTCCCCTTAACATCAGCCGCACGCACATCTGTGCATCCCGAGGACAGATGCCCTCCAGTCTGCGGCTCAGAATCCGACGGAAGTAGCTGGAAAAACCCAGTCTCCGCACAGAGAGTCCCCCCCCCATTCCCCTCCCTTTGCAGGAAACCCCACAGCCAAGACCCCCTCTGCACCCCCACCCAGCGTGCGGACATCTCACCGGCCCACACGGGGGACAGAGAGCGTGCTGGGCGTCCCCCCAGGGAGAGGACAGCCGGGTGGACTCTGGGCTCTCCCGGATGGCTGCACCTGCAAGCATCCCCAGGAATTCTTTATCCTGCACTGTCCTCAACTCAGCCACCCATCGCTGTCCAGATAGGATTCCTCGCTCCCCCTCCAGCTTCATCAGGGGGTGTGGCTCTTCCCCCAGCAAGTGTTCTAGGCCAAATTCAAATTCCCAGGCCCCAAGGGGGGGGGGGGTGGAAACAAAAAAAAAAAAAAAAACACCCCCCAACCTTAAAAGTTCTATCACCTTGGCTTAAAGATGGGCTGTTCCCCCAGACGGATTAAGATGCTGAAACTGCCTCACCCAAACCACCTGTGCACCACCAGATCCACACTGAGCTCCTAGGGAGCCTGATCTCAGACACCAGGTAACCAGCCCCAGGAGCAGAAGGACCCATGGGCTCGGAGCAGCTCCCCACGGGTTAAGGGCTGCTGCCGGTCACAATGTTTCAGAGCCAGGCCAGGGTGTAAAATGAGAGCCCGATTTTGAAATTCATCCTAAAAATAAAAATAAAAATAAAAATAAAATAAAAATTAAGCGTATCTGTCGGGGTAGTCCAGGAGGAGAAAGCAGGGCCACGGCACTGGCAGGAACCTCAAATTCCTGACCAAACCCTCTTGCACACAATGCCTCCAGAAAGAAAGGAACCCAGGGCGGGAGCCAGCCTGACGCTGGCGGACAGACAGGGCTGGCCTTGCAGGATGTCAGAGCGCCAGGCGGCTGCAAGAGATACTGGGTTTTCACACACTCCCAGCCTGACTGTTTTGCTCTTCAGGTAATTAAACAAGGAAGCAGGGCTCTGGGTCTGAGCCTGACCCTGAAGCTGTGGCTCCGTGGTTCTGCATATCAACTTCCGCAAGAAC
Source organism: Nyctereutes procyonoides (assembly GCF_905146905.1). Classification (NCBI taxonomy): domain Eukaryota; kingdom Metazoa; phylum Chordata; class Mammalia; order Carnivora; family Canidae; genus Nyctereutes; species Nyctereutes procyonoides. Next base: position 8,336,311 of record NW_026575137.1, read on the forward strand.
TGCCCGGGGCATCAACAGAACATTCTCTGCTCTCTCTCTCTTCTCCCTCTCTCTCTCTCTCTCTCTCTGTTTCCTTCTCCACCTCTTCCTAAAGCTGACCCAGAAACAAATCCTCCCTACAAAAACATCCACAGCAAGGTCTGAGTCTATTTGTCATAAAAAAGAAAAAGAAAAAAAAAATCCTCTGTGCTGTGGCTGTTCCTTGTCACTAACCCCTGGATTTTAAAAAGAAAACAATAAAAATGAACCTCATGCAGGAACTTTGTAAAAATTCAATGTCACAATCTATGCAGAACACTGGTGCCTTGATTTAAGAGGGGGTTATTCAAAGGAAACAACATCCAAATAATAATCCTTGTTTTCTTTAGCACGTGCGCTGGAATAAAGTGTAAATCTGCAAATTGAAAAAAATTAAAAAAGCTCCCCAAGACATGGTTTTGATAGTTCAGTTCACAGACGAAACATGTGCTGTGTGTTGTACAATTAATATATTGTCATTTTCAGTTTTTGATAATAGGCCTCATGGCACGTAAATACCACCTATGATCTGGTTTGGGAGGTTTCTTCGAAAAATCTCATTTAAACAAAACTGTATTATTTGTATACAAAGAAAGTCACCGTAAAACTCAGGAATATATATATATATATATATATATATATATATATATATATATATATATAAACCACACGCACACAATATCCCTCAGAAGAAATGAAAGTGGGACACTTATACACGCACATACACACACACATTAAGCAATGATTAGAATCATAAATAATATATTCTTCCTTCATCTCAAAATCCATAGAGTAAAATATTGGCTGAAAGAGACAGAGACCAAAGGAGAGAGGGATACAAAAGCATGCCTGCTTGTCTGTGTTCAACACAAAGAACATTAAATGAAAACAACTGGCATGCTGCCAAATTCCTATAGAGGCAAAGAGATTCAAATAAATTGATTTCACGCATCACACTGACCTGGGATCAGTGTGCAGTGCTACAATAAGCTCAAAGCTCCATGTGGGGTAAAGCCCATTAATGCTATCAGACCCCTCGAACATGACCAAGAAAAACTAAAAATAAATGCAGACGCTCTCCAAAACCAGCAATTTTGCTTGGGAAAATAACTTTCCTCTTCTCCTAATAAAAACGGCCAATACCTAAGGGGGCACAGCACCATTCACATTCAGTTTTTTGTTTTTGTTTTTTTAAATCGCCCTGTTTAAAAATACAAATGTGGCTACTGAGACCCATATCCCATGTATAACCCATGGATAAATCGGGACTATGTAATTATGACACCCCAGACAGGCACACAGACACACACCACCCTGCAACAGAAGTTTCTTCCGTCCTCATTGTCTTGGACCATGCTATTCCCCTTGTATCTTTTAGACCAGCCAATGGGTCTTTTTGAAAAATTATTATTATTTTCAAGTATGACAACTACTGGACCCTTCTCAGTGTTTTCCTTCACTAAGAGCAAGCACTTCTCCATCTGTCCTAAAGCCGCCCACCCCTCAACAAAGGCAAGCCCTACAGGAGAGCAGCTCTAAACCACATTCTAGAGGACCAAGCGTCATGCTTGTTTGGGGTATGCTTCAAATCCCTGGGGGCGGGGGCACACGCGCGCACACACACACACACACACACAGCAGCATGTTGCCTTGACCAGCTTCCACCTACGCTGGTGGCTGTCCCCTGGGCATCATCCCCACCCCCACCCCTGACCCCTGCCCCCACCCCCCAGACTCCCCACACAGACCAGACTCTCTGGCGCCACCTCAGGCCGTCCTCACTTAGAGCCCCGACTGTTCACCTCCCATAGTTCTTTACTTTTCCTGTCTCCAAATTACAACCCCAGGAACACAATGGATTCCAGGTGTTTGCAAATTTAAAGTATATGATTTCTGTTCTCCACTTCTCCGGTCAACGTGAGTCTGAAGCCCATATTTCTATATACCCATTACCATTATGAGAAAGGAAAACGAGGAGTAAAAGTGTCAATGCCACACACACACACACACACACACAAAATAAAGAAAACCCAACAGTTCTCCCACCAGTTATGAAATATATATAAGTTGCATGTGTGTGTGTGTGTGTGTGAGTGTGCATGTGTGTGTGCACACCCATCATTTTTTTTTCAAGGAGGTACGCACACACACATATAGGAAAGAGAAAAGGAACCCAGCATGGTGTCTGATACCTGACCCTGACGCTCTCTCCATTCAGTATTTGCATAGGATAACAAATAACGTGCATGAAGTCACGTTAAAATGTGTCTCGGGCATGCATTTTTTGCTTTTGCTGTGGACCTTCCACGCTGCATGGTGCAGGCCCAGCAGGCCCCAGCCAGAAGCCCACGCGACCAGAGGAGGATGGGATTGTAACGGGCTGGGGGTGGGTAAAGACCAGGACCCTCCGGATCTGCAACAGATGTTCAAAGTTTTAAACCCGATATCCCTCGCAATTTGTAATCCGCACCTTAGGTGATTTTACCATATTATTAAGAGCCCCCATAGAGACCCATAAGGCAAAAAGCGAAGAGTTATATCCTCTTTTAAAACAGTGCTTTCTTCTGATGGAAGATGAAAAATTTCCTAGCAGTGGCTGCTACTGCTGTTGTTGTTGTTGTTACTATTATTATTATTATTACTAGTTTCCTTGAAGACCTTCACCTCTTTCTATTTTTAGACTTTGGAAATCTAATCAACCGAGATGTGAGTTCCCCTAGAAGCGATTTTTAGTAACAACAGTACATGAGATAAGAAGATAGAGACAGAGGTGAGAGATGGTTCAGCTACTCAATACAACTCAACGAATACAACTCAATGAATACGTTGTTGAATGTACGGCTCTCACTAACTACTAGAAAAGATCATCATATGATGAAGAAGGGGGTGAGAGGAAGAGAAACTAAGCCACCATCGAGGCTACCTCAAAGGATTCTAATGATACGGAAAATTATTTCATTTTCTATGGTCTTTCAAAAACAAAAACAAAAAAACACCCTCGTTTGCCAACACCTTCTTGGAAACTTACAGAACCAGCCAATAAGGATCTGTAGGGACTGCGAGAGTAGATACTGTGGGGTGGGCACCAGCAGCAATGTTTCCAGAACCATGGCCACAGATGGTAAATATTTTGCTACCCCTCTTTTCCATGCAGTCAGGCAGGCAGTCAAAGAACTTCAAACATCCCTTCCCAATACTCGAGTGCCAACCAGTATTACACAACATCTGTGTTAACGCTCAACTTTTTCCTGGCACCGTTTACCCTGAATCATCTGTGCTTTTGCACAAGCCCGCTAAACCTAAAACCGAGCTGGCTGCAGGACGCATCAACTCTCTGGAACCCACAATTCAGGGTTCTCCTGAATTTTGACATGTTGCAGGCTTTAAGAAGTCTCTTGCCAAATGGTAATCATATACTTAGTTTTTATTTGCTGTTTTCCTAAAATTAGATTTTTTTCTTTTTCTTTTTTTAATGTGCCCATGAACATGAATTCTGCTTAGGAAACCACACTCGCTTAAAAGTTTAAAAAAGAAAAATCTAAATCAATCAGGAGCAATAATAAATTGAAAAGCACTTTTTCCCCTCTTTAGTCAACAAACTGTTTCAGAAAACACCATCTCAAGTTACAATAAACACAGAAATCATGGCATAGCTTTTACTCTTTAACTCCAAGTATTGCTCAGCTTATAACAGATGTATTATGAAACATGGCAAGAAGCACTGCAACAAGAAGAGGGTGGGAAAAAAATTTGGTACTTGATCATTTGAGATCTTCAGGCCCAAAGCTATCAAACAAGGGCTCCCACAGCCAGGCTGATTGATTGATCCCCACCCAATCCCACACCCAAAGACTTCAAAGACAATTAAAGAAAAAAAAAAAATATATATATATATAACACAAATTTAACAGGCACTAGAAGAAATAAGAAAAAGGAGAAAAAATCTTCACAATTAGAATTTATTGGGAACATAGATTAAATTTCTTTTTTTGTTAAGTAAATCAAAATATTTGTCTGTTCCTTACCTTGACAATATTCAAAGTTCCCTTTTTTCCGGCAGTCACCTATTACTAAACTCAGTGCTCTCCAAGTGTTTCTTTTGACAGATATCATTCTCCACCAATCGCTCTGCTAATTTCCTCTCTCCTTTTCTGACTGGGACAGATATTATGTTCACCAGCCCAGAGATCAATCTTTTCTATTGACAACAACAAAGGGGAAAAAAAACGCATATATCACAACCAGTCTGAAGTATCACACCCGTCCACTTACACGATTATACTAGACCAGTTTTGTTTTGTTTGTATTAAGAAACAGACACAAGCTCTTCTCAATTTTAGAAGAATCCCAAACAATCCCCATTTTTCTCAGTTCCATAAGGACATGCTCTACTTCTCCCGTCATCTGACTCAAAGCTAGACACATTCTGAACCTGACAACTCCTCTTCCTTTAAACCGGTTTAGAACACAGGTACATCAATACCTTAAAAGAATGTGTTAGCTTTTACCTTGTTCAATAAAAAAATCAAATACTCTGTCAGATATTATGGTCCCCTTAGAAAAATGCTTTGAAACACTATGTGTTTGTTTTATTTTACAGAATTTTATGTGCATGTTAAATTCCATTTCAAAACAAAGTGGTGTCCATGTTGCATCACCATTCTTTGAAAATTAAACATTACTATTATTAGCTAAAATAGCCTAAAACAACTGATAAGAGTCACAAATAATCTATGGAGTCAACTAGTTTAAAAATACTAGTAACAATAATTATGGGTGAATCATTTTAGTAAATCAACAAACTTCTACTTTCTCTTTTTCTCTAAAGCAATCCAAATTTTCTCATTTTTCCTGCTAGATTTGGCAGCTTTGGAATTCATCCATTCTCAAATATTTATTGAGTGCCTAGTACTCACCCACTGTCACTACCACTACTATGTGCAGAAAAAGCATCCCTATTTAATTCTCATAATGTGTGCACTGTAACTCAAGCACAATCATATACACATAAGGGAGGAACTCAGTAAATGTAAAGGAATAAAAATTTATAAAAGCAGTCTCAAAAAGTGTTATTAAAACTGTTGCCATTATTTTTTTTTTAAGAAACCAAAGTACTCCCTAGAAATTAGCATTGGTGAATATACTCTGATGTATCTACACAAGCAGATTTTACTAAATACATAAATGCACACATACAGATCAATGCCCTTTTAAGCCACATCGTGATTCTGTATCATGCAACCAGTTCTTATTCCTCAGGGTAAAAATTAAATAAACGATGATTAGGAAAAATACCATATTAGACATTTCTTAGTTGAAACTGCCTTGAAGCTCAGCAAAGATCACTAAAGACAATTGGCCAAAACTTGGAAACATTCAGTTTACCATGTAACCTAAAGATGATAAAGCAAACATTTCCACAAGAAAATGACCAAAATGCATAGATACATGTACACGTATGTAAACAGTCAAATACCAGGGGTGAGGTAGGGTGCAAGAAAGGGAGACTGGAAGTAAATACATCTAGATGGCAAATGATTATTTCAGGAAGATGGAAATACGGCTAATTTCCTACACAATCCTATTTCCAATGTGTCTATACTAAGGTAAAAAATATTTTATCAATAGAGAATAAACAACTATTATGGGGGGGGAGAAGAAAATAGGATTTTTTCTTAGATTCAATAATATTTTGTAATATTTTGTGCTTCAGCAACCACCAACAAAAGACATCAGAGAAACTGATAAAACTGGATCATGCCTGTGTGGGCCACAGTTAATAATCTCCACTGAACAAATGGAAGAGGCAAAGCACATACAAATACCCTAGCGTCTAAGTCTATTTCTTCCTTCTCATGACTGCTAAATAAGTGCCTAATATCTAGATTTATTGATTAAAAAAATGGTGTAGTAGATCTCAGTTTCGAGGCACATAAAATTACAATGTGGATAAACTGCCTTTAAAAGATAAGTTTCTCAATTATAAATGACCCCCCTCCCCCATGTAGAATATACTGTTTCACTTTTTAACTTGTGTCTCTTTTAATCAGAATATTCTGAAGCCAATGGAGAAAAGCTGGCAGGAAGACAGTTGTTACAAAATATTTCAAATGTGCATGTTTAGAACTTCTCAAATGTTAACATGGCAGAGAAATACACATTCAAGTAACATACAACGTGAACCTAAAGTTACCCATGAGGATTTTGGCCACTGAACTATTTTACATATGAAACACTGTATCATAATCAATAGAATGACCAAAAAAAAAAAAAAAAAAGAAGACGAAGAAGAAAAAAGAAGCAACAGCAGCAGCAACAGAAGCAACAAAAGCTAACGTTTAATTCTTTTTTTTTAAATAATGACTTTGGAGTATTACACTTCCAATACATTAAAAGAAATAATAATAAATTAACAGTACCGAACACTGTGAAATAGATGCCCAGATATCTGCCATACATACTCCCCACTGAAGTCTGTATCCCCTGCAAAGGACAGTAAAACGTCTCTCTCTTTAATAATTGCTTTGTTCAGATCCTCAGCTCTCCAATTTGTTAAACACCATGATGAGGGGAACATAACCCGAGAAAAGTTTAAAAGCTAAACTCCACCAAGAGTAGAATGCCTCAAACAATTTGTAGTTCTACAAGAGTGTTATTAAAAAGGCTCAACATGTTGTATTACCATGGAAATTGTGGAAAACATACATTCCCAAACAAATATTACTTTTTCTCAATGGTATGAAGTAATGAAAACCACATGTGTAAATCTGCGATCCGTGCAGTAGTTCAAGCTGCCGCTAATAGAAAATACAGAAAGTGAACTCTGCTATATAAAGGATTCTTGTTACAGAAATATAATGTGAAAACCAGATGCAGACAGAAAACCTTAATCACAGATGGGAATGTAATCACTGGCATACAGAATACTTTTTTGATCAATCTTAACCATATGCGCAATGTATTTATTTTCTAAGGAATGCAATAACTTGAGAGAACCTTCTATTTGAATTCAGTTAACCTCATATTTATAATGCTTTTATCTTACTCCCCCATCCCTCCAATGTGTACACTGAGCCAAGGTTTTAAAAGGAAGAGTTGCTAGCCTTGGCAAATCATTCTTGTATCAGTTTATCTTTCAAAAATTTAATAGGATGTAAAGACTACACACATCAGAATCAACCTCAAAAGAGACCAAGTACAGTTCCCCATTATGGAGTTTCTCAGTCACCGCCAGGAATCCCTTCACTGCCTAAATACATTTCTCTAGAGAATTAGATCAACATTTGGGGTAATTTTTCCTTTAGTAAATAATATGCGTATCGTTATTCCACAAATGAACCTTTTTAAGCACACTTCTTTATCAACCTGGATTGAATCAGACCTTAACTTTTCTCTTTCCTTTCATAAAAACATTTTATAGCAATAAAGACTGGTCCTTTTACGTTAATAAAAATACAATTACTTTTGTATTCCAAGGGGACCATCACAAAAGGAACCTGTTATATCTAGTCTCTGACTTAGAAAATATTACCTATTTTAATTAAGTACAGCCCCTGACACCGGATTGTAGCTTACCTTCGTCAAGGCCTCCATGATCTCATTGATAGGACAATCCTCCTGCATCACCCTGATCCAGAGCAGTCAACCAGGCACCACGTATGCCACACGCCAGGATGACGCTCAGTTTCCAACAGGAAGTGATTGGGACATTACGATATCTGGGGGTCTGTCCCTCATCATAGTCACATGAACTAAATCTGAATATCCCGGCTACACAAGCTTCCTTAAGCTTCCATGACAAACTCATCCAGGTTCTCCTTTCTCCTAACTACCCATCCCAACGTACACACAGAAACACACAAGTCCTCAAGTCCTTGTGCCATTCGGATCTTCAAGACCCTCCATAATCTGGCACCCTACACTTTTCATCCTCTGTTCCAACCATGCCCTTCCAGAAGCTCTTTCCTGGATAACCCCCTCCTACCCCCCCCCCCACAGAATGCATCATCTCATCTTTATGGTTTTATCCACCAACCTCAGAGGCCTCTTCTCAGAGGCAGTTGCATGCCCAGCTCCTTCTCAGACTCAGGTTTCATTCAAGTATAACCTCTTCAGAGATAATTTTCCAACCACCCAAAACAAAAATCTCACCAACACCACCATTCTAACACTGATTTTTAATTGTCATCGTTGCATTTAACCCTATGTGGAATAATCTTATTAATATCTTTACTGCCTGTCTCCCTCTCCCATCCCTACACTGTAGACTCTCAGAGAGCAGTGGTCTTGTCTCTTTTGCTCATGCCTCTATCCCCCATACCTAAAACTGTACTTGCCACAGAGCAGTAGGCAAAATAAAAAAAAAGAAAAAAGAAAAAACAACAACAATGAAATTCACCTACAGAAATTCTGTAAAGCCTGATTCAATCACTATGGCCTTCACAGACTTTTTCCTGACCACTCCTGAGGCCCATGGTCACTGTCCCTTCTTTAAACTGTAATGGCATTTTTGATCCATATCAGACTGGGCAGCATTTACCTGCCAGATATTGTTTACTTGAGCCCATTCTCATCAGTACTGTACACACACAGGCCTACATAGGAATCATCCAGGGCAACCTGGGCAGTGAGGCCAGCCCTTCCACCCACAATGAACAACAGGACACCATGAGTAAGAACCACAGCACTGGGACGCCTGGGTGGCTCAGTGGTTGAGCATCTGCCTTTTGCTCAGGTCATGATCCCGGGGTCCTGGGGTCAAGTCCCACATTGGGCTCCCTGCATGGAGCCTGCTTCTCCCTCTGCCTGTGTCTCTGCCTCTCTCTCTGTGTCTCTCATGAATAAATAAATAAAATCTTTAAAAAAACAAACAAAAAAAAAAGAACCTCATTATAAATCCATACAACCTATAGGAGTAAATGCACTGCACTGGTTTTTACACGTGGGCTTCTCTCCCAATTGTGTTCACCAATAGAGTTTCCTGGGGTAAGATAGAAATCTCACCTTATTCTCTCTGTTTATGCCTTCAGACCTACCCAGATGCACTTTACTCATTCTATTGCAAGGGCCATGAGGAACAGGGGCCATGTTTATTCAACAGTTTTCCTACCCAGAGCCTAGCACAATGCCTGGCTCACCCAGTATCTGCTGAGGGAACAAAGGAATAAGTGATAATCCAATACTATCTAGTCTTTCCTCAAGCCCTTTTCTCTTATGGCGGCAGTGAGGCATTATTTTAATATCCTTCAAATATTATTTTATGGAATAAATTAATCAGAAGGCAGGTGACCAATCTACGATTTGTTTTTAGTCAAATCAGCAATGCGGATGACCCATGAGTTAACCAACCAGGCAGTTTTAGACAGTACAAGGCTCTTGAGTGTCTCCTCTGTTACAGATATAATTTAATTTTCAATAAAACAAAATATCCTAAAATGGCGGTGGCCTACACATATACTAACCACTTAGGAGCCCACTGGATGCTCTGGTGGGCTGGAATCTCAGCTTTTACACTTATCAGCTATTTGACTTTGGACAAGTCACTTAACCTCCCTGAACTTCAGATGGAAATCTCTAAAGTAAGATGGTAATACCTAACTCACCAGGATGATATGAAGATAAGAGGAACACTTATAAAGTGCCTATCTTAGTGCCTCTATTGCAAGCACTGTTTTATCCCATGTGCTCAGATCCCATCATCTGATAGTAGAAAGCTGGTAATACCTATTTTAATATTACGGTTTAAAGCATTAAAATAAAAGCATTAGGTCACAACTCACAAATGACCCAGTGTAATCATAATTTTCCCCTTTCTGAAAGTCACTACTGTATGAATAGTGATAAAAATATTTATGATCAGTCAAGAGGTCCAAAATATTCGAATTAAACCACAGGTCCTAAAACATTTTGCAGTAAAAAAAAAAAAAAAAAGAAAAAGAAAAAGAAGAAGAAAAGAAAAGAAAGAAAAGAAAAGAAAAGAAAAGAAAAGAAAAGAAAAAAGAAAAATACCACAAACTAATGTTTTGTGTTTTAATTTTTTTTTTCTCTCTCCTCTAATTTCATCTGTGGAAGATCATCTCTGGGGGGGGATAAGAGAAGAGAGAACCAATTATTTCCAAAGACTGATTTCTCCAAATTAAGGCATCTATTCCATGTTGGCAACTTTCACATGAAAGAAAAAGTATCTTTGAAGAGTATCTGCATTCATGGTGGACGGTCACACGTCTCAGAAAGGAGATCTACAACCGTCCAGCTGCAGATCCAGTCTGGTGGCTGCTGCTGCTCCTCATCCACTAACATCTCTCTCTCTCTCTCTCTGCCTGAGAAACTTACAAAACTGTGGCATTTTTTTATATTCTAAACAGTGACTTTCCTAAGTGCAATAACGAGTCTTGACAATTTTCCATTTTAACTTTAGCAGCATTCCCACCTGCAGTCAGCGTGGCGGGCCCTGCTCATGGGCCACCTCCCAGGTGGTAGGACTTGAAGGCTGCAGGAGAGCCCAGGTGAGTTCTAGACCAGAGAAGCCTGGGAGTCATGGAACCTGGGTTCCAACCTGGCCCAGGGTGACGTCGGGCAGGTGAAGAAACCTCTCCAAGTCACTTAGAAAATGAGCTCAATCCCAGGTGGGGGTTAAGGCAATATGTGGGCCTCAACCTGTGAAGACCTCCCAAGTGCCTCCTCCCCACGCCTGTGCATCTGAAACTGCTCGGCCACCTATAATAAGCAACTGAAGGCTGCTCTTCTGAAATGATCTCCTCAAATGACCATGTTACCTGGACGGAAAAGGGGACACTTCTCACTCACTTGCACATTCTGTGTGATGGATCCGTCATGCTACCTAGTGCCTTCCCTTGCTGAAGGGCCAACTCCTCAAGCAGCAGAGCGGTTGGGATCCCATACAAGGATAGGAAAGGTAAGACTGGGGGTGTAGGGTAGTAGTAAGGGGTGGAGAGGTTCTTGGAGGGTGAGGGGGTGCTCAGCCAGTAGCGGATCTGTCCAGAAAGTGGACCTGGGCAACCCAAGGACAGAAGAGAGCCCCTGGCAACTAAGGGATAATCTGGGGGGACAACTGGGAGAGGAGATGATGCGAGTCACCACTGTTGGGCCCCTGATCAAGGGACAGTCCCAGCTCATAAATGAGTCTAGACACACGATAGTTTCCTTACAATATCAGGGAGCTCATCCTTTATGAAAAGTACGTTTGTGAACTTCGGGGCTAAAAAAGTAAAATAAAACAGGTAAAGATGGGCATGCAAGGGATTTGACCCTTTCATGGTCTGCCTGGAGCTGACGCTGCACCTGGGGTTTGTTTTGGTTTTGCTTTTTTGGTTGCTGAAACTCCAAGCCAAAATACAGCGGCAATAAATGGTATGTTCCATGATGAGAGAACACAATGGAAGGGGACCAAGATAGAGACGGGGAGAGAAGCGACATGCTGTTGAAATCAAAGATTTCTTGGTCTTAGCAATGACACATTTCAGGACAGTACCAAGTACATAACTTGAGTTCAAGGAATAGGTTTTCAAAAAAAATATTTAACTTAATAAAGCATCAAACAGTACCCCAATCGTTCCAGATGCCTACCTTCAACAAGCTTACAAGCCAGCAGAGAAGTCTGAATCACATGGACAGTAGCAAAGAGTTGGATGTGATAAATCCAAGCTTTGAGGAAGAGACGTCCTGAAGGCTTCAGAGAGTAGTTTCATTTGAGACGTAGATGACAAGTGTGCTCCCTGCAGAAATGGGTCTTAATTAAGGCTGAGATAAGAAAAGTCTAGCAAATCAAGGTGTTGGGGGTCTTGAACATCTCTATCTCCCCAGATATCAAACAGGGCCAGACTCTCCAGCAAGCATTTGCTGAGTGAAGGTGACAGACAAGGAACATCCAGAGAGAAGAGAAGGTCCTACAGGGGTTTTCTAGAAGAGTGGTGGGCAGGTCCAGAGTGGTCAAGTCAGAATCTGAGAATAAGCAAGACTTTATCATCCATGGTTATGCTCCAGACACGCCACCTCATGGGATTCTCATGACCGCCGCATGAGGTCACGCCATGATTATCCAGATGAGAATTATCTCCAGATGAACAGGGGGAGTAGAAGCAGATTCAACAACTAGTAGCGCACTTGGGATTTGGGCCCCTTCCCCTCCACGCTCCACTGCCTTTTGGCAGAGAAGAGAGGAGCATCTCTTTGCCCCCCAAGCACCACTCAACCCCAGTCCGATCTGTGGTCTCTAACTTTATAGCGAGTGAAACGGAGAAGATTTGCGAGAGGGCTCAGAGGACCGAGGGGACAAACAGGTCTCCTTCCAACCACCAATGCCTGGGCCTCACTTTCTTCCCCAAAGAAACAGCTCTGGTCAGATGCTTGTACCTATCTTCACAGGTAGAAGCGTATGCCTATTTTTTTTTTTTTTTTGGACAAATGTCACATACTGGACACACTGTTCTGCTCTCCGCTTCTCCCATTTCACAATGCAGCTCAGGAATGATGGCCTATCAACACCTAGAAATCGGTGTCATTCTTTTAAACACCATTGGTTGCTTTTTATGCTGAGGTCCTTTTTTGACTGCCCGTGACTAATTCTTCTGGAGGACAACTGACACACGGTCTTAAAACGTTCCATTCTGACAGATTTTATAACAAAATCACAAACGCCAAATCTGCTTCAGGTTCAAGAAGTAAAAAAAGAAAAAGAAAGGGCGGGGGGAGGTGCACCTGGGTGGCTCAGTTGGTTAAGTGTCTGACTTCTGACTTCAGGTCAGGTCATGATCCCAGGGTCCTGAGATCAAGTCTGTGTCGGGCTCTCTGCTGGGCAAGGAGTCTGCTTCTCCCTCTTCCCCTCTCCCTTTGCCCTACCCCCCCCCCCCAGCCACTCATGTACACTGTCTCTAAAATAAATAAAATCTTAAAAAAAAAAATTCTCTCCTCCTCCTTCGGCCCCTCCCGTCCTCAGTAAGTAAGTGAGTAAATAAAGAAAGAAGCACCAGTATGTTTGCAAATTAAATGATACTGGACAAAATATCCTGCAATAATATTACCTTGATGAAGCAGCCCCAAAAGTCCTGAAACTGGTAGATTTTTGTTGTTGTTACTTTCAACAACTAAAATCCCTCCAATAGTGGAGATGATTAGCAAGCAACTTAATCATAAGGATTTAATCAAGGGATTACTTTACCTTTCCAATAGGCGGCCTTGTTTTAAAAAAAAAAAATTGTGGTCCCTCATATGACAGTAATTAGTTTACTATCAGCTGCCTGTAAAATAAATAAAGACAAGTTTCTAGTAGCTCAGTAAAACTGCAATACATATTTTTGTTATTTTATTTTCATTTTTGTGATTTTTGTTTAAAGTATATTTGAAAACTGTCATTGCATGGTCTGCAAGACCACACCGGGGGTACCTAATGAATGAACATGGGTTCAAAGGTCCCTTGAAATAACTCTCACTCCCCGTCCCCAGAAAGTCTGCCCCAGTAGAAAGGCAAGGGGTCCAGACCCGGCCCACCTGACCACCTCTTATTCCCCAACATGGCCCAAAGGTACCTACAAAAACAGAAGGAACCTCAGAACAGGTTAAAAGTCACGCAAGAAGCCAAAGCATGGGGATCCCTGGGTGGTTCAGTGGTTTAGCGCCTGCCTTTGGCCCAGGGCGCAATCCTGGAGTCCCGGGATCGAGTCCCGCGTCAGGCTCCCTGCATGGAGCCTGCTTCTCCCTCCTCCCGTGTCTCTGCCTCTCTCTCTCTCTCTCTCTATGTCTATCATAAATAATAAATAAATAAATAAATATTAAAAAAAAAAAAAAGAAGCCAAAGCATGTAAGGGAGCCAGGTCTCAGAGAGATCAATAAAGACCCTCATGCAACCAGGACTCTTGAAGGCACATCTGCCACTTCACAGCCCTATCACCATTTGCAAAAGTGGCTAGAACACAAGGACCCCCGGGGCAGGGCTGTCCAAATGGGCTGGAGGCCTCTTTCTCAAGGAGGCCCCGCCTCTGGGATCACAGGAGACTCTGAGCCCACGAGGGGTAGGGAAGCTGCTCCTTTAACATCCAAAGGGATTCTAACCTCTGGCAAGCTAGGGGCGCCTGGGGGGGCTCGGTCAGTTAAGCATCCAACCCTCGTTATCGATTGTCGGATGGAGCCCCGAGCCCCCTACATAGGGCCCGGCGGACAGTGGGCCTGAGACCCTCTCTCTGTCCCACCCCCCCCCGCCCCCACTCCAGCTCCTGCACACTCGCATGCTCTCTCTCTCTCAAATAAATAAGTAAATCTAAAAATCAAAAATTCTGGCGAGCTCAGTACCCTGGACACAGACTCCATGTGGTCAACTCTAGCTTCTCTAAACGCACCCCTACGACTAAGTTCTAACGCTTACCCCTCGGCTGTGTCCTTCACCTCTGCCAGAAGCTTCCCGCTTGGCCTTGGCCTCCGGGACTTCCTCTATTCCGACCCAACCAACTGATCGCAGTGCAACCAACTCTTGAGAAACGTAACTTTAACTGGGTCCACGGCTTCCTCCCCTTGCCTCTTCCCTTTGGTTTTACTGAGACCCCTTTCACGGGGGGCATCCTCTGTCCCAATGAAGCCCAACTAGAAAACCTAACATACAAAGCAATTTGTCATCACAGCAGAACTGTTCTGGTTTCACAGGGCTAAGACCAAGGAAAGGGTGCAAACCCAGACGGGGTGCCCGGTTCCACCCTGACGGGGTCCCACAGGACAGTTTTCCAAACTCCTGGCTTCCTCAGAAGATAAAGCTGAAATTGACATGCTTCATAGACAAGACACTTAGAATCTTTCTGCTTATTTCCCAGTAATCACCCTTGGGTCCTTTTTGATACAACCACATTCTTCAATTCATTCTCCACCCCAAAGGCCCTCCGAATGCCTCTTCCACATCTGGCTTTCTGCACTCCACATTCCTACTTTACAACCCCCCACACCACCATTATAATAACTTGACTTTGATAAATCCTGTCTGAAGACAAACTGAAATTCCAACTCACTCCCCTCCTCTCAAATCCCATTGACTGTACCATTTAAAGCGGTTAGGCCATTAAGCCTCACCATCTTATGCAGCAATTTTATTTGTCCTGGGTGGGCTCATCACTCAAGTACACACTGGATCATATGTATACCCCCTTTATGTATACAGTATAGTTGTACGCAAACCTACTACTTAGCCTGTGTCTCCATCCTAACACATGGCTTTACATGTAGTAGGCATCCGTTGATTCATTAATTTATTAACTCTTGCCAGCCAAGAGTAGACATGTCTTCTTTCAGATACTCTAAAAAGGGTCATTGCCAGGACTACCCAACGAGCATACCCTTTTCTTCAAACAGAGGAAAAGTAGGTTTAATCGGTTGCCCATTTTACTCCTCCTCATTTATCTTTTTCTCTGCCATTTTATACCCACTCCCTCTAGCCGACTCAAAGCTTGCCTTGGACAAGCCGGTGGAGACCAATCACACTTACTTTCCCTTTAGACCTGAACAGACCTACCTCTCCTTATTTAAGCAAGAGGATGAACCTTTAAACAACTGTCCTGAACAGACCTACCTCTCCTTATTTAAGCAAGAGGATGAACCTTTAAACAACTGTCCACCTTTGTTTCCCACGAGAGGTCAAACACGGATCTCCCCTCTACGTAAATCTAGCTGCAGATGAGAATGAAAATGTGAGACAGGTAGGCAACGGGGTGAGGCAGGAGAGAAGACTGGCCCAACACATGATAAAAGTTCCAGAATCCTAACAGTCACTTAAAGAGAACACTTCCAGGGGAAGGAGGATTACTGTGTCAGTCTGATAAACACCACAGTTCCAGTCCCAATATCATCTGCTGTTCTTCCCAGCTGTGTTTGCTCATCACTGTGTACATAACATATGCATAGATTCAGAAAATAAACTAGCAGTCTTTCATGACCTGTCTTACAGCTCACATCTTCCTAGATCCTGAGGTTAGGGAAGGGAGTCCAGTCCATTGAGTTCTAACCAGAGAGGCCCACCAGCTTTCCAAGACTTTGTCCTTAAAGCACCACCTGTGCCATGCTTAGAACACCTGCCAGGGTGGGGGTGGGGGTGGGAGGGTTGGGGATGACTTTCCAATTGCGGGTATTCTCTTTGCCAACAGGATGTGCGTTGAGAATACTCTCTGCAGTGCTGCTGTGCTGGCTCCCTGCACAACCCGACACCAGCCCCTACAGGTGTCATGTCCTACCTACTTCCCTGATATCTCTCGGGTCTCCTAACTGAGCATCACCAGGTGCACTCCCTGAAAGTCTAATGGAAGGGACCTCCCGAGCCCTCCTTATAATCGCATTTCACACTAGTTTTCCCCCCTAGTGCTGTGCCAACCGCCTCTAGCTCATCACTGTTTTGGCCTTGTTTCTTCTCATTTCACTAGTGCTCACCTGGCCCTCGAGCTGCTTCAGACAAACCGCCTTTACCTCTCATGGCACCTTCTAATTTCTTAGACGCAGTGTTAATCCAGTCGAGCCAGACTGAGCTAAGAGCTCACAGCACACGCACACTTTGAAGATATTCTCCTCCATGACAAACGCACACACACAACACTTGTTTGGGCTCCCACTGAACGCTGAATGCCAAAGCACAACTCTCCTACGACCTATGAAGCAACAGTAATTCCTGTGGCTTCCATTTCTGACGACAGATGATGACATTAACATCACTTCCAAGTCCTGCCAATTGCGGATACTCCGAGTAAACAGAAGTTTCTACTGCCACCCTGGATGATGACAAGGGGCTCTCCTCCTTGGTCCAGTCGGAAGCGTAAGAACGCCACGGCTTCTTAGTTCCCAAGATATCCAGCTCGCTTTCATTATTAACAGTTTTGCAAATTAGGATTAAACGTCCAATAACGTCTGAACTGTGTACAGACTAAAGTATGAAATCAAAAGGTTACTGGTAATAATTGGGCTTTTAAAACCGACGGCAGACTGTTTCTTCAGACAATGGGACAGGGCAACTTCAGTCCTTCCTACGTAGGAGCCCATTCCTAACCACGTTAATGCATCCTGGTTCAACAAGCTGTTACTTACCAAGCTCTCTCCAAAACATGGTCAAAAGAGGTCATTTTCTAAATTGCCCAGCGACTTAGGTCCCAACCTGGAGACCGTGGGGTATGGCCAACGCCTCGCAGGACAACCAATGACCACCACACCAGCTTTTACCCGCTCACCCCTGCCCCCAACACCAAGTTCATTTTGTCCAGTACCCATGAGGTGAAACCATCCATGGAGGCTCTCTTCCCCAAACAAAACCTGAAATCTTCAGTTCCTTCTCCCCATATAAACAGACTTGTGCCTTCTTCATTCACCTTTTACAAAGGGATAGTAAGTCAGAGCTGAAGGTTCAGTCATCTAAGGTCCAGGATGTGTGGAAAAAACAGCCCCCTGTTCTCAAGGCCACTCCTTTACAATGGAGAAGGGTAAGGCGATCGTGACGTCCTACTGGTTCCATCTCCCAGCCATATAGAGGCGAGGAGCGCCCCCTATCCCCCTCCACACCCACTCAGAATTAAAAATTAAGGATTTTTTTCTTCATTCACCCTACCATGGGAAATTCCTGAAAGCCTACTCCCGGCATCACACACAGACTCATACATAGGAGAGCTGAGAAGCCTAAGGATCACTGAATCTGCCCTTTGTTTCACTCCCGAAGAACGCACCTGAAGGGTGGCACGTACCCCAAGTCATGCAGCAAAGGACTGCACTGGAAGGGGAACCCCAGTTTACTCGAGTTGGGGGGATGCACACGCACCGTGTCCTTTTTATAATACACACTTTTTTTTTTTTTTACATTATGTAACTACACCTGCAAGCTCCAAATGGTGCGTAACCCCTCTCCTCTTAAGAAATGACCAGGAAGTTGGACTTGGCTGGTTGGAAAAGGTGGAGATGAAAACACTGCCATTAGCAACGGGGAGGGACCGAGCACCAGGGATGGGCACACTGGGCTGAAGCCAACTGCAGGGTGCTGACTGAGATCAATAAAGGGAACAGCCTGATTCCTCATGGCTTCAGTGTAGCTCAGGAAGGTGGTATTCTGATGAGCGAACAGAATTCAGCAGTGGAAAAGCCCAGATTAGGACACACTGGGGGATACACACTGGCATACACTTGGGTGCGTCCAAGGGTGTCTGTTGGCTAGTGATTCCTAGGCTGGGGCGAGAGCCCAAGACAACAATGGAGAATGTTATGGAGAATATGAAGCCAGGTATTCAGAAAATAAGTCTCTAATTACTCGAGCTTGAACCATGTAGGTAATTAAGTTAGGAAGAGGAGGGAATCTCGGTTTTTCCATATTGAGGCAAAGGTCAAGCCAGAAGAGCAACTTCGGCCGGGCTTCGAAATGAAGTAAGGTGCTGCTTTGTCATCTACTTAAAATCAGCAATGGCACCACATGTGGGGGGTAACTCCAGGCTCACAGTATGTCTCTACCACTAGTCTGTTCCTCTTCTCTCTCCCAAGACTAACAACTAGGGGGCAGCTCTTGAAAGCCCAGGCACACTCACAATGGTCTATGACCCAGCTGTAAAAAGATTAATGAATCTAGTCCATCGCATTCCCTAAGGCACTTAGAGGGGCTGAGATTGTAGGACAAATGGGAAATTTTTACATTTGTGGGCTCGTTCACCAAGATCTATGTTCTAAAGGAGCTATTCACCCCAACCGTGATTTGCCTTAAAGAGCTTGACCGGTATGAAATCTATGAAACAAATGCCTGCTTTATTCCCTCATGGGCTGTATTAGGAAGTAATCTAATTAGAACCGTCAAAGCAGGGGGATTTTTAAAAGTAGGTCTCTTACAGCCCGCCACTACGTTAGCGGATCTCAGCAGCATTGACGGTCTCAACCTTCTTCAAACAGGAGGGTCTCTCTTGCGCCTTAAACCTCAACCGTGGGGCACGACTGGCTGGGTGGTTCTGATGTCAGAGCCTGGGCATCATTTGCTAAAGCATGAAGGTTCTGAAGAGAGTCACAAGAACCCCCCTGTTGAGGCCTTCCAAAGTACTGAGGCTCCACCGCTGAATGTGGCCTCAGGACAAAACCATCTAACAACCGATGACAGGGTTGTGCCCGTGAAATACACTTTTCTTCCCCGGGGATGTGATCCAGCCCCAGTTCTGGAGAGTGGCAAAGTAGTGGATGCGGTGGCAGGGAATACACCCACGTGGCTGCCCGGGCCTCTGAAGGAGATGCCAGCACAACATGCCACGGTTTGGCTTCCAACTGGAAATTAGGCTGCCTGAAAGCATCATTCTTGGGCTGGCCACGTACACGTGATCACAGGTTCCCACACTCCATACCGGTCCTCAGACGACCACTCCTTGCAGTTGGTGGTGCAGAAGAAACATTGCGTTTCTTAAGATCCACCATCCTACTGCATCCCAATGTCTGTCCTCCCCTTAATCCATTCTGGAGATACTCTGAGCTTAGCCGTGAAGAGTGTGCCCGGCCTTTCAAGGGTGAAGCCACAAGCTACACCGCCTCTAATTGATCCTAAGCAGTGATCACGTCTCAACCTGGACAAATTACTACAGCCACAAGGCAACCCAACAGCAATTGTGGATAGAGTCAATATTGAACCCGATCCAAATTTCATCAGTCTTCCTTCCACCTTAAGTCTCTGTGCCCAGCATCACACGGCTAGCAAGGCCATTCGGGTTCTCATTAGAGGGATGAAGTATTCTGTTTATTATGATTATTTCAGATGCGTGATGGAGTTTTCTTCTTAATTAATACTACAGGATTTAGAAAGAACTTGTCTTTCCTAGAAACGTCACCAGGAAAGTGCATCCAATTTTTCTCTAATGTGGTGCTTTCCCTGTCCATAAAACTTATTTGATTAGCAGTACTATAGAAGCTAAGGCTTTTGTATGCAGGCACTCAAGCATAATTTAATCATTTTATTTAAGCATGAAAAAAAATTATTCTGAAAGCCCTGTTAGGTAAAATATCCCTGATTAGTTTAAACTTACATTTGCAGGTATATTAAAGGTGAAATAAATCACAGAATGCTCAGTATGTAACAGAACAGTGTTAACTTTGTTACAATAGTCAGCAATAAGTTAAAAATTGCAGTATTCAAGAATGTAAGGAATAGCTATCTCATTTTAAGTAACTATATTTAAACAGATTATTTAAAAATGAATTTTGTTTTGTGTGGACCCTTTATATATTACCAGGATTGTCACCTATGGAAACCTCTTTCATAGTCAAACAAGCTGAGGTCCTAATTGCATAATACCATTTATCTGCTGAGGATAAAAGTGCCAACAAATGAAAATGCACATTAAGCAAGAGATTGTCAGAATAGAAAATTGTCTTTTTTTATTTTTTATTTTTTTTGTTTTTTTGTTTTTAAATAACCCACTCACACTAACAAAAGACTGCAGTAGCTTCCAAATTATAGGCTGTTATTTTTAGTGGAAGTAGTTCAATATTCATATTGGAGCAGATGTAGCAGTTTAACAAAACAGCTCTTCAAATCCTGCACAAATTGAAAACAGGAAAACTGATTGCATTTTCTCTTATCACTTTCCTTTTCTGAATTGACACTTTTGGCCTTCTGAAAATTTACACATGGCTTTCATCTCAACAGCACCTGCTGATCAAATAGAAACCTAACATTTTCATGAAAATGGTATAAAGGACTAGTTTTGTTCTAAACACTGCAAAGGGCATCAGTTGCCTACTTGATGGCAACAATTGCTGTGTATAAAGCACATTCATAATAGTTTTATATTTTCATTAAACTTTTTAAAAAATATGTTAAGTCCCTCCTGTTTTTTTTTTCCCTATACTCATTCTGTATGACTCACATTTCTTTGACTCTATTCCATCTAATACTTAGTTGTGTTATGCAAAGACTATGCAAAATGTATACAAGGGTAGGTTTACACTAAGTAGATAAGGACAATACTTACTATTTTCTCTGCCTCTGCCTGGAATGTACTCATGTTCGTTTTTACATATTACTGTCTATGCATGCCTATGGGCATAAAATACACACATCCCATTTTCATTTTCCACCCGCCAAAAAGAATCCAGAAACAAAAAAGTCCAAGTCAGGCCCTATTCTGGAAGGGGCCTTACAGGTTCGTTTTTATCAGATAGAGATTTAGCAGGTGCCTGAACGTCTGAGCACCCCGGACTGGGGAAGGGCAGTTCTCACCCAAGCACCAGTTGATAAACACCTAAACGGTGTGACCAACCACTCCACATAGACACCTCCGGAGGAGGTGAAGATCAATCTTGAAAATGGGTATTCTCGTATGTCCCATGTGCACGATTAATAGCTGGGACGCTTCTCAGATTTGTCAATAAAAGTGCTCCGCACTATTTCTCTGTAACAGCCGATTCTGGGTAAAATTAAAGATGCTCCCAAGCCAGGCTGCCCGCCAGTTTCTTAGCCAAAAGAGCTCTACCCCTTGTGAAGGACTCCAGGCTGTCCGTCCCCATTCTGCCTGGGTGACAAGGTAACCTGAAGGCAGAGATGACATACAGTAAAGCATGTGCCACTCTGACCAGTGGGTCTGTGAATTTCAGTGTTTCATCATGCTCACTGAGGCAACAGCAAACCTGAAACGTCAATATGTTCAGTCAATGGAAGTGAAATAATGGGACTCTATTGTCTTACCCAATCGATCTGCCGCTGTCAACAAGGAAACATGCCCCCACCCACCCAGCTTTAAACAAATTTTAATTAGGCTTTTAGTTACTGGATCCCATTCACCTAGGAAAACACCTATCTTGAGGACGTGGACGAGGCAAACGACAATTCTGTTCACTTTTCCCCATTTTCAGAACGTTACAAAGTTGTAATTTTTGGAAATACACTCAGGAGTCCATAAAACATGTTTTTACTCCTTTTTTTTTTTTGAACCCACTCCAAGGAGGGGAGAAAAAAAAAAAAAGATCCCGCGTTTCAAAGGCAACATACAAATCTAACAGGACAGCATCAGAATAATGGGTTTGGGGTTCTTTTTTTTATTTCCTTTTTATTATTTTTATTTTTTTGCTCTGAAGCATGCTGAACCCCTACCGTCAAATCGACCCTTAAAAGTAGTCTCCATCCATTCGCTTTCCTCCCTCGCTCAAGGACCACCATCAGCATCAGCTCAACACCCATTCGAAACGAGCCACGCAAAACCCAAAGGCGAAGGACCAGTTCCAAAAAAAAAAAAAAAAAAGCAAGCAAGCCACTGCCCTTTCCGCTTGGCGGATCCAACCCACCCCCCCAGGGGCAAATGGCAACTCCGGGTAAAAGGAGGGAGACAGAGCCTGAGAAGGGCCGGGTGGGGGGAGAGGAGGATGCAGGGGATGCAGGGGATGCAGAGAAGGCATCGCGCTCCTTCCATCTCGCCCAACTTCTGCAGCCCTTCCCTGCACCCGGGGGAGGGGGGGGGCAGGCTCGCCTTGAAATAAAAATTAAAATAAACTCATCAAGTTGTGAAAGCAGCTTTTCCTCTCCCCCTCTCCAATCTCAAGGCTTCAGCATTTAGTCAATAAATAATCTATTGTGTGTGTGCCCCCCCACCCCGCAGTCCTTTATCGAATCCCTTTACACCCACTGAGGCTGGCCCAAACTAAACCCAATTACAGATAGCCCCCCCCCCCCCCCCCGCCCCGGGTCATCTCACCTCGCCTAGTCCTGTCTGGGTCGCAGAGGTGATGGGAGATAGCGGCCAGGCCAGGACTGATGCCTCCTCCTCACCCCGCACAACAAAAGGCAGATTTCTCTTTCTCTCTCCGCTAATCTTTAAATGTAAATTCTCTCCGCCAGCTAAGAGGAGCGACAGATAACATGTTACATCTTCACTTCTCCTGCTCTTATCGACTTCTGGATCGTTTGGAAAGGGAGAGAGAGGGAAAGAGAAAAGCAGCTCCCCCGCCCCCCCACCCCTGCGCCCCCCTCCCCGCCTCCCCCTCCCCGTTCACGGAGATTACCTTCTGGCAAAGGAGCGCAGGAGAGGCGGCCGCAGCCGAGGCGGCACCCAGACCGCGGCTTTGTATTCATTAAACACACATCGGAGCTTATCAGAAGTAAAAGGCTTGTCAGGATGGCACATTGTGTGTGAGTGAGTGTGTGAGCGCAGGAGGGAGAGGAGAGGAGCCAACGTGCATCAGGGTGATTACAATATCAGCAGGGCCCAGATGGAGGCAGGAAAATAAACAGAGGGTGCGTGTGAGACGGAGCGGGAGAGGGAGGAAAAGTGGGAGAGAGAGGGAGAGAGGGAGAGGGAGAGAGAGGGGAGAGGCACAGGCTGCAGAGGAGAAACCCAAAGGGATGGAGGAGGTGGGGGCTCGGGCCCCAGGGCGTGGGGAGGGGGGCCACGTGGCCGCCTGGTACCCCAGAGCCAGCTGGGGTGGGTGGGGTGGGGGGTGATGGCCTGGGGCCATCGCCCTGGGCTGCCCCCTCCTCCAGGGGAAGGGGAGGAACCCAGGCTAGCAGACTGCCTCACCCCCGTGCCAGGGCCAGACAGCACCTCCGGGAGGACCTAAGGTCGGGAGGGACGGGGAGCTCCCTCTGGGGCAGAGCATGACAATGAGACCGTCACCGCCTCCCCTCCAGCCCACTTGCCTCCCCTCCAGCCCACTTGCCACAATTTGCAAGACAAACCTCAAGGAGCCCTCACAGCTCTCCCCGCGGTCTTGCAGACCCACCTGGAGGGGAAGGCCTCGTCCCGCTGCTCTGCTGGCCCCAATACCCAACAACCACCACCCCCCCCCCCCCCCGGCCAAATTCCACCCCTCCCCACCCACACCAGCAGATGTAAAACAGCTTCCCTTGGGCTCCAAAGCGTCCTGGCAGAAGACTCCCGTGCAGCCAGCATCCCTGCCATGAGGAGGAGCACTTGTGATTGGGAGCTACAGGTGACTCTTAGACACCTGCTCCACCTCCAGAAATTGGGGGGGGGGGGGTGGGGAGGAGGGGGTTCCCCTAGGTGTACATCCGAGAGTCTATTTGGGAGGTGGGAATTTGAAATCGAGGTAATCAATCTCGGCCTGAGCTGCTTCACAGCGCTTCACCCACCCAGAGCCCGAGAATCAATCAGGGAACCAGCAAGGGCTGATGCTCCTCCGTCAGACCAGAGTTCATCCTCCACCCCGTCAGGGTCAGGGGGGGAGATACACCTGAGTAGTCCCGTGGGAGCCCCTTTTCACTTTTAAATGCGCCCATCAGACAATCTGAACATCTGATCAGATCCTTAATGGAGTGCAGATAATACAGCAAAGAAGGTTATTTTATTGGGGGGGGGGGCGAAGGGGTGTATTTGGTTGTGTTGTATTTCCAGGCATTGAAGCTTGGTTAAGAAGCTCTCACCGCAGTGTGAAGAGCAAGTTCAGAATGAAGTAGCCAATAAACAGCATGATTGTTCATGACAAACCCTGTAGCCCCAGCCACAGTGAAAGTTTGGGTTGTAACATAGTTTATGGACGGGTCTTGGGGTAAAGGGACAAAATAGTAAAGGGCGGGGAGGGAAGCATGAGGCCAGCAGGAGAGAGGAGGAAAAAAAAAAAAGGAAGAGATTCTCTTAGACACAAATTTGATGAGAGGCACTGTTTAATCAAGCACTCCTCTCCAAAACATTGAACCAAAAACCAGTTTTATGGGTAGTAGGCTCCCCACCCCCTGCCCCAACCCCATGCGCCCAGGCCAAGAAGAGAATCCAGAAAAATCTGACAGGTAAGGTAAAGTGAGCATAAGCAGGACGTAGGTGGGGGAAGGGCACGTGTGAAAAATCTTGTCATGCAATGAATGTCAGATAAAAAGGGGTCCGCCACAATCCTCCAGTAATCCAATAATGTGGAAAACCTCATGGTATCACTGAGACGAGAACAAGGTAATATTTCTCCATAAATCTTCAAAAAGTGGCCAGGTTCAATTGTTAGAGAGGGGTGGGAGAGTAGGAAGTGAGCCATTTGGCAGGGCACATTACAAAATCAAGTGAACTTTAAATGGGTGAAAATCAGTCATTCTAACATGTTTTAAATTTAATAACGGATTTCTGGAGTATCATTTTAGTCCTCATAAAAGTTCCCCTTTCACCTTTTCCCTAGCTGTTATAGAGAAGCGCATTCAGAATAACCAGATGCAATCACACAGACCTTCCTCTTTATCACATTTCAGTCAGATCAATTTGGACACAGGCTACATGCAAAATGCCTGTAAATCCAACACAACTCTTAGGAAGAAAAAAACTACCACTCACAAAGGCCACTGATTTTTCCATTACATGCTCTTTGGGAGGAAAAACCAAATGCTGTTTAAAAAAAAAAAAAAAAAAAAAAACAATGCACTACTACCACTCTCAAACCCAGAGAAGTCTTACATTTTTTCTTTTAAAAGCATCCAAACATTAAAGGCCTGAAGAAAACTGTGCAAAAGCTCATCTGTCAATGTTCTCATTTTGTAAATGCACAGTATTTCTATTACTACCTTGTTTGTTCATTGACTTTTGGCTCACAGTTCTAGAAAAGATCAACCAATTCTCAAATGGGAAGAATCCATGACTCTCTTCCAAAGCAAACACTTTGCTGCAAAGCTTTCAATTTCAAAAAAAAAAAAAAAAGCGCAATATAATAATCAAGAAGTATAATCACAGAATAAGTGTACAACAGAAAGTGGTTTCTATAATCACAGCTGTCTTAAAGTCCAAGCTGGAGACTGGAAATCTTCATTTCAGCTAGTTCTTTTCTTAATAATAGGTTACCTTCCTATAAAAGCAAGAAGTCCATCTGCCCCAGGCAGATAAGTTTGGAGGCATTAATTCAGATAAAAATCTAGCATTTTCTTTCTTTCTTTGAGTATGTGAATTCTAGTGTGCTATAATGTGAGAATTCCAACATATGACCATTATGGCATAATATCTCATTGCTCAGCTTGTCATTATTTCATTTGTAATTCTTATGTTAATTATGTTCATAATTACTATAAACAGATGTGATAGACATTCATGTGACCTTTTATTGCAGAATGCATTCCTCACTCGTTTTGCTTTAATTTCTCATGGATGTGAAACTGAAATGCAGGGGAAAAAAGGAGAGAGAGAGAGAGAGAAAAGCTCTCTACTTTTCTAAGGTTTTATGTGCATAAGTTAAAACAAAACCTACCTCCTACTTCATCTGCATTTCAGAATCTTAGAATATCCTTAACACTGGAGCTGCTTTACAGCACATTTTTAAATTGTACACTGAACCTCACTGCTGCCCACTAAATTGTAGCTCTGGATGCCAAACAAAGGCCAGCATCCATGTCTAAGTTGTTGGTCTTTTTTTTTTTTCCTCTGAATATCAAAGGTTAATGCAGCAGAATTGTGCTTCAAAACCAAGTGCCTAGCAGCTACATCCCAATTTATTCCCTCATAACTCAACCATCACCCTCTTTACATAAAACACATTTACAATAAAATCAGTATGGATTTCATTAGCTGAAAACCTCCTCGAATTTCATTTCTTTGGCCCTAATCTATAATTAGTGTGGACAGACAGGTGCAAACCCTTCTCTTCCACAGATGGCTACTGGAAATGGTGCAAAGTAGCTCCTTCTGTTTAAACAACACAGAGATAACCTGCTCTGTCTTATCATTTACAATTACCTCCATTAAACTGAACTAATGTTTGCTTTAATAAAATGCTCACTGTTCTTTAAACATTATTTAGGAACTCTTATATTAATGGCTGTAAAAAAGTGAAGTTGGAAGGTGTCTCTTTGGGTAATAATAACTTATTCTGGATAAAATGGTCCCACTGATGGAGAATACCAGGTTCACAAAGGTGCTTTAGTGGATTTCACATTCGTTCATTAATTTTGCATAAACAGGGTCAGATAAGCTATTCTTAAAAGGCACTTTTAGGTGACGATTTGACAAGTGGGGGGGAGGGGGAGACATTTTTCCTGAAGTTGCGAAGTATGAAAGGTTTCACTTTTTTCCCTATAGATTTTAACTTGTTAGCAAAGTCTCCATAACTCTTAAAGTCCTAGACTGCCTTCAGAGGATATTTATGTTCACTTCATTATATGGATCTGTTTAACTTCTGATAGATCATTCTGAAAGTTGTAGGAGTTCATCATTTTCAAGCCACATTTAAAATATTAACTATGAATGTAAGTGCACTCTGCAAGCACATGGTTAAAAATCACTCTATAATAAATAACTTCTATAAAACCAGAGACCGCTTCCTCCTCCTCCTCCTCCTCCTGTCAGCCACAAAGTCTGTGCATCACTACATGAGGAATAAGGTGTCCATAAAACAAAGAACTTTTAAATGCCCAAACAGTAACAAATAAATAGCTTTTCTCACTGAACTTACATAACTTACAGTAATAGACTCCATCCAGTAAAATGCAACTGACTCGGTTTTTTTCACATGCAAATCCTGCAGGTGCCAATTTTTCAGACTGCTTTGCTATGAAGAGCTATGTTGCCTGCATAAAACCTCAATGAAGAAGGCTTTGCATTCAGTGCCTGTCAGCTGATGTTCATATCAAAGAAGTGAGAAACAGGATTTGACAGTGAAGAATGTCCTAAACTGACAACCACTGGCCAGCATTCCTATTGGAAGCATTTCTTTCTCGTGATCCCTTTTCAATGTTAAAAAAAAAAAAAAAAGTGAGCCCCCCCCTTTTTTTTTGGCTAAGCTTCTATTTTCCAATAAAATAAAATGGTAATGGCACCTTACATTTGTGTACTCCCTTGCAATTTTGAAGTGCTCTTTCATCTGCAAACACTAAGACTAACACCCTCGATGGGAGAGCTCATCATCAAATACTAGCATCAAGAGCAATATTTCACTTTTCTTCAGGAAGGAAAAATTGTAAAAATATTTAAGAGCTTGCGGTTCTGTAACTGCCACACACACCATCCTACCCCCTCCAGCAACTTGCAACTGACTAGTACAGTCTGCACTGGATTGGGAGGAAAATGCCTCTTTTGGGCAAAGTCCTTGAAGAATCATTTTTAAAAAAAATTAAATTAACAGCAAGTATTAGTGGGTCACAAAGTGTACAAAGGAAAATATCATTTCAAAGACTTCTGGTCTGCTTTGAGTTGTCCAAACATAAAGGACAAAACAGACCATTTCCCCCACTGCTTCTATTAGGTATGAACTGGAGACGGGAGAAACTGCATACTCAAATTATTCCACTCAATATTTAGCTTTTCAAATAAAGTGCTGTCTAAATGGTTTACAACAAAATTATTTATGCTTAAACAAAGACTGTTAATATCAAGTTCTTCTCCTGGTATAAATCTTAGATAAAGTCAGTGTTTAATATGCACCCAGAATGGGCCGGATTCCTGGGTTCCTGGGCTGGAATTTTTTTTCTCTTTCGAAAGAATAAACCGAAGAAACATCAAATGTTAAATACAGTATAAGCAAAGCAACGACAGGCTTCAACTTCCTCAGCATCCATCCTCGCTGCAAGAAAAGCCCGGGTCAAACTAAGATTCCCTGATGTATCCTGGGTGAGGCCGTCCGACCTCTCCCTTAAAAAATAACAACCAGTAAAAAGAAAGGAAAGAAAAAAAAAAGAAAGAAAGAAAGAGAAAAGGAATCAGCTAGCCCTATCTGTGCGATTCGAAAGCGCCCATAACATTAGTACCAAATTCGACTTTAAGGGGAAACAAGGAGAAAAATCCAGCGAATTACAGATTTGCTCCTGTTTGTCTGCATCACAGCTGACATAAACACCCAGGTGGGGGCTGCGAGGGTTTAAGAAACAATAGTATTTGTGGACCCTTCCTAAGGACCTGTGTGGCAGGAGAAATGGCACCACAGGACACTCACATGGTCAAGGCAAAACCCTGCAGTAAACTAAAAGGAGGCCCCCAACACTAACAAGCCGTTTATCACCGAGAAGCTGGTCAATTTGTATTCTGGGGAGTGTGGACTCCCTGGGCACAGACCCAGTTCCACTCCTGTTCCATGCAAAGGGAGGGGTATGATCATAAAAGCCACTGAGTGCACTTAAAACCCGTACAGATGTTTAAAAGGAGCCTAGGAGTGGGGAAGGGGGGGGCGAATAAAAGAAAGAAAGAAAAAAAAAAAACCCTGCAAAAACAGATCTCAGCTCAGAGAAGGTAGAAAGAAAACCGCTGCGGTCAGCAAGCCGACCTTTACCGGGGGATAAATCAATTGGCAGCAGCTGGGGGGGGGGGACTGGCAGCCCCTGACACGCAGGCCCCGGGCCGCGTCATTAAGGGGAAGCCAGGTTAAAAATTCGAGGGGGCTCCGGGTTACATTAGGGACGTGCAGTTGGCCTGAAGGGGCCCCTGCAGCTCTCCCGGCCTCGGTGGCTGCGCTGCAGGACCTCGACCTCCTCCTCCTCCTCCACCGAGGCACACGAGCCATCCTCAGGGCGACATCCTGCAGGTCCCCCCTCCTCGCCCCGGGAGGCAGCAGCCAGGCTGGGGAGCGCGGGGCTCGGAGGGGCCCGGCCTTGGGGTGGGAGCGGGGGACGAGGCCAGTCGGCGCGGCCCGGGAGGAGGAGGGCGCGGGCTGCAGAGCCCCCGGCGGAGCCCTGAAAGCCGGAGGGCCCGGGGCGGTAGAGGGAGGGAGGGATGGAGGGAGGGATGGAGGGAGGGAGGTGGGGGAGGGGTGGAGGATGCTATTTTTAGTAACAGTCTCAGTTCACATCCTACTTCCCGGCACCACAAGTCCTCAAACTTTTCCAAGGGTTGACCGCCCTTACAAAACGGGGGAAAAAAAAGAAAAAAGAAAAAAAAAAGTTTTAGAAAATGCACGTAAGCGGCCCGGACCGACGCAGCTGGGCTTGCTTAAGGAGGTCCCCGCGCGCCCCGCACCCCGGCCCCCCTCCACCCCCCACCCCCCTGACCCGGACGGTTGCAGAGGGCGCAGGGCCCCGGGCGCCTCACCGGACGGGCTTTCTGGAAAACGAAAGGAAGTCCGCGGACGTGGCTCCCCGCCTGGGCTCCGCAGGGCGAGGGCCGCCGGGCCCCGGGCTCCGCTCCCCGCTCGGGAGGTGCGGGCGGACCCGCTCCCCGCCGCGCCCCGCGCGCGCCCCGCAGGGCAGAGGGGCGGGACCCCCGGCGCAGGTCCGGGCAGGTGCGCCGCCCGCCGGGGGCCGGGGAGCGGGAGCGAGTGGGGGGCTCGCGCGGGAGCGCCCCGAGCGCCCCGGAGCGGCCCGGCCAGGTTGCAGGCGGGGAGCGCGAGGGCGGCCGGGTCTCCAAGTCCGCGCTCCGCCGCTCCGGCTGCCGGAGCCAAGTTTCCCACCATCGAAACGTGCCTTTGCCTTCTAGTTAAAACCAAAAAAAGCAAAAAAAAAAAAAAAAGCTCCCGCGATGCGGGTTTAGGGCCACCTGCCCGGCGGAGCTGTCGTTGGCTGCGCCCTCCGCACCCCCTCCCCGCTCCCCACCCCGCGACGACGGAGGAACAGAGGAAAAGGCTCGCAAAAGGCAGCGCGGGTCGCGCCTCGGTGCCCCGCCAAGTTCAGGGCCGGGTCGCCGTGGGGCGCCCCCGCGAGGTGCCGCGGCCGGGTGACCGAGGACGCGCCCCCGGGGCCCCGCCGCCCGCGGGCACTTACGCGGCGCCGCGCTGGAGAGTCCCACCATCCGCCGCGGGCTCCGGGCTGCAGGCGGGAGCGGCGGTCGTCGGGGCCGGCCCGCGGGGCGAGGGCGAGGGCGAGGGCGCGGGCGAGGGCGAGGGCGCCTTCCCGCGGGGCCCGAGCGTGCGCTCCCCAGCAGGCCGCCCGGCGCGCCCAGGCCCGGGTCGGGGGACGCCGGCCACCGAGCCCGCGCTCCCGCTCCCGCTCCCGCTCCCGCTCCCGCTGCCGCTGCCGCTCCCGCTCCGCCGCCGCCTCCGTCTGTTGCTGCCGCTGCCGCAGACAAGTGCGCTGCGCGCGCGGGGAAGGGCCGCCGTCCCGGGCGGCGTCTGCGCCGGCCTCGCCCGCCCTCGCTCGCTCTCGAGGAAGGCGCGGCGGGTCCGCGGGCGGCCGCCGGGGAGCAGGAGCGCCGCGCTGTGCGCACGGGGCGCCCGCACCCTCCCGCCTCGGGCTGCGGCGGCGGCGGCGGCGGCGGAGGCTCCGGCGCGCGCCCGGGGCGCGGCGGCCGCTCGGGAGGGAGGCGGCGGCGCGGCCGCTACCAGGTGCAGGGGGGAGGCGGGGCGGGGGGAGACATCTGTGTCGTGCGGGGGTCGCCGAGGTCAAGTATATGTTAACAATGGGCAGGCCCGGCGCGCGGGGGCGCACGGGGGCGCGCGGCCTGCGGGGCGCGGGGCGCGGGGCGGGCTCCCTAGCGCGGCGAGCCCGGGCGGCCGGTGCCCTGCAGTAACCCAAGCCGAGCACTTTCCCCGCCATCTGGAGCGCTCCCGGCCGCGCTGCCTGGGTCTCATCACCGGCTGCACAGACAGCCCCGCTAGAAATCAAGCCACTCTCAGATCTCCCCTCTAATCCCCTTCTGTTAGCTGATTTCCAGACTGACTATTTGCTTTCGCATTAGATAATAGCCTTAGAGAAAACAATTATCATTTTCTTTCTTTTTTTTTTCCCTTCCCTTTTGTTTTTTTTTGTTTTGTTTTGTTTTTTTACTTCTCCCATCCTCTCCCGTGCAGAGGGGCCTCTCTCCAGCTCACGTTTTGGTCGGATGCCCCCCCCCACCGACGCCCCCAGACATTAATATCAATACTTTGAGGGGGGGGTGTAGTTGGGGGGGCGAAGGGGGCGGGGAGTCCCAGAGGAGAAGATAGGGTGAAAGAATTTCAGATATTTCCAGAGTAAATAAATAATCTCTCAGTGAACGGGGCTGACAATTTGTTTGTACAGAGGAAAAAAAAAAAAAGACTTGAATGATAATGAAAATATTAATATGTAGGTCAAATATGATCAGATAATGGCTTGCAATAAGTAAAATGAAATCTTTTGAAATTATCGTGGAACGGTACAAATGTTATTAGATTTAGTGCAACAATTTGCAATCCTACCCTCAACCGTGTTCTTTTCCCAACTGGCCTAAATCGCTGCAGATTGTCCTCTGTGCATATTTCGAAACCTCATCTTTACAAAGGGAAAAAAAAAAAAAAAGAAGTGCTTAAGATAGAGTCAGAGTCGACCTGATGCAGTGGGAGCTGATGAGGCATTCCTGGATTTTATTTTTTTTAAAGTGGTGCTTCAGATGTGTAATAGTGAGTAATTTCCCTTCCCCCATCCTTTCAACCCAGCTGGAGCTTCCAATTTTGAAGTCTTTTTAGACTCTACTAATTTTTAGCAATTCATTTCCAGAAAACACTCATTGTACCATTGTACATCATGCCCTCTCCTTGGGACATTTGACTAATGAATTATAATGGATTAATGAATTGTAATGTTAAGTCTCGGTAGTTGAT
The DNA here is from genome assembly GCF_905146905.1 of Nyctereutes procyonoides. Classification (NCBI taxonomy): domain Eukaryota; kingdom Metazoa; phylum Chordata; class Mammalia; order Carnivora; family Canidae; genus Nyctereutes; species Nyctereutes procyonoides. Next base: position 8,368,702 of record NW_026575137.1, read on the forward strand.
ATGATGATGCTGTTAATTTGAATCTCAAATTTTATCAAGTTGTACGTTCTGCAGTAACTTCTGCATTACAGCTTTTTTGTGTGCTGCTTGCAAAATCTTAACACCATGACCAGTCTCAAGATACAAAATTTATAAACACTACTGTAATACCTTTGTGTAGGAAATCATGTCAGAGCTTATATTTTCTTCGAGGAGGCAAAAACGTTTTGATATTTTATTAATCACCCCCTTACTCGTATTATTTTTTCTGCCCCCCCCCAAACTGAAAGCAAACGATGAAACTACACATTTATCCTTATTTAAAATCAATGAAATGACCTCTGAATCAGGAATGGTTCTTGCAGTGCTACTTCTCGAGTCGTATTTTAAAATTTAGAGTAAATCAACAAGTTTTAGGATGCAAAAAGTAGGGGAGAAATAAAATATACATATCATGCCATGTTTTTCTTCTCCGTATAAATTGTGCCAGTGTAGGTGTGAAATTATAATAGAAAGGTTAAACTTCAAAATCGATGGACAGTAAGTTGCAGGAAATCAAAATGGAGTTTTACATTTCCAGGCTATATTCACAACACCAGGGCATATATTTAAATCAGATTTCATTAGATTCTACAAATCTTACAGGATCTTCCTTTATGCCAGCCATACGTCTGGAAAACTAATAATCACTGTTCTCGTTGTATTTCTTTTTTAAAAAGGGAAATACCAATGTTTTCTGCTCAATTTGGCTTTACATCAGGTAAAATATATCACTAGATCTGAGTTGTGTTTGTTTTTTAATTATGATGACAGCAGCCGAAGACCATACCTCCTTGACTGATGCAGAACGACTGAGTATATTCCTTAATCTCACTTTCCACCCCCTTTCTAGGCCTCTGTTCTACAAAACGTAGAACATATTTTTCTGGAGACTTTATCCGTGTATTATCTCCTAATTCCTTTATTTGGAGCAAGTAAGTAACTATAGGGACCAACTCAAGCATGAGGTGATTCTTGAATTGCAAAATCTAGGAAAATAAAACATACTAAATGAAAAGGAAGGAGTTGTTCATTGATATTTCTGGTGGGAAGCAGTACAGGTCTACAAAATATTTGCTTACTCTAGCCTTGGGTTAAGGGATACACTTGATGTAACATCCATCACACAAACTATTCATTGATACATTTTTTTAAACCAACCCAGGGAGGCAGGGATCAATAGTTAAGTCTTCCTATCTGCCACTCACAAGAGATATCAAGTTTCTGTACCTCCAAGACTGTTTCATCTGCTGCCTCTCCCCAAAATCATAAAAATGAATTTAAAAAAAAAAGAGGAGATTGTTTAGAAAAACAGGCACCCTAATAATGAAATCATTAAATTGAAAAAGAAAATCCACCATGTGTTAAACTATTAAAAAAAAAAGTCCTTACCAGCAATTTTCTTTTTCTCACACTTTAGAAGATTTTTTCTCACATCATTAATTTTTCATTATTGTAAAGGTACCGAGTCCTTTCAGTTTACAGATTTTTTTTTTTTTTCTGTAATGTTACCTGAGGATGCTTTTGGTTTTCCCTTAAGCCAATCCTTAAAAAAAGCTGAGTGCTTTCAATACACTTTTCGGATGAGTGATTATTACCTTCTTTAGAGATGTGTGATTCACCTCTCACCAAAAAAAAAAAAAAAAAAAAAAAAATTCTATGCAAAATGTTAACAAGTACTTAATTAGCACTTTTAAAATTTTTGCTTATGGATCTTAAAGTTTAAATGACTCCCAAGCTGTGATATTCTCCAGCTTGAAAAAGTCCTCCTGTTTGCATAGGTTGATGAAAATCCTTAATTGCCCTGTTGCTTATTTCTAACAAAAAAAAAAAAATTATTCTTATATTTGTGAAAAAAAATAGACTATGATAAACATAAAGAATGACAAGCAATAATTATGTTTCATAAATTTAGAACTTACCATTTGTCATATCTCTCTTCTTACCTGTGTAATTTTATGTAGTTTACTTTTTGAGCTTTGCATGGACAAGTTTTATTCCAAATCTTTGCAATTTTGTTATTTAAATTGTTTAAGGTTTCATTTTAGGACGCAGACAACCAATAAAGCAATAAATTTCAGAGGTCTTTTTTATTTTATTCTGTACCAGTTAAGCCACATATTCTTAGTACACATTCAATGTACAGTATAAATACATGAGCTCTTAGGAGACTTCTAAGATAATAAACAGATTTTTTTAATGGAAAATTTATAAGTCAAACCCCAAATGACTCTCATATCATCCCTGCAAATAAGCTGATCGTTTGGTATGACTTAACTGCAAGCCTGCAGACAATGAGTTTGATTTTGACTTATAATGCCTATGTATTCAGATAGTCATGTGTTTTTCTGTAGTGCTTTAAAACCAGTCTGCACCCAAAAAGCCAAAGTTGCAGAATTTCAGTTACTCACTCAATTTGCAAAAGGAATATTTTTTTAACTTTGGATAGCTTTACGAAATAATTCACGTCAGGATTTCTTTCATGAGTTTTACCCTTTAAATATTTAAATATTTGTATTTGTCAGATTTTGACACACTAAACTGCAAGAATGCATTTCCTGCATATAAAATACACACATGTATGCATGCCATACATATGTAAGTTTTTTACATGCATAACTCTGTAATCCAGTATTTATCTCATGTGACGTTTTATAACTAATCCATGAAAAATAATGATGCCAAATAAAAATCTTATTCACATGTTTCTGCTTTGAATTGAATATTTCCCACCTCCATTTTTGAAGATTGATTTTTAAAATACTATAAGCCAGAATAAAATCCTGTATCACTTCTCCCCTGCTGAGATTCTGTATTCTCTTTTTTTTTATGTAGTGTGCCCAAAGAAGTTATATTTTCTTTTTTTGCTGTTTTTTTTTTTTTTTGTTTTTTTGGTTTTTTGGGTTTTTTTTTTTATTATCGGTAGTTACTCTGTCTATATAATTCTCAGTTTGGTGCATATTACTGTGAGGTAACTGCACAATGGCAGGAGTCTTTGTTTTGCTCACTGACCAGTGCTTGGCACTTCCTAGGTGCTCAGTAAGTATTTGTTGGATGAATGGATAAGGTTTAAAGGCTCCATCACTTAGGAGTCTTATCTACACGAATAAAAACACCACCAACTTGACTCCTTTTTTTACTCAATTATTAAGAAACCTAAGATTTTAACATTAGCAATATTTTACGTGAAGAAAACGTGGGAAACCAAAGGAAAAACCCCTCTGTTTTGTTTTATATGTGCATTTCAATACTTCTTAAAATAATGACAAATTTGATGTGAAACACATATATTCTGATGTGTTTTTAGCTGTTTATAAAATTCATTTAGGTTCTACAATAAACCACAAATGTTTCTGAAATTTCAGTTTACTTTCTACAGTAAGCTAGAAAATTTTAAAAATACTATGGAAAGGAACTTGAAGCTGGGGCTTCTGAGAGAGAAGTGATTCTTTCCTTGCAACCTTCTACAGTAGTCGAACTATGTATGTATTCTTTGGTACCCACATCAATATGCAGCAAAAATTCACAAGCTGGTTCATTTGTCTGGGGCATGTTCTCACTCTTTGATTTAATTATTGTATCATTGATAGTGTCTATAATCCAGATTGTTTACACGATGTTTACATTTAGTAAAGAGTCAGTTTTATTTGAATATTTATACCTTACTTATGCAGGATCAGTGTATCTATGTCCACATTAAATCTACTCTTTAAAAGACGCATATGTTTCAGTTTTTTAATCATCTTATTTTTCCTAATCCTTTAAAAATATCAACTTGCTCCTCAGAACACTCCAGTCTGATGAATCCCATATCACCTCATGAGACTATTTTCATGCAGGAATCACTCTATCACTGTAGAGCATTCACCTCTAGGGAGAAAAACAACAGCCAACTGGCTCACAGCACAGCAGTGAGAAGAGAAGACATTTTTGGCCAACAAATCTGTAGCAAATATAAACTGCTGTTAATCATGTTTGGCATGAAGTTGTTTTGAAAAGTTCTTACTTTTTTCTCAACGGGGCTGGCCACCAACTGAGAGACCCCCAGTTTGTCTCAGTGGAAGACACTAGAAAGGGGTCTCTGTTGTCCGAGCCCGGTGAGAGTCTCCTTCCTAAATTCCCCCCAGATTTTATGCATGCCTTCGAGGAAATTCATTTGATTCATGTACCCTTTACATTGCACCTGTAAAACCACAGGATGGGTGATGTCAACAGCCCTGTTTGCCCTAATATGCCTTGCGGTTTGGTCCAATTCTCTTGAAGGGGAAAAAAAAGTCACATTTCCTAGGGGAAAAAAGTCACTTCTAGACTGACGTTTGTCCTAACTGTTCAAATTTCTACTTTTGAATAAATATTCCTTATTCAATATCTTTACAACAAAAGTATGTATGTATTTACAATTATTTGCAGTCTTAATACATTTCATGCGAAGTATGTATTCTTTCAAATGGAGAAGAACAAATGCATATTTTTTTAGACCAACACAGGTCAAACTCTAATATACTAAGCATCTGGGGGGTTGTGTTCAATCGCAGAATCTGGGTCAGTGGGTCCAGGGTGAGGCCTCAGATTCTGCATCTCTAATAAGCTGCCAGAAAATGCCAATGATGCTGGCCCAAACGGTCAGGAGCAAGGCTTTAGAGATGACTAGATGAACTGAGAACATCATACCTCACCATCCTCCTTTGACATGAGGAGCCCCACCTCTACGGTTTGCACAAAAGCTAACAGCGTTCGTGTGCTTACAAAATATACAGAACATCATCCAGGACTCTGAATTCACACCAGGAGAAAAGCACACGCCTATACGAATAGCCTCCTAACATCCACACCTGCTGTTCAGGTACGTGCCATCAACCATGGAGGCCCATTATCAGAGAGGAAGAAAATAAGTCACAAAACTGTTAATCTAAACAAAACTGGAAGCTGTTCAAAAGTGGAGCCATTTGTGGGTAATATGATTAGGCCACTTGCAACTCTTCCTTAAGGGGTCAGTGACAGCCATCCCTTGCCTAGGACCACATATGTCTCCGGCAAAGTGTGGCTGAGAAAGGATACTGTAAACTAATGAATTCAAAGTGTGCAATTACAAAATTATTACAATTCTGTCATGGGGAGCCGTGAGCCATTTCAATCCTCCTTTCCTCTGCAGTGGTGAACAGAGGGGCTTCACTCAGCTTTAGTCACCTCAGCTCACTCATTTATTTTTTTTTTAAGATTTTTTTATTTACTTGAGAGAGAGAGAGAGAGAGAACAAGAGGAAGAGCAGAGAGAGGGAGATATCTCCAGCAAACTCCGAGCTGAGCACGGAGCCCCACACCCAGAGATCATGACCTGAGCTGAAACCAAGAGTCAGTGGCCACCCAGGCACCCCTCAGCTCACCCACTTATAAAACTAGTTTACTTCATCCTATTGATGTGTCCTGACAATTATGCCATGGTGCACTGGTTTAACTGAAAGTTCTAATGCTTTCAATGTTTAATGACAGTCGAAGACTAATAAAGACTGAAATCTGTATATTTTTCATTTAAACACTATCACGTAGACATTTTCGTAGTAAAGCCTTTGGTTTGGGTCTTATAGAGGAGTTTTGAACACTGAGAGGAAGGCTAGGCCACGTTTGTTTCTTGTAATTCATTCTGAGCCTTTCGAGCTGAAGGAGCATCCACTAAAAGCTCTCGAAACTAAGAAACAAAACAAAACAAAAAAAACAGACAAAAAAGTTCATGTAATTTGACAGTCATTCTAACACACTCTCTCCCTATCAGTAAGTGGATATATTTTTGTGCTACAGGCCTGTTTCGTTTTCACCTCATTGAGTACCATAATGGCGAACGATTTATGTTCACTCCATCAGAATGCCACTTCTTCAGCTTTAAACAACAACGACAGCAGCAACAACAGCAAAACCCAAAGTATGGTAACCAGGAACTCTCCGGAGCAATTATTTCTGTAATCAGAAGGAATCCATACTTTTCCCACCTCTTGCTACTGTTGCTAATAATGGAGGAGGATTTATATTTTTTCCGAACAATGGATTTTAATTAAGAAGATTTATTAAAGACAGTTTTCATTCCTGTGATTACATTTCCAGTTCCAGAGACATCTGCATTTCAAAATGCACCACATATTTTCATAAATATTCCACAATTCCCTTGGAGCTTTTTGGTATTCCAATTTCCTCCAACCTCTTCTTAACATCTTCCCATGCATTTGCGCGTCCCATGCATTTGTGCACAGTCGGGATTAGGTATTTCTTCACACAGGTATTGTGCTCGAAAGCAGATTCGAAGCATTCCTGTTCTCCGGGAATCAAGACTTTTAAAAGGAACAAAGACAAATTAAGCTCAGTAATATATGTCTAACAAAAGATCTAGATATCTTACAGAAGTACTCAGAGTGGCAGGGTAAACAACCAGGCTGAGCTTGCTTTGTAGTTAAAATCATTGTGATTTTAATAGAGTGGGAAATTCATTTAGATAGTAGAATCTGATAGTTACCCAATTAAAGCTCTTTTTTGTCTATGTTAATGTAGTTTAAAACTTTTCGGTTTTGAAACCACTTTCGCCAAAGAATTATTTGAAGATAGAAGCAGCCCGAGCAGTTGTCTTTAGACATACCTCTTGAGTGACAGTAACTTGTGGATTAGACCTTGCGAGTGTTTTATAGAAAACTGTAAGAAAACTGTAAGCCAACGTATTCATCTGATCAAGATGCAAAGAACAGCACTTACATTCAGCACTTCAATTCGCTCGAGGGATTCAGCCTAAGGATATAAGGGCAAAGGTGGAAGGCAGGAAGCTACCTGACCTCACAGGAGGGAACACTCCCTAGAAGTGTCTTTCTTGTTCTTCCCCCTGCAGCCTACCCCAATGCCCCATTGGCTCCCTGCCTGGATGTCAAGGTCTTATCATGACCCAGTGCACTTCGTCCCTCTTCAACAGCTGTTTTCACTACCAACTAACCGAATCCTTGGGCCTCCGTACTTCACAGATTGTGCTCACTCGTTGCTTTGACTGTTGTATGGTTTCTAATAACTCATGGCTTCTGCTTATGGTCACGTCTGTGGCTTTCAACCCGAGTCCTAGTCACCGACACACATTCTTCTGAAACGTAGAGATACACAAAGAGAGACAGACAGAGGGATGGATGGGATCAGTCGACCATGGGTTATACTTTGGAACCAGACCATTTCATCTGGCTGGGGGTTGGGTCAGGAGCCCAGCCAATCAACTGTGGTCAGGGTGACAATGGTCCTCATGAGGAAGTCCCTCCTGAAGTCTACCAGATTCCTTTCTAAGACAAATATATGAAGTGGTTTGGGGACAAATAAGGTTGTTTGAAACTGACCATAGATAGTTCCCTGACGTGTGCAAGGGGACAAGTGTAAATTAACATTGAGGTTTAATTCTGGAATGAGTACTTAGGAATTCGGACCATTCCTGGGAGGTTTTCCAGTTTGCATCCTGGTTTGCAGTATCACCCCTATAAAGACAGTCCCATATAAAAAGAGATCTTAGGCATTGCAGACTATGAGGCCTGAAATTGAATTGCTTTTCTTCCACTGGTGAGCTGGGTGGCCTTAAAATCACTCCCTTTTCTTTCAGTGTCTGTGTCCTCCCCTGGAAGTGCTTACATCTCCAGATGCCTATTCAGCATGCCTCCCATATCTCCCCAAAGTAGTTGTGAGTGGGTATCCAGCCTCGGTGTGAAGAGTGAATTTTTTTTTAAGATTTTATTTATTTATTCATGAGAGGCACACAGGGAGAGAGGCAGAGACACAGGCAGAGGGAGAAGCAGGCTCCATGCAGGGAGCCCGACATGGGATTCTATCCCAGGTCTCCAGGATCACGCCCTAGGCTGAAGGCCGTGCCAAACCGCGGAGCCACCCGGACTGCCCAGAGTGATGGTTTTTTTTTAAAATAATTTTCTACTTCTTTTAGAGAAGGGAAACCTAAATACTTTGCCCTTGGGCTTCTTTGCTCACTGGCTGGGACAGGAAGTACAACGTTCTTTTCATTTATCATCACTCTCCTTCCTACACCTTAATGTCTTGCCCTGAGCTTGGGCTATCAAAAGCTGATTCTGTATTTTTTATTAGCCACACATCTGCATTCATTTTCTTTAACTCAAATTACATCAGACTTCTAGTCCTCATCCCAACAGATGAGTAGGAAATACAGGGGAGGGGGATCTTTTTCCAAACTCCTTGTATTCTGTGGAAGTCGCTGAGCCTTACTGACAAAGCATATGAAGAAGCTAGTTCATTCTTCCGTTCACACTGGTATCGACGGAGCTTCCTCTCGCCTGAGTGACAATGGCCTCTTGAAATCCACAACTTGACTCCAGTCCCTTCTGAGGGAACAAAAATATTTGCAAATATTAAGAGTTCATACTAGGTACCAGGCTCTGTTCTAAGCAGCACTTTCCAGGTGTTGCCTCATTCATTCCTAAAGCAACAGTGCAAAAGAGGTACTATTATGTCCCCAGGAAAACGAGCCCAGAGCTGGAGTAGCTTGCCTAAGGCCTCACAGCTCATAAATGGCAGACGCAGGATTTGAACCCTGGTGGTCTGGGTTAACATGAATCTGGTCCCGTCTCATGAGTCTTGCTAGGGTTTCCTTGACCCCCTCTAGAAGTCACAGTTCAAGTATCTGGGGTCAGGAGTTGCAAATGCCATTGCAAATCTTGTTTCTCTTCTCCTAAACTTCTCAGGGCAAATCTAAGGGTAGAATAAAATTAAAGGTAGTCTTCAAGCTCAATTGCACAGAGATCTGACTCTGAGCGCAAGGCCGTCTGAAATCAAATGGTAAAAGACCGGGGCAGCCTGGTGAAATCCGAGATCTTTCTGTGGGATCACCCATCTCAACACCGGAACCCACATAAACTGTCTCTACTTCCTTAAAAGGGAGTGGGCAGCAGGTTGGCAAAGCAACCCCTAACTAGGAGCTGCAAACCTGGGCAGAAAAAAAGGTCAAGGTTGTTCCAGCAGAGGAAGCAACATCTGCTCTGTCTCGGGGCCTTCTTAAGGAAGAAGATCCCCAAATTAAGTTAAATTTAAAATTACTTCCACTCTCAGAATGGAAGGAAGAAGGGAAGGAAGGATGGAAGGAAGAAAGAGAGAGTGGGGGAGGGAGGGAGGAAGAAAAGGAAATGAAAAGTCAAAGAAAAAAGGTCCAAATCTCTCTTCTCAAATGTTCAGGAAAAAAATAGCAGAGTGATGCTAATTGTGAGAATTGTCTCTACCGGTTTCTGGTTACCTACCACACCTCTTGAGTAGAGCATATACCAACACAACCCCTCCAGGGTTAGGATGTTTGAACCTTCCTTCTCCTGAGGTATAAGGAAACCCACCTTCAAAACACTTACTTCCCCTCTAAAGAAAGCCCTTCTGACTTCCTTAGTCATCTCCCTTTGTTCTCCCTAACTGCTCAAGACAATTATAAAAAGGGTCTAGATCCTATTCTTTTCCCCTGGGGTGAGACAAGCTCATTCATTCACAAATGTTAGGCTTTAGGCCGGTGGATAAGATTCAATTGCTAACTACAGACACTAGGTATAGGTGAGAAATATAGAGGATGTATATCCTGAATATGTATATACTTTTATTACAATTGGTGTTTTTCTGTTTTTGTACTTCTCAATCACTACACTGTTATTTATTTCCCATAAAGTCGCGAATATATTCATTTCTGCTATATTACCATTCCAGGTAAAGTGTTATTCTAGGGGAAAAAAATTAAGAAACTCCAATATATTCAGAGAAATTACCTAGCATTCAGAGTCTTGAGAATGTACATATTAGCAGTTAGAAATATAACATATTAAAAAAAAAGATTAGCTGTCTAATTACAGACTTCACACATAATCTGTCAATTGGCTAAATATGTGCTGACTGTCATTAAGCTGTTCAGTGAAAGATGGGTAGAGGGCTGGCCTGCTGCTTCTCTCAGAAGTACAAGGAGTTGTCTTTTAAAAGAGAAATTTTTAAGTAATAGCCACATTCTCACTTTGTTTAGAAAAAGATTCTATTTATTTATTTGAGAGAGAGCACAAGCAGGGAGAGACACAGAGGGAGATGGAGAAGCAGACACCCCTCTGAGCAGGGAGCCCAACAGGAGGCTCAGTGTCAGGCTGGTCCCAGGGCCCTGAGATCATGACCCGAGCTGAAGGCAGCAGCTTAACCAGCTGAGCCACCCAGGCTCCACTCCAGAGTCTCCCTCTTCAAGTCAACTAAAACAACCCACAATTCAACTTCCTTTTGAGCCACTAATTTACACTATGATGGCAATTGATTTATTTAAAAAAAAAATACAAATTTATTGGCCCCCTTTCAGATTTGTTAAATCCAAATCTGAAGGAAGTGAATTTGGAAATTTATTTTGAACCCTTTTCAGTGAGTCCTTTGCTACAGGCATAGCATTTCTCTGTTGGAAACCTCTGAAGCTTGAACGCCCCCTCCTCCCCCCCCCCCCCCCCCCCCCCGTGGTCTTCAAGATTGGGTTCTGTCTTTGGCCAACAGTGTGATCTTCGGTCACTCTTCATCTCTCTAGATCTTAAATTTTGTATCTGTAAAGTGATACAGTTGCTGTAGATAATCTCAAAAATCTTTACCAAATCCTTTGTCCTGTGATGAGTCTCTGTAGGACAATTCGAAAGCTTTTGTCTCTGATTTAGATTGAGATGTGATAATAATATGCATTTCAATAGCCCTTCCGCATCTTAAAATGCTTCTGCTTTATAGATCTCACCTGAGCCTGATAGTGCTGCCTGGTATAGAAAGTCCAAGTATTACCCTAGTGTCCTTACAGATGATAAAAAAGAAAAAAAAAAAAAAGGTTTAAGAAAAAAAATAATAAAAGGATTCTCTCAGTGCCGGACCAGAATCTTGGTGTTCCCATAATGACACTGTTACATATTTATACACATTTATATCTGACCACAATTGAAGTAACAGTATAAAACCAGTATGATCAAAATTTCCCTTCTGTTTAAACTGTTTCCAGGAACAATGGTAAAAACACAATTTTGGAAAGTGATGATTATGTTTTCATAATTGGCTTAAAGTATTTAAATTCAGATTATGAGTTTTTCTTATACCCTCCCATTTCCTTACCCATCCTTTGGCAACAAAGGCAGTATCATGTGCTTAACAAATAGTTTCACGTTTTTTCCCAGACCCACTGCTAAACTACATTTCCCAAGCTCCTTGTAGACAGATTGGGGCCCCTGACCGAGTTCTGACTAATGGAATATGAGTATGAGGGAGCGGTAAAACTCCCCAGGCTCCATCATCCATCCATTCTTTCTCCTATTTCTGTGGCGACTGAGGAGGCCACAAACTGAAGGTAGCAGAGCTGTTACATGAAAAGATTTGGCTCCTTCAATGAATAAGGAGCATTTCCCCACATTCTTAATCCCAAACCCATCAATCCCATTGGACTATGTCATCAGAGTTAAACCAATAAGTGTTAAACTAATGAGATTTTGAGGTGGTTTATTATAGCAGTTAAGCTATTCTGATTAATGACACTCTTAAATAATGTATATCAATCAGTTGGTAATTCATAAATTTATTTATTTATTTATCTATTTATTTGTTTATTTAGGTATAGTTGACACACAATGTTACATTAGTTTCAGATGTACTATATAATCATTTCATAACCTTATACGTGGTTGCTCTGCAAATGAGACATCATCCTTGACTTACTTACTTCCTCCTCAAGCAAAGGAAACACCTCAAAAAATTTCTTTAGGGTTATTGTATGCCATTGCTTTTGAATTTTGATATTCTCTCTTTCTCTATCTGTATCTCTAGCACCTAGGTCTAGGCGGAGATGGAGATATAGAATATATCCACAAACACACAATACATGAACACATTGATCCATATAAACCCATGGATATTCTTCTTCTTTTTTTATAATGAATATTCATTTAGATCTCCCCAGATATTTATTATTTTAATTGCTTTTTTATTCATTTCCATAATGGCAACCTTGTCTCCAGACTAATTTTCCTTCCTCCTAAACAGCATCCTTTAGAGTTTTTTTAATGATAGATCTACTGGTAGCAAAATATATCTGGGTTTTATTTTGTTTTGGTTTGGTCAGAAAACGTGTTTGATCTCTGTTCTTTTATCCTCCCTAGCTTTATTGATAGACATTTGACACATAACATCACGTAAGCTTAAGGTATACAGGGGTGCACCTGGCTGGCTCAGTTGGTTGAGCATGTGACTCTTGACCTCAGGGTCATGAATTTAAATTCCATGTTAGGTGTAGAGCTTCCTTAAAAAAAAAAAAAAAAAAAGTGTACAATGTGTTTGAAATATTTATAATTGCAAAATGATTACCACTTTGGTATTAGCTACCATCTCCATCCTTTCACATAGTTAATTATTTCTTTTTTGTGGTGAGAATTTTTAAGATTACTCTCTTAACTACAATCAAGTATTATTAGTTATACAGAATTATTAGCTATAATCACAATGTTGTCTATTAGATCCCCAAGAGTGTCAGTCTTAAAGCTGGAAGTTTGTATACCTTGAGCAATATCTCCCCATTTTTCCCACTCCCAACCCTGGTAACCATTACTTTACTCTCTGTTCTTCTGAGTTTCTCTCTTTTAGTTTCCACATATAAGTGATATTATATTTCTTTCTCTGACTTATTTAGCATAATGCACTCAAGTTCCATCCAAGTTGTTATAGGCAGTAGAATTTCCTTCTCCCCATGGCTAAATAATATTCCATTGTATGTATAGACTACATGGTCTTTTCTATTCATCCACTTGGTTTTCCATCTCTTGGCTAGTGTGACTGCGGTTGCAATGGGAGTATAGATATATTCTTCCAAGATCCTGATTTCAATTTCTTTGGATATATACCCAGAAGTGAGATTGTTGATTATATGATAGTTCTGTTTTTAATTTTGAGGAACTGTGGCCATACTGTTTTCAATAGTGGTGGTATTAATTGCACTCCCGCCAACAGTGATCTAGAGTTCCTTTTTCTCTACATCCTCATCAATACTCATTATCACTTGTCTTTTTTTTTTTTTTAAAGTAAGCTTTACACCCACTGTGGGGCTTGAACTCACGACCCTGAGGTCAAGAATCACATGCTCTACCTACTGAGCCAGCCAGGTTCCCCCATCTCTTGTCTTCTGGATGATTGCCAATCTAACACGTGTGGGGGATATCTCATTGTGGTTTTGATTTGCACTTCCCTGATAATTAGTGATGTTGAGCACCTTTTCATATGTTGACCATTTGTATGTCTTCAGAAAACTTTATTTGGTTCCTCTGTCCATTTTTTAAAATCAGGTTGTTAGTCTTTTTTGCAATTGAGTTCTAAGCATTCCTAATATATTTTGATATTAATCCCAATCAGATACATGATTGGCAAATCTCTCACTTAATAGATTGCCCTTTCCTTTTTTGACTGTTTCTTTTGCTGGGTTGAAGTATTTTAGTTTGATATAGTCCCACTTGTTTATTTTTGGTTCTTAAAGGCTATAGAATTCTAGATTGGCACTTATTTTTTTTTCATATATTTCTTTCCTTTGAATATATTTCTCATTTTTTACTTTCTTGGTTGCCATTACATGTCAACTCTCACTCTGTCCTTTCTCTCTGGCTGCTGTCAGAAATGTTCTCTTTTTCATTTTCAACTTCCTTCTTTCCTCCTTTATTTCTTTGTTTGTAGTTTTTATGCTTCCTCTTGTCCTTTTTCTACTTTCTTCATTTTTTAAAATTTCTTTTCATTCCTTAACTTTGTGTGTATTTAGGCATGGACTTCTTCTTTTCCCTATTGGGATTTGTTGGGCTTCTCAAATGTGCCCTTTTATTTCTTTCATTGGTCTTGAAAAATTCTCAGCCAATACTTTTTAAATTATCACTTTTTTCCCACATTCTCTATCTTATTTCTTTTTGGTTTTCCATTTAAACATGTGTTAAATGTTTTATTTCATTCTCTTTAGGACTCCAACTAAGGTATGTTAGGCCTTTTATAGCACGTTTTCTCTACATTTCCTTCTTCTGTATTATCCTTTCCCTTGACTTTCCATACCTCATTCTGGATAATGTCTTCTGCTTCATTTTCCATTTCCTCAATTCTCTTTCAGCTGTTTCTTATCTTTTCCAAAGCCCGTTTATTGAGTTATTTTCTATTTATGATTCTTTTACAATTTTTCTATGACACGGCACTTTCTAGCTATCTGCCAAAGCTTTCTATTTGAACTTATTTTACAGCTGTTTTATGGTCCATGTCTGATAATTCAATATCAGAAGTTATTTTAGGTCACTTTCTGCTTGTTTTATTGATTCTTGCCTGTCTTGTTTTGTTTCCTCACGCAATTAGTTTTTGTTTTTTTTTTAAGATTTTATTTATTTACTCATGAGAGACAGAGAGAGAGAGAGAGAGAGAGAGAGAGAGAGAGAGAGAGGCAGAGACTCAAGCAGAGGGAGAAGCAGGCTCCATGCAGGGAGCCCGACGTAGGACTCAATCCCAGGTCTCCAGGATCAGGCAGGCCCTGGGCTGAAGGCGGTGCTAAACCACTGGGCCACCTGGCTGCCTGTGATTAGTTATTTTTGATTGTGTGCTGAATGTTGTATTTGAAAAGTTATTGGTAGAAATTATTTTGGACCTAGATGATCTTATTTTCCTCCAGAAAGTGTTTTCATTTATTCTTATTAGTTACTAAGAAGCGCAGTCTGGGATCACCTTAATTCAGTTTAAGGATTTATCATTTTTTCATCTCTTAAAACCTTGCTGTAGGCAGTCAGAGGGCTAGTTTACTTCTGATTGACCCTTGTACTGAGAATGCTCAGCATTTGAGCTCAAAGTGGGTGGTAGGTTCCTAACCTTGGTGGGCTCTGGACCCCAACCAGTTTTATGAACCAAAAGTTCTCCTTGGACTTTATAGTGCCCACAGGGAAAAAACAACCTCAAATACCAGGTTTACTCTGAAGTAAGCTAATAAGGTTCATCTTCTCTAAAATTTTAATCTAGTCTGTCTTTACTCTTGTTAGGTTATTATGATTGATATAAGAAGTGGCATGGCTTGAAACAAACTCAGTTCTACAAGCCTGCACTCTTACCTATGCCTCATGCTTTCCTCCAAAATTTGTGCCTCATGTATATTTTTGTATGTATATTTCCAAAACCGATTTCAGTCATTTTGTCACCTACATCTTAATATCTGTTAATATACATAGGAGAGTTTGCATTTACAGTCAATCTGAGATAAACAATACTAAGGAGGGGCACGATGATGCAGCGATAGAGTAAGTTTCTGCATTAGAGAGATGCATATTTTACCTTAGCTTGACCATCTAATTGCATGTGACCTTGGGCAGATTGTTTATTCTCCCTAAACCACAGTTCATCATTTATAAGGACAAGTAAAGCCCAACTTGCCAGACTCCTTGTACTCATGCTACCAAAGTGTATTCCACTTACTTCAAGGCTTGAAGGATGCCTTTTGCTTTTGTGCTCCATAATCTTAAGAATATTTTCACAGCAAGAGCCTATTTGTTAGCTACTATTATGCAAATACTCTAAATTTCAGTTATTATTAAACTTATATCTTTCAGAAGCCCCTCTTATGGATCTTTTGCAGTATGAAATAGCCTTATTGGTGGGGTGTGTAGTCTAATGAATTACTTAAAAAGAGGTATAGACAAATAGAAATACCTGATGGATTGAATTACTTCAGAAAATTAACTTGTTTGGGGCACCTCGGTGGCTCAGTCAGTGAAGTGTTCCACCCTTGATCTCAGCTCCAGTCTCCATTTCAGAGTCATGAGTTCAAGTCCTGAACCAGGCTATATGCAGAGTGTGGAGCCTACTTGAAAAAATAACTTGTTTATATTTATTTTAAAAATCAGTCTTTGGCTAAGATGCCTTTTAGTGAGTGTTTTGATAACTTACATTGGTTAAATTCACAAAAAATCTGATTCCTACAATAAAATATGTCTTGTAAGAAAGAAAAAAGTGAAAGAACTCCACTTTCCTCCCTAAACTTTCTGAGATAGACGAGATGTAAGCATTTATTTCTGCAGAGAAACCAAAGTTATGGATAGAGTTAAGTATAAGGGAGGAGTTCAGTTTCAAAAGGAAGAATGAGTTTCTACTTTGTCATCTTTAGTTACAATTTCTCTACAACAAAAGAACTGCCAAAAATTCCTAGGGGCACTATTCCTGACTGAATAACTAGTAGGAATCAGAGCTCAGCCCAAGGGAAGCAGTACCATAGACTGCTGAGCAAAAACCCTTCTTAGTTATTTAGTACCTGGAGTCTTTTCACACTTAAATCTTCATTTATTTTATAATTGTCTCTGACTCCAAGAGGCCTGAAGAAGACATTCTGCCAAACATGAGTTTTAAAATCCCTTATTTCTCCTCCCTTGCCCCAACACGCTCACAAATTTACGAAACCGTGGAGCCCTGGATCTAAGATACAAATTCTATAAACTTTCCTAAAACACTTTATCCACACGCATTCTTCCCCCCCATACTCTCCACCTCTCCCACACACACACTTCTTTTACATTTGGCTTGGAAACTCATCCAGGAAGTGGGGATGGTAGCAGTGTTAGGTGCCATTTCAGAGTAACTCGAGTGGTGTAATCAGTACTGTTATTTTGGGTGGGAAGAGGCCTGCCATGGCTGCAGCTATGACTATGATCTGGGAAGTTGTTTTCTCCTCCTGATTATCCCTTCTCAAATGAAGAAGTCTCCTGGTTCTCTTGCCTCCTGAGATTTAGGCAAGAAACCTAAGGGTGAGATCCTGGTCAAGGATCCTCACACTTAATTTTGCTGACAGCCCAAGACTAGGAACCTACGCTAGTTATTCCTTTAGTTGTGGTTCATGCATTCATTTACTTCACAAATTTACTGACCAGGTTCTTTGTTACGTGCACTTGGCTGAGATCTGAAGATATGATGTTGGACAAGACAGATTCATAACCTCTTGGAATTTATTTTTTTTATTTTATTAATAAGATTTTATTTATTTATTCATGAGAGAAACACACACACAGAGAGAGAGAGAGAGAGGCAGAGACACAGGCAGAGGGAGAAGCAGGCTCCATGCAGGGAGCCTGATGTGGGACTTAATCCAGTATCCCCAGGACCACACCCTGGGCCAAAGGCAGGCACTAAACCGCTGAGCCACCAGGGATCCCCACCTCTTGGAATTTAAAGTCTAGAATAGAAAAAGTTTTCTGTTAAGAGTCAGACCGCAAATGTTTTCACCTTTGAAGCCCCGACAGTCTCTGTCACCCCTACTCAGCCCTGCGAATGGTGTCACAAGGTAACTGTAGACAACACAGAAGCAAACGCGTGTAGTTGCATTCTAGTAAGATCATATTTATGGGCTCTGAAGTTTAAATTTTATATAAGTCCCATGTGTCACAAAATAGTATTCTTTCTTTTGATTTTCTTGAACTTATGTATGGAATGATCATTGTTTTTTGCAGTTTGTACAAAGATAAGACGGTATGCCTGGTTTTGCTCACGGATCATAGCTTCCCAACCGGTTTGGAAGGAAAGATAACAAACACTTGATTATTCCAATTAATACATGGTTGCAAATGGTAATAAATAAGTGAAGAACAAGAAAAATATCCCAGGGGGCCCCACCTAGATTGAGGGGTGGTAATGGATGTCTAGGCGCAGACACAAAAGATGGATGGAAATTAGTTTGTGCATTCAGTGCTCTGGTGGCTTAGAAGCACTTTCTAAGAAACTTCTTTGGCCGTACATAATTTTTGAGTGTTTTGGTCACCTCTCTGCAATTCACCCAAACTCTTTGCCCTGTGTCTGGGCCTCATGGAATCTGGTTTTCTTTTCTGGTGTTGTTTTCTTTGCCAGAAAACGGCATTAACCTGTAAGAAGTTGAATCACGGTCGAGACTCCAATAAAACCAATTCTCACAGCATTTTAGATTTACAACATATTCCGAGGGACTAGGAAATAATAAAACTGGATTAGGAGTCGCCTTCTGTGGAATACTGAAGAGGATACATTTGATAATTTTTCTGTATACTTAGAGCACTGGCCTCATTTTTTGTTTTGTTTTTAATTTTTTTGGTTTTGTTTTGTCAGCTCTTATTTGCCAGGTTAGTAGCAAAAGCTAATATTCGGAATGCAGAGTTACTCTAAAACACACCAAAGAAACAAAATCCACACTAGACTACCTTTAAACCAATAATCAGGAGGAAATATGCTCATTTGTTTCAACTCACATGGTGTTAGTCCTATGCCATAGGCACTTTGCCCACCTAAAAAGCTGAGCATAATGACTTGCCGGGCAGGGAAATGAATAGGCTTCATGGTTAGCATGAGTCTCCTAAAATGCCTCTTGTGCCTCCTTTTCATGATAGGGCTAGCGGCTTTTTGGCAATCAGCAAACTGCAGAAACAATTCTATCCAAAGTGAGTCATCGCTCCAGTGACCAGAAACGGGACTCTCCCTTGGGAATCTCCTTTAGTTGTTATGTGTGTTTCTTGCTGTTGTTGTTTGGGGTCCTTTGAATTCACGCTTTTATGCAAAAATGCCACTGATTATTTTAGTCTTTAAATGATGCAGTCTAGGCATGTGTCCTGGAAAACTTCAGCAGCTGCCAAGCTAATGTGAAACTCGGCGACCTGAATGAGGTGATTCTGCTGAACACAACCACTGGGCAAACAGAGTCAGACGCAGACTGCGAAGATCCATATGCGAACTGTGCATCTTCATGTGTAGCAGGCAGGGTGAGAGGCACTTCGGCACACGATCTAATGAATCTTTGTGACAAAATACAAAGTCGGAGGGTTACTGAAATGCAGTCATGAAGAGCAGAGACCTGGTTCTAGACCACCTCGCTTGCTCGTTGGTTGGCAGTTTTGGGACCTTGGGCGGTAATGTGATGCTCTGTGCCTTAGTTTCCTCATCTGTACAGTGGTGTGAGGTAGTCGTGCTGTATAAGGTAGTTGTAATGATTATAGGAGATAGTTTTTAAAGTGCTTAGCACAGAACCTGGTACATGGTGAGCACTAAACACGGAATGGCAACTGTTGTCCTCATTAACAGACAGGTGCCTGCGGTGCGAAGTGCTCCCCTGACTTGCTTACCTTCACCAGGGTAGCCAGAGAGCTGAGATTTGAACTCATTTCATCTCAAGAGTCCTTGCACTTAACAACCACGTTATTGTCTTCCTCACTATCACCCACGCTATTATTATCTATAATTAATGGTCTCAGCACAAGCCAAAGGAAATCCTTGCCAGGCATACAATGTGGGGTGTGTACACATGGCCACAGAGAATTATTTTTAGTCACAATCACAGACAGGAAGAAAAATCACTGTGAGTATGAGGCACTTTGGATAAAGAGATGTCAAGATCTATAGCCTACACATTTGTTCACAAAGATTACCTCTTCCCTTACTGCTCCCCGCCCCCCACACCACATACCATGGGAATAGAAGATTAAAATAGATTTCATGCCAAATAATTGATTTTTCATGAGAACTGTTCACTGAAGTAGAGCCACAACTCAACAACATCAACAACAACAAACACTTCCTCATCTTAACTCAGAGCTAACTCTTCATCAGAACCCACTGACATATAGAAAATACTTGATTGGGCTTAACATTCACAACATCCTAGAATTCAAGGAGAGTGGAGTTTTTTAAGTTTCAGTGTGTTTTTCTCGGGAGGGGGCTACGGTCACCATGAGTCCTTCCAGGCCAGTCACAGTGGTGGTTCCTCAGGAAGCCCAGAGAGCAGCTGGTTCCCATGAGGCCCCTCATCACTTTCTCTGCTTCCTGACTTGACTCCTGTACCCAATCACTCAAGAGGGCAAAGACATTTCATTTAGGATAAAAGTATCCAACGCATATGCTCCATAAGTGATGAGCAACTGGGGAATGTGAGTTTAATCTCGATTTAAATGCAGTTGGGATATGGTTCAGGAGTTGGTCATCTATAGCCTGCACCTACTTTTGTAAATAAAGTTTTATTGGAACATAGCCATACTCATACTCGCTAATTTATATATTGCTTAGGTCCACTTTCCTGCTACAAGGGTAGAGTTGAGTAGCTTTGACAGAGCTTATGAGCCTCAAGGTCTAAAATATTTACTATCAGGCCCTTTCCAGAAAATGCTTGCCAACCTCTGATGTAGTTGAAAGAATCTTGGCATCATAATCGGGGTGAGCTTGAGGTCTGGCTCTTCCATTATGTGTGTGACCTTGCACAAATCATTTAATTTTTAACCTCAGTTTTTCATGTTTAAGCTGGGGATTACTTCTAGTCACCTTGACTACTTTTATAGTTCTTATCATCAAGATCAAACACGCTAATGAACACAAGCTTTAAAGTGCATTATTTGTTTTATTAGGAGTAAGATCACCATTCGTAGGTTGTGTACACATAGTGACACAGTACTTCTCAGAAAGGAGTAGAAAAAATAATTAAAAAACAAAACAAAACAAAAAAAAGGACAACGGCAAGTACATACTATGCCATGAAATGGCTACGCTTGGTGGAAATTCATGAGTTGTGAGGCAACTCATGATGAAGTGTTAATTTTCAGGGAGGAAAAACAAATATTTCCTGAATAAATTGCCAAAAAATGAGGTACTAAATAGAAATAACAAGCCTTAAACACATTTTCTCAGTCAAAGGTCTGTTGAGTTGAGATTTTTGCCCTTGATTCTAATTAGGCCTTGCTGTTCATGGTCAGAGACAAGGAAAGGCTGAGATAATGTGGCTTATGAAACATGAGGAGAGTGAAATATTAGAACTCTCAGCTTGTGAATTTTAAAAAATTCTTATGTTTGTGACTATCGTTAATGAATGATTGAAATTTAAAGAGAATGGCGTGGCCTATGCACCAATTTTCATGAACAAGAAATGAATGGTTTATCCATAATCTCATCTATCCATTCAATATCTGCCTAAATTCAAGGAAAGTTTCGAACTTTTCTGAAAAAGATTTAAATAATATCTATCCCTTCTTTTCCCACAATTCAAACATAAATAGAGAGACTATAAAAGTACATAGTTTTTCTCTTTAGTGAGTTATAGCATGATATATTCTTTTAGTTTCACTGAAATAAGTGAGTGGTTGTTATTTCTCAATTATTTAGTTCTATCAATGATATTATGTAGTTTTGAACCAAATAATACTTTGTTACCTTCTTCTTTGCCTGTTAGAATCGGGGTACAGGAAGACCAAATCAGGGAGAAGGAGCTCGCCTCTGGGCAAGAAAGAGATAGTAATCAGGGAGTTGCCAGGGTGCTTGCAGATTTAAACATTTCTGAAACACACTCTAGGAATATGAGCTAGATTACAACCAGATTTTCTAAGCAATTAAGCTATTTGCAAATACACTAATTTTGACGACCGATTTCTATTTTAATATAGAAGGGGGAACCAATGTAGTATATTGGAAAGAAAGAAACTGGGCTTGGATCTTGTGTCCATCTTGAGAAATTTACTTATCGGAAGATAATAACGTGTCTCAAAGAATTGAAGGGAGGGTTGGAGGATGACTCTCAAGAATTGACAAGAGTTAAGTCAGTTCTTGAGGAGCAGAGAGCAGGCCCTCAATTGAGAGCCTCACTAAGGCACTGCTGGGGTAAGACCAAGCTCCACATGTGTTCTTTATCCTCACATTACTTCATTCCGATGCAAGTCCTGGAGAATGAGTAGATGTAGCTTGGGTTGTGCGTCTTGCTCTTGACTAGGTGTTAGGTGGAGCATTTTGGGGACAGCACTCTGAGAGCCTTTGAGACTCCAAATTAGGATGCCATCAGCAAAAGAAAAGGATATGGAGCTGAGGCCTCCAAAACAATAACCAGGGTGATCATGCCTCCCTCCTCAGGTTGTTGGACACATGAAAGGGGCACCCGTATTAAAAACATGTATCACGGCGAGTTCCACTTTAAAACAATAGCTGAATGGTGGCCTCCATCTAGCCTCTTTTCATTAGTAGAAAACAATAAAAACATACCATCAAAGGTTAGGGGGCAGGGAAAGACCCACTCTCCCTTCACCTCAAGGCATAGCCTGCCTTCGTCGCATGAAACAGAAACTACTTGATCACCACTAGGAAGGCAGTACTTACCAGACCTTGAATTTGTCCAAATCCCAGAGAATCATGTTGAATGCAGCTAAACTATAGGGCAGCCATCCTCTTCTGCATGAGTACTACCTCCCAGAGACTGTGGTCCTGGTTTCCACAACCGCTGTCATCTTGCTGCAGTGCCCCCCAAACAACTAGGTGGGGTCATGAGACTCTAGATAACAATTCTGAGAGACAATAACCACCTGTTGCAGTCTGTTGAATTGGGAAGTTGAGTTCGTTCAAGGCCTCGTAAGTGGTGATGGAGGCAGGAGGAACACTTGTGGTCCCACAAATTAGGAATCATAGATTTTCTCCCACTCCATCAATTTATAGCATCAGAGAATCAGTCAGGAGGAATAGCAGAGTGCCAGTCACCAGAAATGAGGATTTAGAGAACCTTAGCTAGTCCGTACTCCAGTCGGTCAGTATCAATGACTTGCCCAGCGACAGACAGAAAGCAGGTGTTTCGCAAATACTGGATCTGGGAGGGAAGCTGTCCTTTCATTAACACAGGAGGGAAAAGATATGTGCCCGTGGCCTGTGACAACTGTTGCGGAACCAGGCAAAGTTATTTCTGGGGGGGAGTGAGATGCTGTGTTAAAAGTAGTTTATGGCCGGGGAGAGACACTGAGCACAGAAACGGAGAGAGTCCAGAGGGGGTGGGAAATAAAACCAATGGCAGAGCCGACCCCTGAAAACAACCTCTTTTGAAGGATCCCGGGGACATTTCAGAAAATGGTTTGGCATGAAGAAAAGCTCCATATCCTATAAAAACTGGCACCTGTGGCAATGTATGCAGGATCCGCTTCATACCATGTCGGCATTGCTAACAGCTCTGTGTGCCCTGCGAACTCTGGACGCCTCTGTTCCTCATGCTCATGGGCCAGGGGGGCGGGGGGGGTACTTTGGACCCTCTGCTTTACCCGTTTCTAGCCATTCATACCGCAGGCTCTGTGTAGGATTTTATTGGGTTGACTACCAGCACCCTTCAAGTGGTTCCATATGCCAACCCTGGCGTAACTAGCCTTTCCGCTGATCCTTTACCGAGGGTTCCAAGTCTTTTCAGACTTTTAATCTGGGTTCCTGTGTCTTTTCCCCCTTGGCTGCTCATGGCCTAATAGCCTTTCTTCCCCCCGTGGCTCTGTTTCATAGCCCTGCTCGAAAGCAGATGCTCTGGCTCCTTCCACAGCGAACACTGCCAGTTTCATGGCATTTTCTTGCTGCTTTTGGCTGTAACTCTCAACTTTCCAAGGCCCAATTGTAAGACACCATGTGGGATAGACCCGAGGGGGGGGGGGGTATGGTGGCTGGGGGAAGGGCATGTTGTGTAGAACATGTGAAACGAGACTGAATTTATTCTTGAGGCATAAGTCACATTTTTCTATCAGCTTAGTTTCTGCAAGATTCAGATGTCAATGGATCAAAGTGAACGCTTTCCCTGTGGGATGGGAAGAATGGTTTTCAGTGGAGATTGTCCTTTTAAGGGATATGATTCAAGGGGCCCGCTTCTGGCAACAGTTCTGTCTTTAATTTTGGTTCTGTTTACCTTCCATTTGGGCGGCAGGCTGCCATCCCCCAGCACATCACCTTCCAGTTGGGTCCAGCTGCCTCCACGGTGCCCACACCGTGTTCCTGGCTTTCCATTTCCAATATGGACAGTTTTACCCTCAGAACAGGATAATCTTTTAAGATACACATTTCCCTCTCCCTCCCTTCTGCCACAGGCCAGGGCCTCTTCTATGAAAGAAGCCCAGTGGATGGGTCGGTAATTATAAAAATCGACATCAACCGACCAGGTCAACTCCAAGAAATGACGGTGGCTCCCTACCGAGTCTTGATGGTAAAGCAATGTGGAGTGAGAGAATGGGAGGTCACCTCCGACAGCAAGGAGGAGGCTCAAGACCGAGGATGGCGGTCGGCCTTCAGGATGTGCAGGGGACCCCTCCTCTGGGGTGGATCCCTCTACTGGTGGTTCTCAAGTGGGAATGGTTCCTCTTGAGGGATGTTTGGCAAACGTCTGGAGGCGTTTTTATTGGTCACAATTGTGAGGGGGTATGTTACTAGCATCTGCTGGGTAGAGGCCGTGATCCTGCCATACATCCTATGATACACAGGACAGCTCCCCGTAACGGAGAATCATTGAACCCAAAATGGGAATTGTGGTGAAGCGGCCACACCTTCTCTACCTCTAGTTGCTCATAGCCATGAATCGGTCCTGGGAGGCTCTATTGTCAGTCCCTTGGGGAGCTTTCTCCCCATGCATTGGGTCATTTATCACTCACCCCTTAAGCCTAGAAGCAAGTCATTTCTTCAAAGCAAAAAGCAAACTCGATGAACTTCTTATATAATTCTGTATATAACTCAGTACAATTCTGTTATAATTTGGTGTAATTCTGTATATAATTCAGTATAATTCTGACTTTCTCTTCCAGGGCTCCTTGGTTACCTGGAGTCAAAAGCACCTCCTGAGTTGATCAACTCAGATCCTAACTGGAAAGGAAAGAAAGAGAAAGACACAGAGCATCTCAGATATGTGTGTGTGTGTGTGTGTGTGTGTGTGTGTGTGTGTGTAGCATGTTTGAGCAATATATAGCTACAGATTTATACACACATATTTATAGTTTTTGGTTTCTTTAGGGTCCTGCCCTGCCTTCCCCTCCCATGCAGACCTCATTCTCACCCGTCCTCACCGCCGCTCATTGTTCCTTAATACCCTGTCCCAGAGCACACGGAGCCCCTCTCCGAGGTTGGTTCCAAAAAGTGGAAAACCTTTCAAAGAGACAATGTGTCACATTTCATTTATTTTTTATTTTGTTTTTTTTTTTTATTTTTTAAAGATTTATTCATTTATTCATGAGAGATACACAGAGAGAGGCAGAGACACAGGCAGAGGGAGAAGCAGGCTCCACTCAGGGAGCCTGATGTGGGACTCGATCCCAGGACTCCAGGATCATGCTCTGGGCTGAAGGCAGGTGCCAAGCCACTGAGCTACCCAGGGATCCCCAGTGTGTGACATTTTTAGTCGGCCAGTCCTCTTAGGTGCAGAAACTCATACGCTACATGTTGTTTGGCATTAATGTAATTTCACTGCAAAACCACGGTGAGTATTTTTTACCTTTACCTTCTCAGTACTTAATGAGGCAGAGGTACTATAAAGAATAGGGGAGATGTAAATGAGTCTAGTTAGTGGTGATGTAACCCAAGGAAATGGGGTTGCAGGACATCTGCTTTGAATAAACATGAGTTCACTGGATAAACTACTATGGTTATTGAGAGGTGGCTAACAAAATGGCAGGTGGCAGGTCCCACTTATCCTCTAGCCAAAACCCAGCGAATGCCATGACACAGGACAGGATCCGCAGCCAGAGCACATATGTTCTCTGGAATTGATCTTTCTTGATTTATTTGCCTAGATTCAAGAATTTCATATTTTTGTAATGATGATGATGATGATGGAATAGGGCTGATAAATGTGTGTATTTTATCTTGAGCTTGCCTTTTTTTTTTTATTCAAACCTGAGGAGAAGTAAAGTAGCTCTGACTTAGTGATACACTTGTTGGGAGTCCTGCGCCTCCTTGCCTCCCTCTCAAACTACGTTCACACCTGCCCCAACATCCTCCCATCCAGATATTACGTAGGTAGGTGTGTGAACACTTAACATTTACCAAATGGATGAAACCGATCTCAACAGCGGTTGAAAAAAAAATATGCAGTTTGTTTACATCTGTAGACTCATCGCCGTTTATAATTACTATTTCACTTGGGTTTTATTGCTCACGGGAAGTCTCTTCTTTAAGGAGCAATAATAACTAACGCGAGGCTGTGTAGTACGATGGAAAGAATATTGGATGGGGAGATGGAAAATATATTTCTGCTTGGCAACTATCCAGCTCTGTGACCTTAGCAAGTCATTTTACTTTGTGCCTTAGTTTCCTCATCTGTAAAACAAGGGAGATAGGCTAAAAAAAAAAAAAAATCTATAGAGTTTCCAGATCCACAACTTAAAATTCTATGGCTTTATTATTTATTTATTTATTTATTTATTTTTTAATTCTATGGCTTTAAACTGCAGATGAGCTACACGTTTCACAGGATATGGCAGGTATTTATAATTCATATCATATATTGGCTTTTTGAGTAGAAGAAAAAACCTTGACGGATCCTCAATTATGGAATGTATCTAATCCACAGGCATACACGGAACATCCCCAACCTTGAGACAACTGGTTTCCCTTAAATGTCCGTCCATTCCTATGCCCTCTGTCTGCTCCACACCCATGTCATGTTTGTGACACAGTCTGAAGCTATCTGCCATGTGTCCACCAACGAAAACTTACAGAGGAGAGTGCTTTCTAGAATCTACCCATTACGATTATAAAAATAAATGATTCCGTTGTATAAAAAGAGGGGAAAATAATGTGAGGTTTACATGAGAAACTTCAAAGTCTAATGGAAGAAGAAGGCAGGATGTGGTTCTATTTGTTTAAAACTGTTTAACTTTTTAGGTCCAAGGAGTGATATGAATACCAAAAGGAATGATTTCCAGGAGGAAGAGAAACTTTTGATGGTTGGCCTAATAAAATAAAACTACACATTAGTGAAACTGAATTCAAAGATGATTCCAACGCTGCTGCACACAGATGAGCCCTGTAGCTGGATCCCGTCCAAGCCCAACGGCTGCGCACACTGTAACCACCATGTGTTATCTGCAAACCAGATCGTTTCTGTGCGGTGAAGACCAGCCAGCTTTCTTGGCCAAGCTGCTGCCATAAAACACACTACTGATTTGGTTTCTCATGTTTTTTAAGGATATTATCCTTTGACGCACAGTATACGTTTGGTCTCAGATTGTCCAGAGCGCTATTGCAAATGACTGGTTGACGACTGTTTTAAGCAGAATCAGGTCACGTTTTGTCAGGTTGTTTGGTGTCACCAGCAAATCATCGCTTTTCAATGCAGACTAGTTTTTCATTTTTTTTTTAACTTTTACATCTTATGCAAAAGAATACAAAGTGCAGTTTAAACACTCTCATTAGGAATAATCTGCCTTTAACAATTTACATGCATCAGCCGCCTTTGGTTATGGGCTGTGAAAAGCAAAAGCATCGTGGGATCTCTTAACAGGACTGGCAAACTGAATGTCAGAACCACATTTTTTGCGCTTGGCCAGGGCGATTCCCGCCTTGTATAAAATACCTACATTCCAGCACCTCGTGTTTGCTTTGGAGACCTACAAAGAGTTAATACAGCTTGTTTGGCATCAGATACGGGTATAATGGGCTTTTACTGAAGTAATTAAAATTTGTTTATAATTAATACAGATGAATTGGTTTCTGCACAATAATAGTTAGGAGATTAACAAAGGCCACATTTTGGCAACAGGACGACATTCTTTTCCAAGTGCTGTGGGACCCTATCCAATGAATGTCTGTCCAATCCGGCTGATTCTTCAGAGATGCCATATGGCACGGCTATGCATTATGACTTTTTTTTTCTAAAAGGCAGCCATATGACATAACTGATCTTTAAAACGTTGTCAGAAGGCATTACCTGGGTAGGCTTCGAGCTGCTTTCCAAAAACTTAGCAAGCACGGGGGCTATTAATTATGAGCAAAAGAAATGTGCACGCACACACTGGAAACTTGGCATTCTTTCCTCTCTGGTCACAGCTGATCATGTCTCAAGCCGTCCTAACCGGGGAAGTAAGGAGGCTTTTTTTTTTTTTTAAACTTCCAAAAGTCAAAAAAATATATATATATATATGCATTCTTCCTTAAAGCATGTATTTAGCAGTTTCATCATAGAATGTCTGCATTTGACCCTGACAGGTAAGTACTTTGCCACCTGTACTTTCACCATATTCACTGATACAAAAAAAAAAAAAAAAAAAAAAAAGCTTTCTACAGCTAAAATTTTCAAAACAACGTCGAGGGTACCATGAGTGAAAGAAAAAGAATTTTCGAGTCGTGGTGGTGGTTGATTTCTAGCTGACATCCATCCCCTCTGTATTCAATTTTGGATGGCAGAAAATGTAAATAGCTCAAATATTTTCTTTCTGGTTTCCTCAGAAAATTAGTTTGTGCAAGGGGGGCACATCCATTTTAAACTTTCCATTTTTGTATGTGTGCTAAGAACAGGTTGACTTATTAGTTTCCATTTATACACACCCTGCTGAAATTTGCAGAACTCTGTGGGGGGTGGGGGGGGGAGAAAAAGGGAATCCAGGAGAAGTCGATTAATTCAGTGGGGCCCATGCAGCTATAGCAGCGGCGAAGGCCGCCTCTGGGGTGGGTGCCCCCCGCAGCCCTCCAGTGCTGCTCTGTATCTATCTTGATATTGGTCACTGGGTGTTTCTCCATTTGGGGCTCAAGTTCAAGGTATGTGAAATCAAACTCCCTCTGACTTGGCCCGCCCCCACCTCAGTCTTCCTCTTTTCTGTAAATAGCAACTCTGCCCTTTGGGCAAATCAGTCTGTCAACCCTGCAGTCGTAGTCTTTCCCTCACACCCCCATCCAACCCACCAACAGGTTCTGTGAACTCTGACCTCAGAACATATCCTAATTTGCCTGAGTCCCGGCTACTTCCATCGATAGAGGCTGAGTCCTAGGCACCATTATCTTGCTCCTCTGCTACTGGGCTAGTCTCTTGCCGCCCCCTTGCACCCCCTTGAGTCTATTCCCAGGACGGACACCCAAAGGACCTTGTCAAAGTAAATGTCAGGCTGTGTCACTTCCCTGCTCAAACTCCTCCCTCCACTGGCTGCCCAGCTCATTTTGAGTCCCGCCCCCCATCCCCCCAACACCAGACCCATAGGGCCTTCCTTAAAAAATTGCATGTCCTGTTTCTTTCCTAAACTCCCCTTTCCAGTCTGGCTGGGCTCCCTCCTGCTCCCACTCAAGGGCCTCCAACAGGGCCTGACAGATGCATCTGTCTACTATTGACTCAGTGATGTTTCAGGGTGGGGTCCGACTGTCTCCGAGAGTCCCTGTTCGGTGGCCGTGGACTATGACAGCCAGTTGATAGACCCGTGGTGGCTGGCAATCAGCCGAGGTGGGGGTGTTCATACTGAGGAAGCCCGCAAACACTAAATATCAGATCTCCTCATCCCACGGAGGACCCGTTGTCAGACACTGGCCAGCATCCTACTGTCTGGTGAGCGTCAGTCTTCCCAGAGTGTGCTCCCCTCCCAGCAACACCGCCTCCACTTCTTCCCTTTCTTCAGGTATTCTTGCAACACCTTAGGCGTGAGGCCTCCTCTGGCCACCCTTGACTCCCGACTCTTACCCCTTCATTGTGTATCCCATTAATCGAAAAACTTTCAATATTCATTTATTTATTTATTTATTTATTATTTATTTATTTATTTATTTATTTATTTATTTATTTATTTATTTATTGTTGGCCTCTGCCATAGATACGGAACCAATGCACAAAGTGACTAATGATCAATACAGATGTCTCCTACTCTGTCGATAACCAGACCTCATCCCTCAGAGTTCTCCCTCGCCATATAATTAATGCCCAATGTGCTCGTTGTTAAAACTATTTGACATAATTAACTTTATTCAAGATCATCTTACTCTCATATGGGAGTTGCAAGAATAGTGTTAAAAAAAACTTGCATACCCTTCACTCAAATTCAGCAGTTGTTAACATTTTGCCATCTTTTTTCTCATTTCCTATTCATCATCTATGGTGTTTTTTGTTTGTTTGTTTTTTGGATCGGAACCGTTTGAGGGATTTTACCCACTTTTATGACCACCTGCCCACAAATGCTTTGGGTAGAGTGTCGTCAGAAAAAGACACCTGTATCACCACGGAATCACGGCCAACTTCAGGAAATTCACTGTTGACATAGTAGTAGTATTCAATACACGCTCTGTGTGTAGACTTTGCTGATTGTTCCCAAAATGTTTTCTGGGTGATTTCTCCTCTCCAGTCCAGTGCACCTCGTCAGCAGTGTAAGTTGCATTCAGCTTTGTCTCTTTGTCCTTAAACCAAGACACCCCAAAAGGCCCTGGAACGGCTTCTGGGCTTTTTTCTTTTTTTTTTTTTTTAAGACTTTACTTATTTATTCATGAGAGACAGAGGGAGAGAGAGAGACAGGCTGAGGGAGAAGCAGGCTCCATGCAGGGAGCCCGACATAGGACTCGATCCCAGGCCTCCAGGATTACACCCTCAGCCGAAGGTGGTGCTAAACCGCTGGGCTACCCAAGGATCCCCCCCTTTTTTGTGATCTTTTAGAAGAGTATAGGTCAGTCATCAATATAGAATGTCCCTCAGCTGAGGTTTGTCTGACATGTCCTCCTGATTAGATTCAGATGATGCATTTTTGGCAGGAATACTGCATACATGAAATTATGGCCTGCTTAGTGCCTCATGCCAGGAGGCACACAGCGGCAGTTTGTCCTCTTTTATTAATTAATTAATTAATTTATTAATTTATTTGTTTGTTTTTGTTTGAGAGAGAGAGAGAGAGAGAGAGCACAAGCGGAGGGACAGGCAGAGGAAGAGGGAGAGCAGGGAGCCCGATGTAGGATTTGATCCCAGGACCCAGAGATCATGACCTGAGCCCAAGGCGGATGCCCCAGTTTGTCCCCTTATTGATGATGCTTTGATCAATCAGCTAGTGTGTCGTCTGCCAAGTTTCTTCCCTATGAAATTACCATTTTTCTCTTTGTAACTAAGGAGTGATTTGTAGAAAGTTACTTTAATACTGTATGAGTATCTTTTTCTTCAAACTTTCATCCAATTGTTTTACAATCTTTTGATGATTCTTGCCCGAATAAATTATTATTATAACAAATGCCAAATGGTGACTTTCTAAAATTCTCTTTTTCTGGGGTGCCTGGCTGGCTCAGTCGGTAGAGCATGCGACTCTTGATCTCGGGATCATGAGTTCAAGCCCCACCTTGGGTGTAGAGTTTACTTAAAAAAAATAAAAGGTAAAATTCTCTTTTTCCTTTCGTATTTATTATCTAGTATTCTAGTATAAGGAAGACCTTTTTACTTATTGTCAGTGAGAACTAATGGATTCTCAGTTTATTTGATGAGATACAATCTATTATTGTCAATATCTATTTTGATCTAAAGTTGCCCCCAGATTTGGTTTATGCCCCTTAAAATTGACTCGTATGTTCCTTTGATAAGCCCCATCTTTCTTTGGAGCACTTCCTTACATTTTGTTGTAACAAGGATTTTTAGGCTCATCTTGTACTTTTCTGGTCTTTCCCTGGAATCAGCCATTTTCAGAGGAGTCCTGGTTCCTTTTATCTGGAGAATGGGATTTTTTAACAAAGATATGAACCATGGGTGTTTTCGTTGTTACTAAGGTAGGTCTTTTAAGTCTTTTCAGCACACAGAACTTGGGAAAAAGGAATTCCATATGAATCATAAATGTGTGTATGTGATACATATGATATACATATGTAAATCAGCAAGATTTTCGGCGCACACATTATATATTTTGTGTGTGTGTGAGAGTGTGTGTATAAAATCACAAGTTAATAATAACTCTAATCCCAAATTAAGACCGAAGGGTTTTTCCTTATTTTCCATCACTACATATTACATCTTTTGTCTCTCACAGTGAGAACCCTACCTCCTAAGGATATTAGGGTCCTTAGCCCTATGGACAACCCTACAATATGTACTAAAAATAGTTTCAGAATCACTACACCCTTTCTTGTCTGAAAACAAAAATAAATCTTCTCCGTAGACTTCAAGGTTTTTTGGAAGTTCTTTTTGACTATTATAATGAAGATTTATGACAAAAGCTCTGTGCTCAAAAGCTACTCAGTCTAGGTCTTTTTAAAAGTTCCTCCAAGGCAGTTAGAGCATTTATTTGAAACATGCTTAGGGTCTTTGGTTTCTGTGTCTATGCGGTTTGGCATCGTTACCCTCCCATCTTTGTCAGTTTAATTTTAAATTTTTAATATGTAAAATGTTAACATGGCTCAAAAGGTCAAAACTGTACAAAAAGGGTACTTAGAGAACGTGGTCCCTCTGCGACACACGCCACCCTATTCCCAGCTACCCTCTGTGAGAAATCAGTTTCAGTAGCTTCTGATTTATCATACTTTCTGGGTGTGTGTTTGTTTGCAAAATAAACATATATGAGTATTTCTTTCTTTCTTCTTCTATAACAAAAAGTTCCAGAATACTCCATATACACTTTTCACACTTTTAAATTTTTTGTTTTAGCCAATATATCCTAGAAATCACTTCTAGTCAATTCACATAGGTATTCCTCACTCATTCTTTAAAAAGATTTTATTTATTTATTTATTTATTTATTTATTTATTTATTTATTCATTCATGAGAGACACAGAGAGAGGGAGGCAGAGACACAGGCAGAGGGAGAAGCAGGTCCATGCAGGAAGCCTGACGTGGGACTTGATCCCAGGCCTCCAGGATCACTCCCTGGGCAGAAGGAGGTGCTCAACTGCTGAGCCACCGGGGCTGCCCTGATTTTTGTTTTAAAGCTCACCCTGGGTGTCTGGTGGAGAAAACTGCAAGGGGCAAAAGTGGGGGCAGGGGTGACCGTGTCACTCCAGCTTATGTCACAGATGGTGGCTTGGGCTGGCCTGGGCACTGTGTAGGTCGTGAGGAATGACATTTGAGATACATGTGCGAGCCCGAGCCCTCCCTGGGGTCCTTGCTCCTGGAAGGTGAAGGGGGAAGGAGGGAGATTCAAGAGGACTCCCAGGTTTGAGCTTGTCAATCTAGGAAGGGAGTGATACCAATGTGCCCTTTTACAAGCCCCACGGGGTACAGCTTGGTCCAGCAGACTTGTGTCATCACCGCTTGTTCATTAAAACCTTGTCACTTTATCCCGTCCTTGCCGGAGATAGAGAATTTCCTGAAAGTAAATGGAGGTATTGTGCACAGAGGGGAATATATGAACTAGGAGCATTGACAGAAGAAATTTCTGCCCCCAATGAGCTAATGCCAGAAACTAAGCCAGTTTGTTGTAATGATTCACAAATTCAATTCATTCATTCATTCTTTCTTTTTTTTTTTTTTTTTCTCAACCGATGAGAATTGACTGTATTGAATGCCTACTATATGGCAGGCCCTGTGCTGGTGGGTGTCGGGAGGTATAGGACACCCGGATGTTGTGCCCTGGCCCATACAGCTTACACTCACCCTGACAGCGTGGTGTGTGTCAGCTCCTGGAAATCGAAGGGCTTCGAATACTGATTAATTCCAGTGTTTGCCTTACACTACTCTTCATCTTTATTAATTTGAGATTTATCATCTGACAGCAAAGACATTTGAATCATCATGTGCACTTTTAAGCAGGCTCCTGGCCAAACGCAGGGTTTGAACTCATGGCCCTGAGATCATCCTGAGCTGGCATCAGAAGTTAGAGGCTTAACCAGCTGAGCCACCCAGGCACCCCAAAATTTGAGTAATTAGTTTATACTAACATGAGCAATTGTCTTTTGTTGTTGTTGGTGGTGGTGGTGGTGATTTTTGCTTTAAATGAGAATTGTTGAATTTCTAAGTATTAGGTTGTGCTGCTTACTTTTCTGGTGCTCTTTGTAGAGAATAAAAGAGTAAGAAAGTAAGAATCCTCAAATCAATAATCTGTGTTAGAAAGGTTGGCCATTTTTCCTTCAGTATTGAACCTAAAAAAAAAAAAAGAGGTACAAATAAAAAAAAACAAGATGAGATTTTTAAAAAGGACCTAACCGACTCATAGTAACTCTTCCTCATAAAGGCTTAGAAGATACTGAAACTCCTTGCTTTCCCAGCGAATATTTAGGATGGTTGCAATAATTGAAGAGGTATGCCAGATTGCCCTTTTTAAAAAATATTTTATTTATTTTTAAACTTCAAAAAAATTTTTAAAGATTTTATCTAATTATTCATGACAGACAGAGAGAGAGGCAGAGACACAGGCAGAGGGAGAAGCAGGCTCCATGCGGGGAGCATGATGTGGGATTCGATCCCAGGACCCCAGGATCATGCCCTGAGCTGAAGGCAGATGCTCAACCCCTGAGTCCCCTACGTGTCCCCAGATTGCATTTAAGTATAAAAAGTTAGGGCTCATGGATAGAGATGTTGACTGCGGTAGGTAGGTTCAGGTTGGATTATATGCGGTGCAGATCTGGGCTAACGCAGTGGTTCTAAGTCCTGTCCTGGCACCGGCCACATCAGCATCCCCTGGGAAGGTGTTAGAAACGTGTACTTAGAGGCCTCATCTGAGAGCTACTAGATGAGAAACTTGGGGGGCAGGAAAGGAGGAGGCGACCATCCGTCCTAACGAGGCCTCCAGGTAGTTTCCATACTTGATAAAGTGTGAGAAGTGCCAGCTCCAGGAAGCATTTTCATTGATGACTCACTGCACCCCCAGCTTCCTGGGGGCTGGGATGCAGCCCCTCCGGGCTGCAGAATAGGGCCCTGATGGCAACTGGCACGGATTCCAGCGGTGGGGGCCAGACCGAGCAGCACCCCTGCTTTAAGGATTCAAACAGAGGCCATTTAATACAGGGGTGGGAGGGCTGCCCCGACACCCAGAGCCCAGCAAGGGCGAGGCCCCTCTTGCCCCTGGGCCAGGGCACAAAGGGAGCCGGGGTCCTTGAGCACAAGCCCCAAGGTCACCTGCAGGGGCCAGGAGGCAGGGAGGCCAGGGCCCATCACACCCCAGGCCCGCTGCACCCACAGGGCTGGGGAAATGCGTCTAGGCCTGTGTTCTTCTTTCCTGTGTCGCACCAGCTACCTCCTGGGTCCCCAGCCCCTAAGGAGGAGCCTTGCTGGTGGGGGGCGTAGGCCCAGCAGAGGAGGCTGGAGGACCCAAAGGGCCCGCGGCCCAGCCTTAGCGCCCCAGGAGCCAGGGGCTTCAGAGTGTCGCCCAAATCCTCTGCTGGGCGCTTCCTTGCACCTGTGGCTTGCAGAGAAAAGTTGAGAAACATCTTAAACTCACACGATGTCCAGAGAGTCTGAGCAAATGAAAAAAAAACAAGGAGTGTTGCAGGGGAAATGCAAGTTCCAATTTATTATTTTTTTTCCCCGTCATTGTAATACATTTGTATTCTCTCCTAAATGAATGAGATATTTAGCATGAAAAGATGTTCCTGTGCAAATAGAATAGGTGGATTAATTATACCACATTTACTATCAATTCATTTTTTAATACTGACTACAGTGATTTAAGCTTTCAAAAAGCTAAGCGCTCACACAAATCATGTCTCCGGAGACTGTGTGCTTTGTGCTGATCAATAATTATTCTGTTAATTATGGAGATATAGGGAAAATTAGGCCATTTATAATTCTGCATGCATAAGAACAACTCTTCAAAGCTGAAAATACCTTTCTGTTTAGGTTGGCTTAATGCTCTGGGAGATGATTAGGCCACATCCTCAGTTAATCTCTTGGCAAGTGCTATTTTCTTATTTTTCTACCAAGCATATTTTGATTTTGGAGGAATAAAAAGTAAAAATCACTATTGACCCAAATAATTTTTTTTTTCCTGTTGGGTTTCCACCTACCCTTAAGATATAGTCCGTGCAGGGATCTTTTCTTTTTTTTTCTTTTTTTGGGGGGGGATCTTTTCTTCATTGGATATTTAGCGCATGCTTCTCTAGTGCAAAATATCGCGGAGGATAAAAATACTTGTACATGGAGCAGTCTCCACGGCTAATTT
This sequence comes from Nyctereutes procyonoides, assembly GCF_905146905.1. Taxonomy (NCBI): domain Eukaryota; kingdom Metazoa; phylum Chordata; class Mammalia; order Carnivora; family Canidae; genus Nyctereutes; species Nyctereutes procyonoides. The sequence continues at coordinate 8,404,500 of NW_026575137.1, forward strand.
GGAATAGGCTGCAGGTCAGACAGGCTCCACTTGTTAGATTTGTGACCTGACTCTAATTAGTTAAATTATCTGAGTGCATTTCTTTCTTTGTAAAAGGGACTTGTCATGTCTGTCTCACAAAGGGCCGTGAGAATTAAGGCTAATATCTGTTTCTGTGAGTCTGATGCCGTGTCTGGAATACAGTGAGTACACTTAGAACAATAACTGTTACTTCCCTTCCTGAATGTTTTGCATCCTTTCTGTCTCCCTAGACAATGTCATTGATTTCTGCTTGTTCCCTTATGCCATCTCGCCCCCTCTGCACCTTTCCCCGTGGTCATCCTATAGTTTTCACTGTCGGAGTAATCGACGGCCATAGGCAGCTTCATCTTGGAGAGAAAAATTCTCTTTCTCACTCATATTCTACTTTGCCATTGACTTCATTCGTTCAAAAATACTTAGGGGGATCAGCGGTTAAGCACCTGCCTTCAGCCCAGGAGGTGATCCTGGGGTCCCGGGCTCGAGTCCCACATCGGGCTCCCTGCATGGAGCCTTCTCCCTCTGCCTGTGTCTCTGCCTCTCTCCCTCTCTGTGTCTCCCCCACCCTAGTCTCTCATGAATAAATAAATAAAATCTTAAAAAAAAATATTTAGGGAGGCTTCGCTATGTTCCAAGCACTCTTCTGATGGGTGCCGAGTTCTCTGAAGCTGTCTTCGAACTCAATTAAAAAGGTGTCCCAGCCACTGTCCACTAAGTGTATACTCTGCGCCAGGTTTATTCTAGCGGTGGGACAACTACGGGGGACAAAGAGCCTTTGCCCCTGTGAAGCTGAAACACTTTAATTAGCAAAGACCAACTGACCAATTAACAGCCAACTCTAAACTATGCCATGAAGCATAGTGGGGATGTTGGAGGCAAGTAAAGCAGGGGGAAGGCACTGCAGGGCTGGTGCGTGAAAACATGACTCTGGGGTAGAAAGCAGAGGCGAGAGAGAGAGTGAGCATCAGTGAGCATCTGCAAGAAGGGAAGCTGCAGGCGGTGGGGAGGCCCCGTGTCATGACCAAATGAAAGGACACAGTTGTTATGGGGGCAGCAGAGGCTGCTGGGCAAGGACGGTACATAAGGAGCATGGTGAGGGGACGAGGGAGTGGGGCCAGTTCCCCCTGGGCCTTACAAGCCAGGGTGAGCACTCTTCATTCCATGAGAAATGAGGGGCAGAGGAGTGGCATTTCTACCATTTATCTCCTAGGGAGCCCTGTGGCTGCCTGGCGGAGGAGGCTCTGCAAGAGGCAGGCCTGGATGCGGGGAGGTGACCATCCAGGATCAGAGCTGGTGGCTTGGATTGCTTCAGGAGTGCTGGAGGAGGTGCGTCGGGGGCAGGTCCTGAATGTCCTTTCAAGGGGGAGCCACTAGGGTTTGCTGACAATTGTATATGGAGGTTGCGAGAAAGACAGAAGGTGGGTGTGACTTCAAGGGTTTTAATTTTAGCAACTGGAGAACATCCCTTGCAGGGTGTAGACGGTGGTGAGGCAGCAAGGCACTGGACAAGGAAGGCTACGTGAATTGCCAGTGGTCGGCGGTGGGCGGGGTGGGGGGGTGGGTCAGGGACACTTCTCCAGGAAGTAGTAGTTCCTGGGACCTACAGGATGAGTGACAGGTAGCTGGGGGGAGTGTCCTCACCAGTGGTGTAGGTGAGGGGAGGCCGTTGGAGGACACAGAATGGGGCTTTATCACCCATCTGACTGCAGAGTAGACTCCACGGGAGGACCCACCTCGCTTCTTCATTTGTGTCTCCTCTACTGATGCCTCGTGTTTGCCCAGGTCCGCACAGGCCAGAGGTCTTTTGTTTGTTTGCTTCTCATTCAGCAAAACTGCAGTTTGGATTTCTGCTTATGAACCCGGCTTATTAAAAAAAAAAAAAAAAAGATAGTAATTTTTACCTTGAGAAATTTAAAAAAGAAAAAACAACCAAGTTCAAAGACCAATGAAATCACCGTATGCCCCTCGTGCATGCAGAATCAACACCTAATAACCATATTGGTGTCCTGTCTTTTATTTTTTTTAATTTTAAAATTGGTATTATTATTTTTTTTTAGATTTTTTAAAAAATTGAAGTCGGATGAAACATACAGACCTCTAGTAGTTTCAGGTGTACAAAATAATGATTCAGCAATTCTATACATACTCAGTCCTCGTCAAGATAAGCGTGCTCTTCATCCCCTTGGTCTCTTGGTCTCCTTTGCCCACCGCCCCCTCCATCTCTTCCTGGCAACCACCAGCCTGTTCTCTGTCTTTAGATTTGTTTTTTGCTTTATCTTTGTTTGTTTTGTTTCTTACATTGATTTCCTGTTTCATTCTTTATTGACTTTATTTATTGACTATAGGATTTGAGAGTATACCTCTTTCTTTTCCCTCTGCTTGTCACACGTAGCATCCATTCCATTCCTCCATGGACATTTGCATTTAATAGTTTTGTTGTTGGGATTCTGTTACTGTTATTCACAGCTGAGTATGGGGTAGACTGTATTTTTCCTTCCCTGTATACTTTTGCTTCCTGTGAACCTAATAATGTTGTTCTTGTTTGTTTTTGCTGCATCTCGTGTAGCAGTGGTCTTGCGGGATCTCCTTCCACCACTATCTGTAGGGTTCCTTTCTTTCCCTCCTCCTGCATGCACCTGTGTCCTTGAGCCTCCTGTCCTCTTTGTTGTAATTACTCCCTCATTTAGATACTGCTCATCCTTAGTAGCGTGGTGAGAAAGATGCATGAACAACACCTTCATGATACTTTCTATGCTTTATTCCAGCCCCACAGTTGTTGCAGTTGTTTGGGTGCTTCTTTGCTCTCGTTCTGCTGGGGGCTCTGTGAGGACAGGGACTCTCATACTCATCTTTGTGGTCCCTTGGGACCAAGCCTAACTAAACAATTAAATGTAAGAACAGATTGGTGAGATTTATAGTGTGTACACGTGGTCTATCAATAGCATATGTTTGAAAACAAATTGTGAAACTTAAACGATCATTGAGGTACTTCCAAATACCTTGTACACGTGGTATCATGTTGACCAACTATAGGGATATATTTGAGCTTTTTAGTATTCATGTGGATGTTTGATTTTTTTTTAAAGACTTTATTTATTTTGAGAGAGAGAGAACAAGAGAGAGTACAAGCAAGGGCAGCAGCAGAGGGAGCAAGGGAAGGAGGCTCCCCATTGAACAGGAAGCCCAATGTGGGGCTGGATCCCAGGACCCCAGGATCATGACCTGAGCCCACAGCAGATGCTTAACTGACTGAGCCACCCAGGTGCTCCAGGATGTTCGATGCTTAACCATCACCTAGACCCACTGTCAAATTTTATTTAGGAGCTGGTAATTTCCATTTAGGTCCACCCAATATGTATCTAATATATCTACATATATCTATATATAAAGTTAAAAAATAAATTATATAAAATACACAAATGCAATTATGTATGTGCAATTATATATAAAGTACAAATATAAAATCTATTATATAAAACATATCATAAAACATAATTATAATGTGATATAAAATATATAAAATATATGCAATGATATATACATATACATAAGAGTCAATGCCATTTTTGTCAGTTTTTTCCTATGTTTTATTGTGGTAAAATACATATATAACAAAATTTATAACTGAGAGTATTTTGAAGATTGGTCTTAAATCTAGAATTTTGTGAATCTGTGACTATCTGTGTCCGATAGGACTAATGGGGAACTCAGCCTGAAATTTGCAGGGCAATAATGAGAAAATGATCTGTGCTTGTAAGGGTTTAGGTGGTTTTTGGGATGTGAAGTCACTGTAAATCTGTTTTGCATAACGTAATTGCATATGGTTAAGATAGGATACTACTAGACGAGAGTTAAAGCAATTGTATATATTATATGTGATAAGCCAATTAAAATTGTAATAATCAAAACTTATTGGGCAGTTGGTATTTGCTGGCACAATTCTAAGTGTTTAATATACATTTAGTTTTCTTTAGGAAAAATAAGTTCTGATAAAAATAACTAATTAAATACTACTATTTCTCCCCCATGCCCCCTTTTTTTGTTTTTAAATTTTTTTATATATTCATGAGAGAGAGAGAGAGGCAGAGACACAGGCAGAGGGAGAAGAAGGCTCCCTGGGGGTAAGCCCCACACAGGACTTGATTCCAGGACCTGGGGTCACGGCCTGAGCCGAAGGCAGACACTCAACCACTGAGCCACCAGGTGCCCAATCCCCCTTTTTAAATATATGAGATATAGAGAGGTTAGGCAAAGTCCAAAATTACATAATTTTAACTGTTCAGGTGAGGAGTTGACCCAAAGCAGTCTGACTCTAGAAACTAGACTTCTAATTGCTAAGACACTGCTGTCCCTATTGGAGTCAATCCTTGCAGTTTTAGAGTGAGAACTTGATTTAGATTTATTTATTTATTTATTTATTTATTTATTTATTTATTTATTTATTTTTATTTTTATTTTTTTAGATTTAGAAGATTTAGAGTTGGGCTTATAACTCAGCTATGTCACTTATCAACTTTTTAAACCTGGCTTCAGTCCACGTGACCTCATGCTAAAGAAATAGGGATAAATAGTATCGATTTGTGTTGAAAATTCCATGTGACAGTAAAGGATAGCACATTTTTTTCCATTATGGCTTTGAAATTCATCTCAGAAAAAAAAGATACTGTCTCATACCTAAGGACTAGGACATTTAGGAAAATAGTATTTGTCATAGTCATTGACCATCAAAATCAGGAGAGCACCATGTCCCTTTAAAACCGGCATATATTAACTTTTCTCAGGACTTGAGAGATGTATGATTCAGACACCCAATTAACAGTCTAACAGGACAGGAACAGTTACAAAATTAATTACCTATGATTATCACACAAAAGGAGGTGATTACATTACCTGAGTGACAAAAAGAAGAGTATTCAGTGAAGACAAAAAAGCACCAGCGGTATAAACTGATAAAAACAAGGTTACCCCTAGTTCAAATAGAAATAGCACACTTTAGTTTTCTGTTTTCACTGTAACATTAAAATAATGCGTTTTCCATTTTCTTAAGCATCAGCGCATCTTTTCAAGGAACACAGAGTTGTCATTAAACCTTTGTCTTGCTTTTTTCTCACTACATTTTATAAACATCCATCACTAGAAAAAAGTATAAAAGAAACAATCTAGTGGCTTTGAAGGTGGTAGACACTGATGGGCAACGGCATCACATCAGAGGCATAATTAATATCTTCCCGACTTCTCTCCTTTTGGATTCCACTGAAAAACCCTTCCCCCCCTCCAGGCTTTGTCTAGCTGCCTTGATTGTTAGGTGCCTCATAATATAATGCTCTCAGAGCACCCCTACTTCCAGAGGAGGTAAAAATCACAGAAGTTTCTAATGTTTGGCCCCATGGACTCAAAGCTTGGCCTAAAACCCTGCGCCATGTTGGCTTAGTCAATGCTCCATCCAGTGCCTTTGCATTTCCAACACTCTAAAATATTAGTTCTGTCTTTGAGACTTCATCCTAATTCAATGTATATCCTTTTCTCTTGTCTCGTTCTTCTCTTCCCCACTAACCTCCAGACCATCTCCTTGAGCACTTTTAATACTCTTCAAAAAAGCAAAAAGGAGAAAATAAATCATGAAAAGCTTTCATCTCTAGACACTGCCTCATCACTGACACAACACCTTCCTTGAAAACATGTCACCTCTGAGCAATTTTCTCATCACTATATCGCATTTACCAAGGGTCAGTCATGGTAAGAACTCTATCATTGCTGTCAGCATTTTATATTTTATTTTGTAAGTCTAGTACTCCAGAGGTTTTTTTTCCTTTAGAATTTTTTCTCTATAAGTAAAGTGCATTGTCGCTTGGTGGCCCATGTGACTTGGTGATTTTTTTCATTGAGTACCTAGTGATATTTGAAGGTGAATAGAGATGGAATTCAGACTAGCAGCAAAGTTTTACAGTTAAAAAGTAATTAGGGAAAAAAAAAACATTTCTTTGCTCCCTGTTTAGCAAATGAGGAACCAGAGTTGTCCGTATTTGATTTTGCCACTTTATTCACTCTCATTCTCTCTTGAGCTTGCTTCCATCAGGCTTTTGTCCATTTCACTCCAATTAAACAACTCTTGTCAGATCACTAATGACTTCTGACATCACCAGAGTCAATGTTCAGTAGTTCTCAGTCTTCATTTTACCTGAACTTCTTGGCATTCGGCACAAATAATTCCTGAAACTTCCTTGGCCTGGCTTTTGGGTCACCACCAAGATCTTTGTAAATGGATCCCTTTTGGACCTCATTCTTGTATACCAGATCCACTTGTCCAAGTGCCTACCTAGCTTTTCTACTTGGAGAACTCACGGCTTTCTCAAAGTTTGCTCCTCTACTATGTCCCTCATCTCGCTCACAAACCTCAGAGTCTCATTTTTAAATGTACCCTTACCCTAGCAAATTCCATTGTGACTGTCTGCAAAATCTATTTTTTGAATGTATTCTCTGGTTGTTACCTCCAACACAGTCCTTGGTCCAAGCCAATGTCATTTCTTATGGAAGACTCCAGTCACTTCCTAACTGGTCCTATTCCTCTTTTCTTCACCCACAACCCACTTCCACCTACCCAGTCTCTTCTTCTAGCTACCAGAGTGATCCTTTAAAAGTAGAAGTCACATTTTTACTCCCTGATTCAAAAATATTATTACGGCTTCCTCGGAATCAACTCCAACACCTAACAATGACTTAAAAGGCCCCATGTGATCTGACTACCCTCCTGACCTAATTTGTAACACTCTTTGTTGTTCATTTTGTTTCAAACATGTCAGACTCATCCACATCTCAAAGCCTTTGTATTTGTTGTTCTTTCTGCTGGAATGCTCTCTACTCAATTATTCAGAGGGCCCACTCTCTCACTTCATTTAGATCCCAGCTCAAACATCACTTCCCTATCTAAAATAGCATCTACTTATCCTTCTCTATCCCCTTGGCAGCTTTAACTATCTTCACAGTATTTATTAATGCTTGACGCTGTATGATACTTTCTAATATGTTTGATGGTTGCTTATTTCCCCCAATTCAATGTAACCTCCATGACAGCAAAGATTTTATTGCATTCACTGCATCCTCTGTGCCTAGAATAAGGTCTTGCAACAGAGGAGGTACTAAATAAGTACTTATTGAATGAATAGATGGAGAAATTTACAGAAAACTAGAAATGGTGACAATGTCACATAATTATACTTAAAGTGCCAAAAAAGTATAAGTGTTTTCATTTAACAAACCTATTCTGAGTGTCTATGATATGCCTGACACTGTGCTGAGTATTATGGCTATAAAGATGTGTGGAAAAGGATTCTTGTCTTCTAAGTCCTCTTAGATTTCAGGGTGGCAAACATTATACTTACATATCAATCACTTAAGAACCAGGGACACACTGTGTCCCATCGAAGTTTCTTACCCTGGCTTTTCAGTTTTGTCCCGTTAGTCCTACTAGGATGATAGATCTTCAAAGTAGATTGGTCAACTCATAGTCAACCAGGAGGGAATTAGCCATTTTATTTTGCTTTCACATAAAAGCAATTCCACTTGAAGTTCCACTTGTGATTCCATTTAGGGTAGAGGCAGTGTTTCAAAAAATAAAACCTTTGGGTTTATATCTGAGTTGTTTCAATAGTTTAGATAATCTTAACATTTGATTTATTTATAAACATTTTCTTTGGAAATATGTTTATCCATATCAATTTACTAATCCATTTACTCTGCTATCATAGGGTTAGTAGGTGTCAAGATATTCATCTCAAATAAAGATGAAAAAAATGGTCAAGCAAAATGCTTCCATATAACCTCTACATGAAGATAGTTTATATAACTGTCACACCCACTGTCTTAGTCATCTTGGACTATTATAACAAGATATCAGTCTGGATGGTTTAAAAAACAAATTTATTTCTCATAGTACTAGAAGCTGAGAAGTTCAAGATCAAGATAATATGTGCTTTAGTTCCTTGTAAGGACTCTTCCTGTCTTGCAGATGTCCATCTTCTCACTATGTCCTCACAGGACATTTGTTTAATATATGCAGACTAGGCAGTGGGTGGGTGGGGGTAGAGAGAGAGAGAAAGCAAGAGGAGAGGAGAGAGATCTTCCTCTTCTTGTAAGGTCACTAATCCCATCACAAAGACCATAATGTTATGACTTAATTTCACATTAATTACCTTCTAAAGGTCCCCTCACCAAACACATTGGGAGTTAAGCACTCAACATAAAGACTTACTGACTTTTGGAGGGACACAAACATTTAGTCCATAACATCACCTAGCAGAATAAATAATGTTTATTGTATTAAGTAGGAATTATAGGTGTGCTGGTTGATGGGAAAAGGACAGGACGACAGGATCCGAAGAGCCAAGAATTGCTGGGAATAGGGAGTGAGAGGTCTGTCCAGCCTCCATAGGTACAGAGCCCAAGGAAATGGTTCTAGAGTAGTCTAGCACAGGAAGTCATGGTAAGGCAGAGGGTAAGAATTCAGAGAGAGAGGGAGAGAGAAGATACCAGCAGAGAAGAGAAAAATTACTGTGTTCTTGAATCAAAGGTAATTAGCACCTGGAGCAACATGTCTTGTATATGCATCTTACTTGCAAGCAGAGAAGCTTGTCCTTCAAGTGGCCAGTTAGGTTCCTGAGAGTAGAAGCTAGTGAGTCACAGAAAGGATGAGTTGTGTAGTACACTGTACAGAGAGGGGGTCTGGGAACAGAAGTAAGGGCAAAAATGGACAATTCTTCTCTGAACTATAGTTGACTATAAAACAATTTATTATGTTTTCAAGCATACTCTCAAATTCCATCAGCATCTCAAACGTTCTGGCCATTAACTCTTAGTCCAAAACTATTTCGTGAAGGAAAACACTATGCTAAAGACCCAGGAATGAGGAGAAGGAGAGGGTTTATGATGCGTCCCCTCTTTTCTTATTTCTTTTGACTTATTAATAAACTATAGAGAAAATTGGTCTCATCTTTGTCTGCTCTACAACTCCTGCCGATTAGGAATGTGGTTTTAAGCAAACTATTAATTTTAACACAATTATATTTCAATAAAGCATTCTTGATTTCCTATGGAGTTTACTTCAGTGGGGGGTTTACTTGAATTAAAAATAGTTTTGTGGCACCATTTGTCACACTTTATAATAGACTAAATTATACGATATAATGCAAACAGAGTGAGAAAGATCTTAAAAGTAATTTATCCACTCTAGGTTTGAATTTCTTTTGCAGTATCCTTATCATATTTTTCCCCATCGTGTGCTTGAACACTTCCAGTACTAGAGAACTCAGCTTTCTTAAAAGACGGATCCTTTCATTTTGTTGGACAATCCTGAATTTTTACAAAGTTCTTTTTTATAAAAAAGAGCCGAGCCAAAATTGATCTGGAGGATTCACCTAAAGACAATCCTATATCATGGTGGAAGTACTAGCATCACTCTAGGTGCTAATTCTGATATTGTCTTCTCCTATGCTCTTTTCCTCCAATTTCACACTTTTCCTGTATTTTTGTTTATTATTTTATTTACCAGACTTTTGAGTTAAAGAAAAAACAAAATGGAATTTTTGGACTATTTAGAAATGAGTGATACCGATGATTCCATATCAAAAATTACAAGCTATACTCTAGGAGTTATGTGGGTGAGGGGGAGGCTTAAATGTATTTATTTTTAAAAAGTACAGATCAAAAATACAGGAGTTAAGTATTAGACTCAGGAAGCTTGATAAAATAAAATATATTTATGTGACTAGAACACAGAAATGAATGAAGATAAAAACCTAAATTAGTGAAATATAAAACAAAATAAATATTAGATTTGATCAATAATATCTTAGCTTTTAAAAAAATCAATACTATGGGAGGGGAAAGCTTTTGCAGGTGTCTTACAAGATAATGAGGCTATGGCAGAGACAAAACACAAAAAACATTAGGATAAAGACCAATAAGAGTTAGTATATTATATGATTGGATGAACAATTAAAGAAGAAATTAAATAATCAAATATATAATACTTTAATAAATAGTAAGTCTTCATGAACTTTAGTTAACCATCACATCAAAGATGTGTTATGTTATTTGAGGTCTATCGCACTTAGAAGAGCATTGGAAAATATGGAAAACTGGCTAACATAGTCTCTGTGCATTACATAACCTGATATAAAGTCTCAATAAGGGTAGTTCAATTAAAGACCAAGATGACTTATTCTTATAGAGGAAGAAATATTACATAAAATAAATGCAGCAGTATATTAAAAGAATTACAAAATACGACCAAGTAGAATATATTTCTAGAACACAGAATTATTGAACATGTGTAATATACTATCCACAATGACAGAATAAAGAATGACAAGCATGTTGGTAAAAGGAACTAAAGGGATAACTGTTAAAAAACAAACAATAAAACCTTCTACAAGTAATATTTTTATTTACTGTGCAGAGAAAGATACAACTTTGTAAGGAGACAGAAAGGAAAATATTCATAGATGTATGTAAGCACAACTTAAGACCACTAATCATCAGGGAAATGCAAGTAAAAACCACAATGAAATATCACTTTACATGGATCAGATTGGCTACTATAAAAAAGAGAAATAATAACGAGTGTTGACAAGAATGTGGAGAAAAGGGAATTCTTCTGACCTGTTGGTGGGAATGTAAATTGGTGCAGCAACTGTGGAAAACAGTATGGAGGATTCTCAAATAGTTAAAAATAGAACTCCCATTCAGTTCAGCAATTCTACTTCTGGGTATTATCTAAAGAAAACAAAAACACTAATTCAAAGAGATATATGCACCCCTATTTTTATTGCAGCATTACTGACAATCACCAAGATATGGAAGCAATCTAAGTGTCCATAAATAGACAAATGGATAAAGAAGATGTGCTATATACTTGATGGAACATTATTCAGTCACAAAAATAGAGAAATCTTGCCATTTGTGACAACATGGATGGACCTTGAGACCATTATGATAAATGAAGTGAGTCAGAAAAAGACAAACCCTCTATGAATTGTAATTATATGTGGAATCTAAAAAAAAACCAAACAAGCAAACTAGCAAAACAGAAACAGACTCATAGACACAGGAAACGAACTGTTGGTTACAAGAGCAGGGGGGAGTTGCATGGTGGGCAAAATAGGTCAAGGGGATTTAAGAAGTATAACACTTACAGCTATGAAATAAATGAGTCATGAGAAAATAATGTACAGCATAGGGAGTATGGTCGATAATATTGTAATAACTTTGTATGATGACAGATGGTAACTAGACTTATCATGGAGATCATTTCATGATCTATAAAAGTACCAAATCACATTGCTGTACACCTGAAACTAATGGGATATAGTATGTCAATTATAATTCAATAATAATAATAATTTAAAAAGCAGTGTGTTGTATATGTTGACCTTACATTCAGTGATTTTGCTAAATTTACTCAATAATTTTGAAATTACCTTTTGGAGGTTTTAGATATTTATGTACATCACCATATCATCTGTGATAAAGCAGTATTATTTTTTTTTCTTCTGCATAACACAGAATTAAATCTCTTGTAAAGGCTGAGTAACAGATCAGGAGAAGGCATTTTTCCAACATATACAACAGGCAAGGGTTAGTATCCATCATATATAAAGAACACTTATGAATCCATAAGAAAAAAATTACCCAAATTGGTTAGCAGGGAATTAATATGGAATCAAATAATACATGTGTATAATAAACATTTCAGAAGTTGCTCAAGCTTAGTGGAAACCAAGGAAATGTAAAAGTAAATTAAAGTAGGTATACTTTCTCATCCATCATAGTCATAGAGTTAAATTTATCAAAACCTTAGTATAATTGATAGTTTTCTGTGCTGTTGGTATGTGTGTGCATATATATATGTATATGTTATGTGTATATTGTGTGCATTGTGTGTGCATATATATATACACAACTCTAAATGCTTATATGTTCTTCACCTAGAAATCCCATCTCCAGAAATCTATTGTACAAAAATATTTCCATGTGTCCATAAACATTACAGCATTGGTTGCAGTAGTAAAATGTAAAGCACAACAAAAAGGTGAGTGATTAAATAAATTCTGATTCTTCCATACTATGGAAAATGATGTAATTACTAAAAATAGATGGAGAGGGCTGGTGGAGAGATAGATGGAATAGTAACAACAACTATGCAAGGATATAGTAAGCATGTTATGTTCACATCAATGTTGAATATATAGGAAAGTGTAGACAAAATAACTGGAAGGACACCCATGGTGGCAGCAAATATTTAGTGCATCCTTACATGTACTATTGATTGTTTTAAGGTGCTGGACATATGGCTCTGACAAAACACTATTTTATTTACCTGTATAGTGTTGGATTGGGTAGTGAAGAGGGACTTCCACTGTTATTCTATATGTTATTATATTGTTTGAATTTCTTCTTGCCTGGTATGTATTAATATGTCACGTTAGGGGCCCCTGAGTGGCTCAGTGGTTGAGCATCTGCCTTTGGCTCAGGGTATGATCCCGGGGTCCTGGGATCGAGTCCTGCATCAGGCTCCCCGCAGGAAGCCTGCTTCTCCCTCTGCCTGTATCTCTGCCTCTGTGTGTGTGTCTCTCGTGAATAAATAAATAAAATCTTAAAAAAATATATGCCACTTTTATGAGTCTAAAATACAAGATAAAAAAAATAAAAAAAAGTAAAATACAAGATAAAAAGAGAAAAAACAGGGATGCCTGGGTGGCTCAGCAGTTAAGTGTCTGCCTTCCGCCCAGGGCTTGATCCCGGAGACCCGGGATCAAGTCCCACATCGGCTCCCTGCATGGAGCCTGCTTCTCTCTGTCTACGTCTCTGCCTCTCTCTGTGTGTTTCTCATGAATAAATAAATAAAATTTTAAAAAAAGAGAGAGAAAAAACAAGTCCTTGTCCATTTGAATCTTATCTCATTCTATTTGCATGAAATCAAATTGAACTATTTTGATAAGTATGTATTTAGATACTTTTGCATTCACATTTCCTGATCTATCTACCAGCAAGCGACTAAAATAGTGTTTATATATATACTGAAATTTTTAGGGTTAATATGTAGTTTGCTTTCATATATACTATGAAGGGAAACAATTTGAGACACATCCAGAAATCACTATCTGAAGGGCCATATGATGTTAGGAAACTTCAAAGAAATTTTCTATTTCTTTAGTTAGGGCATATATGGAGGCAAAAAAAAATGCGTTTTGTGGGTGATACTTTAATTTGAGAAGGAAGAAAGAGCTTGTACAAGTAATTTGAAATAAATCATTTTAAGCAGATGCATATTCATTCAAAACAAGTAATTATACCTGTGTTTATACAACATTTATAATTTATCTAGTTTCTTTCAGAATGATGTGCTCTATCTCAGAGTTATCTTAGAGTTAGTTTTATAGCCTATATTCCACAGATTATGGTGTGAGGGAAAATAGAAGCACTTCCACGGCCTTTCCCCTTCCTCGTGTCAGTCTTTATTAATCAGAATTGCTGGAGGAGGTATAAATACCTCTCAAGGAACAGGGGAGTTCTTCTCTGTCCATATTGAATTTGAGGTGGTCAATTTAGTAGGATCCAGAACTCAGGAAAGTGGCCAACAGGTGATATGACAGGTTAGGAGTCTCAGGTACCAAAATGGTAGCTGAAGCCGGGATGTGACTACAGTTGAAGCCGAGGAGGTACCCGTAGGGAACAGGATAGGCTGAGGACGGCAGCAGGAAGGCAGGAGGAGGCACATCCAGGAAGAGAGACCAGATCAGGGAAAAGGGGTGTCACCAGCAATAGGAAGAAACATCCAACTTGCTGTTCACCCACACTTACCTTCTAGATTCTTTCCTTGACCTCTGAGTCATTACTTAGATATTACTTAGATATTAAGAAGGTTCCGGATGCAACTGTGCCAGTCATAGAACTGAGTCTCACCATTGGTTTATGGATTTTGCTTAGAAAAATATTTTATGATTCCGTAGACTACTTGGCCAATTTGATTGCAACTGAAAATTGAAGAGGTTTAATTTAGCTGTTTATGTAGTCACTCGAGTGTCCTACTTTTCTATGATTTTTTTTTAATCTTTTAAGGATTCATGACAACTGGCATCTATCATATCTTCTAGCCAAGTCTGCTCATTGTATACACATATCCTTCATTAATACAGATTTGTGCTTTATTTGGTTGATGTCGACATTGGTTTGTAGAATCTGCTTCCGAAGGAGATAAAAAAAAAAAAAAAAACCCTTAACTTTAGTTACATTGTTAACATTGATGAAACTAAATCAATAAAAGCACTAACATGTCTCATAGGCTGTGCTGACTTTTATAAATGAGAAGGAATTGGAAATTCAGATATACTTCAGAATCGTAGGGTTTTTGGAATAATTCAGTTTTTAGAAGTAATTCAACCATTTTTTTTTTTTTTTGTTCCAGAAAAGTAGGGTTATACTTTTTTTAGGGCTGATTTATGTGTTTTCAACAGAAATGATCAAATTAATCAAATGCTAAGTTTACTCTTTTCTTCATGCTACATAGATTCAGTTGGTCTACAAAGGTTGTTTGGTTGAATTTACACCAGTTTAGCAATGTGTGCATTAAAGCTGCATTTGCCCCGAATAAAGAGCTGATTTCTCAGGCCCCCAAACACACCAGGAGTTAAATACCACTTATCCAGTCAAATAAGAGGTATTTTTGAAGCATTACAAAAGGAGAGAATAGACAAATATTATGGTCCAGTGATTCTGATAAATACAAACGATCCAAAACCTTCAATCCAAGAATCGAGTATAAGCAATGCCCAGTTTTCCTGAACTCCCTGGAGAAGAAATAATGGAAATAATTGCAATGCTGGAGAAAAGCTTAGCAAATAAGGGTCTAGCTAGGTTTCCTGTACAAGCCCTGGCAAAGGAAAAAAAAAAAATGCAGAACCTCACACATGGTGTAGGTAAGCGCTGGAAGTTCCGATTGCTTATCTGCGCTCTCCAACCTTTGGCTACGTGCCCACCTTCAGGGCAGACCCTGTCATCCTTGGCATGAAACAGAATGAGGTGATCTGAACCTAGGAGTCTATTTCTTCCCTAGATGCATGTGTACGGTTCCTATTAATTTTAATGAGAATTATGTTTGCACATTGAGGCAAGATAAATCCCTTTGGGAGGAATCTTGCCCTTGGATGCATACGCGTAATTTCCATTAAAGGGACAAAACCCCAGGGGACCCATACATGGGCGCCCGAGGGCAAGCTTTGACCCTCTGCATAAAAAACGCTGCACAAATCACCAGGTCATCTTAAACTTGTAGATGCCAAAACCGTAAGAGGTAAGCGAGCATTTATTTAAGCCAGAATTTTCTATTTGGTTGTTGTGGATCCCTCAGACAATTACCTTCACCGGGTGATAATGTAGAGAAGAAACGACTGCCAAGCACCAGACTCTAGTCATAATTAGGATATTGTTAAAGAACAGTAACCAGTATAAGGGGAACAGCATTGTTACTCGTTTTAGAGCAAGAATACAGCCGAAATGAGAGACACAATGAAAATTGCGTTAATGAAGAAAGGAACCTACTTCACAGCCTCTTGCCTCTGAAAGAGACGTTGAAGATTATGGACAATTTAAATCTTTTCATCAGTGAATCCGGTGTGAAAACTTTTTAAGTGGCCCTAATATATAATGAATAATCTCAGGGCAGGGATCTGTTTGAAGGAGATATGATTGATGGTCTATCATTCCTAATTCACTGTTTATACTGGTAGCGAGCCTACTGGGAAAATGCCTCATTCATCAGGGTATTAGTGAATTCAACCAACGTATGGCACCTTCATTTTAACAAACTAAAGGAGAAAAGCTAAATGGAGGAAATTGACAACCATCTCTGATTCTATGATAATGCAATTAGGCTGCTCCTCTCCAGAGCTTTTGCTAATTCACAAAACAGCTTCAGTCGGCAGGTCATAAATATATGATCATTTTTCACACTTTGAAAAGTAATGATGCCTTGACATGAATCAATAAATCTTGGTGAAGTCCTTTATACTTTTTATGTTCAGCATGCAAGTCAGTTTTAAAACTCATGTGTATTAAATCTGACTTGCTATCCAGCCTGTGTTTACATAATCTAATTTAACAAAGTCTCAAATAAACGTGTAAATGAAGTGTTTATAGTAAGCACAAGGAAAGTTTCCCTTTCATTGAGAAAGTGTGATATGGTGCATCAAACTATTTTAATTTGCACCCTGAAATACCCATATTTGCAAATGTGCCACATACAGAGAGCTGTTGCTCTTAAAATTTGGTAGTTTCTATATTGAGCTTTGCATGTTATGCTCAATAGATGAATAAAAAAAATTCTACTGCATATGACACAGTGTGTAATACATTATTTATCTAAAATGGATCCATTGCAAAACATCCAGAAACGTTAATAAACTATCTTCCAGGCCTCAAAAAAAAGTGTTTGCTCATCTTTCTAAAACAATTGCATAAAAATATGTGGCAAACATATATACATGTATTAAGTAGCAAATACACACAGCAGCACAACATTTTTCTAACAGTCATAGTTCCGCATGCTCTACGGGGAATAGGAAGATGGACAGGCTAATGAATACAGCAGGTAGCAAGCAGTTGAGGTTTGCTTAAGAATGAATTATCAAACAGCTACAAATTGCCAATTTAAAGAGGTTATACTGTACAGTACATAGCATTTTATTTTTTATTCCTGGAATGGTTGACAATTTTCCTGGATGAAAACTGAAATGATACTAAATCATAAATGTACCTGCTGTGCTGTCATTCCCATTAAAGTCCCCCTTTGTTTTGTTTATTCATTGCTCATGGTTGCAAAAAAAATGATGTGCTTTACAACTGGGGTGGACAAAGCAGCACTTTCATCAAACACCTGGGTGACAATATATTTTTAAATTAAAAATAAAACAATCGGCGCTTGGCTCATGAGTCTTTCACAGTCATTTGGAATTGTTGATGAAAATAAATACTGCATAGAAAATTGTTTCTGAAGTGTTCATGCCTTCTGCTTCATCTCCATTATTTGGTGTTTGCCATGATGAGTAATTGATAGGATATACTATCTATAAATAGACCGCGTCTTCACAATACAACGTGAGGGGGTGATGTGACATCGATCCCCCTGATTGAAATTTCCATTTTGTCTTGTGCTCGGTAAATCTAGCCTTAAGCATACATATTCCCTACAGGCTCTATCATACAGAGCAAAAGTGGGCCATAGTTAACACACATTACAGGTTCTTAAAAACTTGAATTTTTAAAAACCAGATCATCAAATCACAAACCCTCTCAGGGTAGTTTGGGGAAGCTATCCCGAGAACCCCCTTCAGATGTTCACAGACACCAATTGGTACTTGACAGCTAGTATTACGGGGAGATTTAACATCCTTCAGATCCACGCACAACACATTGAGCTCCCTTACATTTCTCGTTAGAGTGGATCCTGGTCTGATCTGGGGTGAAATATGCAGTTTCCTCCAAAATAACCACCTTTACTTCAAAACAGGCTGTGAAAAGCGATGTGAAACAACATCTAAAATTATTGGACTGAATCCTGTGTCCTGCCCCCTAATTCTGATCGTGAGTCTGCTGGAGGCCTGGCATCCATTTTATGAAGGTTCTTGCAAGGAAAATATTTGGATTAATGATATAATTTAGTGACAATTTCGTGACAGTAGGTCTAACCTCAGCTGAGTGACAATAGAATTGAAAAAGTCAACCAGTGGGAGAGAAGCCACTGTGGCTGTTGGGGCAGCAGCAGGGAGGCTGCAGGGGTCACTCTGATTGGCATTGTCACTTTCCCCATTCATCAAGCAAGGCCAGACTTCCCGAATCATTTACCAGATGGGGCAGCTCGTCAGTTTAAACACCTGATATGAAGCCATCCGTCATCTGATAACATGATCGTTGGGCTGCAGCTGGCTGGGTGCTCTGCAGCCCGAGTGCACATGTGATGGACTGAAGCCAGGGAGGCAGGCTTAGGCGGGTTGCCCTCCCTTGATAGGATTTGCAGTCCTCCACTGGACCATGGAACAGGTGGAGGCTGAGAGAGAATGAAAAGATTACCATGTGTTGCAGGGATTAGAGCCTTACACACTCACCACTCCACTTGAATACCAATCAAAGCCAGACGACCAAACTTGAGTCAGACCAACTTCAGGCCTGGCCATGCAACAGAGAATCAGAAGAGATGCAACGAAAAGAAAAAAAACAAAAAAACAAAAAAACAGAAAAAAACAACAACAAAAAAAAAAACACAAAACAAAACAAAGCAAAAAACAAAACCGGGAAGCCCTGGTTTCCTGCAGTTCAGAACAACTTAACATTTGTAACCTGCCTCAGTTTTTTCCAAACCAATTGGCTAGAGATGAGACTGGTCTCTCAAATTCAACTCTCTCTCTTTTTTTTTTCTTTCCTTTTTTTTTTTAAATAAACAAAGCATCTTAAGCATTTTTAAAAGAGAGAGGGAAAAGAGTAATCTCTAGGGAATCATCACAAATCCTGTTATTTTATGCTCACCATGGAGAAAACTAATGCAACAAAGAGAATCAGACAAAGAGACAAATTATGCGCACTTAAACTGAAAGTGTTTATTGCCATGTGAAATATAATTATGCTGATTTAAAATGTTCGCTGCTCAAATAGTCTAGAACTTGCTGGAATCAGGGTTAACCTTTCACTGGAGAACGAGGCTTTTGCTAAATTCCACTGTGGGGTGGCACAGAAAACAGGGCTGTGCAAAAGGGTGGCCTCCTTTCTCACCCTGGTGGACCATTCTGTGAAACCATCCCTTTATTTGTAAAAATTAAAATCCCTCAATTGGAGAGTCTATCACTGAGATAACAAGTTAACTAGTGAAGACTTAATCCTCTTATGTCCTTAGTGGAATAATATAAAGAAGTTTATTCTGCTTAGCATATGACACCCCTCATTGTCATAATTCCTAGTGAGGGTCTATTCTAGCTTATTTGCTGTTCTCCACCAGCCGTGAGCAAGCTTGTTCTCTCTCTCTGTCTCAGATGAGTGATTTGGTGTCCCCACCCGAAATGGCTTGTGTCTCCAAGAAACCTCTCCATGGACATGATTTTGCAGCTGTGAAGGGGTGGAGCCATTTCTGAGGCCGACACTACACATAGCTTTCACTTCCTTTTTTTTTTCACATTATCTGTTCGGGGTACTTTATCTATTGCCCAGGGACATGCATAGAAGTCCTCTCTGCTCCTACTTAGATACAAACGGTTTTATTTGTTGATTTATTTAGAGAGAGAAGAGGGTGTGTGGAGGGAGGGGCAGAGGGAGAGAGGGAACCCTCCAGCTGGCTCCCCACTGAGTGCAGAGCCTGACCAGGGGCTCCATCTCACGACCCTGAGGTCATGAGCTGAGCTGAAATCAAGAGTCAGATGCTTAACCCACTGAGCCACCCAGGTGCCCCTTAGATGGGAACTTTAAATGATTATTTAAATATGTATGAAAAAAACAAAACCCACAGCACAGCCAACCTCCTAAAGCAATGAGAAGTTTTGCTTCCTTCTCCTTTCCTCACTCATATTTATAGCTAAGTTTTCTGCCCAAATAGTTAACAAAGAATCTCGCAAAGATGTCACTGAGCAGAAATAGGGAAAGATGAGTAAGAGGCATGTGTAGTTTAGAGATAGTATGTGGAGAAGAAAGACCAGAAGTTGGTAGTCAGACCCACCCTTGTTCAGACCTCAGTACTGCTGGAATTCACCAGGTGGCTTCAGACAAGTTAATTTCTCTGAACTAAAAAATGTTAATCTGTGAAATGTGATTATTTAATATACTTTTTGTATTTCTCATGTTTAATCATTCTAGTCTGTGCACAGGGGTATGTCATTGTGGTTTTCATTTTCATGTGCGTGGGGTGTTTTGTTTCGATTAATATTTTCCATTATTAAATATCTTTTTCAATTATTTTAAAAGTTAAACACAGTACTGAATTTAAATAGCTAACAGTGCTTGGCACATGGTAAGATCTCTATGAATAATAGCTGTTATTTTGCTCTATAAACATTGTATAAATCACAATGAGACAATTTATTCACAATAGGCAGCAAAACTTTTGCATTTTAGTTCAATAACATTCATTAAAGGTTTACTTTGCGCCAGTTGCCATGCCGGGGATTAGAGATAAAAAGATACTTAAGACATAGTCCTTCTCCTTTGGGAGTCTAAGCCAAGAATGTTAAAGTTACACAAGGAAAACTTTTTTCATGGTACCCTTTTATTGCTTTTAAAGGTTCTATCCATTATTATAGAACTTAAATCCTAAATTCTTCCCAACATTTTGGTGGAACACATAAAATGGACCTAACACTGCTTGGATTAACATAAAATATGTTCAGATCTTAGAGCATATATTAGAATAGAAAAAGTTTAGTAATTAAAGTAATATACTCTATTGATCTGTGGTTCATGGAAATTCATTTTGCAAAGACTTGAAAGCATGACAGTGCAGTCTACTATGTGAGGCATGAGAATGCGATATTAAATAAGATGGAGTTTTGCAATTAGTTGAGGTGATAGACATAAAGGTAATTGTTATATGATAGGAAATATGCTATAAAAGATTTGTAATAAATGTGAGGAGAGAACATTGAAAATAATTAATTTTGTGTAGGGCATATGGTCACCAGGGAAATCTTTGTAGGGGAAATAATATTTGAATAATGAGTAGGACTGAAAAGAGGTAAAGTTCATTTTAGGTTGAGAGAATAACACAAAGGCTCTGAGGGACGCCTAACAATGCAAAGAGCATTTCATTTATTCACTCAACAAATGTTTGAAAACAAATGTTTATCAACATTTATATGAGTGGCCCCGTACGTGTACACTTTGAAGCACTCTTCGGTTCCAAGAGTGAAACAATGGTAGATAAAATTTTAAGAGTAAAATTTAAAAAATACAGCTGTGCAAAAACAATAAAATACAGCAAGTATCTCTGTGGAGCAGATGCAAAATGGAAGTGCTTGGTAGTCAGCAGAGGTGCCAATGAAGGAATAAGGTTGTCTCTCTCTGGGCACAAAGTCTGTTGGTTCATGCTTGTGGAGTAAAGTGCCCTCTGTGAAGCTTAGAGAAGAGTCAGGGCTGGGTGAGTAGTTGCTTTCCTGCAAAAGGGAGTAAAATATGGTTCATGTGAAACCGTGGGAGATGGATGAAGCAAAACACAGGCACCTTGTGACCAGAAAAGGAACCAAGCCTCAAGACAACTTTGTGACAGTGACTGTTTGAGAATTTCTCATCTTCAATGTAAGATGTGGCTTTGGTGTGACAGATAGGGGAATAGGGTAAAAGCACCACAAAATTATACATGGAGGAAAAAACAGAAAGGAATCCTGCAGATCAATGATAATCCCTGAAATCACAGGGGCAAAACTCCCCAATCCTACAAAAGTAGTTAAGAAAATAAAAACCATTGTATGTTAATCCAATACCTAATATTTAATGTAGCAGGAAAACCTGATAAGTATCTGAAAATAAATATATTTAGGATGTTCAGGGAGATGAATGAAGGATTAATATCCATGAAGAACAAAAAAATAAATAAAACTTATGATAACAGGAAAGAAAAAAAAAGGGGGTGGATATGAAAATGAGTCAGTTAAAAATCTTGAAAATGGATATAATAGCCAGTGAAATTAAAAGCTCTACAGGTGGCATCAACTCTAGATTAGACATGGGCAAAGAGGAATTTAAAATTTGGGTGAGTGTAATAAATAATTCACCCAGAAGGCAATGGAGTTAGAGATAAGAAGTATGCATACGAAAGAACATTTAAGATATCTGGAGAATACGTGGACAGGCTCCTGTACATGTCTAATGACAATTCCAGAAGAAAATGAGTACCCTGCAGAAAATGCAAAAGAGGAATAATGAGATAGAGCCAACTTCTCAGAAATAATGTATGTCAGAGATGCACCAATAGAACCAGCTTAGGAACAACAACTGCCAACCTAGAATATTATACCCAGCTGAATTACCATTTAATATTGAGGCCACAATGAAGACATCTCAGGCACACAAAGACTCAGAGAGATTGCAACAGTCAGACACTAAAAGAACCACACACAGGAAGGGATAGAACACATGCAAAAATTTTGAGCAAAGGGTGCCTGGGTGGCTCAGGGGTTGAGTGTCTAACTTTGGTTCAGGTCATGATCTCAGGGTTCTGGGATTGAGCCCCACATTGGGCTCCCTAATTAGTGAGGAGTCTGCTTCTCCCTCTCCAGCTCCCCCTGTTTGTGCATTCTCTTTCTCTTTCTGCCAAATAAATAAAACCTTAAAGAGCTCCCCAAAACAAACAAACAACCAAAAAAACCAAGGGTATTCAACAGCTTTAACAGCAAAGCACAATAAAAAATTTTTTTGAGCTGATTAGTAAATTCAATAATATACTAATTGGAAAATACAATGTGTGTGTGTTTAGAACAAAGTAAGGGTGGTTAATGTGTAGCTAGAGTAGATTAAAGGCTTTGTGATCTGAGGAAAAAGAATAATAATTTTGAATAATTTTAGACTTTTAAGAAAAAATTCCATTGCTGCTCAGAGTGTTTATCCCCCTTTCCTGAGGGAGCCCATATCTAATAACTGGTTGAGGTAGGAATCTGAGGGTCTGCTTTTTTTTGTCTCAGAACTGGACAGCTCCAAAGGGTGACCCAACTTCATGACTTCTCAAGGGATCTGCTGAGGTCTCTGTTGCAACTGTGTCTCACTCTTCCCCCTGCCCAGGGATGCTTTTCTTTCTCTTTATAGCATCTCTCAAAAAATCCTTGGCATACAAGTCTCTGTCTCAGAGTCTGTTTCCAGGGAGTCTGACATAGGACCATTGGGAACCAGAGGTGGTCCCAGGAAGCAGAGTCTAAAATGGGATATTAGAGGTGGCTCACTTCCTGACCAGCTGATAGCACAAACTCCATCACTGCTGGTGGATGGAGTCCTGATAACTCCAGGAATGATTTGGCAGTGAAACATTTAAATGACCAATGGTGACACTGGATTTGATACTAGTCAAAAAGAACACACTGGCAAGAATTAGATCTCAGGCATTAAGAGATTTAAGGGAAGTAGTAACTCAATGAACATGGAACTGGTTTTTGTCATCAGTGAGAAGGAAGCACAATGTTTGGTAGGCCTCCTTGTGTTCTGGAGGAAGCATATTTCACACTTGAGAATATTTCTCTGACTTATTTCTCAAGTGGGGCCCAGAGCAGAGTTCTGCAGCAGGTTAGGTTGCAGGGCAAGTAGTCCTGACACGTGGGCCAGTGACCTTGCAGGTCCAATAATATTAAAGTTTATGTAGTGGGAAAAGACTAGAATATAAGGCAAGCCCCAATAGGAAAATCACAATGAAAATTTCTAGGATTTCAGATTAATGCCTGAGTCCTGGGGAGAAGAAACATCTGATCACGGAAACTCAAGTAACCAAGAGATCAGAGCTGACCCTCATGAGCTGTGTTCAGTCAGAACCATCATGTTATAATGTCAGGAAGGCTTGAAGCAATCTGTTAGTAACATGGAAATGGGTTCAGAAAAGATTGGGGCCAGAACTACAGGAAAGCTTCAATAGCACATGGCACGGGACCCCATGCCACCCACTACTCATGGCTATGTAGGGGGTTTCTTATTACCAGATATGGAAGAAGGAAAAAGGCCAAGCACAATTTAGGGATGAGTTGACTTTCTGTTAGGGATAAAGTTAAAAATGGAAAAAAAATAAAGTTAAAAATGGACTGCTCAGGAGTGCCCCCTGAAAGAGAGTTGTATGAGGAAATCCTCCCAATGGGAAGAGCTTGGGGTGGTGCAACTATTTTGTGTGGAAAGTAAAGTAGCTCAACTAAGAATATACATGGACTACTGAGCAGGGATGGATAGTTTGGCTCATTACTCAGGAATCTGGGAGGAGAAGGATTGGACGGTTGAGGAGAAGGAATCTTGGAGAAGAGGCATGTGACTGGACTCATGGAAATTGGCATGAGCATCTTACATCACAACTAGTATGGAACCGAGAATGTCCAGCATAAAAGAGAGAAACCAGTCAAGCAGACATAATTACTCAGCAATTTGGTCTTGGCAAGCTCTCATCATTAGTTAATCCACTGCTGCAACAATGGGCTTCTGAATGGAGCCGCCATAGTGGCAGGGATAGAGTCCATGGTGGGCCCTGGCAAATGGACTCCCACTTGCCAGGCCTGATCCAGTGACTGCTATTGCCAGATGTCTCACTTGCTACCACAGAGACCAAGGCAGAGCCCATTATTGCATTATGTCTCAAAGAGACCAACCTGCCTGTTGATGACAAATTGATTCTATGGGCCCCTATCTTCCCTGGGGGGGAAGGGGGAGGCAGCATTTCATTTTGGCTAGAATTAACGCATATTCTTTGTCTTTCCTGCCTGTAGAGTCTCAGATGATACAGATGGTTTGATTCAGTGACACAGAATATCACAAAAATCACCTCATAATAATGCATCTATTTTGTAGCAAGTGAAGTGTGAGTGTGGCACATGGGATCCATGGGATCCATAATCCTATAACCTTCCGCCCCTCTTGGAAGCTGGGAAGCAATGAAAAGCATTGGCAAAACATTGTTCCATTGTATGGATATATATTATGATTTGCAATATGTTGGAACACATAGAATTTGTATTATATTGCTACTTTTGGTTATTACCTGAAATCTCGTATGAACATTCATGTACAAGTCTTTATGTTGACATTTGTTTTTGTTTCTTATAGGTAAATGCCTAGAAGTGTAATTGTTGGGTCTTAGGGTAGGTAAATATTTAACTTTACAAAAGAACTACCAGATTGTTTTCCAAAGTAGCTGTACTATTTTGTATTCCTAAGAACAATGTACAAAGTTCTAGTTACTTCACACCTTGCTAGGATTTGCTATGGTCTGTTTTTTTTTTTTTTTTAATGTGTCATTCTAGTAGAGGCATTAGTACTTTTTCATTGTGTTTTTAATGTGTACTTCTGTAATGAATGATGATGTTGAGCATCATTTTATGTGCATATTTGTCATCCATATCTCTTAGGTGAAGTGTCTGTTCAAAGCTTTTGACTATTAATTTTTTTTTTTGACTTTTTATCATTGAATTGTTGGAGTTCTTTATATATTCTGAATTCAAGACTTTGGGTATTTCTTTTGCAAATATTCTCTCCAGGTATGTGCCTTCTCTTTTCATTTTCTTAGCAGTGTATTTTGAAAAGTAGTTTTAAGTTTTGATGAAGTCCAGTTTATACATTTTTCTTTTATGATTTGCACTTTTTGTGTAAACTAAGAAATTATTGCCCAACCTAACATCACAACAATTTTTCTCCCAGATTTTCTTCCAAAGTTCTATAGTTTTAGGTTATACATTTAGGTCTATAGTCCTTTTCAGTAAAATATTTTATATGGTATTAGGTAAGGGTTGAGGTTCAATTTTTGGCATATAGATGTTCTATTACCATTTGTTGAAAATGGTATTTTTTAAAATTTTGTTTTATTTAAATTCAATTAATTAAAAAATTCAATTAATTAACATATAGTGTATTATCAGTTTCAGAGGTAGAGTTCAGTGATTCACCAGTTGCATAGAACACCCAGTGCTCATTACAAGTGCCCTCCTTAATGCCCATCACCCAGTTACCTCATCCTCCCAACTCATCACCCCTTCAGCAACCCTCAGTTTGTTCCCTGTGGTTAAGAGTCTCTTATGGTTTGTCTCCTTCTCTGATTTTGTCTTTATTTTCCCTCCCTTCCCCTATGATCCTCTGTTTTGTTACTTAAATTCCACGTATGAGTGAGATTATATGATAATTGTCTTTCTTTTACTGACTTATTTCACTTTGCATAATACCCTCTGGCTTTATCCATATTGTTGCAAATGGTAACATTTCTTTCTGATGGCTGAGTAATATTCCATTATATATATATATATATATATATATATATATATATATATATATATACCACATCTTTATCCATTCATCTGTCAATGGACATCTGGGATCTTTCCATAGTTTGGCCATTGTGGACATTGCTGCCAAAAATATTGGAGTGTAGGTGCTCTTTCAGATCACTATGTTTGTATTCTTTGGGTAAATACCCAGTAGTGCAATTGCTGGGGCATAAGGTAGTTCTGTTTTTGACTTTTTGAGGAACCTCCATGCTGTTTTCCAGAGTGGCTGCCCCAGTTTGTCTTCCCACCAGCAGTGTACAAGGGTTCCTCTGTCTTCACATCCTCCAACATCTGTCATTTCCTGAGTTGTTAATTTTAGCCATTCTGACCTATATGAGGTGATATTTCATTGTTGTTTTGATTTGTATTTCCCTGAAGCCAAGTGATGTGGAACATTTTTTCATGTATCTGTTGGCCATGTGTGTGTAGATCTTCTTTGAAGAAATGTCTGTTCATGTCTTCTGCCCATTTCTTGACTGGATTATTTGTTTTTTGGGTGTTGAGTTTGATAATTTCTTCATAGATCTTCGATACTGGTCCTTTATCTGATAAGACATTTGCAAATATCTTCTGCCATTCTGTAGGTTGTCTTTTGGTTTTGTCGACTGTTCTCTTTGTTGTGCAAAAGCTTTTTATCTTGATGGAGTCCCAATAGTTAATTTTTGCCTTTGATTACCTTCCCTTTGGAAAAGTGTCTTGCAAGAAGTTGCTGAGCTGAGGTTGAAGAGGTTGCTGTCTGTGTTCTCTAGGATTCTGATGGATTCCTGTCTCACATTTAGGTCTTTCATCCATTTTGAGTTTATCTTTGTGTATGGTGTAAGAGAATAGTCCAGTTTCATTCTTCTACATGTGGCTGTCCAATTTGTTGAAGAGACTGTTTTTTTTCCCCCATTGGACAGTTGTTCATGCTTTGTTGAAGATTAGCCGACCATAGACTTGAAGGTCCATATCTGGGTTCTCTATTCTGTTCCACTGATCTCTGTGTCTGTTTTTATGCCAGTACCACACACTGCAATAGAGCTTGATGTCTGGAATTGTGATGCCACTAACTTTGATTTTCTTTTTCAACATAATTTGGCTGTTAAGGGTTGTTGAAAACAATATTATCTGTCCATTGAATTAACTTGGCATCTTTATCCAAAAGAGACCATATGCATGTAGATGGCCTAAGACAATTAAAAAATGATAAACTGTGTTTTTTATTGCAGTTTTAAAGAATAACTAAATTGATCATAAATAAAATTCCATTTACCCTACCTACTTCTACCCCTCATGTCCATAGAGAGTTTGGCCTATTATTGGCATTTTGCATTTATACAATACATTTGTTGCAATAAATGAACAAATATTGACATGTTATTATCAGGTACAGTTAATAGTTATGTTAAGATTCATGCTTTGCATTGTACAGTTCTATGGGTTTTGAATAAATAAATAATTTTATTTATTTATTTATTTTAGAGAGGGAAAGAGCACAAAAGAGAGCATGAATGGAGGGGAGGGGCAGAGAGAGAGAGGGAGAAGCAGACTCCCCACTGCCTGAGCCAAAGGCAGATGCTTAACCGACTGAGCCACCCAGGCAATAAATAAATAAATAATTTCAAATCATTATTCATAATTTAAAACAATTTGCCTAATGCCATGTATGTATTCACCATTACAGTTTCATTTAGCCATCTGTACATTTTCTTTGGTGAGGTGTCTGTTCTGATCATTTTGACATTTTTTTTTAAACTGGGTTGTTTTATTCCTTATCGTTCAGTTTAGAAAGTTCTCTGTATATTCTGAGTATAAGTCCTTTCTTGAATATAATATTTTATAAATATTTTCTCCAAGTTTGTGGCTTGTCTCTTCACCTAAGAAACTTTTAAACTAAGTTTTCCTGTTAAAAATTTTCAGTAAGTACTAAAAGAAATGCAATCAATAGCTTACAAATCAATATAGAAACTAAACAGCATTAGAAAGCATCTTCCATAGATGGAAGAATGTTAGACAAAAGATGCAAATGCCAAATGGTAATTGGAAAGCAAAAAAATGGAAACGATAGACATATGGCCAAATATGTTAATCACATGTATGAACATATCAAACTCTCCTATTAAAAGACATCTCATATCAAACCAGACTAAAAATGTGTTACTGAGAAATATAGAAGAGTTGATAATCAATAAATGGAAAAGGGGTGCCTGAGTGACTCATTTGGTTAAGCATCCAACTCAGGTTATGATCTCAGGGCTCTGGGATCAGGATGGAGTTGCATCAGGCTCTGTGCTCAGCAGGGAGTTTGCTTGAGATTCTCGTTCTCCCTCTTCCTCTCCCCATGCAGGCATGCATTCTCTCTCTCCCTCAAGTAATAAATAAATCTTTGGGGAAAAAGAAAGAAAATGGAAAAATAAATAGTTGAGTACATACTTTGAAATAATAATCAAAATAAAGTTATTTTAGCAATGTTGATATATAAAAAAAGAGAATTTAGCATGTATTCCTGGAATGCAAAGATAATTTGCCACCAGAAACAAATGTAATAACACAAAATACCCTATTTCCAAATTAAAGAAGGAAAAAACATGTTAGTATATGAATGGATACATAAGCATTTGACAAAATGCAACATTTAAGTGTAGTCAAATAATGTTGCTAAGCAGTAGTTAAAATCAATTAACTAGAGCTGAAAGCATTTCAACATAGATATATTTTGAAACTGTGATGTTGAACAAAAAATATTATAAAATAACATCTATTATATGATATTTGTATAAAGTTTAATTACTTGTGATATCAGTATCCTTCTGTAATAACTGGATATATATAATCTATTATATTGAAAAAGTATAAAAATATCTTCAGGAAAGATAAACATTACATTCATAATAGTTTTTACTTCTGGGGAGAGGAGAGTACTCAGAAGGTTTAAACTTTATTTGTAATATATGCAATTAAAATCAGAAGCTAAACCATAAGTAGTATTTATTGAGTTCTCTTTTTCAAAGATATTTTTTAGACACTGAAGACACTGAGATGAGTGAGTCATGATATCTATTTTCAAAAAATTCTCATTTCAGGAGATGAGACCTAATTGCATTTATATAGATAAAAGGAAGGCACTCATTGGTTCTCATCTGAATTACCACAATTGTGATTCCATTAAATGTTCCACATAGGTCCCCTGTTACTACTGCTAAGAGATCTGGGTAGCATATATGGGCATTACTAATACAACTGCACATAGAGCATTTGCTTGTTGCTCATATTAGGAGAAAAATGTAAATCTTTTTTTTTTTAAGTTTCTTTTAAAAAATATTTTATTTATTTATTCATGAGAGACACAGAGAGAGGCAGAGACATAGGCAGAGGGAGAAGCAGGCTCTCCACAGGGAGCCCGATGTGGGACTTAATCCCAGGACCCCAGGATCACGACTTGAGCTGAAAGCAAATGTTCAACCATTGAGCCACCCAGGCATCTGAAAGATATAAATCTCAAGTCTACTTCCTAATAAAAGATAGTACATTGTGTATTGTGCTTTATGAGACCATCAATCCATAGGTAACAGACATCATTCTTCCCCCAGCCCCTCTTTTAATCTAGGCAAATGGCCTGGGCATTTAGTACAAAAATTGCCCTAGTGAAATCAGCCTATAATTGGCTTGTTCCTGTAAGAGAATTAAGTTGAGACCCACAGAGGAAGGCAGGATGGATAGGAGCTAGGAATGGAATCCAGGATCCAGAGGTGGAGACAGGATCAAAGGATACCCAGCCCTGGGAGAGAATCCCAATTCACAGGACTGCAAGTAAAAAAAAGAGAAAAAAATCATTCAAAATCTTCTCTCTATGCCACTTATCAGAAAATCTTCTCTTTATTTAGTGAAACATTGATTCTTTCTCATGGTTAATTGCTCTAAATTAAATAAAATGTTTCTCAGAAACAATATGAAATACATTTAGATATTTTCCTATACATTTGGAATACTCTAAAAAGCCATTTACAGCCCTTAAAATGATTGGCTCCATTTAAACTTCCTGTTCTGTAAATGAATCAGAATCAATAAAACATTTTATAGTTCTGACTATATTTAGTAAAATGGTTCCTTCCAAACAACACACACTATACCTAATATTCAAATTTGTTTTATGTCCAACCTACTCAAAATAAAATGTAAGCTGCAATGAAGACCCAGGGAGTAATACAAATACACACAGGGTAGAAGGGCCATCTATGTTATATTTCAGAATGGGTTTTATTGTATCCACCCAATATTCAATATTTATGAACAGAGAAGTTGCATGAATTTTCCTTTTGCAAGATAAGTAAGAATGAAGTTAATGTGAAAGTATGTTTTATTCAATTACTTCTGGAGTCTTCATAAAAAAGTATATGTTTTTAAAAATGATATGTTTTGATAATGATAAACAGAAAAATTCTGAAGCCAAATATTTAAGTTTTGATAGTCCAAAGTTATGCTTTTTAATCGGAGATGGTTATGCCTTTTAATCATAGAAGAAATTTCAAGATAATTGGTGGTGTGTGTGTGTGTGTGTGGTAATATAGGTTAAAAAACAGCAAAAGCCTTGTGATCCATGGTAAAATTTTTTTCAACAAGCATCCAAAATTTGAAGAAGTCTCATTGAAAGTTTTGTTTTTCTTTGTCTTGTAGAGTGACATAGGTATATTTATTTATTCATGAGAGACATGAATTAATTACATGAATTACATGAATTAGGGCCATGTGATTAATTACTTTTAAAATGAAAATTATCAAATAAATATTTCTTATGTATTTGGTATGTCTTAAAGATCCATGCATGGTCTCAAATGAAAGGTAACAGAATTTGGGATTGTTTGGCTTGGATATTAGAAGGATAATGGATTATTATGAGAAGAACTTTCTCCATCTCCACAGAAGACAAAGCAAGAGGAAATGAGCTTAAATTATTTTAAAAGAAGGTGAGTCAACATGGCTATAACTCCAACATCATTTTGACTAAGTTCACCAGTTAACAGGGTTCCACTTAAATGACTGATTGGATCAATTCAGCAAACAATCCATCAGCCAGTTATTTTGGCAAAGAATGCAAATGCAAAGGCTTTGATTAGAAGGAAGTACTCCTTTAATTAAACATTAGGGCATAAATTCAAGTAAGATTATAGACTCTATCCCTAACAGTCTTTCAAATTAAAGTAGACAGCTCTATAGATTGAATGGTTTAATCAGTCAATGAATATTTATTTAGTACCTACTTTGTTCTTAGCATTGAACTATTGAAAAGAAGGGACTAGAAAAGAGAATCAATTGAATAACTTACAGTCTGTTATGGATTGAGTTGTTTCCCCCAAAAAAGATATGCTGAAGTTGTAGATGTGACCTTATTTGGAAAGAGGATCTTTGCAGATGTAATTAGGTGAAGATGACATTGTTAGGATAGGCCCCAATCTGATATAAAGGATGTCCTTATAAGAAGAGAAGACAGAGATAAGGAGGGGAAGGTGGCCATATGAAGACAGAGAGGGGCAAGGCCATATAGGGATGAAGGTAGAAATTGGAGTTGATGCATGTACAGGACACAGAAAGCCAAAGATTACGGCAACCATTGGAAACCAGGAAATAAGCAAGGAAAAGATTGTCTCTCAGAGATTTCAGAAATAAACAATTCTACCAACAATTGGATTTTCAACTTCCAGCCCCCAGAACTGTGAGATAACAAATTTCTGTTGTTTTAAGCCACCCAGTGTATGGGTACTTTGTGATGGCAACCCTAGGAAATAAATACATGGTTTTTTTTAAATGATTTTTTCTCAATTACACTAAAATACAATCCAATCTTTTATGAGTCATCAACTTATTCTTTCTTGTCATTGATTTTTAAAATCCAGCTTTATGGGCATATAATTCATGTATGATAGCATTTACCCATTTAAACTGTATAGTTAATAAACATTGGCCTGGAAACTAAAACTACTGGAAGGATACATAGGTGAAAATGTTCTTGATATTGGTCTGGGCAATGATTTTTTTGAATATGGTCACAAAGCATAGACAAAGCAAAAGCAAAGAGACAGTGTTGCATCAAACTAAGAGGCTTTTGCACCAGACAGGAAACAATCGACAGGGTGTAGAGACAATCTATGGAACGGGAGGAAAATACCTGTAAACCATACATCTGATAAGGGGTTAATATGCAAAATATACAAGGAGCTAAAACAATGAAGGAGCAAGAAAGAAAAAACCCAATAATAATGGGTCAAGGAACCGTTTCTCAAAAGAACATATACTAGTGGCCAACAGGTATATAGAAAGGTATGCAATGTCACTAATTATCAGGGAAAGGCAAATCAAAACCACAATGAGCCATCACTCCAAGCCTGTTCAGATGGCTTTTATCAAAAAAAAACTAACAAAAAAATTTTTTTTAAAGATTTAAAAAATAACAAGTGTTGGTGAGGATGAGAGGAACAAAGAATCCTTGTACTCTGTTAGTGGAAACGTAAACTGGTATGGCCATCCTGGAAAACAGTATGGAGGTTTTTCAAAAGATTTAAAATAATCATACTACCACGTGATCCAGCAACCCCACTTCTCAGTATATTCCAAAGGAAATGAAATCAGAGCTATCTGCCTCCCCATGTTCTCCATAGCATTAGCTATAACAGACAAGAAATTTAGTCTACATGAGTGTTGGCATATGGATGGATGAAAAAATGTGATATGTCTACAGATGGAATATTATTAAGCCTTAAAAGACAACAAAGCTTGCCATTTAGGACAAGGAGGAGACCAGAGGACATTACGCCCAGGGAAATAAGCCAGAACAGAAAGACAACTACTGCGTGACCTCACGCATTTGTGGAATCTGAAAAAGTCGAGTTCCTAGAAGCAGAATCTAGAGTGGTAGTTACTAGGAGCTGGGGGTTGGGGAGGAGAAATGGACAAAAGGTGGTCACGGGACACAAAAGTTTCAGTTATGTAAGATGAACAAATTCTGGAGATCTAATGCACAGTACGATGACTCTCCTTAATTTTACTGTATTGCACACTTGAGCTTTGCTAAGAGAGTAGATTTTAATTTTTCTCTCACATTCACAAAAAGGGAAGGAACCATGTGAGGTGATGGATACATTAATTAATTCGATTGTGGCAATCATTTTATAATGTTTGTGTATATTAAAATATTACACGGTACACCTTAAGGAAATTATGCACTTAAGTAGATTTGAGTATATTGACAAACTGTGCAACTATCACCGCAGTCTCACTTTAGAACACTTAACATCTCTTTCCCTCTGGACACTGGAAGCAACAAGTCTACTTTTTGTCTCTATGGCTTTAGCTATTCTAGAAATTTCATGTAAACGGAATCCTATAACATATGTGGTCTTTTGTTGCCGGCTTCTTTCAATTAGCAGAACTTTTTCAAGATTTATTCATATTGTAACATGTCTCAGCCCTTTATTTTGTGTTGCCAATAACACTCTATTGTACGAACACACCACTTTTGTTTATTTATTCATCAACTAACGTCGCTAAAGTCGTTCCCACTTTTTTTGGCTATCATGAATAATGCCCGTATGGACATTGGTGCAAGAGTTTGCGTAGACATAGTTCTCATTGCTCTTGGGTACATACCTAGGAGTGGATCTCCAGGTCATATGGCAACTCTTTACCATTTTGAGGAAGTGCCAAAGTGTTTGTCCAAAGTGGCATTTTTTAAAAAAAAATTTTCACCAGCAACGTATGAGAATTCTAAACATATTCTTTTTTTTTTCTAAACATATTCTGAGTGTTATTTCATACATTACTTTATAGCAACCCGTGAGGTAGGTACTGTTTATACTACCTCATACATCTGAGCACTCTGAATGGTTGGGAATGGTTGGGTAAATTTTTCAGCTTTACAAATTTTCTCTGAGCTCTTCTAGATGATTAGGTTTCTAAATCTCCCTTCTCTTCTTTCCCCCTCCCCATTCTCCAGGACACAACAACCTCTGCTTCTCCATACACACTTTTGGAGGCATCCTGGCTGTTTATTGCCTGAACACGATTTCATCTGTGGGACCCTGGGTGACAGGGTTGTACTATCTGTTTGCAGTGTTCAAGGCCAGGAGAAGGGGCAGGGTTCAAGTACAGGCATGGAGGTAGGAGATGCCAAATTGCTTTTATTTTTTTTTCCCTATGGACTTTGTTTTACTTGAACATTCTGTAAGACCTGGAAGATAATTTATTCCTTGAGAACATTAAGGGTAACGTCTCACTGGCTCTGGGAGGAAACCATGCTCCCAAATCAGCAGGAGCAGGGTACATGACACAACACTGATGAAACTGTGAATTAAGTAACACTTCTCAGGGGTTTGTGTGGGTTGAAAAGACAAGGGAAAAGAGTTCATGTCCAACATTATGAGAAAAAGAGTAAACAGATTTCATTTTTATCCTCCAAGACTAGTGAGAGTGGACGCAGTGGTGATTTCCATCTTGACTTGAAGCATAATGTGGCTTGCAGTAAGCTGACATCTCTTATGATTTCTTTCATGGTGTGCATTTGTTTTCTGGGAGTGCTCTCACAAATTATCACGAACCTGAGACGCTTGGGATAACAGAAGTTTATTCTCTCACAGGAGGTTAGAAGTCCAGGATCGAGGTATTAGCGGTGCTCGTTGCCTCCCCTCTCTTCTCCCTTCCGGTGGTTGTAGGTCATCCCAGGCATTCCTTGGCTTGCAGCAACATGACTTCAACCTCTGCCTCCATCGTGACACAGGACCTTCCTCCTCCTGTATCCGTGTCTTCACATGATGTTTCTTCTCCAGTGTTGACTCCCTCTATGTCTCTTCCCTTCTCACATGGACACCAGTCAGATTGGATGAAGGGTTCATCCTACTCCAGAATGACCTCATCTTGGCATATGTCTTAGCCTTTGCACATATGCAAAGATTTGGACTAATTTGTAAACAAGTTTACATTCACAAGTACCGGAGGTTGGGCTTTCAATATTTCCTTTTTGTGTGTGTTGGGGGGAGAGGGACACAATTCAGCCCACAACACAGTAGATTACTGTCAGTGAAGTACACCTCCATTAGTATTAGTTTCTGATGATCTTTTTGGGCTTCGATGTCGGTTGTATGATGAAAAGAAACTACCAGTTATTAAGACAAATGCTGGTCACTATGAATTCAAATCCCTACTATTTCTTTCGAGGTATAGGAAACCAAATTCTTATTATTTTTTTAATTAATTAATTAATTATAGACATAGGGGGAGAGAGAGAGAGAGAGAGAACAAGTGGAGGGAGGAGCAAAGGGAAGGGGACAAGCAGACTCTGTGCTGAGTGTGGAGCCCGACATGGGGTTCAATCCCATGACCTGAGATCACGACCTGAGCTGAAATTCACAGTTGACTGCTTAACCAACTGAGCCACCCAGCCCCCCACCCCCCAGTTTTTATTCTAATAATGCTGCCTTTGCATTCACTCTGCGTATTTGTGGGAACTTCTCTTTTAGAAGTGACCTAAGGGTCAATAAATTATCTGAATAGTTTCAAATCATGGCCAGTGTTTATTCTTTGAAGAGGTAGTACACTAGTGCGAAGAAAATAGTTAGACTTGGTTGGCTAAAAAGTGGGGTTTAGGGATCCCTGGGTGGCGCAGCGGTTTGGCGCCTGCCTTTGTCCCAGGGCGTGATCCTGGAGACCCGGGATCGAATCCCATGTCGGGCTCCCGGTGCATGGAGCCTGCTTCTCCCTCTGCCTGTGTCTCTGCCTCTCTCTCTCTCTCTCTCTCTCTCTCTCTGTGACTATCATAAATAAATAAAGAAAAAACATTTAAAAAAAAAGTGGGGTTTAAATTGTTGTTACTCGTGAAGTGACAGTGTTCAGTATGGCTCTTTGCTCCAAGTGGAGGAAAACTGGAAAATCTTGTCCAAAGAATCACGCTCAGTGGGTTTCAGCCATAGAGTTTTGTTGTTAAAATGCAGAAACCTGATCACTGGGTCTTAATCTCCTGGTTTGTCCACTGACCTGCTGGGCCCAGGGCACCCACTACCATTTGAAACTGGTGACCCAGTGTGAAGAGAAGGATCTAACTGACCTGAGTCCTTCAGAGGTACTACCTGGAGGAATTTCCTGGGTTGCAGGGTTGAAGAGGAAGTCTCCCTTCCTTGGCGTCTTTCAATTCTCATAGACTCTTTTGCCACCAAAAGAGTGTGTTCTTAGTCAGACAAATCTCTTTACATATGTGCACAGCCATTATCTCCAGAGTTGCCATGGCAGGAGTGCTCTGATACCTACCGGGCCCAGAAACACCTATCCTGATCTTTACATGCCTTCTGAAGAGTAGAGCAAGCATTGCATCCATCCCGTGGTCCACCTCCATTGCCTTTTGGAGATGGTTCGGGAAGCGATTTAGAATATGGGTCTGGGGGGCACCTGGGTGGTTCAGTGGTTGAGTGTCTGCCTTTGGCTCAGGTCATGATCCTGGGGTCCTGGGATCAGGTCCTGCATCGAGCTCCCCGCAGGGAGCCTGCTTCTCCCTCTGCCTGTGTCTCTGCCTCTGCCTGTGTCTCTCATGAATAAATAAATAAATAATAATACTAATAAAAAGAACATGGGTCTGGTGACACACTGTGCAGATGTGAATCGTCTCTGTCTTGTACTACTCAGAGGTTGGGCCATTTACTTTACTCTGCTTCAGGGTCCTCGGCTGTATGAGGTGGTAACAATAGAACCTATCTCATGGGTTGCTATAAAGAACATACAATACTCAGAACATTCCTGGCTCCGCTCAGTGAATGCTTATAAACACACATTTGTAATAATAATAATCACAGCTCTCCTTGCACTCTTTCCTATTTTTCTTCTCCCACTCCCAGATCTCCATTTTTGGTCCTTCTTCTCCTGTACTTGACCTTCAGCTTGAGATCAGAAAACCACAGGACTCTTCTGGGTACCCAAGTCCAATTAGCATTATCTTTGCCTGATTTAGCACAATTGACTCCTAACCCACCTCCTCACCTATCTTGACCTCCTGTGATTCATTTTCCATGAAGGAGAGTAATCTAAAACCCTAATCACACCACACTATACCTCTGCTTAAAATCCTTCAGTGACTTCCCAACATGTTCAAGCTCTACTTCTTAGCCTTATTTACAGATCCTTACGTGTCCGGCCTCTCCAGTGGTTGGGACCTCATGTCACACTCCTCACCTGAGTGTTCCAAGAGGAGGACACTTGTAATAGCTTTCCTGTCTACCTAGAAGGCTCACCCTCATGCCACTTCCTGTCCCCTCATCTAAGAGGCCTGTCATGGCCAAGTTATTCAAAATTCACACCTTCTCACACACATCAACTTACTGAAACTCTTCGTTGCACGTGCAGGTGCACCTTCAGGGCTTTCTGTTGCTGATTTATTTGTACTACTTATCTCCCCTCATTGAATCCAAGCTCAGTTACAATAGTAGCTTTTCTTGTCCTGTTTGTTGTTCTGTCTCCTTTACCCCCAAACAGTTCCTGGCTCGTAGCAGGTACTCAATAAATTAGGCTGTTAGATTAATACTTATATTAATGTTACTTTTTGTCCCAGTAGATGCACATCCCTTCCCATGAAAACTCTATCTTTTTATAGGAATGGAAATATCTACTGACCACACACCATTGTTATGTGGATTAGATACAAAATCATGCATTGTAGCTAGCACAAGGATAGCTTTTTTGTTAATGAATAGCCCCTATGGATTGAGAGCAATGGTGATAAGGGTCCAAGGATAATGATGGTGCATTTAAGGTCATGTACTAAAATGTTCTAGACTCAAGAATTTTTCTAAAGTATCATTATGTCATCTTTTTAAGAGATGAATATTTCATGTTCTGTGCCAGAATGAATAATTTTTGTTTTAATTTACAATTTGTCCAAAAAATTTCAAGTAAAAATAACATTCTGGAATGATATATTAAATTGGTAGTAGCACCAAGTAATTGTTCATATTATTAATTAATTTTCTTTTATTATCTTCCTTACCAGAGACATGTGCCTTTCAGAAATGGCAAAACATCAGTCTACTTTTTACATTTGACATGGGTAGAAAATGTCTGGAATAAATTTGCTGCATCAATAACTTCTGGCAAGAGGATGAGATAAGCACATGAAAAGATATTTCAAATTTTTGTTCTACTTACTTCTGTGTAGTTTGGATTTTTAAAAAAAAACTTCAAAAAATGACCATGTAGTACTTGCATTATTAAAATTGAATAAACTAATGGAAACAAGGAAATAAAAGAATGAAAAATCCACACTTTTTCATTAAAGTAAAAATGAAAGGTGTACCTGGTGGCTCCGTTGATTAAGCTACTGACTCTTGGTTTTGGCTCAGGTCATAATCTCAGGGTTGTGAGATCAAGCCCCATGTCTGGCTCCATGCTCAGCATGGAGTCTGCTTGGGATTATCTCTCCCTTTCCCTCTGCCTTTCCTCTCTCTTTCTCTCTCTCTCTCCCCTCCTCTCAAAATAAAATAAAATAAAAATAAAAATGAGAAAATTTGGAGAAATTCAAAACTAATACACTACAATAGATCAAAAATGACTATGTTTTGAATTGGCACTCACTTCAATTTTTTATTTCTAAGGTACCTGCGCTGATGTTAAAAAAAATAAACAACTTGCTTTTCATTGCAGCCACAGTTTACTTGACAAAATATGTAAAAATATAGTTAATAAGTTATTTATAGCATATTAACATGAACAGAAGAAATGATTAATTTCTGTAATAATATTTTGGTTGTGATTATTAGAAAATTAAACGGCTTAAAGGAAATTGAAAAAAATTCCTCAGATGAAAACATTTCAGAACTAAAGGAAATTGTTGAAGTAAAGTTTTGACAGTGTTCAGACAGTTGCTGAACAGGCTATGTTTGGATAAAGTAATGCTAATGAAAACTGAAAACATGATAATGGGATTGTATTACTTTCTTAATAGTTTTATCCAATGTTGTAATATTTTAGCATTTTAAAAAGACATGAAATTTTAAGAATTTGCAGTTATTTTATTATTTTGTTTATTTTTGTCTTAGTTTTGTAATCAAATAAATTAGATTCTAAAATTGGCATGTAAGAATTGAGTATAAAATTATCTATCTCACATGCTTTATCTTTATGATTTTTTTATTGTCTTAATTTTCATTTTCTTTTCTTTTTAATTTTTTTGAAGATTTTATTTATTTATTCATGATAGACACAGAGAGAGGCACTTAAAAGAGTGAGATGGATCATTTTGGGGATGAAGAAGACATTCCAATTTTGGCCTAGATGCCAAAAAAATCCAATGAACATGTATAAAAAAA
Source organism: Nyctereutes procyonoides (assembly GCF_905146905.1). Classification (NCBI taxonomy): domain Eukaryota; kingdom Metazoa; phylum Chordata; class Mammalia; order Carnivora; family Canidae; genus Nyctereutes; species Nyctereutes procyonoides. The sequence continues at coordinate 8,443,849 of NW_026575137.1, forward strand.
TATTCAGGTTGTTTTTTTTAATTTGAATGCAATAACCTATGTGGAGACCTAAGGGGAACAGATGCTCTGAAAAACAGCTATATTTATATACAAGATGAGAATTTCTCACAGAGTAGGAAATAAAAGATCTTTGTTAAGCACTTCAAAATTAAAGAGAAAGTAGGGGTGGCTGGGTGGAGCAGTGGGTTAACACTCTTACCCTTGGTTTCAGCTCAGGTCGGATCTCAGGGCCATGAGATGGGATCCCATGTCTGGCTCTATGCTCAGCCCAGAGTCTGCTTAAGACTCTTTCTCCTCCCCCCCGCAAAAAAAAGACTCTTTCTCCCTCTTCCCCTGTTCCCTGTTCCCTCTCTCTCTTAAAATAAATCTTAAAAAAAAAAAAGACAAAGCAGAAATCATGCAATTAGATATAGCAAAGCATATCAAAGATGTTCAAGTTCAACAATATAAAAAGTCTGGTTAAAATTAAAGAGAAGGAAAGTATGATTAATAAATTTTAAGTATATGATTCAACCATCAATTTATATCTTGTTTCTAAACTTCAAATTGCTAATAAAATTATTATGATATCATTATCACAGTGTTAAGTACAGAAGCCACAAAATCATATATAGAAATAATGATTAAAATATGTAATATTATACTAATTACTTTTACATGTAGGTAAAATGTAGTGATTTCCTTTGAATGTCAGGGCATAATAAATGTCATGACCATCAATGACAATAGCAGTTTCTTGTACAGGATCAAAGTTTGAGATGAGGTCAGTAAAAGCACCAATAACCTTACATTATTTTCAATGGGTTTCTACATAAGATGACAAAACAGCTGTGCTACCAGCCTGCTTTTATAACAAATTATGAATAGGCATTAAAATAAATGATTATTACTATAGCTATAAAAAGATCCATTGCATGTGGATGCTTAAATGCTTCCATATTACTTAGGTTTACATATAAAAAGTTGTGTATCAATAGGACAGTAAATTTAGTCCTCATGTGATAGATGAGTTAATACTTGGAAAGTTTAAATGATTTGCCCAACTCAAATAACCAGCTATTGAATAAGGAAGAAAGGCCATGCGAGTTGGCCCCACAAGGCAACTGAGAAGATAAGATGGGATGTTTCATAAACTATCAAGTTTTGAGGCATCTTTTAATTCCAGTGATGGCTAAGTAAAAGCAATGCAGGCAAAGTGGTTAATGACCAAGTGAGATTGAAAGGCTTATCACAAAAACCAACTGTTCCTTTTTCTATCCTTCCCCACCACCTTGATCACCCTTACCTGACGACCTCCTGCCCCAGATACCAGTCCCCAACGTCTACTTTTAATTATTTAGCTATTTCTTTTCTTAGTTACATTAAGGCTTAACAGTATAAAAAAATAACCAAAATAATGCATATAGCAACCAACACTACTAAACCTTAAATGTTTCAAAAACACTGAAGCTTAGGGCCATCAGTAAGAATATCAACGGTCATTTTATAGAAGCTACTCAACAGATTTTCATAAGATGGAATAAGGGCCAGCAAAGACCTTTTTTGTTTTTTTGTATAGAGAATATCGTGGTCAGCTCTTTTTATTTTTCTGGAAAACAAGAGTCATCTCTATAATACCAGCATATTCAGGGAGAATTATGTTGGCGTACACTCTGAGTATATGCCAACATACACTGAGTAGGATTGTCTCCACAGCAGAGTCACATCTGCCCAATAAAATGTTTCTTGGAAGCACCATTTCTTATGATTGTTTCTTGGCAATCTTTGTCTCAGCAAAGACAATTCTCTAGTCGCATTACCTAGTGATGGTCTTGTGAGGACAACCGGTGATGAGTGGAGGAAGGCTCAGAACCCAGCCTTTGTACCTGCCTACTCATGGGCAGAGCCTGGACGGAATCTCTTCACAGGGAGCCATCAGCTGTGGGGGGAACCGTAGGGCAATCTACGAGGCAGCACAGAGAAAAAACTCTCTCCCTCACTGTCAGTGCTTTCTGGTATCTTCAAGATTGCATCTGCCTTCCACTGCTTTCTGGTGGGGTCGGAGCAGCGTTTCCGAGGACAGGCGTTACCTTCTCCAAGCTGCCTTATTTTTATTACCTGCCTTGAAACCTTAGGAAGCAAGAAGCATGCAGAAGGCATAATTTATTTCCTTTATGATAATATATTAAAATGGATTATTAATGCTCATCTCATTTTCACAATCACATGCTAAAAAACTGGTTGTTGAGGTGCAGGTACACTCAGAGATCATGGAATTAAAAAAAAAAAAAGAATCCTTCATCTAAGATGCTCCTGTTGGAGCCTCCAACTCTTTTGCCCCTCTCCCCCCACCCACCCCCATGTTAAAGTGGGACAGAGAAAGCTAGACCTGCTTAAATGATGCTGGAAAGACTGCTCCAATAATTGGATGCGTTGTCAGGGGCTGTCAGGAAGAAGGTCGGAGAATACCACAACTCAGTGGCTCTTTATCTGGGTTCAGTGATAAATGCCAGGCTCAGTTCACACAGCCAGCTTGCCTCCCTAATGATATGCTGAAGCATTAAAAATGGATTTCTTCTTTGTCAACAGTACATCATGTATATCTAAAATGAGTGGCAGATTTCCACTCTAATTCGGTTCTTAGAATTTTTTTTTTTTGAGTAAGTTGGTACATGAACTTGGTTTGTGACATGGCTATAGCTCCGCAATTTTTCAATTTTGAAAATTAGATGGGTATCACAGAAAAGAAGAGTAGCCAAAATCTTTGGGTTAGCGTTCTTGCTGTTAACAACCATGGAGATTGGTTAATTAGTAATTCCTCTAACGCTTAGTTTTCTCAACTGTAAATTTGTAATTAAAATATCTTTTCTCACGGTGTTGTGAGGATTAAGTAGAATCATATCATTATAAAACATAGTAGGTCCTCAGAAAATGTATGCTGGGAATCAAATCAGAAATGATTCTAGATAGTAATGCCTTTAAAATAAAAAAAATGACTCTCTGATGTTCAGTTGAAATTTTCATAGTTGAAAATTATCTAGATAAATTAGATGCAAGCAACAATATTGGAAGCTATGGAGCAACAGAAACACTCATTGAATGCTGATGAGAGTGAAAATTTGTTCAATTGCTTTGGAAATATTCTGATATTACCTAAAGAATGTGACTATCCTATAGTCTAGTAGTTCTCTTCTCTTCTTTCTCTTCTCTTCTCTTCTCTTCTCTTCTCTTCTCTTCTCTTCTCTTCTCTTCTTCTCTCTCTTCTCTTCTCTTCTCTTCTCTTCTTCTCTTCTCTTCTTTCTCTTCTCTTCTTCTCTTCCTCTTCCTCTTTTTTTTTTTTAAAGATTTCATTTATTTGGGAGAAGAGAGAGAGAGCAGACTCTCCACTGAGCAGGAGCCTGACACAGGGCTTGATCCCAGGACCCTGAGATCATGACCTGAGCCGAAGGCAGACACTTAACACACTGAGCCACCCAGATGCCCTATAGTCCAGCAGTTCTGATCTTAGGTATAATTCCTCAAGCAGAGAAATTCTTGTTATATGTTCTTGGAGTCATAATTTAAACATGATTTTGGCAGCGTTGTTTGTAACAGAGAGAAAACTATAAATAATCAATCTATCTATCAGCAGATTGACAAACAATAGAATGAATAAGCTTTATAAAAATGAACTTCATCTGTTTAAATCAGCATAAAACGATCCCACAAAAATCACATGGATCTAAAAGGCAAGTTGGAAAAATATACAATATACATGGCATTCCATTTTATATAAAGTGCAAAACTAAAACCAAAAAGCATAACTTAGATTATCTATCCATCTACCTACCTACCTCTCTATCTAATAATCTATTATTTATCTAGGTATCTATGACAAAATCATAAAAGAAAACAAAGGGATGATAAATATAAGGTTGAGGATAGTGGTTACTTTTGGTTGAGAAGGAAGCTAGTGCTATTGGGAAGGGACATAAAGATTACTTCTTAGGCAACTGGTTTTAGTCATTTTTCTTTTTTTAAATCTGAAAATGGCTCTATTTTACCTTAAATTTTTTTAGAGCAGTTTTAAATTCACAGCAACACTGAAAGAAAGGCTCAGAGATTTCCTATATATTTTTTGCTCCCACACATGGATAGCCTCCCCATTATCAACATCTCTCACCAAAGTGTTACATTCTTCCCAATTAGTAAATCTATGTCAACATATCATGATCATTCAAAGTCCACAGTTTACATCCTGGGTGTTGTACATTCTATGGGTTTGGAGAAATGTTTAATGACCTGTATTCACCTTTTTAGTATCATACAGAGTATTATCAATGCCCTAAAAAATCTTCTGTGTACTCCCTTTCTGTCCCCCACCCCACCAAGTCCTGGCAAACACCGATCACTTGACTGTCTCCATAGATTTGCCTTTTCCAGAATGTCGTACAGTTGGAACCATACAGTTTGAAGCCTCTCTAGATTCGCTTCTTTACCTATGTAATATGCATTTAAGTTTATTCTGTGTCTTTTTTTTTATTATAAATTAATTTTTATTGGTGTTCAATTTACCAACATACAGAATAACACCCAGTGCTCATCCCGTCAAGTGTCCCCCTCCGTGCCCGTCACCCATTCACCCCCACCCCCCGCCCTCCTCCCCTTCCACCACCCCTAGTTCATTTCCCAGAGTTAGAAGTCTTTATGTTCTGTGTCCCTTTCTGATATCTCCCACACATTTCTTCTCCCTTCCCTTATATTCTGTGTCTTTTACATGATTTCATAGATCGTTTCTCTTTAGTATTGAATGATATCCTGTTGCCTGGTTTTACCACCTTTTATTTATTCATATACCGACTGAAAAATACCCTGATTGCTTCCAAGTTTTGGTGGTTATGAGTAAAGCTGTTATAAATGTCCGTGTCTCTGTATGGACTTAAGTTCTCAATTCCTTTGAGTAAATGCCAAGGACTATGATAGCCAGATTGTATGGTGAGTGTATGATTGCTTTTGTCAGAAGCTAGCGAAGTATCTTCCAAAGTGGTTGTTCTGTTTTGAGTTTCCACCAGCAATGAATGAAAATTGCTCTACAACATCACCAGCATTTGGTTTTGTCAATTTAATCTATTTTAGTATTTCTGTTAACAAATTAGCACAAAGTGGATAGTTTAAGACAATAGAAATGTATTCCTCCACCACTCTGGCAGTCAGAAATGCAAAATCTGGGTGTCAGGACAGTTATTTCCTTCTGGAGGCTCTAAGGGAGAATCTGTTCCATGCTCCTCTTTTAGCTCTAGGGGTAATTTTTGGCATTGCTTAGCTGGTTTATGCCTCAACCCAATTTCTGTCTCTGTCTTCATGTGGTCTTCTTTGGATATCAATCTTCTCCTCTTCTATCTCTTATAAAAACATATGTCATTGAATTTAGGACCCACTCTACTCTAGGAGAGTCTCATTTCAAGATCCTTAGCTTGGGATGCCTGGGTGTCTCAATGGTTGAGCGTCTGACTTTGGCTCAGGTCATGATCCTGGGGTCAAGTCCCACATCGGGCTCCCTGTTGGGAGCCTGCTTATCCCTCTGCCTGTGTCTCTGCCTCTCTCTCTGTGTCTCTCATGAATAAATAAAATCTTAGAAAAAAGATCCCTAGCTTAGTTAATTACATTTGCAATGATCCTTTCCCAAATAAGGTCACATGCATATGTGCCAGGTAGATATATCTCTTTGGGGGTCCATTATTCAACCCACTGCAGTTAGTGTACATTGTATTATTTTTCTGTGACTGTAATAGACATATTTGTTCTTTTGAGTGTTTGATATATTTTTCAGTAAAAGTAAGTGTGCTTAAAATAAAAAAGTGAAAAAAGGAATGCAGAGAAAAAATGTTTTAATGCCAATTGCATGATTACGTTGTCTTCCCAATTTGACAATATAAAATAGACTTTTCTCAGTGAAGAAATATTTTCCTAACATTTTGAAGTAAAATATGTTGTTTATATATTTATATTTATATATACATATATACATATTACATATTGAATTCTCAACAGAGTCTAATTTTGAAATATATTGAAGCTGAGTTTTCTATTCCTATTAGAAATAACACTAAGTCTGATGTTATGTTTGAGATTGTTTTTAATTTTGATGTGTAGAGTTCTAGATTCAAAGAATAAGGCATTAAGTAAAAATTTTAAGTTGATTCAAAGAATAAGGCATTGAGTAAAAACTCTAAATTGATTTACAAGTAGTTTCTTCTGATGTCACTGGGCATTTCCTGACAAAGAAAAAAGAAAGGATTATCCGACTCATCTCACAAGAAATACATGTTTCCATTTCTGGCCACCATATTAACAACTAATTTCTAAAATATTAATAATGCTAGTTGGAAGGGATGAGAATAAACAGACACTTTTTCGTTGTTTGTAGGAGTGTGGTTTATCATAATCTTTCCAGAATGACATTTGGCAGTGTGTCAGGAGCCTTGAAAGTATTTATTTATGCCCTTTGACCTAGTAATCTTTTATAGGAATGTATATTGAGGAAATAGGCCAGTATTAAGCTAGATTTAAATATAATATATTTAATACAGGATCATTAGCAATAGTATGAAACTGGAAATAATTATTTTTTTTCAAAAATAGGATAAGTAAATGATCACTTCTAGTTGCAGTTTCTGCTGCTATGTAAGAAACTACCTCCAGACAGTGGCTTAAAATAAAACTGTATTCTTATATCCCATGATTTTCTTTGTGTGCCAGGAGCACAGGAAGGATGTACTGTTGCAGTCCCACAATGTGTGAGGCCTCAGGTAGGTTAAGTCAAAAGCTAGGGACTGGAGGGAATAGCCGGGGTTCACTGGGCATTTCTCTTTCTCTTATATGGTTTCTACATGAAGCCAACGTGGGCTTCTCCACGGCATAGTGGGCTCAGCTTAGTTGAATATTTCACATGGCAACGCAAGAGCTCAATAATGAATTTTATGAGAGAAAAGACAGGAAAACTGTGGTTTCGTACTGCTTGCTTGGAACCAGGAATAGTGTCACTTCAACCAGATTCTGAGAGTCAAAGCGGTTAAAGCATCTCTACCCATATTATGGGGAGAGGATACAGACCCTAACTTCTGATGGAAGGAGTGTCAAAGAATTTGTGGTAATCTTTAAACTGTCACATGTGATTATACAACAGTAACCATCTAAACGTACTGCACTGCTTACTGTTGGAAAGAAGGAGGGCGGTCATTCTGAATAATACGTCTTGGTTGTGATCATAAGAAGAGAAGCTGATTTCCAGGGAGATTCCAAAATAAGAGAAATGCTGTACATAATGGTGGGATCTTTGAACCAAAATAAAAATCTTCTATGGTAACTCCTTTGAAGATTGGTAGGTATTTGCATGCAATGTTTTGAAAAGTTTATGTGAGTTGTTATCATTTTTATAGCTTTATTTTTGTGCCTATGAGAAAAAATGGAATTTCATATGACAGCAAAGTCAAAAAGAAATTGGTGACACAAATTAGTTGCAGATAGAAGGAAATGGTGATAAGTCTTGAGGGACATCTATAGCCTAAAGAGATGGGAAGGAATATGAAGAATTAGTAAAGGGAAATACACACAAAAAAATGATGAAAACAGACAAAGGAGGAAAACTTGAAGGCATGTTTTAAGAAGAAAAAATTGTTACCATTTACCAGGAAATCCGTGAGAATGTTAACTGTTAGAAACTTGTAACACCACTGTGGAATTTATTGAAGGTGAAATTTTAAAAAGGCCTGACTTTTTCATAGATGTCTGTGGAAACAAAATGTTAAAGATAAAAAATATCGAAACAAATGGAGTCATGATTAGAGTGATGGTCAAATAAATGATGGAGTATAATATTCCAGCAATTTACTGGAATATTATATAGCCACAAGATTAAAAAAATTAAAGATTAGGGAAAACTGTTTACATGATAAAGCTAATTGAAAATATATCATAGAAAAAGGCAAGCATGCTAGAACTAACATTTTGTGAGAAATGCAAATAGTTATAACTGGGAGGCAGATCAGGCATGAAAGTCTAACAGGGATCTACGGATAATTGTTCCTTGGTACATGTGCTTACTGTTGCATATTTTACATTATTATGTAAGGAAGTGGTAACCCATTGTTGCTAAATATAAGACAGCAAAGCTTGCAATTTAAAATTAAAAGACTATGTTTTCATTTTTTAAGATCAAGTGATTTCAGTTTTTAAAGATTATTTTAAAATGTAAGGAGAAAAGGAGGCTAGACGGTAAGCACACAAAATGGCGAGGTACCAGTTTTATAAAATCACTCTCATCATTTAACAATTATGGTTTTATTTATTTTTTATTTAGTTTTTTATTTTTTTTTATTTATTTTTTTTTTTTTAAATTTTTATTTATTCATGATAGTCACACACACACAGAGAGAGAGAGAGAGAGAGAGAGAGGCAGAGACACAGGCAGAGGGAGAAGCAGGCTCCATGCACCGGGAGCCCGACGTGGGATTCGATCCTGGGTCTCCAGGATCGCGCCCTGGGCCAAAGGTAGGCGCCAAACCGCTGCGCCACCCAGGGATCCCTTATTTAGTTTTTTAAATTATGGTTTTATTAACTGCACTATTATAGTTATAAACCAACACTGTGATCTTTTTAAAGATTATCTTTATCATCTATCAATCATCTACCTATTATCTATCATCTATTATCTATCATCTATCAATCATCTACCTATTATCTATCATCTATTATCTATCTATTTATTATCTATCATCAATCATCTATCTGTTATCTATCATCTATTATCTATCTATCATCTATCTATCTATCTATCTATCTATCTATCTATCTATCTATCTATTACCTATCTAAGAGAGAGAGGGAGAGAGAGTGTGAACATGCGTGCATGTCAGTGAGAAGCAGAGGGAGAGGAATGGGGGAGGAAGAGAGACACGCAGATCTACCCTGAGCATGGAGCCTGACCAGTGGATCCAACCACTCTGAGGATGTGGCTTGAGTGGAAATCAAGAGTGGACGCCCAACTGACTGAGCCACCCAGGCGCTCCATCTTTTTTAAAGACGTGAGGTTCTTTTTTTTTTTTTTTTTTTTTAATGATAGTCACACACACACACACACAGAGGCAGGACATAGGCAGAGGGAGAAGCAGGCTCCATGCACCGGGAGCCCGACGTGGGATTCGATCCCGGGTCTCCAGGATCGCGCCCTGGGCCAAAGGCAGGCGCTAAGCTGCTGCGCCACCCAGGGATCCCAAGACGTGAGGTTCTGTTTCATATCTTTACACAACAGAGCAGCACAATGATTGCCCCCACTTCACCCAGAATGAAAAAGAAGGGCTGTTTATATGTTACTTCCTTAATACCTAGCAAAGGGTTAAACCAAGTCCACAAAAACTTTCTTTTAATCATGATAATTCGTCAGTCAGAAAAACTATTTGAAGGCCTTTCCTTTTTTTTCTTTTTTTTTTTTTAAGACTTTATTTATTTATTTGAAAGAGAGAGAGAGTACTAGAGAGAGACAGAGCAAGCACAAGTCGGGGGCAGAGGGAGAGGGAGAAGCAGGTTCCCTGCTCCTGACATGGGGCTCGACCTCAGGACCCTGGGATCATGACCTGAGCTGAATAACTGGCTGAGCCACCCAGGCACCCCTCTTCCTAGGGGGTAGCTATTGTTTTCTAATAACCATAAGGAAAAAGGTTTGCAGGGCATGGATAGAAGGAATTTTACGGAATAGTTCCATTTCTAGGGACCTGGAGATAGAGTCCAGCTATAATTTAGGACGTCCAGCAGTACTGAAGGGTTTACTCAAGGACTCAAGGCTAGTTAGTGAGTCAGGGCTTTGGCTGTTGCATCAGACATCTCATCTGCCACCTCCGGTCCTTGGCCTTATCTTCTCTCATGCCCTTGACCTCTCTCTGCCCTATCACTTCTGGGAAGGCCGAGTTCCTGTGATTCATGCAGGTTGGTTGGTTGGCTGAGGCCGTGCCCTGGAATCTCTAGCCCCTCCCACCACTTCCATTTGTGACTTCCTCCCCAAAAGATGATGCCAAAATATTTTCTTGGCATCATGTAAGTCTCATGTGAGTCAACTAGTCACCCTAGCTCTTGGGTTCATATATGGTGGTTCTGAAAGTTTAGCGTGCATTTCAGTCATCCTGAGGCCTTGGTGACACGTAGATGGCCAGGCCTCGCTGTCAGGGTTTCTGATTCAGTAAGGCTTAAGGGAGTAGGAGGGCGGTGGGGCTGAGAATTCACATTTTTAACAAGTTTTCAGGTAATGCTGATACTGCTAGCTCAGGGACTATAGCTTGAGGACCATGGCTCTTATAAAATATTTTTTGTGTCACCGTGTTCCAGGCATATTTTGTGTTATTTACGTTCGGCATTACGGACACTTCCTGGTACTTCCATGTCCTGTTGCTGGATGCTCATTGGACTTGTGAGCCCAGTCATACGATGGCTGGCCGGCTTTCACCTGGCGGAGTGGAGTGGTAGAGGGCTCCTCATGCTAACTCAGCTAATAAATCCTGCCACTGCTGTCCAGCACCTTTCATGTTTAGGGTAAAATTGCTCTCCTCTGGAGATTGCTTAGCCCAATAGATTAGAAAACCCTTCACACAATGTCATGATCTAATGAGATTACTCTTTAACCTTCAATTTCCAGTAACATCCCTAGTGCTAGGGAACTATTAAAACCACAGTGCCATCATAAAATGTATACTAATGATCTTCCCATGACAAATGTAGTTGAAGTAGGAGCCATTAGACAGAATCAGGATTCTAGATACATTATTTTGATTAATTCTAAGAATTTGCGGTTTATCCTTCACATGTGTTTCCGCATTTCTTTTTCGATATATCATTTTTTTAATGAAAAAAAAATCAATATAACAGTATCGGATTTTCCAAACCGTTCACAATTATAGCCACTAGTTAGACGATAGGACCTTTGGTGTTGAGAATTACTAGTAGAGGTCAGCTGAAGGGAAAAGGGAATAATTGCGAAATTAGCCGAATAAGAGCCTCACCTGAATTACCTACGCCGTTTTTCTCTGTTCTTGTCTCTACCCCGGGATGAATATCTGGCTCTGGAAGTGCATTTAAGTGGCCTGTGGCTACATCGCAGTGATGTATATAAGGCACATCCTAGCACATATTAGAATTTCTGTATCTGCACACCCCCCCCTCCCTGCCTTTTCCTCCTTTGTGTCAAATAAAGGCACATGGCTAAAGGAAAAGTTATTCACACATTCTACTTAGTCGCATCCTTCCCTGCTGCCTGGCTAGCCTAGAAAGGAGTCTAATTTGCTGATGATTACAATTAGGAGGGAATGATCCATTACATTACCTTTAATGAGCTGCAGCAGGTCACTTGCTTATGGATGGTACCATGCAAAGGTTGCAGTTCAGGGTGATAGGAAATCCTGACAGCCTCCTCCTGACATTTGTGCAGTGGCCATAACAAAGGAAGGATTGCTAGTTTGTAGTCATTGGAATGCCTGAACCTCACTGCATCTTTCCATTTGGACAAGCTTTAGTGTTACTACCTAAAGGGCTTAATAATTTATAAATAGAGCTTATGTAACTGGCAGTTGTGATGCACAAAATTAACTTAGAAGTGGTCCTGTCGTTGAAGGCATGATCGAGTTTCTACGTTTACTAGACTTCCTCTCCCTCGATTTTCAGGGTACATTTAAGCTCCTTCCAGAGCTCCAGTAAATTCAGGAGCTCTGGAAAAACCAATGAATGATTTAGTTAGAAAGTCTGCAGCAGAATGGATTAGACTGACTGGTCTCTGAGGATGAGCAAGGCACTTCTATATGGAAATTTCCACTTTAAGACATATAATTTAAAAAGATTTATTTATTTATTTATTTGAGAGAGAGAGAGAGAGAGAGAGAGAACACAGGGGATGGGGTGTAGAGGGAGAGAAGGAGGGAGAGAATGCCCAGCATGCTCTCCGCTGAGTGTGGAGTCCTACACGGGGCTCCATCCAACAATCCGGAGATCATGACCTGAGCTGAAATCGAGAGTCGGACACTTAACTGACTGAGCCACCCAGGTGTCCCCCTCTCCCATTTTAAGATGTATTAATATTCTTACAAATAGATGAAATATAAGTCTTTAAAAAAGATCAAACAACAGGAGGGCAAATTAAGAATATTTGTTTTATCTTATATCAAAAGGGATATTTATCTGACGATGTGAACTTGGGCTCTGCCGTATTTTCCTAGTCGAGCAATGAACAGAATGCTGATTTTTTACAGCGCTCAGTATGTTCTACAACAGAATGTGCTTGAAAGACTTCTAGTTTTTCAAAGACAGGTCTTTCCTTTTGTAAAAATCGAATATAAATGGAACTGCAAAAGCGTGTCTTTTCTCAAGCCTAACCTGCGGTTTAAGAAAAGTTATTGGATTAACTACAGGCATTTTTGCACTGGCGACCACAAACGCTAGCTTTGCTTATGCCTCAGTAGAAAATATCTATATTTTAAAACTATGGCTGGCTGGGGGATGTTCCAAGGGCAAGAGTCATGGGGGGGGGGGGGAGGAGAAATAAGGTCGGAGTCTGGAAAGAGAGTCCATTTGGATGTCATTTCAATAGAGGCATAAATCCCGAAGAACCTCTCCATTCGAGGGGATGAACATATCATAGGTGAGGAAGGCCCGCCTAATGGTTCCAAGCTCACAGCAATCTGCACTATTATCATAAATTGCTATCTTGGCGAGGGAGACATAAACCAAGGAATTCATGGTTGGAAGCAACTGTTTTGACAGAGTTGCTTTACTGGTTTGTGTTTATCTGTCTGCTGTTCCTACTGGTGTCTTCCTCAACACAGCTTCCTTCTCACTTGGGGTGGTTTTTCTTATCACCCACTGCACGAGAGCTTATTTCCCAGTAAGTCCCGTCTGTCTACAGAGGGAAAACAGAGATTGTAGAGGTGCATGGTGGAAAAAAGAAAAAAAAAGTGTTTGAATGATTTGGGCACGGTCTCTTTTCCTGTGGGTGCAAACCAACACTAGAGCCAGGACTAATTGTGGGCTAGGCACATCCTCATGAAGTGTCTAATTGTTCCCACAATGGTCTAATTGGGGCTGCAATTAGCTACAGGTGCAGCTAACAGAGGGCTTAAACCACCCCAAACAAGTTGCCTAAGCAAATTAAGGGCCCTTGCCTCAGAGGTCCCCAAACACCTGAGGTTGCCTGATTTTATTTTATTTTATTTTATTTTATTTTATTTTATTTTATTTTATTTTATTTTATTTTATTTTATTATTTTATTTTATTTTATTTTATTTATTTTATTATTTTATTTATTTTATTTTATTTATTATTTTATTTTATTTATTATTTTATTTTATTTTATTATTTATTTTTAATATTTTATTTATTCATGAGAGAGAGAGAGAGAGAGAGAGAGAGAGGCAGAGACACAGGCAGAGGGAGAAGCAGGCTCCTCTCAGGGAGCCAGATACGGGATCCCCAGACCCCAGGATCACTCCCTCAGCGGAAGGCAGGCGCTCAACCACTGAGCCACCCAGGCGTCCCCTGTTTTTATTTTAAAGATACTATCTGACAAATATCCTTTGCTGCTGGGAGAACCTACCTTGGTCTATCATTCTTTGCATTTTGTGTTACAGCGGACAATTTCCACACACTAGAATTGACCAACGCTGGGCATTTATATATATATATATATATATATATATATACATATATATATATATATATATTTTTTTTTTTTTTTAGCTGAAAGGAAATCTTTGTTAAATAGTTCCTGAAAAGAACAGATGCCCCCTGTTATCTCTCCTGGATGGAAAGCCTCATTTCTGCACAGAGCAGATAAAGGAATAAAGAAAAAGTCTTGTTTTATGGGCAAAGAGCCATGATCAGAGGCACCTTCTCACCATCACTATATATTTATATAAAATTTAGCAAGTGAAAACAAGACTTAGGGAATCACATAAGCATCTGGTTAACAACTGTGGGATTTTTTTTTCCCCATATACTCATTTTTAATAGCCCAGCTGTATTTTCTAACTTACAGTCAGTACCTTTGGAAGCTAGCACGGTGCCCATACTTGCCAAACACTTTCCTGAATGAAGCAGAGGATGTGGAAGCTGTGGCTTGTGGGTCACCTATAGCATTTTAACCAAGCATCTTTTACTTTTTTTTCGTTTTCATCTCTCCCCCTACTCCCCTTTCCCCACCCAATTTCCTCGACTTGGGAAAGGGCTAATTGGCAGTTCTCTGTCATGTGTTCTTCCTAGGAGCCCTGAATGCCTGGGCCGGAGTGGATATTGAGGTGGTGGCCTTTCTGATGAACCTGGCAGGTCAGTGACACCACGTGGCACTGTTTTGAAAACTATAGGGTGGAGTCCAGGGACAGAGAGTGTGCTCCCTTGAATGCTGGACTGCAGGGGACCATGGCTACATAGAATGAGAGACCGAGGCAGGGCCTCACGATTAGCTGGTGTTGCCTTCTCTGTCCTTGGCGGTAATTTCATGGCCACCGAAGCTTGTATCAATGGACTTTAAAGGATGAAGTCGTGGATATTTCCCAATTGTTTGACTTCTAACCTTCTGAGTGACCTGCATTTCACTCACTAGCCAAGAGGCCAGAGCAGAGCATGGATAGGGCAGGACAGGTTAAGACCTAGTGGGAGTCCCTCAGCTGCTTCAGTGGATTGCAAACTAATGAATAAGGAAATTCGATACAGGCCTTGAGGTTAGAGGTCAACAATCAGGATTTTCACAACTTTGCTGGTAATCACGTCTTTAAAGACGTTACTAAGTGGACACACATCGGCTTTACAACTCCTGGCAACCAGAGAGGAAACTGGCCTTGGAACTGTGGCCACTGGTGGCTTCAACAGGATTTTCGTAATAGTCCAGAGGAGTAACACAAGAAATTTTGACAGTCTCGAAATCCTCAAAAACCATTTAAGTAGTTGTGACTATGTTCCAGTCTTCTTGAAGAAGGAATTACCTTTTAAAATATAATATTGAGGGGCCCCTGTGAGGCTCAGCAGTTGAGCGTCTGCCTTTGGCTCAGGGCATGATCCTGGGGTCCCAGGATCAGGTCTCACATTGGGGGACTGCATGGACCCTGCTTCTCCCTCTGCCTCTCTTTCCCTGTGTCTCTCAGGAATGAATAAATAAAATCTTTAAATAAATTAAAATATAATATTGAATTAGGATAATGGCATGGACACAGCTGATACTATAAATTTGATAAAATCCTTTTCTTTTCAGAAATAAATTAGTGTCACTTCATGGTAAGTGTCACATATCTCCATGAAACACCATAATAAATATATATATAACATAAAACTATATAACATTAACGGACATCTCCAAGGGATTCAGCGTGCTAGCAGTTTTAACATCGTGCATTCGATGCATGCATTTCAAAATCTGGCCAGCTTGATCTAAAAGTTCCAGCTAAGTGCCTTAGTCCCACAAACTTTTATGAGTCCTGGATTTTAATTCTTGCTTCCTGTGGTTAGACACATAGTTTTTGTTGATAAATTTTTCATCCATATTGATAAAAGCACCTAAACGAATTTTGTTTCTCTGTTTATGAAGTGCAAGCCCATGGGCTGATCTTCCTAAAGGAACACCAGGAGTGGTCGAAACCATTTATGGTGGTTTGTGGTTCATTTATACACACTTTGCTCAGTTTGAAGAAATGCTGAGAAACTAGAGATGATCTTTGTTAGTATCTAAACCCTGATTAGATACTGAAGAAGCATTTCTTTCTCCAGTGATTGATTGGTAGCTCATATTTGAGATTCTTTGCATAGGCAAAGACTTTGTAAAAAGTTCAAGTCGGTAGCTGTGACATCTTCAGGGATGCCAGTTTTCTTCCAGTAACGTTCTCCTCCCATCATATTTTGGAAGAGATTATGATATTTAAAAGATGAAAGAGATGCTTCTCAATCGATATAATAATCCCATATTTCTGACTGTAGATATAGCAGATGTAGTGGACACTGTGGTGTCCCACCCTGCCCAGATCCCCCCCCTTCAGGGACAAGGCTGGATCATCCCCTCAGCTGCCAGGAACGCTGGTGTAGCTCATCTGCCAACATATGAGATCAAGATGTGGCCTAATTAGCCGAGTTCGCTCATAGCTGAGTCCCTTCCCAGCAATTGGCCTTGGCCAAAGTTGACTGCCTTCCCTAATGCTACCGGCTCTCTCTAGGAGCGGCACACATCCAGTGAGGGGCTGAGGCAAGGGTACAATGGCCTTACCCTTTTGCCTCATTGCAGACAAATCTGAAGGCCTATCCAGCTGCAGAGTTCTTCAGAGGATTGGCTGAGATCTTGGTTCCAACTGCTTTTTTAATTCGACTTCTCTCTCTACCAAGTCCTGCTTTCCTCATTTTTTTTAATCGGTTCTGAGAAGACTCCCCATTAAACACTGGCCTCCAATTTTTAACTCAGAGGCTATTATTCTCAGGCCACACAAAACAGGATAGGAATACAACATCCAAGAGAGGATACTGGGCAGAAACCACTTCCTGAAACTTTGTCTTTTGCAAACGCTGCTCTTTTTCCGTGTGTGTGTGCGTGTTGCCTTAAAGCCTGTACATCCAGGCTCTGCAGATGGGCCATTTTAGTAGAACTTCTGTTAATATATTTCTAAATCTTTTAGTGCTAAGCCAAGCACCTAATACTAATTCTACTAGGCTATTGCTAGGCCATGAGATTATCGCCCAGAACAGACTCGGAAACAGCATGTGTTGAGAGTTGAGGAGTTAATGGGGAAGACCATCTTAGTGAGCACACACTAAACCATCTGCAAAACTTCACGTCTCAGAATGCAAGTGACCGGGTGACTGCACTCTCTAAACACAAAGGGAAATGTTTCAAAAGTCAGGCGCCAAGAATGATTTGTTTTGCACTTAGTAAATCCCTTACAAAGCAGTCAGATATATGGATTGATCTCCTGGAAGGTTTGCCCCTCTGTCATGAGTATGCGGATATATGGCCCTGGGGGCTTCTTTCATTTCCTGGGAAGATAAATGGTATATGGTAGAACCAAAGCTTGGCATTTACAAGTTTTGGGGAGATAATATGGGATTTTTGGCAGGCCAGGTTTGGGGATGTTATAAAGAGGTTATAAAGCAGAAATATGAAGTAAAAATGGACAGAAGGCAAAGAGAGCAAAGGGAAGGATTTTTTCCTGTTTTTTGGCCACACTGGCCCTCTCATTCCATCATTCATTCGTTCATTCATTCATTTAATATATGCTGGACTGGCCTGGAAATATTAGATGTTCATACTGGCACTCACTTAGAGGAGCACGTGCTGAAAGTGCATAAATTGCAAAATCTGACCAGCTTAACTTAACAAAACCCAGATGTCTTAGCATCTCACCTCCTTCCTATAAGCTTCTCCTATCCCTCTACTTGTAAGCCATTGGAAAGGTACTTGTTTTGTGAAAACTGGTGGTGCTGGTGCCCTGGCAAGGATCTCCTCTTGCAGGATCTATCTGACTTACAGTGGGCACTCAGTCAAGCAACATGAAACACGAGAGCTCAAGCAGAGTAGTTTGCAAGACTCCGTCTGTGCTGTGGTGGTGGGCAGTCCCAGGGTGGAAGACCTACAGATTCAGGTGTTCTGGCAATCTCCTACTTGTGAACAGCTACACTGGTGTGCAAATAAAATAAGTGTTGCACTCACCTACAGTTAGGGGGAGACTTTTTTTTTTTTTAGGGGGAGACTTTTGCGACAGGTTTCTGTTGCCCTTTCTTGGACTTTGGTGACCTCAGCAACTTCACTGTCATCCTTTAAGGTACCTTGTTGTGGCGGTAGTGGTGGCGTCAGAAATTCTGAAAAGCCATCGAGCTTGCTCATTGATTGTACCCACAGTACCTGCCCTGTGTTAAACAATGTTCATAGAATGATGAAATGAGGAACAAGTCAGATAAGGTTCCTGCACTCAAGTGGACATGATGTGTTACTGTTTGAGAGAATTAGGTGAAGCAAGACCACAAGCCAATGCATGGCTGTATACACATTCGCTTGTAGAGATCTTCTTAGGTTTTATATGGGCAAGAATTTTTGACTACGTAGGATAAACAGTGTTTGATAATGTCAGGGGAACTGCATTTTGGAGGAGGAGAGACATTGCATTTTTGAGGCGATATAGTAGCTTTCTGGTATGTGTGAGATGCATGACTCATATTGGTATTTTCTAACTGTGAAGAGAGGGATCTATATGCACGTGCTGAAGTTTGAAACTTGTAGATGCTTAATAGAAGTATATCGTGTATTGCCAATCTTGGGTGGGAAGTCACAGACTACAGGACTGTGAACTACAGACCATGGATCCTCTTAGCAGCAGGGACCCCTGGGAGTAGATTTCTAGATATATTCTGGGAGAAGATGAACCCCCATTGGTGTTCCAATAACTGCCAAGAAACAATGTTTGCACTGAAGGTAAGTTCAAAGGGTTAACTTTAACTAGGGGAGAGATTTTTAATCAATGATGTGGCTTTGTAGAATTCTATGAACTCCTTAACAGGCAAGAATCCTTCCTAAGGCTCTATTGGACACTGCCCTTGGGTTGAAAGGAAATAGTCGGAATACAAGCGCCCCCATCAATCTTCCAACACCAAGGCAATATTCTCGATGGCACTATGGTCCTGTACAAAGCTACATAAACACCACTGTGACTCTGGCACTTTATACACCAATTTTTAAAGGATATTTAAATTTGTTCTATGTAGAAGTTAATTGATTCATTCTATTCACTGTCAGCCTATTACTTTACCCACCCTTTCCGGCAGCTTCTATAAAAGTAGATGATAGATTTAGAAAGTTTTTTTAAATACTGTATATTATTGGTTTTAGAATATAATCTCTGGGGAACTTTGGTTTATAAGCTTATGAGTTATATGAGCCAGGGCATGCTACTTAAGCAGTCAATTTGTATTCTTTGATGAGGATGATTTTTGACTTTGATGGCTTGACATATAAATAGGAGGAGGTATTATTATTAATCTTTTCCCCATAAGGATCCTTCCATATGATTGCGTTCAATAATGTTCCATGAAATTAACTCATCTTAGAGCTCTGGAGAGAGCGGAAAGAAGTAGAAAACTAGTGAGGTCACCAGTATGCACAGATCTCCTTTGGTAACCAGTTAGAACTCAAAAAAGATCACATCATAAGAAACAAAGAACATCTGGTAACTGGAAATCTAATATTAGCCATTTCTCAGGAGAGTTACTAAATTTATCTGAGGAGCTAAGGAGTCTTTAAATATATGTATCTAGTTTTTCTGTGGTCAATGGTACTTTTAGGAAGCAAGTGACACTTCGGATACTTAAAAATGCTGAGAAAAAACAAGCAAATTATTTTGAGTAGAAGCATAACATGTTTATATTGAGATTTTAAACTTTTCTAGAAACCAGCCAGAGAATGGTCAATATAGGGATGCCTTAAAAGGAGTATTAAATCAAATTGGGAATTTAGTATACCTTTTTTTGAGAGACCCTAAAAAAAAAAATCTGTTATTACTGGAATTTGATTTCCCTTAAAGTAACCTCTCGAGTTTTTAATGTTTAGGAGTATGATTTGCATACTCATTCAATTCACTTGCATGATCTGGATTCTCAAGGTCAAAGCAGACTTCAGAACAAAATGAATCGTCTCTCTTTTTGGCTAAAAGGCAACTTTTGCCACTTATTTTTTTTGGCCTAGAACTCTGACTCAGATGACATTGCCCTTGATCACTATAAATTCAATGGCTATAGTCGATACAAATGAAGCTTGTTTCACATAAATAGGACATGCTTACCTGGTTTACCCAAATATTTAACATAAATAGGTACTCTTATCCCAGTTTTTTTTTTTTTTTCATATCCCAGTTTTGGTAGAGATAGTATATTGTGGTGATTAAGAGCACAGGCTTTGGATCAGATATGTTTATTTATTTATTTTTAAAATATTAGTACAATTAACATACCATGTTATATTAGTTTCTGGTGTACAATATATACAGTGGAATATTACTGAGACATAAAACAATGAAATCTAATAATTTGGATCAGACGCATTTTTTAAAAAAAGATGTACTTATTTATTTTAGAGAGAGAAACAGTGAATGGGGGGAGAGGCAAAGGGAGAAATCCCCAAGCAGACTCCCTGCTGAGCACAGAGTCTGAAGAGGGGCTCCATCCTAGGACCCCTGAGACCTGAGCTGAAACTGAGTTGGATGCCTTAATCGACTGAGCCGCCCAGACACCCCTGGATCAGACACATTTAAGCCTGAATTGTGGTTCTACTACTTACCAACTGGATGACTAAAGGGAGATTATTTAACTTCTAAGTCATAGTTAGGTAGGATTGGATGAGATGTCTACATAGGGCTTGGCTTAGAAATTGGCACACAAAAAAGTTCTAATCTGCTGAATATCCTTGGTTTGGATAATTATTAAAACATTAATGTGGTCATTTCCACTGGGTACTTTATGAAGACAACAAAGCAATTTTTTGATAAGGGACTAACATGTACATGTATTTCAGTTACTCTCTTTACTTTAAGAATAAATGTATTTGGATGATGTGTATACTATTATAAAATATTTATTACAGTGTATTTCTCTTGTCAGTTAAGTTCTTAACAATGAGCTCAAAGTTTTTTTTCAGTATGAATCCATCCTTTGCCCATAAACCGAGGTCTGTTTTCCCAACTTACATTTCCTAAGTGTGTTTCTCACTGTCATTTGTTTACTCTAGACTGATGGCTTCCTGGGTCAGTAGTGATCTCACCACATGGAGGTCTCAGCCTTACTGTCCTAAGTTTAGACTTCAGAAGGTAGATAGATCTCTGCTTCAACCACAAGGGAGCTCATCAACTGACTTTTTTTCCTTTTTGTTTAGCAAAAGTCTTAGTGTCCCAAGAAAGAATGATGCATGCTATGATCAATTAAGTTCTCTCTTTTATTTTATCCATTTTTCCATTATTACTATGTGCTAGGTACTGTGTCAGGCTCTGGAGAGGTAATGGTACACTTGACCCAATCTCTCAGTTAGAGCTCACAGGTGGCAAGACACAAGCAAACAGACAGAGTACAGAATATAAGTCATTTCCATCTAATCTTGATGTGGGGGTAGCAGGGTCCTGAAAGGCTTTCTGGAGGAAAATGATCTCAAAGCCAAGACCTGTAGGATGAATTAGCCTGACTCAGGATATGGAGAAGGATGGAAAAGCCCAGTCTATATAGAGAAACTCACACATGCAAAGGTCAGGGAGCAAAGGGAGGCGGGTTTGCTCTGGGCATTATAAGTAGAAAAAGCTGGAATGCAATGTTCAAGGGTAGGAATGTAAGCAGGCACTGTATGGTCATCCCCTATGCAAAAATAAATAAATAAATAAATAAATAAATAAATAAATAAATAAATATCATAACAGACACCTCACTAGTGATTTTAAGCCAAGTTCTGATTCGCTAGATGTGAATTATCTGTTTTCTTGTTCTTTGATACCCTAGCCAGACAGCTTAGTTACATGGGTGCTCTCCTTACACCCTCTTCTATTAGACATTCAGTATCCATGAAACCAATTCCAGAAGCCTCATTATAGCCTAGTCTGTACCCATGGGGTCTAGCACCAGCCACACATTTTTGTTGCTGTCACAAGGACCTCTGCGGTAGGTTTGACACTGTCTGCCCTAAAGTGACTGTCTTCTTGCCTGGACCATGGGAAATAGATAGCATAGTATCTGTTTATCATAACACAATTGCATTTCTGCAGAGATGTACACCCTGGGGGTGGGGGGAGGAGGAGAGAACCAAGCAGTGCACTGGCTCAGTGCTCTGTGCTTTGGCAGATGGGCTTCAGCTGCCCAGAAAAGATTTATAGCACATTTCAAGCCCCTCTTCATAGTAGGAGAGGAATTATAATTATGGAAAATATTGGTATTTTAAGACATTCTCCAACTTTGATTGAATATTTAGGGTACTATGAACATTTTCTGGTGGTGCCTCTCCAAAAGGTGAATGGAATCTTAGGGTCATGATGATAAGAATAGACCCTGTTTCAGCACCTCGTTTATGAAAAGTCGGGTAGTTTTTACACTGAGAGTATTTCCAAATCAAAACAGCAGGTGTGATGGCACTTTGGAAAAACACCAGCTGAAAAGTCTTAAGGCAAGGTTAACTTTTTCATCAGCAGTTGGTATAGTCTAGGGTTAGCATCGTATAATGTGAGGAGGGATACAGTATATATATATGGGAGTTTCCTAATTAAATTACACTTTATCTGGAACTCAAGAGACAAACTGGTCAACTATGAATGTGAAACTGCTAGAAGGCAGAGAGCAAATAAAGAGGGATAGGTGAAGTTTTCCATTTGCTCCCCTATGGTCTCCTCTATTAGTCTATATTGAAAGAGGGAGACAGAAATAATCACTTCACCTACTTTTTCTGTTCATTTTATGAAAGGGTAGGTCTGGCGCTTCCTGCATAGTTATTTTATATGCACTTTCATCCCTGGCCCAACGTAATGACTGTGGGAGAAGTTGTTCAAATGGAATGGGATAATGTGTGCACAAGGATTTTAGAATGTGAAAATGCTGGACAGGCACGTGTTGGATTCTTTTTGCTAGCTTCTGTGTGAGGACACATTAGGAAGCCCTGTAGTAAAGTGATTAAGAGTACGGGTTTGCGGTCTCCACTCTCCCACCTCCCCACTGTGTTTTACTGGGCAAGTCATTTGAGCTTCATGGAGCTTGACTTCCCTCTGTAAAATGGAAAGAATAATAGAACTTAGCACCCAGGAACGGTGAGTTGTTGAGACCAAAATGTAGCTTGCGAGGGAAAGGACAGTGAGAGATGAGGCAAGGTTTAAATTTCAGCTCCCATCAGCCTCTCTAAACATAGGTTTCCTTGGCTGAGTATTGTGAGAATTAAATGAGACAGTACCCATGCCTCTGGGTACACAAAGTGATATGGTGATAACTTTAGTGTCTTTCAAGGACAACTGTGGCCTTAGTAGTGGTAGGGAATACTGTGCCTCTATCTTGGTGAGCAATATGAAAGCACCCCTGCATGGACATCAGCCCTTCACATGTTGCCCTGGAAGAGATGGCAGTGGGGAGCCAAGACATCATCAATGTCAGGTTTGGATGACCAACACTTTATCAAGGTCCATTCACTTTTCCTGTAGGAAAATATTTTATGCTAAGAGCCACGAACACTGGATCAAGAGTAAGCAGACACGTATGGTTTCTGGAGGAATTTTTAATTTTTCCTCCTTCATTTTCCCACACCTTTGCATTGAAATTTAGGGCAGTAGAAAGGGCAAGAGTTCCCTATCCACTATTTCCTGTTCGCTAGTTCTCTGTCGATTATAACTGTAGTGAAGGCACTTTGATAACTCCTGTGATAACTCCAGAATAACTCTCTGGTCTTATAGGCACAGAAATGGCTAACAGGTGCACCCATTCATTCCTTTGACAAATATTTTTATTTAGTACCTACCATGTGTTGGTTCTTTTACCAGGAGCAAGTGATGCACCAAGGGTAGGAGACAAACGGCTCTACCTTTCTGAAGTCTACATTTTTAGAGGGGAAAAAGAGACTATGAACAAAGAAAACACTGAGTACAGCACCTGGTATTAAGTGGTATGAAAGAAAATGAAGCAAGGAAGATGATGGAGAATGGAGGGGTCACTCCTCATAGAACTCGAAGACAAAAGTGTTCAGCATGCTTGTTTTATGTCTGCTTGTTGGTAGAATGGTGATGAGAGAATCCAGAGGCAGCAGTTGGTACTGTTGGTGTCAGCAGCTGGATCTTCCAGGCAGGGTAGGAAATCTACACTCAACACTAGAGACAGACCAAGCCTCCCACCTGGGATTTTTGCCCTTGAAACATAGTTATTTCTTACTGTTAGAGACAGTTTTCCTCTAGGTTCTGTCATAGGCTCTGAACTTGGTCCCTCATCTTCACTTGATCTCCCCTAGGCTTTGCTGCCATCTTCAATGGTTTTGGAGGCTAGCACACATGTCTATTGTGATTAATACGAAGCTTTCCCTCTATAATCATGTCACATAACTAACCAAGAAGGCTTGATTTCTGTTATTTGACACAATAGGAGCTGATGTATTTTGGGTAATGATGTAAAATTCAAATCTCCATTTAGCACATTTCAGTATCTTTTCTTACCTCGCTTTTTAGTGATAAGTGCCAACAGATATTTATGTTGATCTGAATTTTACTTCCTTTACTTTTTTACCCCTCCTTTCCCCAAATAAGTCCTAATAAGCAGTGAAGTAACCAACTCTGAGCTTTTAAATAAAGAAGGAGGCTAAGAAAGTGGGAATGTTCCACTCAGGAACACTCCAACTTTAAATCATAAAGAGTTAACTGCTCTCCCTAACTTATGACTGGCTCCTTCAGTAATGTGGCTCATTGTATATTGTGCTTTTCTTGAACTGTCTGAATTTTATGAAGCTGATGTAATCTTTGGTACTAATTGCCAGTACTTCAAGAAAAGGTTGTTGATATAAGAGAATGTCATCGTTTCATTTTTCCTAACAGTACTTCATGCCCCATATTACATATGCACATAACACAGAATAAAAACACACACTGGAAACATTATGAAAAGTTTCCCACTAGAGTAGAGTGGCTATGTAGAAGTGAAAAATACCTACACTCAAAATGGAAATGATTTATGACCATGCGGGACTGGGTTTTGGGCTGGTCACAAAGGATTTGGTAACCCAAATACTGTCTAGAAAGTCTACACATTTGGGAAACATTATTGAGATTTTTATCATGCTCTTTGCTAGTTTGTTGAACAAACACTTCCACTGAAGAAAATAAAAATTAGAATTTGTTTAAACAGAGTGAGTTCTTCACAAATAATCTTTTGAATTAAAAATAATTCACTTTAGGGGCAAAATTCTGTTAAAAGTACAATTTTTTTAATAGTACAATTTTTAAATTCACTTCAATTTCTGGGTCAATTTTTTTTTTCACTTTTTCCGAAGTACCACTCATCGTATCCTTATCTTTGACAAGTTGAGTATTTGGTAGTAAAAGCATATAGTCTTGGAGTCCCGTGTTTTGTTTTGTTTCGTTAAGAAAGAACAGAATCAATGTAATATCTTGTTAATATTTATTAACTTCATGCGAAATAAGAGGCAGTTAGATGTCTTTATAATTTCTATTTTTATAGTATGAAAAATTAAAAGTCATCAATTGCAGTCTGGCAACTCAATTTTATTCTTTTTTAACTTACCCGAAAAATTTCCTTAACATATAAAATAACGTTTAAAAATTTTAATGTTTAAAGATAATCTTAACTATGTTTTTCCTGTTAGTAAACACATGACTATCAGTCAAGCACGATACTCCCATTGTTATGATTACGAGGTCTTTTTAGGTTTCAGTGCGTGCCAGTTGGACTTGCTAGAGGATTTATTCAATCCTACAGAACAACTGGGTGTCAAATGTAAGTAAGCATCATCGTTCCAGTCAAAGTCAAAAGCATACTTGCTACAGAAAATTCTATAACTTATATACTTACATGGTTTATGAAGGTAACTAACTGATATAATAGCTCTTTCAAGAAAATTACAGTTTTATGTTCTCTAGAGTTGTAGTATCCAAATTTTCATTTATGCATCTTTATTAAGAATTTTTAAGCACACATTTCCTATAACAAATAAATTTTGATGCATACTACTTATGTAATTATAACCACTCATTTATATGAATTTATTTATACATGTATATAATTATGTACATTTTGAAACATATAATTTATAAATTAGAAAAAAAATACAGTGAGGATGAAAAAAAATAGTACCTCAGGGTGAAATGTAAATTTAGGATGAAGTTTCTCATTAGTGATATGGATTTATATAAAATAGTCCTGTCAATACGTTGGAATACCTGGATCTTTCCTTGTCAAATCTGCTTAGATGGTCACCATCTATACCTTGCTATGGAGCAGATGGTAAGATCAATCATGCCTGAGGTAAAAGACTATTATCGGCCAGTTTCTTAATTTTGCTTGTACTTGGCAAACTATCAAGTCTATCAGTTTTTTTTTTTCCTTGTATATTTGGGAAGAAGCCACTTGTCCATTTTGGTGAGGATTTGTTTAACTAATAGTAAATACTATGATTTATAAACCAACTTACCTGTACATCCTAAGACTATAGTATGTTGCAGTATGTTTGAAAAGCAAGTGCAGTCTTCCACATCTTCCTCAGAATACCTTGTAGCAGATGAAAAACTTGACCTTCTGAATCAAATGACCAAGGAGAGGCATCAAGGGAGGTCTCCAGTGATAGTCACATACAGAATCTAGAAAAACTGAGTGGATTTCTTATTTATAGATTAAAAACAAATATAAATAAGGTGCCTATAATTTTTTTCTGGACCCAAGTGATTTCTGTCATGCACTTCTTCCCAAAATTTGGTATCACATATTGTATGTAAAAAAATTCTATGGTAGCATACTCCAACGTATGTTTGTTTAGAAAAAAATAGGCATCATATTGTTACATAATCTTTATGTTTATTAAAACATATGAAAATATAATGTTTGAATTAAGTAAGGTAAAATATACTTAAAAAGAAGCTGTAGTTGTTATTTTCCCAACACTGTGGCTTGTTCTGTGCACACCTTTTTAGAAAACACTTTTCTAGGGACTGAAGACCTGTTGGTGAAAATTTACATTTTGTTTTCAGGCAAGAGAGAAGAAATATGAATGATTCAGGAAAAAGAAGTGACTGCAAAACTGACCATGTTTAAGACTTTCCCCATTTCTTTACTTTCCAGAAGCAATCACACTTAGAGATGTGAGCTGGAATCCTCCATTCTCTTGGTTCTGTCCTTATCTGAAGTTTTAAGCCCCTGGTGGGCTTTTATCATAACCCAGAACCTCAAGTTTAATGGACAAATGTTCTATTTAAGAGACACCAATTTATCTTCAAATCTGTCACTTGAGATGAAAAGCAGACCCCTACATCTGTGAGCTAAGGAATAGGATCATTCTGTCAGGGTTGAGTGGTGACATGGAGAGCATGTCAGGTTGAGAGATCATGTGCTCTGTTTTCTGAAGCATAAACTGTGGTGGTAACTGAACAGGTAGTATTTTCCAGTGTTTCCAAACTTTTCTAATACTTCTGGTATAAATAGTATCTGTAGATTCATATGTCTATTCAAGAGTGAGCTTATTTTATTCTTATTTTATATGTAGCCCACTAAATGATACATCTATATTTTTTCCTTTCTTTTATAAATTTATTTTGTTATAGTAATGTCTACATTTGCTAGAAGTGATTATATTAATTCGAAAGCTGAAAATTATTTTCTTTATTCTGTTGCATAAATAAATTATTGAATGCCCATGGCTTTTGGATAAGCATGGTCAAATGATAATTGCATTCACATTTTTGGTATCAATTTTCTATTACTCTAATTTGTTAAAATGCTTTTGTATGTGCAATAGTCTTTCATTAAATCAGGTGTTCCTTAAATGGTATTAATTAACATGTATAAAATCTACCTTGAAAACTCATTTAATTTTATAAATTATACTACTTCATGACAGTATCCCTGGAGCTTCATCAAGTCTCTAGTTCTAAATAATTTTGAAGTAAAAAGGATTTTTAATTAAAAAAAATAAAACCTAAAGTTCTTTTTGCAATCCTATTTAGCAGGAAAACATTGCATCACAGACTTTCAAGTGTCACTTGGATCATTTCATAAGAGTGGTTTTATCTATCCAATCTGTAGTGTGCCTATTAAGTGCTCAGTCTGGTTAGTTGGACAAGGTCTCTACTTATAGTAGGAGACATGTCAGAGAGGTGACTATGACACACATGAATGTAATGTCAATAGTGCAAGATTAAGGTCCTACTGACATCCAGAAGAGTGGAACCTTGAGATAGAAGTGAAAGAAGATGTCAAAGAGACCTTCACAGAGAAGCAAACATTTCAGCTTGACCTTGAGGTCCAGTGAGTTGAAAGGCATATCTGGTCAGGGAGATTTCAATTGGCATTACTATGGAGATCAACAGCCTGTTTGGGGGACAGGGAAGTTTTTTCAGTGAGGTTAACATAAAGGATTCGGTGGAAACAGAGAAAGAATACTAGAAGGTAAGGCTGGGGATATAGTTCCAGGTCATGATCTGAATTTGATGGTAGGGATATGTTTGGAGAATGACAAATTATCTAGTATAGGGTAGGAGAGACAGTTTATACTGATGGGGAGTGGCTGTTGGGAACCCTCCTGTGGGCCCTTTTTGGATTCAGGTGGAAAACTTAGGGCTACAAACCATTATGAGAGAGGTGAAGAAAGAGTGACTGTAATTTTGCAGATATTAATCTAAGGTTTCCAAGCAAAGGATGGACGTAACCAAATCTGTAATTTTGAAGAACAAAACAAAGTAAACACCACTCTGGTATCAGTGAGTAAGGTGGTTCAGAGAGGAAGGAAGTCAAAGTTTAGTTTGAAGGTCATTGCGATAATTCAGACATGCGACAATCAGCATGAATTAGAGCAGTGGTGGAGAAATGGGAGAGGAGTGGCATGGCACAAACTGTGGCAGAAGAAGCTTCTAAAGACTGATTGGATTTGGAAGGTGAAAGAAAAAGAAACATCTAAGACTCTAAGTCAGTATTTTGTTTGTGGATTTGAGTGATCATTGAATCAGTCATTTACTGCTGTGCAATGAACAACCCTAACATTCAGTGACTAAAATGACAATTATTTCATAACCTGGTGAATCTAGTGTAGGAGAATCTGGTGAAGCCTCTTGATGTAATTTGGGCTTATTTTGGGGGTTCTGTTTAGACTGAGGCAGCTAGGACATGTCTACTTATCTTTGCAGGGGCAGCTGGGGCAATTCTCCTTGACATGTCTCTTACCCTCCTCCTTATCCCAATGTGTTAGTGTGCTACCGTGATCTACACCAAGAAATATACATTTGGTCTTCATCTTTTTTCTGGCACAGAGCTTCCCTTGAAATTTCCTAAATGATGAAAGCCATTAGGCTATTTTTATTATGTTAATGAGGTAACTTTTGGACCACATCTAAGGACCGGGTCTGGTTGTCAGGAGAACTGACCATGTGGTTAGAAGATTGAAACTTACAGTCCCAGGCCCTCTGAACCTTGCAGAAGAAGAGAGGGGCTGGAGGTTGAATCAGTCATCAATGGCCAATGGTTTAGTCAATCATGCCCATGTAATGAATCCTCCAAGAAACCCCAAGAGGATGGGATTTGGAGAGCTTGCAGACTGATGACTATGTGGAGATGCATGGAGAGTGGCAGAGTGGCATGCCTAGAGAGGGTGTGGAAGTTCTGCACATACCTTTCCAACATGCCTTGCCCTATGTGTTTTTTCCATGTGGCTATTTCTGAGTTACATTTAAAAAAAAATAATAAGCCAGTAAGTAAAATGTTTCTCTGGATTTTATGAGCTGCTCTAGCAAATTAATCAAAGGAGGGGTCATTGGAACCTCCAATCTATAGCCAGTTAGTCAGGAGTATAGGTAGAAACCTGAACTTGTGGTTAGCACCTGAAGTGAGATCAGACTGGACCCTTAACCTGTGGGATGTGATGCTATCTTTGGGTAGACAGTGTCAGAATTGATTAGAATTATAGGATATGCAGCCAGTGTTGCTGAATTGTTTGATGGTGTGGGGAAATCTCACACACATTGGAATTGATCACAATACTAATTAGGTGTTGCAATTTGAGTTAGGGTGTATTTTTCTTATGGCAATGGCAGAGCTACAAGAGGGGAGGAGGAATAACATGAGTCTTTTTAAGTTATAGGTTTGGAAATGATGTTTCATCATTTCTTGCCACAGACCACTGACTAAAGGAAGTGATATGGAGAAGCCCAAAGTCAAAGGTTAAGAAAGGTCACTCCACTCACAATGAAGCCATGACAAAAGCGTCAATGTTAAGATGGCAAAGAATTGGAAACAACAATGCAATCTACCACATTGTGGTGTCATCATACGTTTAAATGAAGAAAAGTTTTGGAATAAAGGTTTACAATGAAAAAATCCTATATTTTGCTGTATTATATTTGTGGGTACTAAAGAATAAGCTTGGAGCCAGGAAGATCAGCCAAAGGGTAATTAAGCTTAAATTAGCCCGTTTTTAATGAAGAAGTATAACTCTCTAGGTTGTTTGCACTGGATTGCTTCCAGGAAGCACCCCCTCCCTCCATGCCCTGCAAATTATTTGCAGTCACTAAATATCAGGAGAGGGGTTGTGGGATTTAGTCTGCAGTGAGAAAACCATTAAGAGAGAATTCTCAAGTTCCCCAGTTGAAACTTATTTATTTGGTGAAGTAACAGTAAAGTCATGGTTAGTTTGATCAAAGTTGCAAATTTGTGCTATTTTAAGATTATGAAAATCCCAATTTCTTTATTTAAAAAAAAAACAAACATTTAGTATAGAGAGACACAGTTCCTTAGTATATTTAGGGTTTCTAATAACACAATGGGTGATAATTTGAATAAATTAAAAAAGGACAATACAAATGAAGGATATATAGTTTTTGTTGTGTCTCATCAAATTATAAATATACATCCTGATGCTTCACTGAAGAATGAGAGATATTACTGAAATTTAAGAACTTTACATTTGATATTTTGTGGTTGAGCAACTCACCTTCTACCAGGATTGCTTTTGTGCTTGGTGAATATGCTCTCTTAAAGAGTCACCAATATAAAAAGTAGTGTAATTCCATGGGCAAAAGGGCATGGGGCATGCAAAAATGTATTGCAGGTGAAAATGTGATTAAGTTCCTTAACATTTTATATACCTTCATCTATATCTATCTAATCTGATAATCATAAAATAGAATACTTAAAAAATGTTCAAGACCTATGTGAGGAAAACTATAAAGCACAAAGTAGATTTGAAATAATGGACAGGCTTAATCATGGTTTTGGATGGAAAGGCTCATCATCAGTAAAAATGTCAGTTCCAAGTTAATTTATAAATTCAATGCTATCTCTATAAAAACACCATCATGTTTTGTTATGGACCTAGACAATTTGATTATAAAATTTATTTGGAAGAGCATAAAAAGTAAGAACACCCAGAAAAACCCTGAAAAATAGGAGCAATGAGGGGGAACCAACCCTATCAGATTAAATATATATTTTAAAGCCTCTATAATTAAAGCAATATATGTTGTCTCATAAATCGAGACAGATAAATTAACATGATATAAAATCCAGAAATAGGCTCAACACTGCATATAGAAAATTAGTATACAATAAAGCACTATCTCAAATTAGTCATGAAAAAACGGAATTTTTATTAAGTGAGTGAGGATAGCTAGATAGCCATACAAAACAGTAAGATTGGATCTAGGGCAGCCCTGGTGGCTCAGGGGTTTAGCACAGCCTTCAGCCCAGAGCCTGATCCTGGAGACTCAGGATCAAGTCCCACGCCAGGCTCCCTGTATGGAGCCTGCTTCTCCCTCTGCCTGTGTCTCTGCCTCCCTCTCTCTCTCCTGTGTCTCTGCCTCTCTCTCTCTCTCATGAATAAATAAATAAAATCTTTAAAAAAAAAAAGATTGGATCTAATTCTCATACTACCTATTATGCTGAATTCATATGGAGTAAAAGGTGTAATTGTAAGTAATTAACTCATAAATACTAAAGGGAAACTTGAGGATTTCATCTATAAACTGGGAATGGGCTAAACTTTCCTAGTTATGACTCAAAATCCAAAGCCAATGAAAGTAAAGATTGATACATATTATTATGTAAAATTCAATCAATTGATCAATCAAAGAAAGAAATAAAAACTTTTACATGGCATAACGAGATAAAATTTAAGTAATGTATAAAGACAAATGACAGACTGGAAAAAAATTGGACTCACTTTGCAACCAAGAGGTTAATGTTTCTAATAAAATAAGAGCTTCTATAAAATAAAGAGAAACCCCCCAAAACTTCATAGAGAAATGGGACAGAAATGTACAACTAAATTTTCAGTATATGAAAATATGTTCAACTTGACTCATAAGGGAAATGCCAATTAAGAAAAAAATACAAAATTGACAGCATAACCTGTTGATGAGTCTGAAAGGAAAAGGCACTTTCATATATTACTCATGGGAATTTGACAATATCTAGCAAACTCTGATAATGCATTTATTATTTGACCAGATAGCCCACTTCTAGAAATATATTCCAAAGATACAGTAGAAAAATATAAAAGACATATACATAAAACTATTGATCATTATGCTATTTGCAATAGCAATGGAAATATCCTAAATATTGATTATAATTGGAGCCAGTTGAAGAAACCATGGACTTCTACCCAGTGGAATCTTGTGCATCTATTAAAAGATGAAGGATGTATCTATAAACTGTTATGAAGTGATATTCAGGATATGGTGAGTGAAAGAAGATAAAGTACCTATAGCATTCTGCTATTTATCTCTGAATATTTATAAATATATGTGCATTTTCTTAAATTTAAGGTCATAGAAAAAAACTATAAAATCGACCCAAGAGTTACCTCTGAGGGGAGAAAGGGAACATGAGAGAAAGGACAGGTACTTCTCCGAATTTACCTTGCTTGATTGATCTAATTTTGGAACTATATTTTGTATGAACATATGAACACGTTAAATTAAAATGAAAATTAAAAGGAGTCTCTAAAATTTAAAAGCAAGATTAAACAAATCAATTGAACTGTATGTTGAACTAATGGCTTACTGAAGACTTAAGAAATTGCTTCAGGTAACTTTAAAATTCAGTGACTTGCCTATGTATCTTTATCCCTGGTGGGATATAACCTAAGAATATCCCAAGCAAATTAAAAAAATTAAAAAAAAAGAAAAGAAAATCTTACGTTGTTTCTAGTAATCTTATGTTTAGTGTTATTCTAAAACTATTATGTATGTACCATATAAGTCAAGTAAATAGCCTAAAAAATTTGAATCATAAAGTTAAAAAAATTTATCTACTAAAAAGAACTGGAAACAATTTCCAAACTAGAAACGGCATATTCAGAGCCTCTAGATTGTGGTATACATATGGCTTCCCACTACAAAATGGGCTTCTTGGACAAATCGCTGATTCCAAACTGAACACTGAAAGTTTTAAGATGAATCTGAAACATCTTGCAGTACCAGAAAACAAGGACACTACCCAAAATACCTGGTGTCACAAGGACTCAGAACCCTAGAAGAGGTTGCACTAGACAAAAAAGGGACAATTTAAGGTATCAATGAGAATAATAACTACAATAAAATATAAAATATCCTCCTTCCTATAAAATTTGAAAGTAAAATATTATCACCTCCTAAAAAAAAAAAAACAAACAAACCCCAAAAAACCGAATCAGATCAAGTCCCTAGATTTATCTACCAGTTTACAGAGAATTCAAAGGACAGAGGAACACACTAAATGACATGATAGGGGTGGAATCAATCATTCTAAATAAAGATAACCCACCCTACAAAACAAAAGACTAATATTCTTAAAAAAAAAATAAATTGAAAAAAAAAAAGAATGGCATATACACTAAAAAGGAGTACCTATCAATTAAGTGAAAATTATAGACCTTGTTTGAATTCCAATTAAAAAAAGCAACTGTGAAAATGATACATAAGAAACAAACTTAGAGGAAGTGTGACCCCTGACTGCATATTTCATGTCAATAAGGAATTATTGGGAATTTTTTAGGTGTAGATCATGATCATGCAATTGTTTAGGAAAGTTAATGAAATCTGAACTATATATATAAGTGAAATGGTGTATCTGAGATTTGCTTAAAATAATCCAGTGAGGGGAGAAATGAAAGTTTCAGGTGAAATGAGAGTTGATGGCTAGAGCTGGAGGATAGAAACAAGGGGATTGATTGCACTGTTCTCTCTACCCTTGGATATGTTGAAATCATCCATAATTAATTGTTAGAAAAAAGGGAGACAATGCCATTAAAATGTTCTTCCTCATGCTGCCACATTATTGTATTTAAGGATTATTCCTTAAGTCTGATGATTTAAGTCTGATAATGCCCATATTTTAGGATTATTCCAAATATACTCAGCAGACAACAAAGTGACAAGATGGCCTGAAGCTCAAACTGACTTAAATGCTACAAAATAGTAAGATGGTTCGAATGTCTATGAAGCTTCAAATAACACTGCTTGGATTTTGTAGAAGTATCTTGAATGTCTTATATGAGCCCTGTTTAACATGACATAGTCAACGTGATCCAGTTTACAAGAATTCCCAGTATGTCTTGGTTGAGCAAGACAAAGGTGACAAGAGGCATTGGCCCAGAGAATTAATAATAATCATAATAATGCTATTAGTTAATTACTCGTTGATTCAGGGAAGTACCATGACGGTGTCTTTAAGAGCAAAGGCTTTGGAGTTAGACTATCCCCCATTCATCGATACTAGTTCTATTCACTATATAGGTGAGTTCACTATCAGGTTCCTCATCCCCAAATTAGGCCTAATATTGCTTACCTCATCGGGTATTCTGACAATTATAGAGCTTATACAGCACCTGATATATATGAAGGTGCTCGGTTGCTGCAATAATTAATATCATCTGTCAATGATGTTTATTGTTTGAGACGCTGAAGCAGAATCCCAAGATCAACAAAGGAAAGCAGAGGAAAACCTAATATTCTCTGTGGAAGATATGCAAGTTTTGGGTTATCAGTAACAAATGGAGTTCTGTTTTTTGTGCCCACCTGGAGAAACTCCAAATTTCTTCTCTTCCAAGCATCTCATACTTCCCAGGTAGGACATCTTGGAACCTGAGCAGATGACTGTCTGAGGAAGACATAATTTTGATGAAAATAGACAGCTTGCAGTGCAGCAGGTCTTAAATATTGGCCGTGAAAGACCTATCCTATTGCCAAATCTCTAACCATGTATTCTTTGATTAAAGATGCTACTGGTAAGAAAATCTGACAACTCGGTATTTGTGTTACTTCCTTTGCCTTCTATATAGTTACATAGGGACATGTAAAACATACTTTATATATAAAGAAGGCGAATACAATATTAGCAGATGTGATCAGGGGTCATTTCACAAAGGAGAAGATCTAGAAGGATGAGAATCATGATTATAGTAGTGATTTAGAGAGATTCCCAATGGCCATCTGGGTGAACGATGCATATGAATTCTAAGAGAACAAAATCAGGGAGGCAAATAAATAAAATTTCAGAAGAGAGATTTTTCTATATACCTGGTGTGCTAATTGTAGCTGTGGTGAGGAAGTGATCAATTCAAATTCAAGAGCTACTTGGAGTATTGCTAGGACTAGGACTTGGGTATGATTCATATAATTATATTGTCTAAAAATTATATTGCCCAAAAGTAATATGTATTTTACAGATAGATTTGTTTCCACTTTCCTCTTTTGAGCTTGGGATTCTGCTGCAGTTTCTCTGACAAGAACTTGTAAGACTTGAATATAATTTGTAAAGGTGGAAAAACTTCTAATTTGGAACAAGTGAACATTTTTCTATTTATCAAGATGAAGCAGGAGTGGGAAAGTAGATGCTCTGGTAGTAGACATGTTGATTTTGACATAACTTATATTTCTTATTGCCCTAAGTGTCATGACCTCATTCACTGGTAGGTTGGGCATTGAAAAACAGAGTGGGGAAGAGTTAGGTTGGAGACTGACCTGTACAGTTCAGGTGGGGGTTAGAGGAAACAAACCAAAAAGTTACAGGGAGTGGCACAGAAGGGTGGGGTTTGAAATGGATACAGTGCCATGCCCAAGAGCACAAATCATGATGACATAAATCAAACTGGTGCCTAATCATGGCTGCAGTCATAAGTATTCTGGGGAAGGCATGTTTACCAATGCAAATTCATAGAAAGGATCTATATGAGGAAATTTAAGAGATTCTTAGTAGAAAATTGGGGGATCCCTGGGTGACTCAGCAGTTTAGCGCCTGCCTTTGGTCCAGGGTGTGATCCTGGAGTCCCAGGATCGAGTCCCGCATTGGGCTTCCTGCATGGAGCCTGCTTCTCCCTCTGCCTATGTCTCTGCCTCTCTCTCTTTCTCTGTGTCTCTCATGAATACATAAATAAAAATCTTAAAAAAAAAAATCACAGTCAAGCTAGAGAGACTGAGACTATGAGCCAAGTAGGCCAAAGTCTATTTTCTGAAGTTCCTCCTAGTATTCCATTCCTTAGACATGCTGATGGAAACACTATGTTCAATGATTGGAAGACAGGAGAATTTCTGTCTGATCTCACCCAGAGTCAAATAGGGGCACTATACTCACCAGAGCACCTACTCAGCAGTTCACAGAGCTCACTGTACCCACAATCTCAGAGACACAGGCATAGACTATTTTCCCAACCTTGCTTGCTAGTTAGTGTGGGTGAACCATCAGTATATCCTGCCAGGCTCAGGTCTGACTTTTGTTGTTGTTGTTATTACTTATAGAGAGGAAGTAACTCAGATTGGTTGAAGGAGAGAGAGGAAGGAAGAAGTTGGAATCTCAACAGAAAACAGGTGGTTTCTAGGTTCTGAAGAATCTCTTATTCTAGCCTAAGGAGCTCTGATGATATATTTTAGTCAATGGACATTGTTGAAGATTTTGGTCATGAACCTTTTGGCATCTCTTAGAGCATATGCTTAGCAAATCATTGCTGAAGGAATATGAGATTGCAGATAGTGCTAACACAAATGCTCCAAAGAGGATTTTGAAGCCATGCAACACACCTGTAGACCGTTGAGAGATCTATGTAGTTCTGCAAATCAAACTAGCAACAAAAGGTCTGAGCAAAGCTGTTTGTAGAGCCACGGGCAAAACTGCAATCAATGACAAGTCCTGTAAGCAGAGGCCAAGGGGTGGAAATGACTACTGGTTATAGACTGATATCTTGAGCTCATTGAAAGAAATTGCCTGGAGCCTCTATATGCAACATGACCTTGGGTCGTGTGCCATGAGACCATTTTTGGTAAAACTGCCTTGTAAGGAGATCTTCGGGTGTTTAATTAATTACATAATCTTCTTGAAACTAGTTCAGGCTTTCAGAGAATTTTTCAAGAGTCAGCAGTATTATAGTGAGGTTCTAGAATGTGTCTCTTTCAAGCAAACAATGTGTGTATTTTGCATGTTCTAATGTGGAGAAGAATTGACAGTAGAGCATCCAACACTGATTGGATTGCCTCAGATCACGAAGAATAGGACGACTGAAGGAGTAAATAATCCCTAGATTGTCTTTTCCGTCCATATTTTCAGCATTATAAAACTTTGCCGGAACACCAATATGCAGTTATTTAACACAGTTTCTGAACTTACCTTTTTTGGGAGAGACTAACAATTAGAGAAATGGAAGAAGAAGGAGCCAAAACCAAGAACACAAGCAGGTTAGAAACTAGAGGATAAATCGAGTAACCAGTACATTGCTCCATAGTGACAACACATGGAAGGAGGTACTTCGATCCATAACTCACTATAGTCAGATCATTTACTCTTCTGTAGACTTGGCTTCTGTCCATCCAACAGTCACATCCAAGTGTAAAAGTACGATAGTAGTGAGCAAGGAGATGGGTGCCAGAAACTCTTAGATTGATGTTAAGGTCACCCATTTGTCTTGAATGACCAAGCCTCTCTATAAAAGTCTAATTGGCTATTGAGATCTAAATACATTTTCAGACTACTTAGAGGCAAATGACTCGATGATGTGAGTCTGTAACAGAGAAGGTAAAAAGCATATTCTCTAAGAAAGCATTATGGTGAAAATGTAAGGGAGCAACGTGGACATTCATCCAATGCTGTGTAATAGACAAAATGACTACGGGATATTCATGGTTATAAAAATTAAAGAATTACTGTTCATGGATGAAGAACACTAGGAAGTCAATAAATAATGGAAGCTACAGTTCCTCTTGGCCTCTACAGATCTTGCAGTCAGGAAAATGAAAGTCCTTTAGTTAAGCTTAAGACCTTCATCAGTTGGTTTAATTCTTCTGGAAGAGCTATTTGGGACTAATGTGTCTAGAACTCCCATTGTCACTGGTGGGAGATCTGCCACTTTCAGGAAAGAAAAAATAAAATACATGATTAGAGACAAAGTACCCTGTTGGAAATCATTCCAAAAGTACAACGATTACCTGAAGACTATATTCAATGATAAAGTCAGCCTGCCTAAGGTTCGAATGCATCTCTGTTACTCTCTTACCTGATTTTTCAGTGTCTC
This sequence comes from Nyctereutes procyonoides, assembly GCF_905146905.1. NCBI lineage: Eukaryota > Metazoa > Chordata > Mammalia > Carnivora > Canidae > Nyctereutes > Nyctereutes procyonoides. Next base: position 8,482,050 of record NW_026575137.1, read on the forward strand.
CATTAGCTCATCTATAAAAAGGACAAGATGCTGCATCTTAGGATGGCTGTGAGGATTAAATAAGATAATACATGTGACATGCTTACAGCAGTGCCTGGCATATAGGGACATCCCCATATATGTTCACTACCATAACTGTTGTATGATAATAGTAATTCTAAGTTAGGGGTGGGCATTGGGTAGAGGATGGATGAGAAGCACAGAAAAGATGTATCTGTCAATGCTATGGCACAATGCTGGCCAAAGTGCCATTTTTCTCTTGTATATGAGTAACCAAAGAATGACATTTGATTTTACCTAATTCCTTAAGCAGAGATTTCCCATTGTTATAGCAGTGAAGATATTAAGTATATGAGTCTGGAAGAGATATAAGACAAATGTAAGACCATCAGACACCCCTTAAAGGAGACTTCTGTGGGATGACTCAGGAACACCTCACAGGAATGAGAAAACTCTCATTTGCCCCCTCTAGACTAGAAGCCCTCTGATATTGAGCATCGTGTCTTACCCTAGAAAGAATCCTCCATGCCTACTAGAGTGTCCAGTTCACAATAGGCACTCAATAATTGATAAATAAGTAAATAAGCAAATCAGACATTTAATCTTATGCAAATCCCAATTTATATGAATCCCAGTTTGGATTTTCTTTCTCTTATTCTTGAAATAATGTGGTGGCGCTAGTAATCTTTAAAGTCCCACAAGATCTTCATACGGTACGCATCTTAACTAGAAAAAAAATGAGGAATTTCCTGAGAGCTAGAGTCATTGTGTAGAGCAGGGTGTCTCAAACTTTAATATTTCTATGACTCACACTTGGTGATCTTGTGAAACACGGAGTCTCATTTGCTAAGTCTGGCAGAGACTTGAAATTCTGAATTCCTAAAAAGCTCCTACATGATGCTGATGCTTCATTTTCATGGACCCCTCGAGTCAAAGAACAAAGGTTTAGATGGTTGTGGTGTATGTCCTCCCTTAGATTATAAGAAAGAAGAAAGAATGTCTTGAGACAGGTACAAATAGATTACGATTTGGATTCAGAGGAGAAATGGAGGATTTGTGTTATTTTAAAGGCTTTGTGAAAGACTTGACATTTGGCCTTCAGTTGAAGTGTGTGTTGGATTTGCAACATTACGATTTGAAAACTATTTTTCACTTTATATTTTGGTGATTATTTACAGTAATCTTATAGACTCTTTGAAATCTCACAGTAATCTGAAGAGAAGTGGACATGGATTTTGAGCTTCATTTTACAGAATCAGAAAAAAAGACTGAGAGACACTGTGATTTTCCTAGCAGGCGAATAGCAGTTCTGAGGCTAGTATGTGGGGCTCCTGAATCATACTCAGTGTTTTCATTCAAGCACATCACATTTCTTCTAAGTAGATGAGGCTTAAGACCGTGATGCTATGAACTTGTCACTCATGAAATTTGACATTGCTCACCAGGACCTGAATAGTGAGGAAGCCCTAATGAACAACATCACCATAGGATACAATGAAGCTAGTTAAAAAAAGAAAAAAGAAAAAAAAAAAAAAGAAAAAGAAAAAAAAAGGCTATTTCTCTTCTCACCAGCTATTTTCAAGATTCAAAGCCTCAGCTCAGAAATTCTCATTAGGATTAAAAGGGACAGAACCAACAACAAAGCCTTGATACGCCCATTTTTCCCCCTATGGAATACGATCCACAGAAAATATCAAGCAATATATCCAAGATCTATGCAACCCAGAGTTTGTCAACAGATTTGGTCTCTAGTCCTTACTCTCATCGTCTACACTAATATTCAGGCGGTTGTTTTTAAAACTTTGAAGAGGTTTTGAATTTCACTATCATATTTTTCCCTCTGAGCATTTGCGAAGGTCAAAGGTATAAAGATAAATATGTCTGAGAAAACATCAAACATTAACAACGTATTAGTAAACCATCATAGCTCAAGTATTTAGGCGTTACTTAAATTTTAATAAATGCTTTCTTCAAAACCCTTTGTTCAGCTCTGATTGATCTTAAACAGCTTTGTCTCCACAGAGATTTACCAGTAGAGTGAGTAAAATGTAAATTTATATTTTAATTTTTCCCTGTGGTTCCAGGTAAAATTTTCCTAGAAAATGAGAACAATTGCATTTACTCTTGCAGAGGCAAAATAATTCCCAGCTCCTTTGCCTAGTCTTAAATTTGGTTCATTGATTTACCCATAGAAAATATCTGAACAATAGAATATTCAACAAGACCCAGGCATTAAAAATAGCTGGTGTGGAAGTTGCAAATTCTGTGTTCTTGGTGTGGTGGCCTATACCACTCAAAACCATGTATTCCATCGCACCTTCTAATTGTCTGGTACTTTTCATTTGTACCAATTCCACTTTTGTGGGGCTTGCATGTAAAAAAAAAATAATGCAAGCAGCTTCTTCAGAAGTTGAGAAAAATCTCCTATCCTTACAAATGCTCTCTCAAGCAACAGGGATGGTACCACAGGCTTTGAGACAGATGGTAGCCAATCCAAATTCAGTATGGTAAGCAGGCACCACTCAATAAAACTTTAATTGCTGCATATGGTATCTGCTAACTTGTTTAGAAAATGGATATGCAGCATTAGCTCAAAGCATTTAAATGGCCTCATAGCACTGGACAGCATGTTGGGCTGCCACCTGGAAGACCCAAATTTCATAGCAGATGTAACAGTAGAAGAATAAAGCTGGTGGTTGATAGTCCTGGAATGGAGATGACATAGTCAGCACCCAGCTGTTCCCCCCACCCGTGCTGACTCCTATTGCTTTGGTGTCACTTCGACCAAGGCCTGAAATCACTCACATATTGTATTCTCTTCCTAAGGAGAGACAGAGAGAGAGAAAAAAAAAAAAAAAAAAAAGAAGAAAAAAAAAACAACCCAAAACCAAAACCAAAAATGCGCACTAAGCTATCCCCTAAGGCTGACATGGGAAGGGGTCCGTGTCCCTACCATACCCTGGGAAACGTGGAAGATGCTTTAGAATGCAGTTCAGGGAGAAATGAAAAAAAAAAAAAAAAAGGATAAAGATCTGGATGGAGAATGCCCGACATATGTGCAAATTTGTGCCAAAAGATGGGAGCCAAGACCGAAGAGAAGGTTCCTTCTGAGAGAGCCGAAGAGATCTTTGCAATTTATCATTTGCATTTGTCTTGCCTGGCAAACAATAAATAACACTTCACACTTGCTGAGGAGGTCAGCTTATCGGACTGCAGACTTCAGGGGCTGATAAGGAGCCAGACTTATCATTTCTCCAAACAGGGGCTCCTTCATCCCCTCCCAAGTTAGGTGGGGTGACGAGTACAAGAGAAATAGCATCTCAAGATCTCAGTCTATTTAAAGGCAAGGATATTAAAGGAAGGAACAAAACTAATTGTGTTTTTTTTTCTTTTCCAGAAAGATCACGGAGGAATATACACTTTTGAACATTAGTGCTCCGCGCCACCCCACCCGAATCTAAATTAAGAAAACCCACAAATGCACTTCCCAGACACACTATTGATTTCTGACCTGTAAATTACTCTCCATCAAAAAGGTTTTGGTGCAGACTAGGGGTTTGGAGTAGCCTGGGTACTTCTCAGCTGCAATCTGCATAATGTTTAGTATTCAGTGAGTTAAAGCAGGCAATGAAAGGGAACTGTCAACGCAATCTAGAAGATATAAAGAAATGAAGGGGGGGGGAGCCGTATGCTAATAATCCACTCAGTAATTAAGTGAAGATCGCTGCCAAGCGCCACTGCCACTTTCAAAGGGTAATTTGTACAGGAAATCATAGAGTCATTGTCAAATCATTTCAGGATAAAAGGAAAGTCATCAACTGAGATAAGATAAATGCTGGGTGTCTGGCAGCATGTGCCCTAGGAAATGCCTTTGCTTTTTAAATTTTTTTTTTAAAAAAAAAAAAAAACCTTGCAGAAGTGGGTCTAGAAAAACTTGACAGGTTGAAATGTACATTTACTATTAATAATAGGGGCAATCTATGCATGGATGCGTTTTTAAATAGGTTACTTGAACAAAAAATGGTAAAATAAATCAGTTAAGAGGACTTAACTTGTAACTAGGATGCTGCATGGGATTTTTTCTGTTCTTCTCCCCTCTTTTACCATGGAGAAGTTTTCAATCATTTCCCCTTTGCTTCCCTATTTTCGCTAAATTATAGTATTTCAAAAGTAGTATTAAGCATCCTGTTCTCTTAGAAAGACAATGCTTCCATCTCTGGAAAATTAAAATAAAATTTTTTTTAAATGAAATTGAAGTTGATAAAAACCACATTGCTCCCATTGCTTCCTTTCTATGCTGTTTTGATCTTGCTTCATCTCACAAGAAATATTGGAGAATTAATGCATGAAGTTTGTGAGGTAGCTATAGTCTTTGTGTAAGCGTGGAGAGTACAGGTTGTTGTTTTTCTAAATGTTATTCTTAGGGAAAAATCTCAACAAAAAGAGACATGTAGTCTGTTTGTCATTCAAATTTCCATGCTCCCTCATTGACTTAGTCTGACTTAACCTGTGTTAGACAAATGTCTCCAAAAAGAATAAATTGATGCATGCATTTGCGGGTAGTTATTTCCACACAGCTAAATTGATTCCTTGGATGAAATGTTTCACCCAAATATTTCCTTAAAACTGATGTCTTCTGTCATACTGAAAGAAAAGTTTGTTTGCTCTAGGGAGCAAAATGTCGCAATGTTTGAGACTCGCTCTTAAAGGACTCCCCATTCTGGCACTTGCTTCCACAAAAGCAAGGACGGGGGAGATCAAGACAGCGGAGCGTCATGGGCAACCTAAACATCAGACATATGTGAAGTTTATTCTTTACATGAGAACTATGTAACATGTTTTCTTTCTTTCTTTCTTTCTTTCTTTCTTTCTTTCTTTTTTTTTTTTGGAATTGCTTGGCACATCTTTTTCAGATGAAACCATACATTTTATAATAGGTGATTAATAAAATTATCCATTTAACCAACAGATAAAGAGGAACTTCCTTTGTGCTGGGCGTTGTAGTAAGACGCTGGCCCCACTATCAAAGAATTTATTTCTAATGAGAGAAGCGAACGAGCAAATAACTAATTCCTGTGTGTATTTTCATTCTTTAGGCGTTGTCCTTATGCATGTCAGGATTTGTCATTTGGTTCTTAAAAGGACCTTTGGCTAATTTTGTGTAGACTTCTACGGGGTACTTTCAGAACAGTTATGAACCTGTACCTTTGTCCTTGCTCCCTCGCTCCCTCCTTTCTCTTTCTCCCTTTCTCCTTGCTTTCTTGCCTTTATCTTTCTCTTCCTTCCATTTATCTACCATCCACTAGCTTCTGTTATCCATCTATCTGTCTGATCCTACGGTAACTACTATGTGATAAATATTGTGATATATGTCAGAACATAAAGGCAGTTGTGCCTTTGAAGTTGCAACTTAATGAATAAGTGGTGGGAAGGAGAATATAAAATTAAAGACAGCAGCTGTCATAAAACATTAGCCCTTGGTCCTATAGGCTAGATAACTATGCCCCAGGCAGAGTTTATAGAAGTGTTTTGAAGACTAAAATGGGAGTTACTGATTTAGCAAAATTGATCATTTGATTCTCCTGTAAATCTTGTCTCTTTTCTTAAATTTCAGTAAGTTCACGAAGTGATTGAGGAGGGAGATTATAAAGTAGACATACTGAGAGGCCTGAGGTGACTGTAAGAGATAAATGTCCATCCATCTATGTATCTGTATGTCTATCTATATCCTATGTCTTATGGTCAACTGTTAGAACATAGTAGTCTGGGACCTATTAGTCTAAGGGCATATAGTTTTACACAATGTATTAAAGTTTGTTAGGGACCCCTGGGTGGCTCAGTGGTTGAGCATCTGCCTTCAACTCAGATCGTGATCCCGGGGTCCTGGGATGGAGTCCCACATCAGTCTCCCTGCAGGGAGCCTGCTTCTCCCTCTGCCTGTGTCTCTGCCTCTCCCTGTGTCTCTCATGAATAAATAAATAAGATATCTAAAAAAAAAAAAAAAAGACAAAGTCCATTAGGAGAATACAAGAACTGATCTTAACAATGATCCTGAGTTGTCACAAACCTCTTAAAATTTATAAGGTTTTCCCTGGTTATTTAGTAAAATTAAGTTTATTGGGTATGATCAAATTGAAATGTTACTGTCTGTTTTGAAGAAAAAAAAAGCATAAACAAAACAGGTCTCCTAATGCATAGACCATACAAGCATACCTCATTTTATTGCACTTCACATGTAATACATTTTTTATAAATGGAAGGTTTGGGGGCAACCCTGCATAGAACAAGTCTTATGGGCACCATTTTTTTCCAACAGCATTTGCTCACTTCCTGTCTCTATGCAACATTTTGGTAATTCTCACATTTTTCGTTATTATTAATTTGTTAGGGTGATCTGTGATCGGTGTTCTTTGACGTTGCTATTGCAGTTGTTTTGGGAGCACCATGAACTGTGCCCATATAAGATGGTGAACTTAATGAATATGTGTCCTGACTGCTCCGTTGACTGGAGACTTTCCTGTCTCATGTCTTCTCCTCCCTCTCTGTGGGTTTCCCTAATCCCTAAAGTACAACAATATTGACATTAGGCCAGTGAGGAACCATAAATATCCTCTATGTGTTCAGCTGAAAGAAAGACTCTCATATCTTTTACTTTAAATCAAAAGATGGAAAAGGTTAAGCTTAGTGAGGAAGACATGTAGAAAGCTGAGATAGACCGAAAGCAAGGCCTCTTGCACCAACCAGTTAGCCAAGTTGTGAGTGCAAAGGGTAAGTTCTTGAGGGAAACCAAAAGTGCTACTCAGTGACCATACAAATGATAAGAAAGAGAAACAGCCTATGTGCTGATATGAAGAAAATTGGAATGATCTAGATAGAAGATCAAACCAGCCACAACATTCCTTTAAGCTGAAGCCTAAACCAGAGGAAGGCCCTGAATCTCTTCAATTCTGTGAAGGCTGAGAGAGAGGTGAGGAAGCTGCAGAAGAAAAATGTGAAGCTAACAGGGGTTGGCTCATGGGGTTTAAGGAAAAAAGCCATCTTGACGACAGAAAAGTACAAGGTAAGCAGAAGTGTTGATATAGAAGCTGTGGTATAAATTCTCCAGAAGATCTAGCTAAGATTAATGAAGAGGGCTACACTAAACAGATTTTTAATGTAGGTGAATCAGTCATATATTGGACAAAGAAATCACATAGGACTTTCATAGCTAAACAAAAGTCAATGCCTGGCTTTAAAATGTGGGCTGACCCTCTTGTTGGGGTCTAAGGCAGCTGGTGACTTGAACTTGAAGCCAACGGCCATTGACCATGTCAAAAAAATCCTAGGGCTAAAAATCCTCAAGAATTATACGAAATCTCCCCTATGTTCTATAAATGGAGCAAAAAAGCCTGGATGACAGCACATCTATTTACAACTTGGTTTACTGAGTATTTTAAGCCCATGGTTCAGACCTCCTGCACAGAAAAAAAGATTCCTTTCAAGATATGGTTGCTCGCTGACAATGTACCTGGTCACCCAAGAACTCTGATGGAGATGCATAGTGAGGTTAATGTTGTTTTCATGCCTAGTTACGTAGCATCCATTCTGAAGCCAATGGATCAAGGAGTACTTTTGACTTTCAAGTCTGATTATTTTAGAAATACATTTTGTAAGACTATCACTGCCTTACTGTATCTGGTGATTCTTCTGTTTGATCTGGATAAAGTAAATGAAACTGTCTATAAGGGATTCCTCATTCTAGATGTCATTAAAAACACTCATGATTTATAAACACAAATTGACATGTCAACATGAACAGGAATTTGGAAGAAGTTGATTCTAGCCTTCACGGATGACTTTGAGGGTTTCAGGACTTCCATGGAGGAAGTAACTGCAGACATAGTAGAAATAGCAAGAGAACTAGAATCAGAAGTGAAGCCTGAAGAGGGGAAAGGATTGTTTCCACCTCATGACCCATTTTAATGGATGAGGAATTGTTTCTTATGGATGAACAAAGAAAGTGGTTTCTTTCCTTTTTTTTTTTTTTAAAGATTTATTTATTTATTTATGATAGACAGAGAGAGAGAGAAAGGCAGAGACACAGGAGGAGGGAGAAGCAGGCTCCATGCCGGGAGCCCGATGTGGGACTCGATCCGGGGACTCCAGGATTGTGCCCTGGGCCAAAGGCAGGAGCTAAACCACTGAGCCACCCAGGGATCCCCAAGAAAGTGGTTTCTTGAGATAGAATCTGCTTCTGGCAAAGATGCTATGAAGTTCATTGAAATGATAAGGAAGGATTTAGAATATTATTTAAACCTAGTTGATAAAGCAATGGCAGGGTTTGAGAGGATTGACTCTAATGTTGAAAGAAGTTCTACTGTGGGTAAAATTCTATCAAATAGCATCATATACTATAGAGAAATGGTTTCTGGAGAAAGGGTCAAGCCACAGGGCAAACTTCATTGTTGTCTTTTTTTAAAGATTTTATTTATTTATTTCAGAGAGAGAGAGAGAAGAAAACAAGCAGAGGGAGCAGCAGAGGGAGAGGCAGAAGCAGGCTCCCTGCTCAGCTGGATCCTGGGACCCCGGGATCATGACCTGGGCTGAAAGCAGACCCTTAACCAACTGAGCCACCTGGATCCCTCAGTTGTCTTATTTTGAGAAATTGCCACAGCCACCAGCAGCCATCAACCTCAAAACAAGATCCTTCACCAGCAAAAAGCTTATGACTTGCTGAAACCTTTGATGATGGTTAGCATTTTTTATCAATAAAGAGTTTTTAAATTAAGATATGTATATATCTTTAGACAAAATGCTATTGTACACTTAATAGATAACAGTATAGTGTACACCTAACTTTTATATACACTGGGAAACCAGAAAATTCATTTACTCACTTTATTGAGATATTTGCTTTATTGTGGTGGTCTAGAGATGAACCTACAATATCTCTGAGGTAGTATCTCCCTGTACAGTGGGTTGATTATTTTCCATCTCATGATTTGGTTTAACTGTTATGTATTTAAAGTTTATTAAAGTTTGTGGTAATAGGTAAATTACAAAGCTTAAGGATATTTCTCAATTTTACATGAAATACCCTTTAATATACATTATTGTTCTCTAAGAGACAATTAGGACTATATAATATTTTCCAAATGTGTTTGACCATAATACTCCTTTATTTTTTTATTTTTTTATTATTTTAAAGATTTATTTATTTATTTGAAAAAGACAGAGAGCATGCACTAGTACAAGTTGAGGGAGGCACGGAGGGAGAGACTCTTCAAGCAGACTCCCTGATGAGTGTGAGACACAACCAGAGGTTGTGGCAGGGGAGGGATTTGGTCTCTGACTCATGAGACCTGAGGGAAAAACAACAATCAGACACTTAGCTGACTGAGCCTCCCAGGCGCACCAATAATACCCCCTTTTGGGAGACGTGATCATGAACATATCGATTCTGATAAAAAAGAAAATTTATCAAAGTTCCTATTTTACTGAGGCTTAAGAAAGTTGAACCAATCGTCTTTTTTACATCCACATATTTGATAAGCAAATTAATTTTAAAAATGGGTCATTTTTTCAAGACACTTGACTTGAAAGAGTTTAATATTAAAAGTTACTACCCAGTGAAGTTTATGTCCACTGACTGAGCTAAGAATTTCACATTACCATCTATTTAGTCCTTTCTACATCTCTGCATAGTAGGTGGGCACATCTTCATTCTAAAAATGAATAAAGAACGATTAATCTTATAACTGGTCAAAGGAAGATTTAAACCCAAATCAGTCTAGTGTTGAGGAAATACTCTCTTCTATGGCTTCTTTCATTTGAAGAAGCACCAGAAATTGTTTCAGAGGAGACCTGTAAACAAATTATTTATTTATAAATATATTTAGAAATTATTTTGAACCTAACCTGTATAAAACGTTCTGAGATTCCACTGAATATACCTAATGCTAGAATAATAGCTTTTAAATCTTTGTATTTTTGAGAAATCATAAGAACAGGATGGAGCCAAATATGTTTTTAGAAAACAAACGTACTCTGGTCTTATCAACCCATACAAGGAACAGTCTTAGAGAATAATGTGTTTTGCAACATGAAACATCTTATAAAGTTGATAATTAAAAAATCATTGAGAAATATAGACAGATATGTATAAAGGGACCAAAATATACTATACAAAGCAATTTTTTTGTAGTCTACCATTCTCTATAATAAGTAACTAATGAAATCAAGGAAATCAATTTTAATTTGTGTGGCTGATATCTTTTCTCATCTTGATCAAATTAACACATGGTTTCTTAGGAGGTAGGGATATGATTTCTAAAGTTGTTTTCCATTAATGTGTCCCCTCCCTATATTTGCAGGCCCCTCTTCCTATTTGAGTAGACTCCACTTCTCCTCCTCCTGAATCAGGGATGGTCTTTACACTTGCTTTACTAAACAGAATGCAGCAAAAGTGACACTGTGACAGGTTTGGGTCTAACTTTTAAGAGGATTGCAATGTCTTTCTGGGAGAATCCAACTGCCATGATATAAAGAAAGTTGAGCAAGACTACTGAACGAGGAAATATTACATGGAAGGGGACAAGTAAATGAACAATGAAATGCCAGGCCTGGGAGTGAAGCCTTCTTGGCTATTTCAACTCAGCCCAGTAGCAGCTAAAAGCCAGCTGAGTGAGTGGCCTCAGTTACTAGCAGATAGAGCAGAACCAACTGAGTTCTGCCCAAATTTTAGACCCACAGAATCACAAGAAATATTACATTGTTGTTGTTTAAAGGCTCTAGGTTTTGGTATGAATTATAATGTCATAGATAATTGAAAAAAAAAAGGCCGAGTTAAAAGAATTAAAGAATATAGAATGATTTAAATTCTTACCTACATTTTGCAAATTTATATGTGTATTTAAGGTAACCTTAATTTTTTTTAATTCATTTATTTATGATAGTCACACACACACACACAGAGAGAGAGAGAGAGAGAGAGAGAGAGAGAGGCAGAGACACAGGCAGAGGGAGAAGCAGGCTCCATGCACCGGGAGCCCGATGTGGGATTCGATCCCGGGTCTCCAGGATCGCGCCCTGGGCCAAAGGCAGGCGCCAAACCGCTGTGCCACCCAGGGATCCCCTAAGGTAACCTTAATTAATCAAAATTCAGGCTAGCAAATGTGCTACCTGATTCCTCAAATTAATGTTTTAATTCCCTGCTCTTATCCCAAAATGGGAAGTTCAGATAAAAAAAAGAAATTATAGGAAAAGACTTTGGACTTTCATAAAGTGAAGAGTGAATTCTGAGAAAACATTAGAAATACTTTTCAAAATGTCCATTTTTTTGCAGCATTTAAAAAATAAACTGTATGAAATTTAATGTCCAGGGCAAAATAATCAGGTTTTAGATTCAGTTTATAAAGTGTTAGTTATCCTTAGTAAGAATATGTTCCATTCATAATTCATTAAGAGAACTTTGATTAAAAAAAAAATCTCTGCATACTATTATTCCTAAAAGATTTTCAAAAAGTCTTAAAGGAAGAAATTTAATTTAAATTTATTATGGCCGATTTGCTTATTCAACTAAACGGTTAAGCAGCCAGCTCTTTGAAGCCTGGATGTTAGAAGGATGGCAACCATACTTCAGAAGAGTGATTTTTAGAAAGCAAAAAAAAAATCCTAAGTAACTGTGCTATTTAGAACCAATTGCCATAGTGTTCCTGAGCAATAACCAGTTTCCCAGCAGAGAATTTTATTTAGTATGGATGGTTTGCAATAGCTGGAAGGTCAACTTGCAATGTGACTTGCATTTTTTCATAGGCAGGTCATGACCCAAATCACTGAAGGGGGAAAAAAAAAAGCACCCTCTATTTTTCTAAACTTCCTGAGACTCACAGACTTCTTAATACATGGAAATAGCTTGGAAGCCTGACTGTATGAATGGTCCAATCACAGCCTCTCATTTTCTCCTTTGGAAACGAAGGTGCTATTCACAAGCCTATTGGAAATTCTCAAACACAAGCTAGTCCCGAACATATTAGAAAATATTAGTTAGTCCAGCACTTTCCTTGATTTAAGTAATAATTGGTGTGAAAATTATTTTGCTAACGCTAATTAATATTAAATAGGAGTGGGTTTAAAATAGCACCTTTTTTCCCTCAAGGTATCACAGAGGAGATTTACAAAGTAATGAGTTAAAATACTGGGAGCAGCGTGATTCTGCTGGCAAATGGATCAGCCATTATGTGCCCAACAATAGTTCACACACGTATAAGTAATTAATGTCCTTCAGATGTACTTTATCATACTTACTTTTCACAGTGTTAAATTATTACCCTAATTTTTATTCCAAAGACTTTCCTATTTATCTGGTATTGAATTATTTTATTGAGCATATTACCATTTATTTAAAAAAATCACTATCATTTCTATTATTTTTGAAGGAGCTTTCTAGTTCATTGCTCTGCATATAAGCTCACGTGCCACTTCTTGGGTATTATAAAAAATTTAAAATAAGAACAGCATAAAAATTAAAAACCCAACCAGACTGAAACCTATTAATTGCTTTGTTTCGCTATGTGCAGCCACCAAGGTATAGTAAATAGATCTCTCTTTTCAAGTTTGTGTAGGGCAAATGCATATTTTTTTGGTGTGGATGTGAAATAGGTTTGTGATTATATTTACTATTCTCTTTTTAAGCCAAAACAGATCAGTCCATTTTATTCTATTAAGCATTAGATATACAGCATTTTGCAAAAGATAAGTAAATCAAATAATTTGTTTCGTTCAAGTACTTTTCATGAATGAAATATCAGACTAGTTTGGAGGTTAGCCACTGATGTTAATGATTCATCTTTCAAAATGAATGCGATAGTTTTATGCAATCAGTGAATGGCCAAGATTTCACAAAGGGTGATTGCTGAACGCACAAAGTTGAAAAAAAAAAACAAAACAAAACAAACCAATACACAGAACAATAAATGCTGTGGCAAGGAATAATTATTGGTCTCACAAATCCTAATCATTTTATGGTTTCTCTTAATAGCAGTTAAATATGTTCTTTGAATTCCTTTATCTGTAACAATATTTAGATTTTCTCTTTTTTTTTTTTTTTCCAGGCTTCTGTTGGTGATATTTTCCAAATCAAGTAAAGGAAAAGAAAACTCAGTCATTATAAAACATAAAGCAATCTGTAAAATTATAAAGCTTTTTCCTCCCTCTCCCCCACTCTCCTTCCCACATCAAATGTAGACCATATGCCAAGGCTACTCCTTAACTATAACTGACTGTTGTTACTGTAGTAATCAGTCTCTGTCAGAGCAATTACTTAAAATCATCCGTCCTGGTTGTTTTTCACAATCCACAGCACACTGAGCAGAACAATGCAGCTGACAATCCCAGTGGCACAGATGGAATTATCATACCTCACACCCCGCCTGACTGACAGTTACCTGCAGGAAGGGGGAAGGACCCTATCATCTGGAGGGGCAGCTTTCTTGTTGCCAAAGAGGGAGAGAGAAAGCCCTGGCTGCACCTTTGTCATCTAGGGAACCAGCAGACACCTCCTCCTGGCATGTGCAAAACAAACAATGACATTATTCTCCTGGATGGCAGCGGGGCGGGCACCGTCCGCGTGGAGGCACCGGTTTGAAGATATTAAACAGGTTAATCGATAGGTGTTCCAGCCTTCGCAAGGCCCTAATTAGCAGACCATATGGATTGAAATTCATTAGCCTCTCCTGCCTTTTGCCAGATCAATATTTCCGGGAACTGGCCCAAACTACATTGTTCAGAAATATGTTCGTTTCTTATATCTCCCAACCAATAGTTGTTGGGGTGTTTGTGGGGTGTGTGTGCATGTGCGTGTGTAGAGTTGTGACAAAAGACAGTGTCAGGGTGAGGGCCGGAGAAGCAGATGGAGTCTGACCCAATTGCATCAAGTGGTCCAAGCCCCATCCTATCCGGGGGAGCAAGTTTTTGAGTGAAAGTCCTCTTAACTAAGCACATGGTGTCCTTTCTCACCCTGCCTTTTATTCAAAACAAACAGGCACAGAGAGGAAGAGGACAGTCTTCGGGCAAGGGGGTGGGAGAGGAGGAGGCGAGGATTTTACCAGGGTGGAAAAGTGAATCCTGAACTGTTGCTCCCCAAAGCCTGGCGTCTCCCCGAGGGGGGCTGGCTGCAGTCACTGGGCCCGGAGCCTCTGCTTTAATGGAAGGCCCTGCGAGGTCTGCGCCTCCCTAATACTAAAAGCTAGAAATGCATTCATATTCATTCCCGGTGAATTCAGCTCCAGATAATTAGGGGAAGGACGATGGGGACAACTTCTGGGTTTCCAACCCTTAGCCTTGCCCTGTCTGTGCCAGACGAAGCACAGGGGCACATGAGCATGACGGGGACACATTCCCAGCACGCAGATGCTAAGCTTGTACCCGCACCTGTATGCACACATATGCTTTTTGTACCATTTTTTTTTTCTTTTTGACGTGGTCAGATTCAAAATGCTAACAGAGGAGGAATTCATTTACTTCAGGAAGGAGGAAAAATAGAAGGCCTGACTCCTTCTGGCAGGCTGATGGGGAACCCGCATGAATCATAAACCTCTACGGGCCCCCAGTGGGGTTTGTTGAATCACGTTTAGCCCATCGTGTGGTTCTATGACTGTCCTTCTGCTAGACTTCTTGGAGGTCTCTCCTTATTTGGAGCTGGACTATTGAAGTTCCAGGATACTCCTGGGTGATCGGAAGTTATCGCATTGCCATTTAGAAAACTGCCCCACATAGAGGCTGCTAAAGAGGCAGCACCAAATACAGGCCTTCTGGCAGGACTTGTTTCTTGGGTGTCAGGGGATTTTCACGTGAAGCCAGTCCAGCTCTTTTCATTTGGCATCCGTTACATTTGGGCACTGCGGTCTGGGAAGTGCTTCATCACTAAAAATCTGGGAAGCATTGGGAGACCCTGTTCTACAAAGGTTGGGGGGCTAGTCTCCACCTGCAGGTTTGGGAAAGGGGGGTAGGGGACAGAAAAGACTCCCTGCATTGACTAGGAGTCAGTGACCTGTTGGAAACAGAAGGAAAGGAGACGATGTAACCTGAGGTCATAGTTTCCACCTGAGCTAACCAAGACGGTGGCCCCCAGCCCTGCGTGGCTAGCAAGCACTGAAAACACGGTGTTTCCGACTCCAGAAACGCTGTAAAGTACACACCCGATTTTGAAAACTTAAGTAGAAAAAAAGAAGGCAAAATATCTCATTAATAATTTTTGATGTTGATGGTATGTTGAAGTGGTAACATTTTTGAGATATTGGGTTAAATGCACTGTATTATTAAAATTACTGTTACTTGCTTCTTTTTACCTTTGTGTGTGTGTGTGTGTGTGTGTGTGTGGCCACTAGATCCTTTAAGATTATATCTGTGGCTCACATTGTATTTCTATTGCGTAGTGTGGGCCTACACGATCCATACCCTATGTCAGTCATGACATGTGTTTTTTTTGTCTTTAAACCTTTATAGCAACTTAGTGAGGGACTATTCCCTATTTACTGATGGGAGCCAAGCATCAGAAACATCAGGGAACTTGCTTAAAACATACAGTTACCAAGTAGGAGAACTGTACACAGAACAGATTGGTTTCATTCCAAAGGCCCTCTTCTTTCCAGAAGGTCTTACTTCTTCCATGGCCTATGGCTGATCCCTATGAGTGGGGGTGAAAATAAGGGTTTTGACTTCTAATGCATACTTTGTCACCTTTGCCGAATCTACTGTTTCTTGACGGCGATGCTATTGTCCTGAGGGTGGGGAAAGTTCTAGCTCAGGGTCTGTGCAGGGTCTTCAGTGTCCCTGGCCAGTAACTCCTTCTGAACTCCCATGACTGCGATGGTCAAAAGACCTCCCCCATCATGTTCAGATAACCCCTAGGGGAGTAGTCCCAGCCTGCTTCTGGAGACATTAATCTATAGACCAGGAGGTCTGCAAATTATAGCCCAAAAGCCACATCCTGTTTTTGTAAATAAAGCTTTCTTGTAACATAGCCATGCCCATTTGTTTACATATTGTTCATGGCTGCTTTTGCACTGCAAAAACAGAGTTGAGCAGTTAAGACAGAGCCTGTACGGGGTGCAAAGCTGAAAATATTTACAATCTGGTTCTTTACAGAAAAAGATTCTAGGCCCATCTTGATCCATCTCCACATATCATTCTGCCTATCAATTAACACTCTTGCTTTAGGACTTGGATTTTTAGGGCTTGTTGCTTCTTGATTCCCATTCCTTGCATTTCCTACCTCCTGGGTGCGCTATTCCCATTTCGCCATACACATCAACTTCTAACATTTGTTTTGCCACTTCCAGCTCTTTCTGTAGTGGTATTGCAGTTAGAAAGCCCAAATTCCATTCTGGGGGCTGCCACCTACTAGTTGGGTGTCCTTGGGCCAGTCTGTCCTTATCTTTTTTTGAGGCTTCCTTCTCCCATCTGTTATGGAGGGCTAACCATCCTTCCTTCTTAAGAATAATGGTGACTAGGAAAGTATCTAACGGTATTAGAGCACCTAAAATAATACCTGGAACATCACAGGTCTCTCTTCTTTCCCTATGCAGGGTCTAGAACCAAGACTGCCCGATTCTCTTCTCTGTGCTCGTGGATGACCACATCTCCATGGCGGTTTTCATCTGTTCCCCTCATTGGTTCTAGTGTTGCTTCTAGTGTGGCTTCTGCAGGCCTCGACACCCTTAGGTTGAGAGTATTTCTCTCACTAGCATTTGTTTTTTTCAAACAGGCCAGTCGATGACCACCCGTACCAGGGATCTAATGAGAAGGGTCACCGAAATAGACTGCTCAAGCATAGAGGAGGGCATTGAATTCAATTTGTAGTTGACCAGATGCTTAGAAATCAAAGAGGTGTCATGTTGTCTTATTGCTTAAAGCAAGTAAATAACCTTGCAAAGAAGTTCAGAATTAATTGGAGTTGAAATAATTATAGACGATGATAAGCCAACTACCAGAGAAAAGCAATAGTCAAGCTGTGTGGTAACAAATGCATTGATTAACATATGTCAGGACAGCACTGAACGTAGCTGAGAAACACAGAATTATGAAGGTGAAAAAAATTACCGGCTTCCACAACAGTTTGTAGTTATAGCTCAGTTCTCGATTTCTGAGATCAGAGAGACTCCATCCTTTGGGGTGGGGGGGGAAGTCCATTCCAATGGGGGAGATATTAGTCTGAAGGGCCAGCATGCCATATGACTGGCAAAGCCACTGATTTAGAATAAATAAGTGTATGTTAACATTCGTACAGAGACCCTTTGATTTTGTGACCAACCGATCGGTGGATCGTCCCCAGCTCCTGCAGTTTGAACGAGGTTCACGGGGTCATTTCCCTGCAAACGAGGACCTCTGTACTACTCAAAGCAAAAAAGTGACCTATTAAAGCTGAAATGCCTTCCGCTGGAGAACTTCAGAGAAACCACTTCACCTAAAACGAGCCCGGTGAGTACAAAAGGACTGGCATGTGACCCATTTCTAGCCCGCAACTGAAAAAGAATCCTGGAATAACACCTATTTGTGCGGCTCAGGAATTTTCAAAGCACTTTTATGTCCCCGGACTCATATGTGGAATGACCAGGTCGACTCACTTATTGAGAGAAAACAAGATTGCTCTTTGCAGATATAAACCTCCTCCCACCCTCCTGATTTTTCTTTTCTTTTTTTCTTTTTTTTTTTTTTTCACAGAATTTAGGACATGACTCAGTTTCTTAACACATTGGGGGAAAATTTCTTCAAAGAATGGAGTGATGTGTGAAATTAAGAAACAGAAGGAGCATAAGGAAGACAATATGGTAACACACAGTTAAGTTTCCAAGACTTGAGAATATATCTCTTGCAAAATCTCCCTGTATGCTAAAGTGCATTTTGTTTATTCTAGCTCAGTGGCTCAGCTGGTCATGTAATATGTTAGCAACTGGCAGGCTGAAAATGTAGAGCAAGGGTGGACTATCAGGGCTTCCATCAAGAGGAAACTCTGGGGCTTGGTGTTAGTTTGTAGAGTCTAGGGGCACTTCCCAGGATGACTTGATGGGGAGAAAAAGAAACGGAAAATAAAGAGAATGATGTAATAGGACAAGTCGCTCAGACTTAATCAATGGTTAGCATCCCCAGCCCCTCGCAGACTCTTCCATATTAGTAAAACATAAATATATCCTCCGAGGATTGCAGCTTAATTGGGATTCTTATTATCGTAGCCAATACGGGCTCACCCTAAAGAGAAGTGTCACAGTAATTGCACATTCATTTGGTTTCAGACTCTGCTAGTTGAAGGGAGGATACTGTTCAGCACACAATGCATTCAGGGAAGAGAAAGCCACTTGGCCAAAGAACTGAGCAAGCCACATCGTTTTCTAGCAAGCGAGTTCTTGCTGGGGAGGTGATTACCAACATTTTATATTTTGCAAAAAGCCTTCTAAGCATTTGATGGAATGTGCCCTCATTCACTCTCCTGCTGTTTTCACCTTCATTTATAGATTAGGAAACTGAGGTTCAGTGGCTTGGAGATACCTGCCAGGGTCACACGGTAATTCAACAGCAAAGTCTCACAAGAGCACGCAATCACAATAACAGAAGGATTTAAAAATAGCCTTTCGATTCATTTGTGGAATGAATTGTACCTACAGGCTTCTTTTTGGCTTGAAAAACAGACATGTTTCCCTACCTCCTTTATGCTGATCTCTTTATACTTTTAAGATAATAGATTTTTTCTTTCAAGGAAAAAATATTTTACATTTCTCACAAAAAATGCAATTCCATTACGAAACCCCATAAAAACAAGTAGAGGGTATTGTATTTTAATTAATATTCTTATGTCCATAATTATCCCAATATCTTTTCTTCTGTTTAGGTCCATTGACCAGTGTTTATTTTCAGAGTTGTCGTGAAGGGTCACATCCACTTACTGAATCCTCTGTATTAGAAAAAGATGATTGTGGGGGCGCCTGGGTGGTGAAGTCGGTTAAGCAGACGACTCTCGATTTCGGCTCAGGTCCTGATCTCAGGGTAGTGAGATCAAGCCCCGGAGTTGGAACATGGCATCTGTTTCTGATTCTTTTCTTCTCCCTCTACCCCTTCTGTTCATGCTCTCCCTTTCTCTAAAATAAATGAATAAATCTTTAGAAAAAGGTGATTATTTGCTAATTGTTCCCTTCAGATCTGCAAAGTCAAATGCTCCATAGTCTCTCCTGTAACTACCTCTCCGTTGGTTGTGTTTTAATATCATGAGACATTTTTCAAATTTCCCAAGGACATCTGAAAACTCGTAATCGACCTCTGAGTTCTTAGCATTGTGGATTTTCTGCTAACCAAATAGCAGACTGTTTATTTAAAGACCCCCTAATTTTTTTTTTAATTTTTATTTATTTATTTATGATAGTCACAGAGAGAGAGAGAGAGAGGCAGAGACACAGGCAGAGGGAGAAGCAGGCTCCATGCACCGGGAGCCCGATGTGGGATTCGATCCCAGGTCTCCAGGATCGTGCCCTGGGCCAAAGGCAGGCACCAAACCGCTGCGCCACCCAGGGATCCCTAGATCCCCTAATTTTTATAAGCCTAGACAGCACTCCTATAACTGCAGACTCAGTGTAATTGTGCCAATAACCCCTGAACCCTAAATAGGATATTGTTAGATATCTGAATTCCCAAATTACAGATCTCAAGACCCTTAAGGTCTTTTTCTCTCTTGGTAGAATAAGGGCTGTAGGATTATATGAAAAATTAAGCAGCTCTACTCTCAACAAAGACAATGAAATTGAAGACCAAACTCAACTGGCAAGGCCAGGCAATTTCTATGTTACTGTTCACAAAGAGAAAAGAATCACTGGAGAGGAAAAGTCCGAACTAACCAGATCTCTGTTTAGCATGAAATATCCTAGAATTTTGGAGGGAATATCTTAATAGCCTCAAGATTAAATTTTTTATTTTATTTTTTTATCCCTAATATTTGCCAATATAAATCATCTTGAAAATCAGTGACAGACCCATCTCCTTCTCATTTCACTCTCATCTGTCCTTCTCAGAATCCTTGGTAGTTGCCCGGTGCTTACAGGCCATCACATTTCTAAAGGGGTCACTACTGAAAGACCCTCTACTTCCTGGTCCCCTTCTAGAACCATATCTATGATAGCTTGACTATTCCCAGAACCGTTCCCAGAATATATCCACAACTTCTCAACATATCTTTGGTGTAAAATGCTCTTCCATTCCTCTGCCAAGTCTTCCTTCTTCTTCAAAATACTGCGTAGGTCCCATGTTTTCTGTGAGACCACTCATAGAATGCTGTGCATTAATATTTGTTTCCTCCATGGCAGTTCTGTGATTTCTTTTACTTGTAATATTCATTTAGCACCTAATACATGCTACACCGTATATTATTATATGCCTCAATCATTGTGCTTCCAGGTTCTGTGTATGTCGCAAGTGTCGTGTCCCTAGAACCCTGTACTCTGTAACATCTTGCGGCATCGATGATGATCGCTAACACAGACTGCTACGTGCCAGATAAACGAAGGGGTCCAAGCACCTCATAATTAATAACTCATTTAATTCTTGCAGTAATCTAACAGGTAGGTGCCATTATTACATCTGTGTAAAAGATGACAAAACTGAGGCACAGAGCAGATAAAGGACTTACCTTGTACCACCCAGATCATAAACGATGGAGTTGAGGTTAGAACCTGGGTGATTTATTTGGACTCCCATCCACTTAAGTAATATGCAATACTGTTAATTATTGCAGAAAAAGGCATGGCATTTTGTAATTATGAACTAATATGTTTTTTTTTTTTACCACATGAGAAGATAAGCCATTCTAAAATAGGTCATATTTAAGTCAAAAAAGGTATTTCTTCATAGAATAAAATTTGGGGGATGAGCATCATTTTGTTTTCTTAAAGGAACAAAGATGCACCTATTTTTATAGAATTGTATTAGGACGTGAACCGATATTCAGATGACTCTGACACCTAAGCATCACTGCTTCACACAGGCACCCATGTCTCTGTAGAAGAGCACTCTCGCTCCATCCCCTGTATTCAGCATCCTGCTGCTTGAGGAGAAACACGAGGAAACAAGAAGGATATTTTTTTGTAAAAAAATCTTGAAATAGCTGACTTAATATCGAATGTGTCTGATAGATCTTATCATTCAAAATGATAAGCATGCCTTCATAAAAATACAGTAGTTTAAGGGTGAGAGGTGGCAAGACTTTATTCTTTACTTTTTTCTAATTTTCAAGGGACTCTAAGAGACCAACGAGTGTCCTGGCCATATTATGTCAACCTGGGCCATCTGTGGGTCTGAGATCTCCTATTTAAAAAGAAAGCTGTCACTCGTGAGGTGTTTTATTGTGGTGCAAACTGGATGAATATTTGAAGGTTTTTGTAAATTTGATACCTAGGGATTCCTTAATGCACAAACTTCTAAATGACATCTGTTGATGTTTACTGTTTTTTTATTCTTAGTATAGATTTTATAATCAATATTTTCATTAAAATTTAATCATGTAAATTAGTAGCTTCCACAGTTTGTTTGAGAAGCCTTAAAACATTTATACCTTATGACCATTAACTCTGCTTATAGGAATCTATCATTAGGAAATGATAAGAAATGCAAAAGGAAAAATTGGAAGCAGGATTGTTTATTGCAGCATTACTTATGCAGTGAAAAATAAAATCTCCTTAAAGATCCTGAATTGGAGGAAGTAAATTATGGTACAGTTGCACAATGGAATATTTATGTAGTAATTAAAAATGAAGAGTGCTTTAATGACATGAAAATGCTTTTAATAATCAGTAACGTTAAGCAACATGCAGCACACAGGATTGTATGTACAGTGTGATTATAAATATTAAAGAAGAATAGATAGGAAAGAAATCAGAGGATATGCTGCCATAGAAATAGCAAAAGAAGAAACCTGTAGAAAAAAGACAAGAAGTAATTATGAAACAATATTTATAAGGGTATCGCTGTGCAGTGTCATTGTGGCTGACAGTGCACAGCGATAGGTGACATTTTCATCTTTATGCATTTCTATAATTTACAAAAATTTTTAATGTGGGTTAACTACTTTTATTATCAGAAAAAAAACCTTGGTAGGCAGCCCTGGTGGCTTAGCGGTTCGGCGCCTCCTTCAGCCCAGGGTGTGATCCTGGAGACCCAGGATCGAGTCCCACGTCAGGCTCTCAGCATGGAGCCTGCTTCTCCCTCTGCCTGTGTCTCTGCCTCTCTTTCTGTGTCTCTCATGAATAAATAAATAAAATCTTAAAAAAAAAAGAAAAAAATTCTTGGTTTAAAAAAGTGAATTGCAATTTCAATAGAAATGGGTAGGGTTCAGTTAACGATGATAAAATACGAGTTCTGACATTTTACATTTTGAAACGATTATTGAAGTCATCGATGGTCACACAATAGTGTTCAGGTATATGGCCAAGCAAAACCCTGAAAGACTTATCCATCGAGTGGAAAATATTAGCTACGTGCAGGTAATCTCTGGGTCTTTCGGCTGTCTTCTTTATCACATCCTCCTTCAAGGCGATTTCTAGCATACATTTGTCAATAATTAAGAATTGTGTAAAAGTCATTTCTTAACATATAGCTATTACTTTATGCAATTGTTTTGTGAATAAACATTATCAGAGTCTTTCTGAAAATTAACTATGAAGCAGGGATATACATATTTAACCACTTATAAGAAGTACACTAGAGGCTTTGTAGTATTTGCTTCCAGCCTAATTTAATTTACTCAGGGAATTTATTCAGCAGATATATATATATATATATATATATATATATATATATATATATATATATATATATATTTATATTTATATTTATATATATATTTTTAATTTTCCTCATAGCTGTAGAATCTAATACATTTGTGAGTGTGTGTGTATGTGTGTGTGTGGGGGTGTGTGTGTCAATGACTCTTCTCAGAACAGAATTCATTCAAAAATATTGTGTTTCGATCCAAGACTTTTTTTGTCATCTCTAAAAATCCAGAGAGAATAAAAGGGACAAGGGGATGGGCTGGGTTATATCCTTCGGGCTTCCGAGTGAAGCACAAGGCTGAGACACATGTATGATGTGTCTACCTCTGAATAATTATTACACTAGAGAAATCTATTTGTAATTCATACTGCCATGTTTCCATCTCTAATATGTTATTAATGATATTCATTCCGAAGAGAAGTAGTGAAAATAGATTTTTACATGAGCCTTTGTGACTGCCCCTCATGCATGTCTCTGTATGGAAGCATATAGAAATGCAAAATAAAAATTTGTGGGAAAGATGTTCTTTGCTGTATTGTTTATAAGATTTAAAAAAGGTGAATCATTCTAAATACTCAAGAGTCAGAAAAGGGAGAGTCCATAAAGACTTTAAATCATCATTAAAAAATATTATGAAGGAGTTTTATTGAAATGGGAGAGTTATTTTAGTAAGTTCAAATGTAAAGGCCTAAACCAGCACATGAAATTACTGGTAGTGGCTAATTAATAAGTGAATTCTCAGATCTCTCCGTCTCTAATTATTTTTTAGTGGAAAAGCAGAATTAACTTTGTTTAAAGGAAATAGTGTTAACTCTGGTAGAACTCCAAAGTCTTAATGGCTGATATGTTTCAAACCACATTTCTCAATAATGGAATGACCCAAAGTAATAGTCCCTAGAAGAATTTGTTGCCGATCAAAATCATAGTTCCAACCGAGGCTAACTAACTGCATTTAGGAAGAGTAGGGAATTTTGTGATTGTCTCCATAACTCCTTTTATAGATGAAGAAACAACCCCAGCTACTTATACACTGAGCTGAAAAGAGAAGCAGTTTTCTTCTTCTCCCAGTGTGCAGGGCTCGTTCTCTGAGACAAACCAGCCTCTCTTCTCTGGGGAAATCTGTGCCACATTTTTCAAACTGAGCGTATTCCTTTAAATCCACAATTCCTCCATCCCTGAATTAAAAACAAGAGCAAAACAAAACTAAACTGAACCCCAAACACATGTAAGGGGAAATTACGAATGTAACATTTGATTGTTTTGATTTATTTTTAATTATCCCTTCTACCTTTTGTCTTAATTGGGCAAAGGCAGTAAGATTTGTTCTATGCAATTAAGAGTAGTTATGTGCAAAGAAAATGGAGTCCTATTTTAGATCTTATTTGAACTGGCTCATAGTTCAGTATGTTGCATGAAAATTAGAACAAGTATAATATTTAAAAAGCTAATGAGTTTTAGTAAAAATATCCTCACAGAATGAAGTGCTGGGAAATTTTATGCATTGAATTGGGAGTCTAAGGTTTTGGGTTCCCTGCCCCCCCCACACACACAAAGCAGAGTTTGGGAAAAGATTATAGAGTATCTTGAATTCAATACCCTTTGAGCTGTCATCTCAAAGATTTACTTAAAAAAAATCTACGATAGAATTCTACAGAGCTTTTCTTAGAAGGAACTAAAGAATATTAGAAGTACTATGACAATAGCACTTTTCCAGGAACTCAGAGAAATCAGGTCATGCTTAATGAAATCAGGCAGCAGCCCTAAAGTCAAGGGGAATGTTCTGGCTTCTCTTTCTTATTTAGTTTTTGTGGGAATCAGAGTTTTTGAGATTCCTCCGAGTGTTTTTCTTATAAGCTTCTGATTTCTAATCCAAAATATATTATGAGCAGTGGAAGTACACACAACAGAAAGAAAAGGAAGTTAACATATATTTGGCACCTGTTTTATGGATCCGCATCGTGCTGGGTGCATGGATTATCTCATTTAATATAAGCGGAGGAGGAGTTGTGCCAGCAGCTCAAACCATACACAATGTAAATGTAAGACAGTCAATTCAATGCTGGCAGCGAGGGCAATAGCTCCTGGGTCCTCCTCTGGGTCTCTCGGTTAGGTCATGATCCCATTGCAAAGACTAGATCTGTTTTGATCTATATAAACTTTATATTTGCCATGTGAGTTTGGGATGGGGGGTGGAGAGGGGAGGAAGAGGAGAGCCAGTATTTAACATGCAGCCCATTTTCATTAATTCAGTGGATATCTATTGAGCACTTACTCTGCCAGGCGCTGTTGTAGGTACTGGAGATAGAGTAGCGGAAAGACAAAGTCATCATTCTCTTGGAGATTACGGTCTGCTCGGGCGACGCAGGTATTAAACAGATAGGTCAGCGGACATAATAAATAGTAATAGTAATAAATAGTCATAAATCCTCAGCAAAGACTTGAACCGGAATGATTTATAGAGAGTGGCTAGCCATCTACTGGAGGTGGGATGGGTAGGGATGGTTTCCCTGTGAGACGACGGCATATGACATTTTATTTTATCTTTGCCATAACCCCCAGAGGTAATGAGAGCCTTATTTTAAAAGCGATGTGAGGTTAAGCCCCTGTCAAAGGGCACATAGCTATGACTTTTTCCTGCCCAAATTCATGTTGGACTTCAAGATTTTTTTAGTATATTTGGATAGTGGAGATTTCTCTTTTGCTTTTCCAGATTCTGAGGTTTTATTTATTATTTTATTTTAATTTTATTTTATTTTTTAGATTCTGAGGTTTTAAAGGAATCCTAGCTTAGGGAGAGCAAGGCGAGACCCCTCCTAGAAGCACAGGGAAGTGCCAGGACAGTGTGGTGGGTTTTCTCTTGTAATCCAACAAAATAATTAACGGGGGCAACACTGCTCATCGCCACTCTCAAACTTTTCAGCAGACATCTTCCCTGTGGTAAACACTTAAAACAAAGATCCATTTTCTGGCTGGCTGATTTGTTTGTTTGTTTTTCAATATCTTTGCCTCTCTGGAAAGCATGTTTGTCCTAGAATGTAGTATTTTTGCCAAAGTCCCACACTGAGGACTGCTCCTCAGGATGGCCTCGTACAGAATGTGTGAATTTCCATCATCAGCTAAAATGTGAACTTGAACAATAGACAGTTGGCTCCCCTCCAGTCCTAAATAAAGCTGTGTAAGAGCTCTGTACAATTCTCCCCGCGTTCAAGGGGGGAGGCGGGGCAGACAGCTTGCAGTTCTTCACATGCTATTTAGAGACTCTCTTTTTAAGGAAAATTCACCCCTTTCACCTGTTCCGATGAACCACAAGGCCTCTTCTGTCTGCAAAGTGACCCCCACTCACAGTGTCCCCGGGGGTCCTAAGCAGCAGGTGGCGGATGGGACGTGCTCCTTGTGGACGAAGGTGTAGCTTCCACAGGTTTCCGCAGGGAGTTCCTATCTGCTTGGTTCTTTTCTAAGATGAGCTTGAGCCTAATTTTGTGAAATGTCTAGACTGCTTTCTGATTGTGCCTTTGGTTTTCTGTCCTTTCTGCGTCTACCAAATACCACCACATTCCAAACTTCAGGGCTTTCCCTCTGTCAAGGGAAGCACCAGCTCAGGGTGGGATTTCTTCTGATTCACATTTGTTACGTAGAGTTTCGGTTGCTGTGCTGGGGGGGGGGGGGGCTTTATTGAAAGCGAATCAGACCAGGTGTTCACCCTCTCTTCTGATCTCTGTCTCCTGAACTTCCATCTCACACCCTCACTTGCAGCAGGGCATCTCCATCTCGAGGTTCTAGAATTTTCTGAGATTCCAATAGCTGCTCCCCTTCTCCATCCCCTAAGCTGATTCCTTCCAGTGGTTTTCTGGCTTTGTGTCGGTGACGCCGCGTCCTTTCAGTCACCCGTCCCTGTTGGCAGATCTTTAAACTTGACTTGGCCGTGGTCTTTTCACAGTGGAAGCAGCTGTCTTTCCACTCCGGTGGCAGGACCTTAGTCACAGACCCTAGCAGCTCATCCCTGGGCCACTGTAATAATCCCTTAGTTTCTCACCCCGCCTCTGAGTATCTTCTCTTCCATCCACCCTAGACACAGGCCGGTGCCACCTTCAACTTTCCAGAGCATCTTGTTATCTGACATGAGACTGACTATTCAGAAAACTCTGGATGCCTGCTAGAGGGGCTTTCAAGGTCTTCCATAGTCAGATCATCTAACCCCCAAAGTCTCCTGCTCCATCACCTTGCATTGATGCTCTGCACACCCGGATTGGCTTCATGCCTGTTCTCACTTTTGCTTTTTCTCTTCAAGACTCTCCTCCTCCCCCACTCCAATGGTTTGCCCTTTCACTCCTGTGCGCAGAATTGAGCTCCTTCTCGGAAAGTTTGGCTCAGTCTGACCTGTTTTCTGAAACCTTCCTGAGTGTGTCACCTCCCTGAGACTCCTGTGGTGGTTGCTTTACCTGGACTCACTACGTGTAATAGACCGTAGAATGTCTCTGTCGTGCCTCACCCCCAGATTAGTTGCTGAAACCCTACCTTCAGTGTGATGGTATTGGAGGAGGGATCTTTGGGAGGTACCTGTGTTTAGATTAAGTCATGAGGGTGAGTCCATAACAGGTTAATGCTCTTAGAAGGAGGGAGGGTGGGAGAGAGAAATCTTTTTTTCTCCATAGGCATGCATGGAGGAAAGTCCATGTGGGGATGCAGAGAGAAGTATTGTCTACAAGCCAGGAAGCTGGCTGTCATCAGGAACCGAATTTGCTGGCACCTTGATCTTGAACTTCCACCCTGTGAATCTATGAGAAATAAATATTGTTGTCTAAGCCACCCAGTCTACAGCATGTTGTTATAACCCCCAGAGCTGACTGAGATGCTACAGCTATAGCCTATTTGACCATCAAGTCTACCACCTTCCTCTATGCTCGCCTTTTCTAGTCACCCTGGGGTCCTGGCTGTTAATGGAACAAACAGAGCGACTTTCAGCAGGAGGGAGGGCTTTTGTGCTCAGGATTCCCTTTACCTGGGACCCTCCTACTCAGGGTATGCATATGATTTGCTCCCGTGCTGCCTTCAGGTTTCTGCCCAACCTTGTCCCTCACCATTTTTGCTAAAATAGCAAATTCTATTAACATCTCTCCCCTTATATTACTCTCTGTTTCTTTACAGCACTTCCAGCATTTGACAGTAGATTAGCATCTGTTTGTTCCTCTATCGTACATCTCCTGCACTGGAAGGGGGGCTCCATGCAGGCAAGGGTTTTGCCTACTTTGCATGTTATTCCGTCCCTGGGGCTTAAGTAATGTCTGGCACGTAGTGACGCTCAATGAATGACTCTTCATGCTTGTCTGGTTTTTCCAGAGTCAGAAAACCTCTTAAGAGCATGGATGTCTTACACTCTTTCTATAACCAGCACCAGGCAGGGATCCCATCACCTTGGCTGTCACCACCCACTCAACTGAAACTACCCCCACTAAGGTCACCATGGTAGAAGAGATACAGTCTAGTCCCATTTCCTAGCCTCATGATAGACTTTGTAGCCCTGTACATTGTTGAACATTCTACCTCTCAACTCTCTCCCCATCCTTGGCCTCTAAAACTCTGGTGTTTTCCTCTCTCTACCTGTTCCTGGGCATTCATCCCCTGTTCCCCCTTCCTGTCCTCCAGGGTTCTCTGCTTACACTTCTGGCTCAAGATCTTATCCTCTTGAGTGATTTGAAGAGCAGTTGATCATTCACCGATTTCATATTGGTAAATTCACTTTCTTGCTAAAATGTATTTATCACCCCCGAATTCATACTTGTGATGCTCTCAGGGTTAATCACAGACATGCACAGTGGAGTGGCAAAAAATGTGAGTCATCCACATCCCTGCCTACGTTTCCAGCTGAGGCTGAACAAGGCCACACTCTGTCTTCCCATTCCAGTTCTTGCACTGGAGGCAAGTGTCCTTTTCACATTCTATTTAGTGCCATACTTTTTTTTGGCAATTTCTCTGTTTATAATGGCCCCAAGCACAGTGCTGAGTGCTGAAGTTCTGCCTAGTGTTTCTAGAACAAGAAGACTGTGATGTGCGTTATAGAGAAAATGCATGTGTTAGATACATTTCATTGAGGCATGAGTCCTAGGGCTGTTGGCCGCTTAATATCAATAAATTATCAATAAATTATCAATGTATATTAAATAAGGTGTCTCTACCAGAAACACACATAAAACAAGGTTATACATTGATTGGTTGGCCAAAATAGGACAAGAGGCTCGAAGGAACCTAACCGTGTGTTACCCCTAGGAGCAGTGTCTCAGTATTTGCCAATTTTGAGTTCACAGTGACTTTATAGATCATAATAAATAACCAGGGAAAATGACTAGCACCTTCTTTCTTTACTTATTCCATGACAGCTCCTGAAACCATATTTTCCAACAAAGTAGTTTCTCTATTTCCATCTGCTTCCTCGTTTCTATCTTTTCTTTGCCTCGTTCTGGCATTGGGTTACAGCTCTGGAACAATGCATCTGATTGTGGTATCTCTCTGTTTTTATCTTGGTGTGGCTCTCATTTTGCCTAGGATTGTCCAACCACCACGGCATAGAACATCACCTCCAAGTGATGCATCCAACTTACTCTGCCAGAAATCCGCCCCCTCCCCCGCCGTTCCAACTGGATGGACTTCTCACCCTGCCTCAAACACCACATGTCTCTGTGTCTCTGCACCTTTATTCATGCTCTTTTTTTTTTCTTTTTTACCCTTGAAGATCCTTTGACTTTTCCTAGTGTGCAAAGCTTTTAACCATCCATTAAGAAGCCATTCGGGTGTCACCTTCTCTGGAAAGCTCTCCCTATGCCATAGGCAGGTGGTTTTGCTTCCACTTCTAGCCTCTGAAACTTTGTTGCAAGATTTACTAGTTTTCTTGCACATCTGTCTCTTACTCTAGTCCAGGAAGTTTTCCAACACCAGCAAGTGATTCTCTGCAGACACTCAGATTCTCAGATCTGACGCTATCGCCCTGCAGAGGAGAGTCGGATCCCACAGGTAAGGGCCCAGTCCAACAAGATGGTCTTCTCTTCCCATTAAATCAGTTAAACAAAGAGGCCTGATGCTGTTGTGGCCCCTGTAAGCAAATCAACACCTAAGCCTGCAAATGCTTCAGGGTCATGAAATTGAAACCTAAGGACAACCAATTACCAGCAGCCAACTAAGCTTTAAGCTATAACCCTTTCTTTGCTTCCACACCTTCTCTGTGTAAGTCTTCCCTCTAGCTCCTATTGGTGAGTACTTCTGACTGCTCTAGTTTGGCGCTGCCCAGTTGGGATTAGTTTTTGTCCAAATAAGCTCTTACATTTTTAAATACTCAGTTTCTCTTTTAACTCCTCCCCACACTTCAGATGCCAACTGCAGGTTGTCACCTGTGCTTCTGACCAACACACTATAACCTCAGATTCAAATAATTTGCTAGAGTGACTCACAGAACTCAGGGAAAACAACTTACTTATGTGGCAGTGCCTGAGTAGCTCAGTGGGTTAAGGGTCTGGCTCTTGATTTCAGCTCAGGTCATGATCTTGGAGTCCTGGGATCGAGCCCCACGTTGGACTCTGTGCTCAGTGGGAGTTGTGCTTCAGGATTCTCTTTCTCCTTCTGCCCACCCCCTGCCACCCCACCTCTCTCTCTCTCTTAAATAAATCTTTAAAAAAACCCTTACTTACTAGACTAAGGGTTTATTATAAAGGGATATACCTCAGGAATAGCAGATGGAAGCGATGCATGGGACAAGGAATGTGGGAAGGGGCACACAGCTTCCATGCCCTCTCCGGGCACACTACTTTCCTAGTACCTCCATATGTTCACCAACCCAGAAGCTCTCCAAATCCCCTCCTTTTGGGTTTTATGGAAGCTCCATTACATAGGTATGATTAATTAAATCACTTGTCATTGGCAATTGATTCCACCTCCAGTTCCTCTTCCCTCCCTTGGAGTTGGGAGGGCTGGGAGCAGACGAGCTATGGGAGGACACGGGTGTTGGGATGGAACTGAGAGTCCCAATCTCCTAATCACGGTTGGTTCCTCTGGCAAAGCAGCCCCCGTGCTTGGCAGACTTCCAGAAGTCATCTTATTAACATAAACTTAGGTGTGCTTGAATGGGGCTTGGTGTGAATAAAAAGTCACTTTTTTCACCTTGCTGGCTCTGCAACCATTTCAGGAACTAGAGACAAGAGACCAAATATCATAGCAAACGATGCCCTTGTGGTTCTTATATAGGAAACAACTAGGGCTTTAGGAGCTTTGCGCCAGCCACAGTGGGCAAAGACCCAATCTATAGTTGTTTTTATCACAATTTCAACTCCAACAAGTCCTCTTAGGCAAGGGCCAGATGATTCTTTTTCTCATATGGGCATCTAGAACCAACATCAAACACCTGTCAAGCATGTAACAACGTTTATTGAACCAACTGAAAGAGAGAACATTTGTGAGTGATGCTGGGATGTGTACCTGTGCGAAGAAGACATTTCTTTGGCTCTTGGTAAGAACATCCTATTTCTAAATGATCATTAAATGATGTAATTGCTATTATTTCTCCTCATCTTTGCCCTCAAAATTGGTCACACATAAAATACTCTGAGAGTTCACCTAATGGGATTACAACCATCAGAAAAGCCTCACCGTGAAAATTGATTCTATTAACGTCCTTCTATCGAACGTGGTTGTTGAGTGAATAGAGGTATGAAGAAAAAAGAATCAACTGATTGAAAGAATGTGTGGCCTTAGTTTCAAAATGGTGAATTATGGGGGATCCCTGGGTGGCGCAGCGGTTTAGCGCCTGCCTTTGGCCCAGGGCGCAATCCTGGAGACCCAGGATCGAATCCCACGTCGGGCTCCCGGTGTATGGAGCCTGCTTCTCCCTCTGCCTGTGTCTCTGCCTCTCTCTCATTCTGTGTGACTATCATAAATAAAATAAAAAAAAATTTAAAAAAAAGAAATCTGTTGCATTAAAAAAAAACAAAATGGTGAATTATGTATTTTGCTTTAGAATATCTTGACTATAGACTCCTTCTCTTAAGCTCCTTAAACCTCAGTTTCTTCAACCCCAAAATTGGATAGTAATCCCCAGATCTGAGGCCTAGAGGGTGAACTTAATGCCACAGTGCCTAAGAATCCTCTCTTGAACAACAACAACAACAAGCTAGAAATAATTATTTCTGCATTTCGATTTATTTGTAAAGGACATTTCTACCCTGCTTGAGATCAAGACCCTTATCTCCACCCGAATACCACGGTAGTGTCTTCCCAACTTGGCTCAGAAAAACAATTCTGCCAAAAAGGCATAGTCTGTGTTTTGTTTTGCAGGAATCTCTATAAGCAGAACGGTTCGTAGACGTTTTACACAATGACAAATAGTTATTCGCAGACAGATGCCGGCCATGTGTTTTCCAAGATCAATGAAAAATGCCAGCAAATGGGAAGTTGGAGGGAGGGCAGAACAGATATTTCCTGAAGCAGCACACCTCCCAGTTGGAAACCTCAGAATCTTTCTGAGTTTCTGCAGCAGGGCGGGGGAGCCTGCCAAGGCCGTGGGTGTGGTTGTGCGCAGCTGACTGCGGCATAACTCAATTAGGGAATTCTCAGTGGCTGGGCATCTGGGTTCTAAAATGGTTGTTTATGTTCTCCAGATGGTCATGGACAG
The DNA here is from genome assembly GCF_905146905.1 of Nyctereutes procyonoides. Taxonomy (NCBI): domain Eukaryota; kingdom Metazoa; phylum Chordata; class Mammalia; order Carnivora; family Canidae; genus Nyctereutes; species Nyctereutes procyonoides. The sequence continues at coordinate 8,514,487 of NW_026575137.1, forward strand.
TAGAAAGGATGCATTTAAAAGGAAGGAATACAGAAGGGGATAAAAAAAAAAAGAGAGAGAGTTAGAAAAGTAGCTAAGCTGTTTTTTGTCTTTTCTTTATTGTCATCTGATTTTGCGGGGAGGGTAATAAAGCAACTGTTCCAGACGAAAACAATGCTCTCCTCTCTTCGAAAGGGGACCAGACACCTTGAACGGTTCCCTCATCATAAGGGAAGCTCTCCTTGCACAGACACCTGCCCCATGGAGAAGGGACACAGGGACGCGATGCCCGTTGGAGTGACAAAATGCGTGGGTTGCAAAACTGTAGGAGCCAACGTGTATCTGAACATGGATGATAAAGGGAAAAACAAAACATATTGAAGATAAGAAAAATCCAATAAGAGAGGATTGTAATGAGAGATCGTGGAGTCATCGTTGGAGGGCAAGTGGAACAAAACTGAACAACAGAACCCCAGGGCTCCCGGTGGCAGTGTGGGAGCTCCTCATTCCAGACTCAACACCTGTGACGCTGAGAGTCAGAGGCCCTCAAAGTTGGGATATTCGAAGTGAGTCGCCCTACGCCAGGAAAGGCATTTCTCTGCAGAAAACCAGTGTGACTCTTGGAGGAAAATTGATTCCCCTCCAGAAGCCAAGTTTACCTAAGAGACCGCATTGAATGGTGGCAGCTGAGCCACGTCCCCTCAGGAGTCCAGTCCCCAGATAGATGCTCTTCCTTTTGACCACATAGTTCATCCCTTCGTTCAGCAAATTCTCAGTGCCCTGCGGCTGTGTGCCAGGCACTGTTCTAGGTCCTGGGGACCAAGACAGACAACATTATCAGTCTTGGGGGACTTTCCTTTCAGTCTAACCAGGGTGATAACAGCTCCTCAACCCTGAATGCTTGGCTCTCTACTGAGGTGTTTTCTCAGATTTTCTCTTTTAAGTGTTACCATGATCATTCCAATGTTGAGAAAATGAGCTAAAAAGAGGTTAAGGATCTTTCCTATGGTACCGCAAGCCTGTCCGGCTTTGAAGCTGTATTCCTCCCCATATCTACTGCCCTAGAGAAATCTAGGGCATTTCTTCACATTCTGTGATTTTTTTTAATATTATGGTCATGGGCAGGGCGCATAATGCTGCTCAACGTTATGATGAGACACACGACTGCCACCACCGTGACCCTGACCACTTCTTACCTCTTGGTTAAAGCTACTTCTATAGCCTCTCAGACTCCAGGAGGGTAAGGAAGAGGTTCAGTTCTACTCATCGCTCCTGATTGTCCTGAGAGGAGATGGGTTCAACTGGCTGCGCTTCGTTCTGTGAATTTTTCTCCATGGGATCCATTCATTATGATCAAGGCTCCTCTAGGATATGACCATGCCTCATCCTCGTTCTCATTTTCGGTAAATATTTACGCAAGGCCGGTCACTGCCAGTAGCTCTACTACCAGGTGCTTGAGATACGACAGTGACCAAGCTAGACATTTAATGCTTTAAAACATTTCATCAGCATAATGTGTACGCATGGTTTAAAAAGCTAAACAACACTACAAAGTTATCAATAAAGTCTACAGGTTCCCCCACCCATCATGCAGGAGCGCCACCCAGACCCCTTCCGGCCAGCAGCTAGGTTTGTCTTTCTCAGCTTTTGGCATTTACACACCCTTGTATTTCTAAATAATGTGTGTCTATTACTATCTTTGTTTTACATGGTTATTACGGAATCCTAGACTTAATTTTCTCAGATTAGCCAATCTGCTTCCCCATCCTCCCAATACAGTGATATTATGATTTTGATTAAATCATTATCCATTGTTTATTATTCAGTATTATGTCTATGCAAATATTATTCATAAATGAGCACGGTGACATGATTATGTTTCCTTTCTTATTTTTTTTTTAATTGTTACCAAGGTTAATAATGTCTCCATTTGCCATTATTCTTCCCATACTTTTCATTAGCCTCGAAGCATCATTTCCTTTAACATTAGGACACTTGTGGTCACATTTTTTTTCTTTAAGAGAAATCCTTCCTTGAACGATTCTTTCATCTGAACTACCCAGATAATTTTACATTTTTTCTTTGATGTTTTTCTTTGATACTTGGAACTCTCTTTCCTTCTGAGTGAGTTTCTTTGCCTGTTTCTTAGACTTACGTGTTTCACCTTCTTGATTTTACTTCCTTGTTCAAAATAGCACATCATTCAGTAGTTTAGTCAGATTAAAAAGAGAGCAAGATGGTCAAGGTGTGGGGACAGCCCCAAATCCCAACTCCTACAGTGGCATGAATGAGTGGTTTCTGTGGCTTCTCTCTTCACTACAGATACCCCTTCTTTCTGTCCAGTTTTGGATTCTTTCTCTGTGTGTTTCTGATTTCTTTTTATTCCCGTATTTTGGTGACAGTTTTCACTCTGTGGGAGGTGGACACAATTTTTTCCATATTGCACGTCTACAAATGCCTTAATTCTGCCCTGATACTTGACTGAATAGTTGACCAAGCACAGAATTTTAGGTTAGAAATAATTTTACTTTGGACTTTTGAAAGTATGACTCTATTGATTTCTTATTTCCGGTAGGCAGTCAGATTACTATTTCTTTATATGATTTTTCGTTTGATAAGTTTATAGAACCTTCTCTTTGTTCCCAAAGTTCTGAAATTTTACAGTGATTTGCCTCAGTATGGATCTATTTTCATCGTATTTTGTTGGGTCCTCCAAGGGCCGTTTCACTCTAGAAGTATATGGTTTGCAGTTGTGGAGAAATTATCCTGCATTTTATTCTTTGATGATATTTCTCCCCAATTTTCTTTGTACTTCATTCTGAAAGCCCATTATTTGGATGCCAGCCCTCTTGAAATAATATTCATAGCTTCTGTCTCCTGTTCTCAACCTCTTTGAAGTTTTCAATTTACTTTTGTGACAATTACTCCTACATTTCCTTTCAGCCCTCTATTGAATTTTAGGAGTTTTTTTTTTATTTTTTATTTTTTATTTCTATGAAATTGATAAATTCTAAAAGTTTCCACCCCCCCCAAGTTCTTTCTTATAGCATCCACTTCTTGTTTCAAGGATAAAATATATTCTCTTACCTCTCAGAGGGTATCAGTAATAGTTGTTATTATTATTCTTGGCTTTTTTCTTCCTGCAGAGTTTCTGTTTTCTCCAAGTTGCTTTTTTGTTTGTTTCCTTTTTTGTTTATTTGTTTGTTTGTTTTAGTCTCTAGCCACCAAATTAGAAGTTGCTTTCAGATATCTGGTTATTCTTGACTGTCTGCTCATGACTAAGAATGGAGCATTACCGAGCCGTCTGGAAGGCCCAAGGACATGAGGATTGCTATCTGACTTTGAGCTTTATTTCCAGATAATGTGGAAATATCAGTTCCACATTATCTGGCTGCTTAAAGACAACCACAGTTGTCTTTAAGAATTGCTTGAAGAATTCACAGCGTCAGTATCTTTATGTCCTTCTGTGTGGGGGCAGGGGTGTCCATTAGAACCTCCAGAGAAGTAACCTTCACTTTTCTGCTTAGAGAGCCAAAGTCTAGATGCAAAGGACCTGACAACCAAGCAGAGGAAGAGGGCTGAGGGCTTCTCCACTTAGTGTCCAGCACTTATATGGACACTTACTTTCTCTCTTTTCAGAGTGGCCCTCATCTGCTACATTCTGACAAAGACCCTCCGGAAGCTCCCTCCAGGGAGGAAATTCCAGTCTTTTGGTGGGGGTGGCCATCTTATAAGAGCAGAGTAAAGAAGGAACTAACTATTTCTCTAAAGCTTTTGGCAATCTTCAAAGGGACAGATTTTTCTTTTTTTTTTTTTTTTTTTTGGTCTTTCTGGTTCCCTTTCCTTCCCACTTCCAGGCCCCAGTGGAGAGTTGGTCCAAGAGGACTGACCCAGCTCACTAAAGAACAATGAACACTCAGGCTGCTTCAGCAGCGAGTCTGGAGGCTGCAAGCCACACTCCAGGGCCAAGACACTTCTTTGTTACATAGAGGAAGAGGTGTCTTCTCTGTCTCAATAGTCAAGCCTGTGAATATGTGTTCATGCCCCACTTGAAAGAACAATGGGCACTCGGAGGACCTTGTGTATGTTGGCTTGTTCTGACTTCCCCACTGTCAGGTAGGGATGTGGCGGTCTGTCTTCTAGGTCACGGACTGCTGGTCTACATGCTCTCTGGTTTCCCACATGTAGTGCTCCTATCTTCTCTCTGGGACCCTTCATTTTTGTGACTTATGTCTATGTATAGAAAAAAATTCCTTGCTATGGTTTGAATGAGATTGGGCGTATGTATTTTTCAAACCCAGAACTGGGTATTTTTCCTCTCAACACTGCATCTCCAGCACCTACCATAGTGCCTGGTACACAGTTGGTGCTCGATAAAGGTTTGTGTTGACGCCAACCCATATATGATCTATAATACGATCTCACCACCTATCCTAGCTATCTACGCATTATTGTTGTTAGCCACATGCAGTGAAATACTGTATCTTCAAGGGCTGTGTAGTTTGGTTATACAATGAATGATGAAGGTGGAGGTGATAGCAATCTTCTTCTCTTCTTTCTTTCTCTTCTGAACTAGAACTTATGTGCCTGGCTTTATACTATTTGCTTTCTATACGTCATCTCTAATATTTGTTAAAAATTTGTACCATTCCTACTTTATTTTCTTTTCCCCCTCATTCTCTAGTTTCATTGTCTCTCTTGCCAATCTCAGGTACAAGTTTTGTTTTTATTTGTTTGTTTTTCTTTTTAAAGAACAAGCCACATTAAAGGTCTTGATTTTTTCCTAAGACATGTAACTTTCCCTTATGTAGATGTGGGTAATGAGGCAAAGTCAGCTGTTAAATAACTAGAGTTAGACATCCTCTAATTGTATTTCTTCACTAAAAAAGACAACAAACAAAAACCACGATTTCTCTGGTATGCTTGAAGCATTAAAAAAAAATGCTTGAGGCATGGAGCCTCATTGGGAAGTGCGAGATATTAATCAAAATTTTAAGTTCTCGTTTGAGACACAAACTCACATTGATTCAACTTCTATTTCAAATAAACCTAGCCCTAAACCAAATTTTATTTGCAGAAAATATAAGGGTATTTACAAGGTTTCTGGCAGTCTAAATAGGAAAAAAGTAGAAAGGAGAACACCGAGTTCACAAAAACCTACACTCTAAAATAAACACACATGTGCATCCATATGGAGCAACTATGGGGTTCTAGAGCAGTGCAAAACGCACACCACTTTCCTGTGCTGCCTGGGTCGATTATAGCTGACAGAGGCAGATTTCTGGATTCAGGGGGAAAGTGTCTGCTCTGCTTGGAAGCTTTCCTCCCCCCAACGCAGCTGCATTAGTATTCATTTCTTAAGTTCCCAGGTGAATAGTGTCGTGGTAATTACGTTTTTGTGTAATCTTAGCAAAACTGAAAGAGCAATATACTCAGTTCAAATTCAATGGGAAAATGCTAGGCTTTGTGATAGCATGGGTCTTTGTTCCTCTTCAGAAGCACTTTCATCCCCTGCATCAGAAGAGGGAGGTGAGATCCCAGCACAGTACATCTGCTGTTCCTAGAGGTGTTTGAGAAGGGGTCATGCTCTTACTGTATGAGTCCCTCTTCAAACCCAAGCAAAAGCACCTCCACGCTTCCTCCATACACCATTCCTAAATTACTCTGCTCGGGTTGTGCAGATGGATATTGTTGTGTGGCTTCCGTAAGATCAAAAGGAAGCTCAGACCAACCCAAGCAGGTTGCCTCTGCCCTTTAATATGTAAAAAGCATAACCCAACAAAACAGGTGCCTGTGTTAATTGCTACTCCCAAGGGGGTGAGCCGGGGGCAAGAAAATGAGCTGAGCTTTAAAACTCTAGTCAGAGCAAAGACCTTGAGAGACAAGGTTAGCCAAGAAAGAAAGAAAAAAAAAATTATCCAGTTAAAAACCTCACCAGTTGAATGGGATGACAGATGAATGATGGATGCAGGTGGGAAAATGGGATTCCCTTCAAAGAAAAGAGTGTGATATGCAAGGCAATGAGGAAACTTGATGTCCTGGTACATGCGCACAGGGAGCAGAGAATGCCTGTCTTGTGTGCTCATTGTATTGTCAGAAGCTGCTGGAATAAACCCTCTAGGGAGCTGCTATGAAAGAAGGCAGAACCAAGAGCAGTTTCCCATTTTGGTATAAATTTAGAGAAATTGTAATTGCAATTGTGCTTAAGGTCAAGTTTTTACGAAAGGGAGAACAAAATAGGTAAAACTCTGAAGAACTCTTTTGAGCCCCGACATGTTAAGACCCTGTGACCCTGTTAACTAGTGGTGGGGCGATTGTTGATCTCATTGAGCCTTAATTTTTAAACCTGTAAACTAGGAATAACAATAATCTCTTTTTTATTCTGTCCTAAGGAGTAACGATATTGGCTTTAAAGTACCTAGTGCCTAGAATGATCGGGAACAGGAGCGGCCTCTGGGAATGGTACAAACAACTTGGGTGCTAGAAATAATAAGAAAAGTATAAAATCTTTGACGAGGTCTTCAAAATATATCTTACCTTGAACAGCCAAAGACTCAAATGAGTTCTATTGATCTTTAAGATGAAAGCATGAGTCTCTGTATAGGGATGGGGGAAAGGTGAACATGGTCAAGGATATCTGAAAAACAAACAAAGAAACATAAACAAAAGCACAGAGAAACCACAACAAAGACCTAAAGCAGTCTAATAAGCCAAAGCTAGAGCCAGTGTCAAAACAAACAACACGGACACACACTATTTCTGATTTAAACAAATACATTTATAAGAATTAGGAAGCTAGAAGAGCCATTCCTCTGTCTCAAGTGTTTGCTCTTTCTTAAAGGATTTTTTTAAAAGATTTTTATTTATTTATTTATTAATGAGAGACACAGAGAGGGAGAGATTGAGAGAGAGAGAGAGAGAGAGAGAGAGAGAGAGGCAGAGACACAAGCAGAGGGAGATGCAGGCCCCTCTGGGTCCCCGGGATCATGCCCTGGACTGAAGGCAATGCTAAACCACTGAGCCACTGGGGCTGCCCAAATGTTCACTCTTTCAAATGCAATTACTTAGTCTCCTACTCTAATACTTAACTGAGTGCTTGGCACTTTATGTGTTTGTGAATGAAGGAAGGAAGATGTGAATGAATGAATGGACTCCAACAGTTGTTCATGTTACTAGATCCACTTTCCAGAATCATTATTATCCCATGGCCATGCCCTTGCTCTAGAACCATGTGCTGTCTCTTTCCCGGGTTGCACAAGTATTCCCCCGTAGTCACTGATGGCCGGCTATGACATGGTCCCAAGTTTCAGTGTGAGAGAAAACCTTCTCAGAACATTTAGAAAAGAGATCAAATTGTGTCATTAGAATCATTTTTTTCTTTACTATCGTCCTTCTTAAAGCAAATGATTTCTAAATTTGCAGCCATGCATTTCATAACCACTGGGCTGTTGGCTCAGTTTTCTCCTCTCCAGCCCGTACTTTGTCCTCCTTCTCCTTAATGTACAAACCTGACTGTCAGTAGAACCAGCTGAATAAGAAGCTGTCAGGAATTTCCACAAATAATTAAAGCATAAAAATAAATAATAAATGACGAGTGTGGGAGAATGTTCCTTTTCTCTCTGCAATACACTTGGTGAAGAAAGAATACTGGAGATCCGAGATAATCAAAGCCCACTCACTGCTGTTTTTCACACTTACATTAATTCTTCTTCTTCTTCTTCTTCTTCTTCTTCTTCTTCTTCTTCTTCTTCTTCTTCTTCTTTTTTTTTCCTGCTGAAGTATTTATTCTCCTAAGAACAATAACATTTTTATCTCACCAGTGTATCTGAAGAGACGTTGTAGGTTGATTGTATTGCCTTTAAAGGAAGAATGAGGTGTATTTGTTAAGTAATTTAAATTTAGTTTTAGAAATAAAAAAAAAATCTATGCCATGAATATTCTGGCTCAATGCTGGACAGTGTGTCTCTCCTTCTGTCATTCTCCCTCTGTCACAAACATCTTTCCATCTTCTCTCCTGTCTTACATGTATTTGTCATTCACAAAAATAGAGGAAAAAATACATGGAATGGAAAAGGTAGGATGGGGTAGCATTAGCTTTGCTTCCAAACAGAACTTTGAAGCTAGCTGCCTGTTTTTTAGAGTCATTTCTAACTCCAAGCTCCAGACTAGGGTCGCTAATATCTTTTGGGGAAGCCCCCTCTGGTTGCCAGTTTGGATACTCCCACGGGAGACAGAGAGGGGAAGTGGTCATATGACGTCTAGAGAAACGAGATAGCTCCCCAATTAAAATGACAAAAAGTTAGATTTATTCAGGAATATATATATACATATTTTTGCTTCTTTATTTGCCTTGTTCTTTTGTACTGGAAAATGCATGAGGGTTGCGATCATATTCATTTTGTTCATTAGTGTATTCCTAATGGCTATGAAGTAGAGGGTACTTAATATATACTTGCTGGATGACTGGCGATAACTAATATTTCTTCATCAATTATTTTGTGCCAGGCACGGGTGTAGGAACTTTGCATTAGTAGCCTAGTCAGTCCTTTTGTGGTCACTACTGCAGCTGTTCACACTCTCAGCACGAGATGACGATCCAGAGATGAGGTGCAGAGGTGGGTGATTTACCGAGGTCAATGGCTGGTACACAGCGGTGTGTTGGGATTCACACTCAGGCCGGCTGGATCCAGAGCCTGTTAATAAATATCTGTTGGCTGAGTAGAATAATATGAAGGTCATATAACAGTGGAGAGTCGCTCGCTTCTACCTTGGTGGTTAAGCAGGGAGAGAGGGAAGGCCGGAAGGCCTCATGATTTTTATGCTCCCTTGACAGAATCAACAATCTAGATCAACTCAAAGTTCGGATCATGAGGGGAATATTTGGTCCCAAAGTGACTTAGTCTTTTTCATACTATCTACATGAGATTTGTTCAATCAGACCTTGGGAATTCTTGCCCAAGTATTGGAGCTGTGCTCCAAACTATGAGGTCATAGACCCATTAGATTGTAAATAGTTTGAGGATAGAATAATGAATGAATTAGTTCACTTAATCTTTATTGAGTCCCTACAGTACATTGCTAGTGAAGGGAAGTGTGTATTATGCATCTTCTTTCTTTAATAGTCTAGCAAAGCATTCTGAGAGTACACACAAGAATAATACCCCGTAAGTTTATTAGTGAACAAATCCAACGTGGGAGAGTATGTAGGAAGAGGGAGAAGTTTGGAGGTGGAAGATGATGAGTTCATATTGTATAAAGATAAACTCTGAGGCTTAAAAAGATTTATGGAGAGGTGGAGGAGGCTGAGAAAAAAAATGACTGGAGGAGGATGAAGAACATCAAGGAAGTCTGATGTGTTATAAGCATAATTTTATTTGCGTTCCTCTGATTGCCCATGGTGATCAGCATCTTTACAAGTGTTTATTAACTGGAGTGCCTGAGTGGTGCTGTCAGTAAAGTCACTGACTCTTAGTTTGGGCTCAGGTCATAATCGCAGGGTGATGAGCTGGAACCCGTGTCCCCGTGTCCAGCTCTGTGTTCAGTGGGAAGTCTGCTTAAGACTCTCTTTCCTTCTCCCTACACCTCTCTCCTCCACACACACACACGCACACTCTCTCTCTCTAAAATAAATAAATAAATAAATAAATCTTTAAAAAAAACACAAATGAATGGATAAAGAAGATGTGGTATATGTAGACAAGGGAATATTCCTCAGCCATTAGAAACGACAAATACCCACCATTTGCTTCAACTTGGATGGAACTGGAGGGTATTATGCTGAGTGAAATAAGTCAATCAGAGAAGGACAAACATTATATGGTCTCATTCATATGGGGAATATAAAAAATAGTGAAAGGGAATAAAGAGGAAAGGAGAAAAAATGAGTGGGAAATATCAGAAAGGGAGACAGAACATGAAAGACTCCTAACTCTGAGAAACGAACTAGGGGTGGTGGAAGGGAAGGTGGGCAGGGGGTGGGGGTGACTGGGTGATGAACACTGAGGGGGGCACTTGATGGGATGAGCACTGGGTGTTATTCTATATGTTGGCAAGTTGAACACCGATAAAAATAAATTTATAAGAAAAAAATTAAAAAAAACCACAAGTGTTTATTAACTACAGTATACTTTCTTCTGTTTACATAGTTTAATGAGTGATGGAGTGATCAGTGGCCAACGGCGTCAGTTTTTGCAGGAGGGCTTTGTAAGAAATGATTTATTTTTATCTTAAAAAACTGTGAAGTATGATACACACACAGAAATGCACAGAACACAGCATGTACAATGCGATAAGGTATGTAAGGTGAACAGCCTTGTAGGCACTGACCAGGTCAGCTACAGCATTGACAACATCCCAGAAGGTCCTTGAGAGCTCTTCTGGTCACATCACACACCTTCTCCCCCTTGGATGCATTCCCTATCCTGACTTTTATGATAATTGCTTCTTTACCTTTTTTGACATTTTTATACCAAAATAAGCATCTCTAAACACTATAATTTAGTTTTGCTTATGTTTTTAAACCACATAGAAAGAGAATAATATGATCTTATTTGCCTGGCTTCTCTTGATCACTATCATTTTTATGAGATTCACCTATGCTGCACGTTGCTGTCATTAATTTTCTGTGCTGGGTAACATTCCATGGCATGGACATAGCACCAATATAGCATCATTATATTGCTGGCGGACATTTAGCTATTCTGAATAACCCCAACATGAACATTTTTGTAAATACCTCTTGGTTCACATGCGCACATGTTTCTTTATGTGACTACCCAGGATAGGATCACTGGTTCATAAGGCTTGCAAATATTCAACTTTAGTAGATAATGTCAAACTCTTTTCAGAAGCGGTTGTAATGTATAAAGGTGCCTGGGGCTGCAAGTTTTCTCCAACACTTTTCATGATACTTTATTTTTCTTCCAGTGTCAGCTTCCCTAGTAGGTATTTATCATGGTATCTCATGGTACTTTATTTGTGTTTCAATGATTTTTAATGAAGTTCAGCGACTTTACATATTTTGATCAAACCTATGGGTTTCTAGTGTCCTGTTTGTCTTCAGACAGAAATGCCTTTTTGTTAAAAAGTGATTTAAAGAAAATCTTAATGTTTTGAACAAGTTTTTTTTGTGAAAGTTTTACTAAGTTATATATACCGTTTTTTCCATTCCTTAGCTTGCATTTCCATTCTCTCAATGATGCTTTAGGTGAATAGACATTTTTAAGTTCAACGTTATCAAGCTTATCAATTTTTACAGTTACAACTTTTTTAAAAAGCTCCTGACCTTGAAATCATGAAAATACTCTTTTATGCTATTTTGTAAAACTTTATTGCTTTGCTTTTTCACTTTAGATCTAATCCTTTCGAAGTTAAGCTTTAAGTATGTTCAATATCATCTTCTCCACATGATTATGAAATTATCCAGTATCATTTATTGGTGGGGAAAAACCCAACAGTGACAATCTTTTCTCCATGACTCTGAAGTGGCATTTCATCATAAACCAAGTGTCTGTTCCTTGGCTATCTGTTCTGTTCCACTGGTGTGTTCTGTTCCACACACACATATATCAAATATTATAGCTTTATAATAAGTTGGTATTTGTTAGAGAAAGTCTTCTCATCTTTTGATTCTTTTTCTAAAATATCTCAGCAGTTCTTGGTCCTTTTCATTTTCTCATATATTTTAGAAAGAACTTGTCAAGTTCCAAAAAGAAATGAACCTACTGGGATTCTTTGGGATTATATATTTATTTATCAAATTGGGGAAATTTGATATTTTCCCAATATTGAGTTCAGTCTCTGAATATGATGTTCTCTGTCCCTCATTTAAATTCCTTTAATTAGTCTCAGTAATGTTTTATAAGCTTATCCAGTTCAAGATGGTGACATAGGGTGATCCTGAACTCATCTCCTCCCATGGAAAAATAATGAATCTGTAGCTACATATGGAACAATTTTCTGTTTAAAAAACCCAGGACACAACTACACATTCAGCAAATGAGAAAAAAATAGCACATCAAAGTGGGTAAAAGAGGACATAATGTCACCATAAAGTCTACCCCTGCCACAGTGTCCCCTAGCCAAGTAGGAACTCAAACCCCAGAGCTTCTTCTTGAGGAAAAAAAAGGTTTGAATCTGGGCATCCCAAATTTATTTTTTTTAATTTTTAAAATATTTTTTATTTATTTGACACACAGAAAGAGAAAGAGCCAGAGAGCACAAGCAGGGGAACAGCAGAGGGAGATGGAGAATCAGGCTTCCAGTGATGTGGGGCTCAATTCCACATCATGACATGAGCCAAAGATACCTGCTTAATGGACCGAGCCATCCAGGCACTCCTGGGCATCCCAAATTTTAATACACATGCTTGGGAGATGAGTCCGTCCTTAAAATATCTAACTTTGAAAACCAAGGGCCTCATGTCCCAAGACCCACAAGACTGTTGTGATCTGAGAAACCCCTTTTCAAGTGCATTTGGATGAATCTGCCTCAGGACCCAATTAGACTTAAGGCGAAGGAGACTCACCTGCTTATATTAAGTGCAGGCCTGAGAGACAGGCATCTAATTTAATATACACATATAGGAGCCTGCTGGAACACTGTTCTGGGAACAGACACTGACAGGTGCCATTTCTGAGCTCTCTCTGTCCTGTACTACAGAACCCCAGTATCTCCCAGAAGGGACCCCATTTGGTGCCCCAATTTTTGTGGCTACCACCTAGGGGATGCTTCTGGATTGTCTGGTTCTGGAGACCAGGAGAGTTTGCATTCCTGGTCTCAAAGGATTATAATAGTCACCCAGAAAGGAACTCATAACCTTGTCTGGCACCCCAGTTTTTGCATTTGATGCCAGAGAACACCTTTATATTGCCTGCCTCTGGATCAGTAAGTCTTATGGTTGTGGGGCCCATAGGACTGTAACCATTGGAGAAAGAGTTTTTAACTAGCTACCACCTCCAGAGTGCAATAAAAGGAAGTAGACCCAGAGTTCAGTCTTTCAGTGAAGGAAGCCTATTAGCTAATCATTGTGAATGCAGCCTGAGGGGCAGGCTTCTAATTAAACATGAATCTTGGCGACAGCTATAATCTTTTCCAGAAACCTTCGAGGGCAGGTACTATCTTTGTGATATATGAGAGAAAGGGGCAGAAATCTTATTTGAAGAAATAATAGCTGAACTCTTCCTTAATCTGGGGAAGGAAACAGACATGCAGATTCAGGAAGCCCAGAGAGTTCCAAATAAGAGTCACCCAAAGAGATTCAGGCCAAGGCACATTACAATTAAAATTTCAAAAGTTAAAGACAAGGAGAAAATATTAACAGCAGCAAGAAAAAGAACAGTTTGTATAAGGGAACCCCATTAGACTATCAGCACATTTTCCAGCAGAAACTTTGCAGGCCAGAAGAGTGGCACGATATATTCAAAGTGCTGGGGGAAAAAAAATACCAAGAATACTCTACTCAGGAAAGTTATCATTCAGAAATGAAGGAGATATAGAGTTTTCCTGAAAAGCAGAAGCTAAGGAGTTCATTAACACTAAACTGGCCTTACCAGAAATGTTAAAGAGACTTTTCTTTAATGGATGAAAAGAAAGGGCAATCATTAATAACAAAAACATATGTGAAAGAATACATCTCACTGAGAAGGTAGATAAAAATATTGGATTGATGACTCATAAAGCGAGGATGAAGATTAAAAGATAAAAGTAGTAAAAATAACAATGATTACAACAGTTAAGGGATACAAGAGGTAAAAAAATATATAAAACATGACATCAAAAAAAATAAAACACGGTGGGTAGAGAATAATAATATTGAGCTTTACAATGGAAAGATCAAACTTAATTTGTTATCAACATAAAATAGACTGTGATGTTTATGTTACTAGATGTTAGCATCATTGTAACCAGAAAGCAAAAATCTATACCTAAATACACAAAACAGAAAGAGAAAGGAATAGAAGCACACCACTGAAGAAAATTATCAAACCACAAAGGAAGAGAGCAAGAGAATAAAAGAAACAGAAGAGTTACAAAAACAACGAGAACACAAATAAAAAAATACCAATAAGCATATACTCATTAATAATTATTTTAAATGTGAATGGACTAAATTCTCCAATTGAAAGATATAGAGTGGTTATATGGTTAAAAAAGCAGGACCTATCTACATGCTGTCTACAAGAGACTCATTTTTGTTGGAAGGACACACACAGATGGAAAGTAAAGGGATGGAAAAAGATATTTCAAGCAAATAGAAACAACAACAACAAAAAGCTGAAGTAACTATACTTACATTAGACAAAATAGACTTTGAAGTAAAGACTGTAATAAAAGAAAGAATGTTACATAATAATAAAGGAATCAACTTAATTTAAGAATATATAGCATTTGTAAATATGCACCCAACATAGGCACCCCTAAATATATAAAGCACATATTAACAGACCTAAAGAGAGAAATAGACAGAAATACAATAATAATAGGAACTTTTAATACCCCACATACATCAGTGGATAGATCATCCAAACAAAAAATTGATAAGGAAACATTGGTCTTATATGACATGTTAAACCAGATAGACTTAATGGATATTTACAGAATATTTCATCCAAGAGCAACAGAATGCACATTCTTCTCAAAGGCACATAGAGCATTTTCCAAGATAGATTTATATGTTAAGACCTGAACAATTCTTAATACATTTAAGAGGATTGAATTCATATCAAGCATATTTTCTGACCAGAATGGTATGAAACTAGAAACTAATTACACAAAGAAAACTGGAAAATTCATAAATATGTTGAAGGCTAAATCTTTGAAAACATAAACAAAATTGACAAATCTTTAGCCAGACTTACCAAAAGAAAAAGAGGGAGGACTCAAACAATAAAATCATAAATGAAGGAGGAGATGTTACAACTTATACTGCGGAAATATAAAGGATTATAAGAAACTACTATGAATAAATTCTATGCTAACAAATATGACAACTTAGAATAAATGAATACATTGCTAGAAATCTACAACCTACCAAGACTGAATCATGATGGACTAGAAAATATGAATAGATTGAGTACTAGTAAGGAGGTTGAATCATAATCAAAATCTTCCAACAAACAAAAATCCAGAACTGAAGTCTTCAAACTAGTGAATTCTACACAACATTCAAAGAAGAATTAATGCCAGTCCTTCTCAAACTCTTCCGAAAAAAAAATAAATAAAAGAGGGAATTCTTCCAAATTCATTTTATGAGGCGAGCATTACCTGGATACAACAATGCCAAAAGAAACAGGCCAGTATCCCTGAGGAACATAGATACAAAAATCCTCAGCAAAATATTAGCAAATGGAATTTAACAATACATTAAAGGATCATACACCACAATCAAATGGGATTTATTCTAAAGCAAGAATCATTCAATATCTGCAGATTAATCAAGATAAGACACCATATTAACAAAATGAAGGATAAAAAGCATGAGACTCTCAGGGCACCTGGGTGGCTCAGTTGGTTAAGCATCTGACTTTGGCTCAGGTCATGATCTCAGGATCCTGGGATTGAGCCCAACATTGGGCTCCTTACTCAGTGGGGAGTCTGCTTGAGATTCTCTCTCACTGTCCCTCTGTCCCCCCTCCCCCTTCATTCATACACACACTCTCTCTCTCAAATAAATAAAATCTTTAAAAATAATCATGATCATCTTATACAGAAAAAACACTTGACAAAATTCAACATCCATTATGATAAAAACTCTCAACTAAGTAGGTATAGAGGGGAATATACGTTAACATAATACAGGCCACATACGAGAAGATGACAGCATCAATCACAATTGTGATAGTTAAAAGCTTTTTCTCTAAGATCAAGAACACTTTAGGATGCCCACTTTCACCACTTTTATTCAAAATAGTATTGGAAGCCCTAGCCATAGAAATCAGGCAAGAAAAAGAAATATTGTCACCCAAAGTAGAAAGGAAGAAGTAAAATCACCACTATTTCCAGATGACATAATATCGTAATATAGAAAACCCTAAGGTTCCCATCAAAAACTGTTAGAACTAAAAAGTGAGCTCAGTAAAATGAGCTCAATAGTAAAAATTCCTTTTTTTGCATTTCTGAATATTAATGATGAACTATGAGAAAGAGAAATTAAGAAGACAATCCTACTTTCAATTGCATCAAAAAGAATAAAATACCTAGAAATAAATATAACCTAGGAAATAAAAGCCTTACATATTGAAAACTACAAGACATTAATGAGAGGAATTGAAGAATACACAAATAAATGGATTCCATTTATGGAATAATAATGGAATCCATGCTCATGGATTGGAAGAATTAATATTGTTAAAATGTCCATATTACCCAAAGCAATGCAGAGATTCAATGCAATCCTTATCAAAATTCTAATGGCATTTTTCAGAGAAACAGAACAAACAATCCTAAATTTTATATGGAACTATAAGAGACCCTGAATAGTCAAAGCAATCTTGAGAAAGAAGAACAAAGCTGGAGAATCATGCTTTTTAATTTCAAACTATATTACAGAGCTGTATTATTAAAATAATATGGTATTGGCATAAAAATAGACCAATGGAAAGAATAGAGACCTGAGGAACAAACTTACAGATATATGATCAATTAGTTTACAACAAAGGAGGCATGAATATACAATGGAAAAAGAACAGTCATTTCAATTAATGATGCTGAGAAAATTGGACAGCCCACATGTGAAAGAATGAATGAAATTGGACCACCATATTGCACCATCCACAAAAATTAACTCAAAATGGATTAAAGACTTGAATATAAGACTCAAAACCAAAAAAATCCTAGAAGAAAATATAGGTAGTAATCTCTCCTTGACATAGGTCTTGGTGCTCATTCTTTGACATCAAAAGTGAAAACAACAAAAGTAAAAATAAACCAATGGGACTGCACCAAACCAAAAGCTTCTGCACAGCAAATAAAATCATCTTCAAAATGAAAAGGCAAACTATTAAATGAGAGAAAGTATTTGCAACTGCATATCCAATTAGGAAATGGGCAGAAGATCTGAACAGACATTTTTCCAAAGAAGGCATATGGATGGCCAATGCGTACATGAAACGATGCTCCAAATCATTAATCATCAGAGAAATGTAAATTAAAACCACGGTGAGATATCATCTCACACCTTTTAGCATGGCTAGTCAAAAAGTCAAGAAATAACAAGCATTGGTGACAATATGGAGGAACTTGGTGTGACTGTAATTTGGTGCAGCCACTATGGAAATGGGGGAGGTTCCTCAAAGGATTGAAAAAAGAAGCATCATATGATCCAGTAATTCCACTTCTAGGTATTTATTTGAAGAAAATGAAAACACTGAACTCAAGAAGATATCTGCACTCTCATTTTTATTGCAGCATTATTTACAGTAGCCAAGATGTGGAAACAACCTAAGGGTCCACCAATAAGATTGAAATATATATATATATATATAAAAAATTCAGCCATAAAACATAATGAAATCTTTTCATTTCTGACACCATGGGTGGACCTTGTAGGCCTTGTGCTAAGCAAATAAGTCAGAGAAAGACAAATATAGTATGAACTCTGTTGTATGCAGAATATACATGTAACCAAGCTCATAGATACAGAGAACAGGGTAGTGATTGCCAAAAGCAGGTGGTGGTGGTGGGGTGGTGGTTCAGAAAAATGGGTAAAATGGTTTTGCTTTTGTTTAAATACATTGAACAATTTTTTTTTTTAAATAGGCAGAAAGAGGGGTGGCTGGGTTGCTCAGTTGGTTAAGCATCCAGCACTTGGTTTTGGCTCAGGTCATGATCTCAGGGTCATGAGATGGAGCCCTGCACCGGCTCCTGCTCAATGGGGAGTCACCTTGGGATTCTCTCTTCTTTCTCCTTCAGTCCCTCCCCAGTCCCCTACTCTCTCCGTATCTCTAAAATAAATAAATCAATTCTAAAAATAAAAATAGGCAAAAAGAAATAATGCTTTAAATATTTTTTTTTTCCAAATCTTGTTGTGGATTTACTCATTGGTATTTGGTATTTGGCATTTTGGGTGCTCTTTACTTTACTTATTTAATTAATTAATTAATTAATTAATTTATTAATTTATTTATTTATTTATGATTTTATCTATTTATTCATTTGAGACACATGAATGAGAGAGAGAGGAGAGACAAAGGCAGAGCGAGAAGCAGGCTCCCTGAGGGGAGACGGATGTGGGACTAGATAGATCCCAGGACCCCGGGATCACGACCTGAGCGAAAGGCAGATGCTCAACCGCTGAGCCACCCCCGTGCCCCCAGGGCTCTTTAAAATTTAAAAAAATCTCCTATTCTAACTCACTTGGCTAGTATATAGTAATATTGGTGATTTTTTTTATATACTAAACTGTGTCTAGTAATTTCACTAAATTCTTGTTTTAAGAATTTATCTGTAAATCCTTTTATGTTCTTCAGGTGCAAAATTTGCCTTTCTTTTTCTTGTCACACACACAGAATGTGGCCATAGACTAACTTATGCCATGCGTTCAATGCCTAATAGTAAATATTAAATATAAAACCATCCCGGTGTCTCACCTCCTCCCAAGGTTTGAACTACAGCTTGAGCACTTATATTCTGAAAAATTTCCCAAATGATTCTGATGTAAAAGCCTGGCTTGAAGCACTGATTTATACGATTGAAATGATGTAAAATACAAATCAAGTTTCTGTATAAAAGAAGCCCTATATGTATTTTGCTCTTACCTGCCTGAGTAACTGAGGCAAAAACATTCTTTGCTCTAATTTCCTTTTTACCCTTGATTTGAGATGGGGAGATTAAAAAAAACCAACCAACCAACCAAACAAACAAACAAAAAAAACCCAAAACCCTAATAAAAATATAAATAGTAGTTTTGTTTGTAAGAAGAAATGCAACTTTAAAGGTGAGATCCTTGCTTTTTTTTTTTTTTTTTTTTTTTTTTTTTTTTTTAAAGGATTGTGGTAGAGCAAGCTAAGAAATAAATGTCTGGAGAAGAGGTGGCTCTATGTTTTCTCACTTGGCCGAAATCTTAACAAACAACAAGCTGCAATGAGTAAATCATTTGTAAATGGATGAGACTAGGAATCCAGATGTTTGGAAGCAAGATACTAGCTGGTAATGTGCTGTAGCCCATCATCCAGGCCCTTCCTGAGGGAAATGATAGCAAAGCCAGACTCTCTGCTTTCTAAATATCCTCTAGAAACCAATCTTGTTGTCACCAACATCACAACTTTGTTTCAGCTGGCAATTTACCAACATCTGCTTGGCAAAGACTTTTTTCCCTTCAGCTCTCAAATATATATTTTCCCATTTGGAAGAACTGAACCCAACACACAGCAAGAAAAGAGTATTGAAAATCACCAAGGCTATATTCCAACCCATTCTCAGGAAAACCTCCAATCTTCTTAGTCAAAGTATTATTTCTACCTTCAAAATCTTGGCAGCATAAATTATCAGTGAGTACATCACTGTTTGGAGCAACGCAAAGGAGTCGAGACGTATAGGCATGTGGAGCTAGGCAGGTAGTCCTCAGCTATTTCAAATTTTGTAGAGAGGAGTCAGATGCAGAGTTTTTAAGCGATGGACTATCAAAAGCTACACTTCACTGGCATTTCAACCTCAAGGTTTTGTGAATTTTTAAAATGAAGTCATTGGCAGAGGGAAGATTTACTAAATGTAACAAATCATTGATAACCTCCATTACATTTTGGCCGGAAGAGGGTCAAGCACACCTTTTTTTGGGGCGGGGGGGTTTGGACCACTTTGATGATTGCCAAAATCGTTCCATCAGTTGTTGAGTGCGTGAGCCGTATTTATGAGGAGAGGAGACAGAGCGTTTCTCTGGCAGCCCAGAGGCCAAGTTGAACAGATAGATCACTCCAGTATTGTACAAGCCAGCTGATAGATAATTAAGTCATTTGAATGTGAGCTTTCCTGGCTTCTCGTTCTCATTTTTTTCCCCTTGTCTCTTCTTGGAAGCAAAAACCATGGCTCTTGTCCCGTGTCCTTCCCCCAACCCTTTTTAACATTCCTTCCTGCCTGCAGGAATTCTCTTCTTATCGAGGAAAAAGTGTTGAGAGAAATTATTAGCAAAGATTCATAAGAGAAACCTTAGGTTCCTATAGAGCCTTGTAAAAAATGTTTTCCTTAGCCCTATATTATCTAAACATGACCCATTTCTGTACCACTTCCCCTTTAGACTGTAAATTCCTCCAGGAATTACATCTCTGTACCCCTTATAAAGGCGAGGTCTTACTCATCTTTGTACGCCCGGCCCCCAATCTAGTAAGTGATGAGGAAATGCTCCTTGAACCCAAGGAGACGATCTGACCCCATTATTTTATTTTCTGGAGAAGGAAACAGACCCAGAAGGCAAAGCCATTTGCCCAGGTTTCCAAAACAGTCAGTGGTAATGTCCCTTTCCTCTGCAGAAGAGTTTTAAAGAACAGTTTTTATATTTTTTTCTATCACAGACTATTTGCTCACTCAGTGCTGTGCACGCTCAGCCAGAGAGGAACACATTAAACATATGAGACCACTTGGAGACACCATAAGAGATTTTGGGCAGTGGGACCATCATTTGGCTGGTGATCCTTGGCTCTCCACATTTCGTTCTCCTAGTCCCAGATGGTAGTGTGATTCCACATGCCCAGAGCCTGGCTCCGTGGGTTTGCCCCAATTCAGTATTACGAAGATAAAGTGATGCAATTTGGGTGGGACAAATAATCTGGAACCTTCAACATAAAGAATCCGGGCTCCTTTAATTAATGAAATCCATTCGTATTTTACTTATACAAAGAAAGGTGAAGTGCAAATCCACTCTATATTTTTATATCTTCAAATCAAAGTGACTTAATAGCAATTGAAGACCTTTTGGTATTTAAAACCCTTTTTATTTATCCAACAAGATCCTATCAGTTCCCCATTTGTACGTAGTAAACACATACACACATACAGAAATATTAATTGTTTTAATAATGTTAACTGTCTTAAAATCAGTATTGCTATTTAGAAGTTTCTCATACATGGGTTGGAATGTCAGTCACTATTTTGTTACTCTTAGTCTCATGGGTGATACTATCTTCTAAGACATTATTTGGGAGTATTTCATTACAAGTTTATTCCCCTCGAATATGTAAAATGGTTTTCCTACATAACTAAAGGTTTGATTTATTTTCTATAAAAATAGGGTGTATTATTTGAAATAAAAGACGTTGGTTGTTTTCCAAAAAAATTGGTATCAACTCTTTAGTTCACATCCAAGCTATAATACAGCATTGTTCCTGTTTTGACTGCTGTTTTGACTTAAACAGAGTCATTCCCTATTTAATGGCCAACAAATGTTGAATTTGGAGATAGAATTACATACATTGGATTAAATGCAGTATACAAATAAATACAGTATGCTGCTGTTTAAGGACTGCTGGTGCAATCTGCTGCCAATTCTTGCGACATGAAATCCTACTACTTCTTTACTAAATAATAATATAGGCTGGAGGTGCGCCGGAGAATAGGAGGTGATGCAGCTATTGAAATCAACAAAATCATGCATCCAGTCACCAATTTGGGCTGGAAACTTGCCAAAGTAGATTTTATTTTATTTCTTTAACTACTGTTAAAGCTGCCAGAATTAAAATGTACACACACACATGCATGCATCCTACCAATAAGGACAAAAATCAACACCAGTCAGGGGGTTATGAACTTTTGGATTCCGTTTTTTTTTCCTCATATAATCTACCCAAATTGCTGTTTGGATCATTTCTTTGTCTTCATTATCGAGATACCTATTTGAATGCAATGGAACTACTTTTAAAGATTTTTAGGCAGTATTTCTCTTTCTGGCTAAAGGCCAATATATAGGTCAGGTCTATACTGCAGCTTCCCAGTTGGTAAAGCTCCATATCAAATCTGAATAATTTAAAACCAGGGGAAATCTTCGTAGAAATAAAAAATGTTGGGGCACTGGTGGCTCAGTTAGTTGAATGTCCGACTCTTGATTTCTGCTCAGGTCATGATCTCAGGGTTGTGTGATTGAACCCTGCATTGATCTCTGAACTCAATGGGGAGTCTGCTTGAGATCCTTTCCCTCTCCCTCTGCCTCCTTGCCACCCTGCTTATCCACTTGCATGCTCTCACTCTCTCAAATAAATAGAATAAATCTTTAAAAAAAGGAAGTAAAAAACGTTGCAAAACTATGCCTCCTTTTCCCTCTTAATAAGCAGGATATAATAGATTCAATGTATATCACCTTGAGTGCTTTGTGGTATTTGGGTAGGATTTAGCACAAACAGAGATTCTTGGCATTTCTATGAGCTTTTATTTCTATTATCTCCAATACTTTCAGATTTCAAAGACAGTTTTGGTGCTAATTACCAGATTTTGACTTTTATGAAAACCCCACACCACATGTCCTGATTTTATAGTTGCATGTGGAATCTGAAATGTGGTTTTATCAAAATAAACTCACACTTTGGTGTGTGGAATTTCACTTGTAAAGTAGAGATCATAATTTCAAAAACAAACACAATTTGCACTTGGTTTTGCTTGAAAAAATAAAACGCTTGGCTGTGATCAGATGAAAAATGTTTTACTCAAGTACTAGCTTTTCTCTGAAAAGCATCTCCAGTCAGAGCCAAGTGGTCGTGAACAGTATCATCTTCCATGCAAGCACCTTGGCATCTCCCTACTTAATCAGTATTTTAAAACAGAAGGTTCCCCCCCACCCTGCTCCTTACCATTATTTTTTTCTTTTTTTAGACACTTAAACATCCATTATAACACTTTCTACTTGTTTGGGTCAAGAGAAGTGTTTGTAAGAACCCATTACAGGAAGAAAAGAAGATTATTAAATTACTAATTAAGTCAAAGAAAAGAATTGAATACACCATTGTCCAGTGCAGAAATACCCAGTTATTTCTCTGGCAGGCAGTTGGTATAGGGGAGGACAAATCTGTATTTGAATTCCAGCTCTGCCTCTTCCTAGCTTTTTTACCTTGAGCCAGTTACACAACCCCGCAATACCTAAGCTTCCTTATCTAGGAAGTGGCAATAATTAAAAGAGTAATTTTGAAAATGAAATGAGAAATGAGACCTATAGTGTCTCTCTAGTTAAGTACCTGGCATAACTGACAGAGAAGCTGCTGGTGCTTGTGACAGCATTTTACATTCATGGAAAAAGAACACAAACAAATGTCATCAAAACACTTGAGTTTCTTAGAGTTTCAAGCTTATATATGTGAAATCTGAAAGCAGTTTGTGCCGGTTGTGCCTATTATCAACTCTAAAAAATTCTGATTGTGTATGCACGGACGCTGTTCCTAAGGAATTAGCCCTCGTGATCAAGCAGGCCCATACCCAAGAAGAGAAGAATGCAAGAAAAACCCCTACAAGAAAAGGGACATGCATTTGGGACTTGTTTTGTTGTCTATAACACACACACACATACATCCCTGGAGGCCTATGAGGGGAGTATAGAGAACGGAGAGGTATAGAGTGTGGTCCTATTGTCAACAGGTTTGGGTTGAGAGCCACTTCTACTACTTACTGCCATAAAGCTTTCAGCAGACCAATTAACCTCCCAAAGATGAATAGTAGCATTTATCTCAAAGAGTTATTCTAAGAATCAAATGAGATAACACATGTAAATTCTTAGCAAGGTCCCTGGCAGGTGATAAACACTCAAGAGATGGTTTAACTCTCAACACGATCATTAGTCCTTTTTTCTTTATAGGGCTCTTTCTTGGAGGCACGTACTTGCCTTTCTGGAGGGAACATGAATGGAATAGAATATACTATTATGTTTTGAAGTTTCTCTTTCTATGCAAGACCTTCTTCATTTTGCAATGATACTGTTCTAGGGTGCCCATGGCCATGTAGACAGTAACCTTCCATTTTGAGAGGACTAATTGGGTCTTAACTCATTGAATTATTTAAACATGATAATCAACCTTCAGTTTCCTTATTTCTTCATCTTCGACATCCTATAGCAGTGTGTCCTAGGAGCTGTAGGCCTTTGGACTTCATCATGAACAACCTTTTTATGAGTCTGTTGTTAAACTCTTTATCTTTATGAGATTTATCAAAGTGAGTAACACTGCTAGTTCTGTAAGAGTCTCTTACTCCATGAATGATTTATAACAAAGAGGAGCTACTTTATTAAAAGGTTCTTGTGCTCCAGAGGCTCTTGTGAGCTCAAAGAGCTAAGAGTTGCCATTACTGCATTAGAAGAAATACATGTTTATTCATGAGAAATAAAGAAGCCATGGGAAGTTTATCAGTTGGTTGGGTAGTCCCAATTTTTTCTTAGTGTTCTCTCCCTTTGTTTCTTTTCCCTAATCGCTTTCATTTATTCATTCAGCAAATATTTCTTGAATGTTATAATGTCCTAGGCCTTGGGGGGACAGGTGGATAAAACTGGCAAAGGCTCTGTCCTAAACATGCTACTAACGGTTCTCAAAGTGGGCCGCACATTAGAATCATGTGGGGACCCACATCTCTGATGACATCAGAGTCATCTGGGTGTAGTGAAGAAGACCTTGATGCAGAAGGAGCTTATTTCTACTTGGGGAGGGGGGTGTTTGAAAAGGAGGTCAGTAGGTTGGACTACAGTGTTCAAGAGGAAGATGGTAAAAGATGCGTGTAGAGGAAAAGCAGGGGGCTGATTTCAGTCCAATTTTCCCACATTCAGAACTGCTACTTAAAATAAAACTGGGTTTAACAAGGCATTTATTCAGATTATCGAGTGCAATCCTTTTTCAATTTTATAATGAGTGAGATATTAAAAAGAGATTTTTGAAGGACTCGTGCCTCATTTCAAATAAATGCTATAATTTGAAATTTGCATAATGTGGTCTTCGCATTAATTTTTCAACACAGGGAAAGGGGGGGTCTCAAATATCCAGAGTGAAATTTTTTTTAATCGCTTGAACTACAGATGCCAATTCTTTTTATCGCCCTTCCCTTGCAACATTTTGCTAGTAGAATATTTCTGATATCTAAATGCCATCAATTATTAAGTAAGGGCTATGAGCACCCATTTCCCTTTTACTTGGCTCTCTATGCATAGTTTTCTAAGTCCGTTTGTTAATTTATCATGTGGCCTCAATGTCATCACTTAGTTACTATGAAGATAAGATGATAAAGTAGAGAAACATGACTGTGCTAAAAGTGTGGGATTGGGGAGATTCATCAGTATCATTTTGCGATGTACATTTTCCAAGAATGTTACTTAAAATCATATCTGGATGAAATTATGAGTTGTGATGCTTTTAATCTGCAGCCATGATGTGAATCTGACTTTATTTGATTGCATGTTTAGAAGGACGGATGCATGCATGGAAAAAAATCGTCTAATGGTCTATCAGAACATTGATTTGCTTGATTCATTAATACATAATGAAATCTACATTGTAAGGAACTACCGAAACGTATTTCTTTGGCTACAATTCAAGAATGCTTATACGATTGGAAGGATTATTTTTCCAGGAGAATAAAGTTTAATAGTAATCAGATGTTCATTCTGGAAGCACAGGGTTAGATGTGATATTGTTGGAAGTGATATTTAAATGTTTACCTCAGCCTGTTGATTTTCCTGCTGCAGAACCACACCACTGTCCAGAATATTTAGAAGAGCAAGTCTTGTTTTTCTGTGTCTTTCTAAGTAAACGTCTTCTGGGGGTCTGAGAAGCCTGAGTGGCTGGCGTTCAATAGAGAAGCCCAAGGAAGTCATGATAATACCTACTCACTGTTCTAGCAACGTGAACCTAAGTGTGGGGTTTTGCATCATACAGCTCCGTTGGACTGTGCTTGAATTATGCCCCCATTTGTGCCATCCAACAGTGCTACTTAAGCAAAAGCATTTGATTTCTGTGATATATTCCAATCTGTGAGATTTTCACACTACTGCTAAGAGAGTTTTAATGTATTTTTAAATGTTGTACTGTAGTCAATTGGCTACCAGGTGAATCTATGAGCCATGTTTCCTCCATTTAACTGGAGGAAGTGTGAAAGAGACATACTTGATAATGGAGAGGATAGTAGGTTAGAAAAATAAATGGAAAAGAAAATCAAGGAAAAGGAATGTCTTGTGCTAGAAACTGACAGCAGGAAGAAAGAATGAAGGCTTGTCAATTCTGTCTCCTTAAATGTCTTGATTCTGATGGGATGGCTCCCCAGGCCCTTTTTCACTTAACATCATTCATTCATTCATATGTAGACTCAGTGTAGACACTGGAGTCTACATATTCCTGGGGTGAAAGTAATCCTACCTAGTGTTCTGTCTGTTTCTTCTCATACCTCCTTGATGCCACTGCTTCAGTTCTTCCAAATTTTTTTCAATTATATAATTGTTCTTGCAGACTCCAGTGTTAATCTTCTTTGCCCCACGCTCTGCTTCCAGAGTGATCTTCCAGGATAAAATCCAACTACATTAGGGGTACGCTGAGGTTCCTTTATAATCTGGGTCCGGTTACCTTTGTGGCTTCTTTTGCTCCTGGCGGTCTAAGTTTCAGGAGTATTTATTTGGACTTCCACCTAACACTGATGTTCCTCCTTCTTCCTGGTCCTTTGCAGACTCCGTACCCTCAGTTAATATAAGCAGAACATCAGGACTTGATCAGAACATCAGAAATCACTTCCTCCAGGAAGTGCTCCCTGAGAACTCCCATCCCTCCCATAAGAGCTCTGTACAACCTTATTAGAATATCCGCTTAGGGGCATTTTAGTCATCTATTGACTGGTGTGTCCTGCCTGACTAGATTTAATCTCTTGAAAACTTGGATTGTGTTTTTCTTTCATCTTAGACGACCAGAATCTCACATAGAGCTTGACATCTATTAATTGCTTAGAAGTCATTTGTAGAAAAAATGAGCAGATGACTGAATAGACAAATAGTGAATGAAGGAGCCAGACAGGAACAGGAAAGTTCTGGAAAGCGAGAGAGAAGGGAAGAGAGAGAGAAGGAAAGAGAGAAAGAGAGAGGGAGGGAACGAGCATGTGCATGTGTGTGTGAGGGAACAGATTTATTTTTAAGATTTAATTTTCCCCCTCAATTTCTTAGTTTAGAATTTCATAATATTTTTTATTGTGCTGTACAAATTACAGTATCTTTCTCTTGGTCTGAAGTTGGTAAGAAACACGTAGGCTACATACAGCCTAGATATAGCCTATGTGTCCTTCACCAGTTTGACCAAAAATAGCCCTTTCTTCCCTCTTTTGCTTTCTAGAATGTATTATATATAACACACATATCTGTTATCAGAGACTTGTTCCATGAGCACAAAAATAGTTGCACTGATTTCATTGTCTTCTTCTGAAATAATTTTTTCTTCTTTTTTTATAAGATACTTTCTTAAAAAAGATTTTATTTATTTATCCATGAGAGAGACAGAGAGAGAGAGAGAGAGAGGCAGAGACACAGGCAGAGGGAGAAGCAGGCTCCATGCCCGGGAGCCCGACGTGGGACTCGATTCCAGGACTCCAGCATCACGCCCTGGGCCAAAGGGGCTAGCACCAAAAGCAGGTGCTAAACCGCTGGGATCCCCTGAAATAATTTTTCTGATGCATATTAATATTCTAGGACTCCCATTATTTCCTTTTTTTAAAAGATATTATTTATTTATTCATGAGAGACACAGAGAGAGAGAGGCAGAGACGCAGGCAGAGGGAGAAGCGGGCGCCCTGTGGGGAGCCTGATGTGGGACTCGATCCCAGGACCCCAGGGTCACACCCTGAGGTGAAGGCAGATGCTTAACTGCTGAGACACCCAGGCATCCTGACTCCTTATCTCAGGAAGAAGTGTGTGTTCAAGTTTCCAGATAACTTCAAAACAGAAAATACAGGGCCTTCAGGACCTTTTAATAAACCACTATACAACTGTTCACGTTTGGGGGTGGGCTGACCCAGACTGAGCCCCCAAAGTATCATTGGGGTAATTGAAGAGGTAGCAATCAGTACCCCTCCCTTTTATCTTGTCCTGTCAATAATCTACATTTCCTTTTTTTTTGGATCTACATGAATCCTAGTATAGAATTGTTCAAATTATTAAATCTTTACTGGTAAAATTCTATCATGGAGCCAGCTGCCTGTGAAAAAGTAGATGGGGAGGCCAAAAATGGTGAGAGACATCACTGAGAGGCAAAGCGCAGTGCTATCCCTATGTGCCCCAAAGATTGCTCTTTAAAAAACAGGCTGTTGAAAAGTGAGGATCAAGAAAGACCCCCCTGGTAAGAATGTGTAACAGTTCAGTTTATTGGAAACTGCATAGTTTGAATGTGCTTGTGATGTACTATGAAACCCCACAAATGGCAGACGCATGCTTTTGGTTCTACCCACGACTGTGGGTTCTACCCTGATGAGGGTCATCCGGCTGCTTTGTTGTGCTATTTTGCACGTGCCGGACAGATCATAAAGGATGGTTCTAGCATAAAAGTTGACAAGAGTAGACTTGGACTCAGACAAACATTATTTTCACTTCTGTTTACTGCTGAACTAGTAACCATGCAGCCTGGGGGTGGGGGGGTGGGGGGGAAGATACACAAGAATGGACATAGCTTTTCAGTGGTTGCCCAGTTCCTCTCCTCTTGGAGGAGCACCTGAAATTCAGTGATCAGTGTATTTAACCAAGAGGATTTTGCTCTGGAGCTTGGGATCAAAGGTATCTGACTTGGCTCTCCCATGGGCTGGAGGAGCAGCTATGTCAGCACTCAAGTGGCCTGACTCAATACTCTTGAAGACAATTCTTACTGCGCGCTGTTAGAAACTTCTGGGTCCGGTGCTGCGGTAATCTAACGACAGCTATACGCCTGTCCAGGTATTTCAGTAATATATTTTATTGCTCCAAAACCATCCCTGGGCCAGGGAATAGGACAGATATGAACAGAAATGGACCTCAGTTCCTAAGGTGGAACTAGCCAAGGGAAACTCTATCCATTATATTTTTATTTTAGCTGGGTTTTTCTGGTTGCCTAATAGCCTTACTTCCCAATTTTTGTTGGGGATGTCTTGCTCACCCTGAATCTTGCCCCTGGCTCTGTGCTGATTGCTTTAGAAGGGGGGCCATGCTCTATTTGGCTGGTAGGACGTGGAGACCCGATCTCAGAACTTTCACTGGCAGCATCTCACTCACTCTTTCTTGCTGGCCTTGGACAGAGGGTGATACGGGGCTGGAGTTGTGCTGGCCAACTTGTCCAGAGGACACGAGTCTTTTTTAAGAACAAAGCTGGCACATTGGGAGAGGAGTCCCGGGGTGGAGACAGGACCCCTGTGGCATCATTTAAGCCTCAATCCAGTCAGTTCTACCCTTTTGCTTGTTCTTTCATGGGTTGATAAGTCTTGTATTGACTTAAGGAAGTTTGGGTTGAGTGTTTTTCCCAAGAACTCTGCTTGTAGAGATCTATTGTATCATAATAGGTGCAGAATGCCCACCCGAAGGAGTATCTGTGGGTCTGGGTCTTGCACAAAAGTGTTGTATACGTGCACTAGTATTTGCTGTCTTACCTGTGACCCTGTCCATGTTCCTCCACCTATGGCAGCAATTGTGCACCTCCACCAACCATCATCCTATACACAAACTGCCCAAATGAACGGGCTTCATGGACTCTGTGACTCACCGGTCTTGCTGGTCTGCTGCTTGTAAGTTTTCAGAGCTTCAGGTGGCTTTACTTCCTACCAGGGCTGCCACGGCCAGCAGCCCAGGCCTCAAAGACCCCACCAAAGAGGCAGCAGAAGTGCTGGTGTGTGAAAACCCCAGCAATCGTGTTCTATGAGAGCCAGAGATGATCCGAGTCATCTGAACAGTCCTCCAGTGCATCTGTCTCGTATGCTGCGTACGATTTGTGAGAAGTATCCCTCCAGTTTTCCTATAAAACTAACATCAGTGTTTACCTATAAACAGACACAGAAGTCACTGCCGACTGTACTCTGCTTTGTATACAATCCTATTATATAAAGAGCTCAAGCAGCATGTCTGTCTGCCTAGATGTGTGTGTTCTCCTTCTCCAGCTGCCAACCACCTAAATTATTCAGCAAGCCCTGATCATGCCAAGTTTTTAGTCAACAATGGAGATCCTGCCAAAGAACTAATAATGTTAAAAAAAAAAAAAAGCAATGTTTGTGACAATTAACAGAGCCTGCAGCCTGCAATGCGCGTTGGACTCATTTGTAAAGGAAAATTTAAATGATATGCTTCATTATAAATGGTCCCATGCAGCACATTGCTAATCAACCAAAGCAGCTTCTTCTTTCTTCTGCCCCCCACCCCCTCCCCACCCTTCTTTCCTATCTGATAAACCCAAATGGCAGCACTATGTCAAGGCTCTTGGCCACTGCTTGCTGTAGCTATAAACGTGGTGTGGTTATCTATCAGTATTCTAATCAGCTTAGATCAAACTGAGTAATTAGCTCTAACGTGGATGAATAGAGCACCAGCCTCTTATCTTGTCTATTAATAATCACAAGTATAACTTCACAGCCAAATCAAGAGGTATGTTACTGTTCCCCTGAGAGCCTGTTTGGGTAAAACCCCCTGTGACTGCACCAATCTAAGTAGTGCAGATGGGACAGTGAGCCCATAATGACGGGCTGACAGCTGCCAAACCGAGCCATTCCTCCCCCACTCTTGGCAGAGAGAGAGAGAGAGAGACAGAGAGAGAGAGAGAGGGAGAAAGAGATTGATTGGGGAAGTGGGGCTGATTCTCCATGCTAAATAACTATTATTTCCCAAATAACGGTTTGAGATAAAGGGAGAGGAAAAGGGAGGAGAGGGGGCAAGAAGATGGTTGCTAGAGCTCCAAATTCCAGACTCAGTGAATGAGATGAAGCTGCACAGCCCAGCCCAGCTCCTGCCAGGCACCTGAGCACCGCGTGCCTCTGCTCGCTGTTCCTACTGCTCAGACGTCTCACATAAGTAGGTTTTTCAGGCCACGAGTGTGTTTCCTTTACAGAAGTGATCCCTCTGCAAGTGTGCCTTTTGAATGTAAAAGGTCACAGTAGTTTATAAGAAAGGACATCATGTTTGTAGTGTCTTTCACTTGTACAAACAAGTCCTCTTGTTCACTGGGGCACCTCTCCCACCTTGCTTTAATTCGTACGTGTCAATTTGTTGAAAGCCGTAGGCCTTCTCCTCAGAAAAATAATGCTTATGTGGAAATTTACACAAAAGTTTGCATAAGGATTCATGGGGGAGAGGGGTGGTAATCACAGTCTTAAGACCATCTGTGAATTTTTAAGGGGTCTATAGGCACCAGTGTAAGAACACCTGGCTTAAGCACGGAAACTAATAATGAAGATTTCAAGAATAGAAGTGGAGTTCTTAATTGTGGTGTGAACTATATTTTCATGAAGCATTTGGTCCATGTAGCTTTGGTAAATCGGTGTTTCATGGGGTGGTGAGATGGGGGCTGGGACTTCCTAGTCCGCCATCCTGTTGGTGCCACTCCTAGTCAACTGTGTTTTAAATGCTTACATGTAATTTGAGTTTTAGAAATAGGGAAAGTATTTTCCATTGAAACAATATTGATGAAATTCCATCTGCCTATCCATCCATCCATCCATTCATCATACTGCTCCCTCTCTCACCTGCTCTCCACTCCACATTCCTACTTGGACTGTGTGTTGGGCATACAGGGCTGAACGTCTGGGTGATTAAGAACCTTACAGTCCAGTGGAGTTTAGCACCACGTTTAAACGTGTTTACAACATAACATGAGAAAGGTGATCGCTCTGCTAGTGTCCACCTGTTGCCACACAGAGGAGGAAGTAATTCATTTTGCTCAATCATTGATGAGGGGAGAGAGGAGTGGGGGGAGAGAGAGAGAGAGAGAGAGAGAGAGAGAGAGAGAGAGAGAGAGAGAGGAAGAGAGAGGTTACCATGAAGGGACTTCCAAAAAAAAGAGCTAAGGTTCAAGTTTCCTTTTAAAGGATGAGCAGAAGTTCTCCAGGCTGACCAAGAGCATTCCTTCCATACAGAAGGAGCTTGAAGATATGTGCAAAGACGAGGAAATAGGACACAGCTTGAGGCACTCACAGAACTGTAGAGGGCTTGGCACCTGTGAAGGTGTGTGATGTGGTGCAGAGTGTTGAACAATGACACGATTCAGTAGCCAGGTTTAGACTGCAAGTGTCTCATATGCTTCGTCATCTCTGTAAGCCTTTGAAAATTTACTAACGAGTTTTAAGCATACAAGGAACAAGTGTGTCTTGGAAAGATTATTTTGAAAACTGTGGAAAATGTTTTGGAGGCCATGGGTCTTTAAATAGGCTATAGCTCCGGGTCTTTCCTACACAGGTCTATTTAACCCCAGTAAATCCACAAGGAGGTATAAATCCCGCGGATCCTATAATCACGTTTGTTGGGTGTAGGGTCCAGTGTGAACGGCAGACAGATGATTGTGCTTGGGCAACAGGAGGGTGGTCAAGGACATTAACAGGTTGTCAGTGGCTTGGTGGGAGGAAAACCTGACTTAAGGGGGTTGAGAAGAGAAAGGGGTGAGAAAGTAAATGCAGATAGGAGAAATGACTGTGTCCTAATGATAGTGAGATGAACCAACAGAAAGGGGAAGATGATGATGCAGGAAAAGAATCTCTTTGTGGGAGTGCAAACCTTGAGTTGAAAAGGGGCAGGGCTAGAGTCTGGTGTAGGAATATAGGGATTGGTTTTACTCGGGGTATATATGTATGTTTTCCTCATTCATTATACCTAATGGGAAAAATCGGGTCTGGAGTTACAGATGATAGAAACGGAGAGAGAAAAATAAA
This sequence comes from Nyctereutes procyonoides, assembly GCF_905146905.1. Taxonomy (NCBI): domain Eukaryota; kingdom Metazoa; phylum Chordata; class Mammalia; order Carnivora; family Canidae; genus Nyctereutes; species Nyctereutes procyonoides. The sequence goes on from NW_026575137.1 coordinate 8,547,253, forward strand.
GCATGACAAGAAGGTCATCTAGAAACTACAAGTGACTCTGACTTCCCCAGTGCCTAGCTAACCCTTCAAACTCTCCTGGGGTCCCCTCTCCACTCCCAGGGCCTCCCTCAGGCTAGGAGATTCACCATCAGTTACTGAGATTGGGCTTGCTCAGAAAACTTAAAAGTTTTCCAGATGTACATTATGGAGAAACTCAAGGTGAACCTGAATTTCTAACCCCTATTGATGATTTGATCTTTTAGCTGAGATGCTTAAGGGGATCTTTCTTTATATTTGAAATCCAGTTCCTTTACCAGACAATACTCATTTGTATCTTTTTTTTTTTTTTTCCTGTCTGGAATATAGTTTTCCTTTTCTATCTAAAAATTCAAAACCTTTTTTCCTAGGACATTTTCTTGTTTTAAACTTTTGACATTTTTATTTCGTTTGTTCGAATTTTTAATTTTTTAAAAGAATATCAGTGATTCATATAAGGAATCCCCTTTTGTCATATTCGTACCTATTATTGTCTCTTTAATCATTTTTACATCCAAGTTCATTTCCACCTATTTTTGTTCAATTCTCTCACTTCTGATTTCCATATACCTAACGGTACCCTCATCACTATCTACCTTCTCTTGAGTTGCTTATCATGTGACCATTGGTTCTAGTTCTCTGTTCCATTCCTTATCTTAGGCTTTGTTGCATTATTTATATATCCTTCGGGTACGTTTTATCCTGTCTTTCCTAAGTTCTTCTACTTAGTTCATGGAAACATATTTAATTATGGTTTGATCTATTTAATGGTATTTACAAATATGTAACCATATATATATAAATTATATAACTATATATAAAATTATATAAATATATAAAAATTATATAAATATATATAAAATTATAAAATCATATGTAATGATTATATGTAATTTTATGCTGATTGTTCTTTGCCCTTTGTTTATCCTACTACTTATAGTATTTTTATGTAGATACTATTGTGATAATTTTGGATAGTCATTTTTGAATTATAGGAATACTACCTGAATCTTTTATTTATAGGAGCACAATGAGGGGAACAGATTTATGGGGTATTCTGGGCTGATGTTCTTGGCTTGTGTCGAAGACTCTTGTGCATATGTGTATGTGTTGGGAGTAGAGGTTGTCCTATATTTTATTCTGAGCCAATAAAAACATGTAACTCCAGGGCTGCTTATAATTTAGAATCATAATCCTCTAGGAAGACTCATGTATAGACTGATTCCTAAAAAAAAAGAGGCTGAACATACATTTCTTCATTCTGTCCACCTAGCTACTTTTCATACCACACTGCACATAGCACATCCATGCACAGTGTGTCATTGGCCCAATAAATACTTTTGCTTCCTTGTGCTCATCATCAGGGTACATTAACTATTTTGGAGAAGTGGGTTCCCCTTTTTTCCTTTGAAATTAGTAGTTGCCAATGCCTTGAGCTTTACTTTTCTCACTTATTATATTTGGGGACAACACATAACACTTAATCTCATTTGAGAGAGATTTTGTCTTTCTACTCCCACTCCCAGAGAACCTTAATCCTATGGAAATAAAAATTTCTTTGTACATTCAAATTTTAAAAAAAGTCTTCTAATTGTTTAGGAAGATTTCCAAGAGGAGAAGAAGACACATGGTATTTACTCCGACATCATCAAACCAGAAGTCAGAAATCTTTTCCTAATACTTGTTTATTGCAGGAGATAGTTATGCTTGAACTGGTATCTCAGAGTTTTCCCAGTGTCATGGAAAACTGAGGGAGGAGAATATTTGGGCCAGGGGCACTTTTAATCTTTTTAACTTGACATCTGGCAGAGAGTAGCCATTATATTTATTCATCCAGTGGGTGTACTATCTTGTTCAGAATTTATTTTGCTTAAAGAGAAAGAAAACAAAGTCAAAATATTTTAGCCAAAATGAGGGATTTGTTGCCTCATATGATCAGATTATGGGGAGATCAGAAGTTGAGTTGGCCTTGTGAACAAATGGAACTGGAGACTTGAATGCTATCGGGCTTTCTTTTGCTCCATCTCTCATCCTTGTTTCTTTTTGTGTCGGTTTCAATTTCCCAGACCAGCCAAAGCCATATAAAAGGATCAGTGATCGGTAGTTCAAACTTGCATCTTTATAGTATCTTGAAAAAAAAAAAGACTATTTTTTTTCTGTCAACACCAGAGTGAAAATTCCCCTGGAGGAACAATTCTGATCAAGCTGGATGGATCCCAGTGCCTGTGTCTTGGAGCTCTTACTGTGGCCAGACTTTGCCTTATCTATTGTCCAACCTCTACTCAGGAGTGGCACTATTAGTGGAAGAAGGTAGGGGGGAGGAAGGGCTAAAAAGGCCATAGACAATAGCCACTGCACAAATCTAATTATGGTTGTAAGGCGCTGTTGAATTTTTGCGTGTTTTTTTCTCATGCTGCTTTTCCAAGAACCATGTTGTATTACTTCAAGTTTCCTCTGCGTACTTACACAAACACTTGCAGGAGCATACTTTATCGTTATCTCACACAAATGCGACAAAGCTATTTTTCTTTGAGCTGATAGGAAAAGCATAAACACATAAATATGCATTCATTTGACGACTACTTTATTCCTTTTAAAACCACTTAAGGTTGTTTCTGGCCAGACTGACTATTCACTAATTGAGACAAATGCTGAAGGGGGCCCTCCAAAAGTACTGCTCGGTCCCTAGAAACGTAAAGAAGTCCTTTACTAAATACACACACTTTAGTTAATCTCAGTAGATAAGAATTGAGCAAGAAAAAGATGGTTATACCATTGCAGGGACCTGGGGGTGGGGTGGGGGAAACTAATGCAAAAACCCACCCTGTTTAATTGCCCAGGATTCACTGAGAGATCAGAGTGTGTCTTTACTTTTTTTTTTGGTAAAGATTTATTTATTTATTTTAATAATAAATTTATTTTTTATTGGTGTTCAATTTGCCAACATACAGAATAACACCCAGTGCTCATCCTGTCAAGTGCCCCTACTTTTTGTACTATCAAAACAAAAGTGACCCATGGAATTTGTAAACCATCTTTTTCTTTTAAAAATCTCTTTAAGTACATTTCCAAAGTATTAATGCTTATATGAAATACTCTAATTTCAGAGTGTGTGACAAATCAGCAGCTAAAAGAAGGCGAGATGATTGCTAGCTCTCAAAAGAAAGAGATATTTGAATTTTATTTTATTTTATATTGCTCCTTTGAATAGCAATGTAACTTCTTCCCAATCATTCATGGAGTAGTTTCATTCTATTTATCAGGATAATGGAAGTCTCAAAATTTCTTCTTTCAGGGAAAAGCAGCTGGAAAGAAGTAAAGTGAGCAATGTTTTCTTGTTCTTTTGTGAATTTTATAGAGATAGTAACTTGGCACAGACCCATGTTTCCAACATCTTACCCCTAAGGAGCTAGTTAGTGTGAAAAAAGAGAAAGAGAAAAAGAAAAAAAACCCACTTGGGCAAATGCAAGCACCAATTCCCTCTCTCAAAAAACAAGGGAAGGGGAAAATAATCCATTTTTTATGGTATATTACCTACAAGTGCAGACATGACTTTGGTAATCACGCTTTTGTTGCACACAGACTGTAAAATATTTATGGAGACAATGTGATTTGGGTCAAGACATTAAATAAAGTAAAAGTTGCTTTATTCAATATGTGATGAACAGTATCCATATTAAAAACCATTGGGAAAAGTGTTCAAATGAAAAAATATGCTTAAAACAAATTCATCTGTTCAATGTTCATAAATGTTTTAAGAAATGCAGACAAACAAGTCTTGAAATCTATATTTACTGTACACAGTTGAGAAACTAATAGTATTTATTTAATCCAGAGGGGGAAGTGACTCAAAATTTGGCTTTTAATGATCAACAGGAAATACTTTTCCTAAGAAATTACCAAAGTGTTTTTTGTCAACCAAGCTACAATAGGGTTATCACTCTTCTCCTGGCAAATTGCTAATGCTATTAGACTAGCATTGATATACAAAGGAAAGGTTTCTTCCAGACCTGCAGAAAATCTTAAATCCTGACTAAAAATACTGTCTAGATAGAAGGAATGTGTGTGAGGAATGCAAAGCGGAGTGTTTACTTGAGGTTTGGGTATTGCTCAATGGCTATTATGCAGCAAATTAAGTAATATATTCACTCAGGGATATTATCTAGTGCTGATTAGGGTCAAACTGTGAGGTCTTGGTTCTGCTGGGTCATTCTCTATGTGTGTTTAGGATGAAAAAGAAAAGCAGCTTGATAATTTAAAGAGAGAAGTAAAATACAGCCACCCAGCTTAACCGTCTATGAAATCCGTCCTCTGGAGCCTGCGCTCTGAGTTAGCCAGTGAATTTAAGGTCGTGTTGATTGTCACTGTTTCACTCATTCACTCATTCTGTGCTGGCTAATTATTTTTAAAGATTTCATTGATTTATTTGAGAGAGACAGAGCTCACAGGCTGGAGAAGGGGCAGAAGAAGGGGAGAAGCAGTCTTCCCACTGAATAGGAAGCCCAACGGTGGGGGAGCTCAATCCCAGGACCCCAGGGTTATGACCTGTGCAGAAAGCAGGCACTTAACTGACAGAGCCACCCAGGCATCCCAGGTATGCTAGTCATCGGTGAATTCCTTCTTTGAGAAAATCAGTTATCCATTTCCACCAAAGCCAACTTCACATAGGTGTGAATCCAAATTCAGCCTTAAGAACTATGCAAATCAGTGCATGCTTTACTTTTTTGCTTGGGTAAATAAAGATGTGGAATAGCCTATATGACTTGGTTCAGGCAAATTCGAGGCAAACTTTGAGAAATCATATCAATAATATAAGCCAACATTTATTAATAGCCAATAATATATTGCCTCTTGGGCCCATTCTACCCGTCAGGCACTGTTCTAGGTGATCAAAGCAGTTCAAAAAAAAAAAAAAAAAAAAAAAAAAAAGAAGTTCAAGTAATGTTTTGCCTTGAGTGAATCATAAAATTTAACCTAATATAACATAACAGAAATTATCCATTGTTTGGTCTACTCCTTACGGGTGCAAGCTTTATGAGACATTATCAACTAATCATAGCTGTGATGCTTGTCTGTGAGAGGTTTCATGGAAGAATAAGGTGAAAAGAAGCCTAAAGAATCCATGCAAAAATAACCAAAATTATTGGCACTCGAAGGAAATCTAAATATCAAGTCCTAGCAATTGTCCCTTAGCATTCTGAATACCATAAGGATCTGAGGTTAAAAAGTGAAGCATGAAGAGACAGAAAATTTTTATAGTCTGCTTAAAAAAGACTTTTTGTCCCAAATCCTCCATGTGTCTGTGGTTCTCCCAGAAGAATTAGAACAAAGAGTACAAAAAAATAAACTAATATCTTTAATTTTCCAGCCTGATGCCTGCTTTTATGTAGCCTGTAGCTAGTTGTGGTTTTTAAAACTTTTTTTTTTTTTAGTTTAAAAAATGGTTGGAAAAAATGCATTTCATTACACATGAAATTAAAGAAAATTCAAAATCCATTATCTATAAATAAAATTGTATAAGAACACAGCCATGCTTGTTCCTTTATGTATTGTCTATGGTGCTTTTGTTCTAGAACAGCAGAGTTAGGCAGCAGCAAGAGAATGTCAGGCTTGCAAAGCCCTAAAATATTTTCCTCTCTGGCTGGCCGTCTAAGAAAACATTGGCCAATCCCTAGTCTAACCCAATCAAGTGATAGGTTCATTACTCACTTGTACTAAATCCAGCTAGTTGTTTGGGATTCATCCTCAACGTGATGCATCTGGTTGTCAAGAACTGTGAAGTGTTAGATATTTTACTCCCCTTGTAAACTCATAAGTTGACCTGACACATTTCATTAATGCAGGTAGAAGCCTTGACGCTCCTGGGTGGGGAGCAAAAGGCAGTTGATTCCTCACACTTTTAGCAGTAGCCAGAGCATCAGCATTTCTGAGCTGGTTCTCCAGGCCCCCAAGGCTCAGGTGAGGTCTGCATGCACAGCCAGTGGGTTGCATTGCAGGGAAAGGACTCTGAGCTTAAGGAACCAGAGTCTCTTATAATTGGTACATGTACCTGAGGTTTACTTCGGAGAAGGATGATATTTCTACCTCCCAAGCCTGGTCACACCACAACCATCCCTGAAAACAAAGGAACAAAAGGAAGTCAGTGCTTTCCTTGCCAGACATGGAGAAATACATGAGAGCTATGCTGCATCATGTCCAACACTGATTCTTCTCATTACCTGTAGCAATGAGACCAAAGAAACATTGCAAAACTGTTTAGGAAAATAACTAAAAAAATTAAAATTGTACTTGACAAATTCCAACAACGCAAATACTTTTAATTTTTTTTTTTCTGTAAACGTTTAGCACCTAAAGGGTAGGTAAAGCAAAGTGAGAATTGGATGTTTTTATAAATATAGTTTGCAAATGCACATTCCGGCCAATAGAGCTCAAGATCAAATGTCTCACTATTTCTAATAGGTGGTGAGCTTTACAGTTTACATTATAGTGCAATTATTTCCCCTCCCTGTGGTTTTGTTTTCAGAGTGGAATTTTATTGTTTGGTAGAATTTAGCAGTCTTCCAAAAAAAAAAAAAAATGCAGGTTACTCCTTACTATTGTATTTCCGTGTGGCTATTAGAATCCTCATAGAAAATGTTTCAGTCTCTTATCTCCAAAGTAGAAATTCATTGTTAGCTCATTGTTTACCAGCATGTGAGGGCACTAAACTACAGCCCCAGAATGGAATCCAGGAGCAGAGGAGTCAAGCTGGCAAGGCGGCTGCATCAGAATCAGAAAATTACAGGAGAAATGTCTTTCAAAAGTACAAATGCTTCCCTTCCCAAACACCACTTTCTGTCTTAGAAGGAAAAGAATCTTAAACCCAGATAGGTAAATGATATTAAGGGTTTGACAAAATAACTCTGGAGATTCAGGTCCATTTAAAGGAAGTGATTATTATTTACTAAGTATGTTGAAAAATAATTTAATAACTTAAAATATAATAGAAAATGACTTTGCTAAACATGTTACCTGCTTATTGTCTGAGAAGCAGTCTTTTCTGGAGGAATCAGTCAATACATTTTATGTTCCTTTCTACTAGATCGTCCTAGTCTCTGAAAGGCTGACTGCCTTGAATAGATGCCATCAGGTATAACCCCAAACTTTTTGTGTATATTTTCATCTTTGTCTGCTTTTTTAACCAACGTTTTCTTTTCTGGTTAATTATTATTAAAAGTAAGTAGAACAATTTTTAAGACAAGTTAGTCTCAATGATGAATAACATACTACCCAAACTGTCCTTTTAAAATGGTCATTTTATTTTATTTTTACTGCAAATTTAAAAAAATGTTAAAAACCGAAACTGCCTGAAGTCATATAATTGGTGATGCAAATATATTTTCTTTCTTATCACTCTTACTGGATGGAAGGCGAGTTTTGAGATGCTTTAAATCACAAAGCATTTAAGATATGCTGAATTAAATTTTGGATCACCTTGGTGACAGTGTTCTGAAAGGAATTTTTGTATCATTAGTTCTAAGAAACTTAGTGGTAGGAATGGCTTCTGATCAGTTCTTTGAAACAGTGACAGGTGGAGGTGGAAGTGAGAAGTCTGGGACATCATAGAATGTATTTGGGGTGGTTTTTTATTAATCTTGAATTTGAAGAATGTCTTTTATACATAATATCTTGTATTTTGTGGTAATGAGAATTTGTGGTAGTATTTTCCAGTTAAATACATTGACCTCCTTTAACTCCCAGCAATCCTGCTCCATCCGACTGGCAGAGAATAGAAGCTGGATGATCAAGGCTTCATGTTTTTAACCTTCTAAAAGATAGAGGCTGTTCAACCTGGAGATCGCCATCAGCATCTGAAATTTCTTCCTCACCTACATTTTATTGGAGGATGTCATCTTGAAGTTGGTGATAGGGAGAGGATCTTAGCAATGTTACAGGATCAGAGTTGTTTTGTTTTGATATGAACTTTGGCTCAGGTGCTAAGTAGTACACACACCATTTTCCACCCAGAAGACATTACAGTGGTAGACTATGATATATGGGAGCTTAACCATTCCAAATGGATTCCATTCTAGTCTTAAAAATTATGCTATTACCTGAGGATTAAAAATGACTTATAGTCTCAGTTTTTGGCTTCACATAGAGAATCCTAAGATGCACAATGATTTAAAAATATTGAGAGTTTACAGAGATAAAGACAACATTTTCTTATTACAAAATTAGTTGGTGGATTTCCCTTTTACCCTTAGCTAAATTTTCAAAAGAAATCTAGTTACATTCCCAAACCTAGCTGAAACTGTATAATTATCTTTGTAATATTCCACTGTTAGAGATTTGACATAGAGATGTTTGAGAATTGAGACAAGAAAGAGAAAGTAAAGTAGTAAGCAAGTATATTAAAGAACTGTGCTTCTTACAACTCTTAAATTTTTTCTGATTTTGTATTGCTGATTTTACGATTCAGTAGTGTTGAACTGAATTTTAAAATATTGCATTTTAACTAACTATTTCTACTGTGTGGTTAGATTGTGCAATACAATGATTAATCAAAAATGGACTTTGCCTTAGGGGACCCGGGTGGCTCAGTCAGTTAAGCATCCAACTCTTGATTTTGGCTTAGGTCGTGATCTCAGGGTCCAGATCAAGGCCTGCCTAGGGCTCGATGCTGGGTGTGGAGCTTCCTCTCCTTCTGCCCTTCTTCCCACCCTGCTCACACACATACTCTCTCTTGCTCTCTTTCTCCCTCTCTAAAAAGAGGAAGAAGAAAGAAGAAGAAGGAGGAGGAGGAGGAGAGGAAGAAGAAGAAGGAGAAGGCAAAGAAGAAATGGTCCTTGGCATTGGTGGGCTATTAGTCTAGGAAAATAGACAGATAGATACACAGGTGAATAATTGCAATGTATTAAATTTGTGCTAGCAGATAAATTCCCCTTTCTATATTTTTAATATTGTAGTAGGGACTCTAAAACAGTTGTGGAGGGACTGTTTAGGAACATGCTAAAAACATTGGCTAATTTGACATGGGGAAGGGAGTGCAGCCCAAATAGTCTTCAAAGAGGAGGTGCTGATTGAAGCCATTCTTGAGAGCTGGCTACAACAAGCTAGAAAATATACAGATGTTGATGGGGGGTGGGTTATCTAGGAGAGCACTGTAGGTAGAGAGAGAAGCAAAGATAAAGACACAAAATAGGAAACAGTAGCGCAAATTCTCCAAGAAATTTAGTATAGTTTGAGCAGAGAGTCTGTGTTTGAGAGAGAAATAAGGCCTGAAAGGTGCCAGAGACAATAGCTTAAAGGGCCTTGTATCCCATTTAAATATTTGGACTTAATCTTGAACGAGAAAAGGAAAACGTTGAATTATTTTAAGTTTAGAAGGGATGTGATCAGCTTCATGTTTTAGAAAGTTTAATCATCATGTTGTCATGAAGGACAGATTGGAGGAGTGGCAAACCGAAAAGCTGGAAACTAACCGGGAAGAATTTGTAAAAACTCTGGCATGAACCAAGGAAGCACCAGCTACGATGGAAAGCATAGGTCATATGGAGGTATTTAAGGGCTAGAGTGAGTGGGTTTTATGATTGGTTAGATGTGGGTGTTATAGAGAAGGACTAGGATTAATCCTAGGGCAGTAGCACCATTAACAAACTTGAGGAACCAGAAGTTGATCAATTTTGAGGGGAAAATTGCATTATACGTTGTGGAGCATCAAAGTGCAGCTATCCAGGCTGAAAAGACAATTGGAATGGAAGCAGTAGCAGTCAGACAGTTTAGGTTATGGTGAGTAACAGACATCCCTGAAATCTTAGTGACTTAAATAATCAAGCAATATATTTAAAGTGATTTTTTAAAAGGAAATTTAAAAAACTAACTGGAAAGATATGTATCAATATGTAACTGTGATTATCTGTTGGGGGTGGGATGTAGGGTGGTTTGAATACTTTATTTTTCTGACAAATTTTCTGTGTTGAGTTGTATTAATTTTGTAATAAGATGCTACTTTAAAATTAAAAAAAAAGTTTTATCATGACAAGTGGAGATTTGGGAATAAAAAGGAAAGAAGGAGAAGAACTGGGTTCATTTCTCAGAGGTCAGCTTTATCCTGATGATATCCCAACTTCCTCCTGTCAAATAAATCTACCCAAGTGCATGTATTACCTTATTATGTCAGCTTCCTATTTCTTGCAGGTAGCCCTACTAAAATCTACTCAACAAAATATGTTTATTTTATGGAGCAGAATCATAGTGTTTCTGCTTTCAGATTTCGGTGTAATAAAATGACTCTCGGATGCATGCACCATAGGTACTATCAGCATACAAATTTTCATTGTCTGTGAATCAATTTGTCCATTATCTTGTTCTCAAATCCCCCCATGCCTCATCCATTAGCATCTGGAATTGGGTGGTATTTATGAGAGGAGAAGCTGGTCAGTGGATTATGAGAAAAGTATGGTCTGCAGGGCGAGAAAGTCTGTGTTTGAACTATTTGATCACATAGACAACTATTTTTATCTCTGGGATCTCAGTATTTTTATTTGGAAAAAAGGAGGATAAAGGAATAATGAAACACCATCTACATATGGTTACTCAGAGGAACAAATGTGATTCCCATATGTAAAAATTATTTTTAAGTTAATGCTTTCAAAATCCTTAGTCTTTCTTGGTACCACCTATTACTTGAATTGACATTTACCGTTTTGTTGTCCTCCTAATTTTTTTTTTAATTTTAAAGATTTTATTTATTTATTCATGAGAGACACACAGAGAAAGAGGCAGAGACATAGGCAGAGGGAAAAGTAGGCTCCATGCAGGGAGCCCGATGTGGGACTCGATCCCAGGATCCTGGGGTCACGCCCTGAGCCAAAGGCAGACACTCAACCACTGAGACAACCATGGACCCCTGTTCTCCTCTTTTATGAGGTCAAACAACCCTGAGAGGGGTAAGATCTTATGATGGATGTTACATAATATGTCAGACATATACATAATAATAAAGACCTTGCTATCAGAGAAGGAGAAATGTGCCACATTGGATTCCAAAGCTAAGAAGATAGACAGCGGAGCCAAATTTTGCCTGATCTAAAGTTTGCTGAAGGCTGACTTTCACTTTCTTGGTCGAAATTTGGGGTGTTGGTTGGGAGTACATTCAGTAGAGGAGGTCAATGAAATTTATAGTGTTTTGGAGAAATTTGCTCTTGGTCAAGGCTGTCTTGCCTTATAGTTACACAATGATGTCAATGTCAATGGGTCTATCAACAAACAAATAATCTTTATAATTGCCAATTAGGTTCTGATGAGAGCATACAAAGCATTTTGAGGCCTGGCCCAGACAATCAGAAATGGTATGAAGCATACACTGCACCATTAAATATACTTGAAGGCAGTTAAGTCAAACAAGTGCACTTTTTATTTTGACCTTGTTCTAGATATAAAGGAAACTCCAGGAGCCCTGCTATTCCCCATCAGCCCAGACGAAATGATTGATTTCTTTTCAGTTGCAGTGAAAGCTTGTTTTAATTATTTTTAAAATTGTCCAGACAATCATAACTTTCAAGCTATCAGAGAAAGCAGAACCGTGACAAGAAAAATAATGCTTAATTCAGGTGTTCTATTGTATGTAAGCGTGTGCACCTTGGTTTTCATGGGGTAGGAGGGAGAAAAGAAGTAATATCAATGATGAAACACATGAACTGCTGATCTAATCCCAGATGGAAACTTCTCAGTGAGGTTGTAGGTGAGGAGACCTTCGGCAAAAATTAAATCCCTATATGAGAGGTTCACTGTCGAAGACCTGCGCTGACTGAATGTAGCCTGAGCACGGGGTTCCTCGATGCCTGTCATAGGCTGAGGTCTCCTTTGGGCCCTGTCATGTGCTAGCTTTGTGATGTGGGTCAAGTATTTAATTTCTGAAAAAGTCAGTTCCCTGCTCTGCAAAAATCTACTTATGGCACTACAAAAATATGGAGCGCCTGTGTACAAGGTTCCTGACATCCATTATTTCCTTTGACTCTCACAATAGTCCTAGGAGTACCGAAGTGGAGGCTGGATAGAAAATAAACTTGCCCAAGATCACTGAGCTGATAGGTGGCTAAATTGGATCAATCTTAATCTAAATCTTATGGCACTTTACTAGATCACACTGCCCATCAGGAACATGGCATAAAACAAACACTTCTCAAATGAAAAACGTCTCTTTGTTCCCTCCTACAAAGCCCATCATTATTGAGGTGAGATTCTCAGTAAGATTGTCTCAGGAGAAAAATCTGTGAGGGTGAGGAAAGAACACTCTTCCTGGGAGTCTCTGTGGGCTTCCTTCCAGAATAAGCAACGTGAGGATGGTGGTCCGAGAAGCCATCAGATACCGTAAGTATCTGACAGTGGGCCCCTAGGGTTGGTCGGTGGATGAACAAAACCCCTTAGAGATGGTAAGGAGCGACAGGACACTTGGAAGAAGCGAAGGGGCAAAGAGAGAGATAATACGAAAAGTATAGGGGTGGATGGAGATGGTCAGGGATAAAGGAATATTTTAGCAGAAACTTTTGAGTTTGAAATTCTGGGGGAACAGAGCTGTGTCTGAGGAGAAAATGTAAGCAGCTTCTCTGTGTGAAGAACTGCACGAAACCCCTACAGCCCCATTTAAAAGAAGCTCAAAACAAGAATATGTCTTATTGTCAGAGAATATGGAATTGTTGGGTTGAGTTGTCGTCGTTGTTGTTGCTGTTCAGTGAGCTTTGAGGCGGACGCTGGGCTAGTGCCTTCCTGTCTCACAGGGGGCCACCGCATGGTCTTGATCACCGACAGCAATACTTAAGGGGATATAACTGGAAAGGATGGTGAGGTAGTGGAGGAGCAGTGAGGGGAAGAGCAGAGTTCAAGTCCAGACTTTATTGTTAGAGCCACGTAGTAGAGTCCTTTGTACACGGGGGTCGTAATATCTATCCTAGAAAGATGTGAGGCTCAGGTGGGGCGATGGTGCTCTATGCACAGTAACTACTCCACGAATATCAGTTCTGATTCCTCTGCAGCCCCTCCATTTATAGGTTTTCAAGCAGTTCTATGATGGCCAAGCACAGTCTTACTCAATGGTACACTTGGATTTTCCTGTGTCTCAGAACTCAGTGCTTTCTGTGACTTACCAGGTGTTCTATGTGTCTGTCTTCAATAAGGCCTGGAGAGGCAGGAAGTGTGGGGAATTGTGCTCTGGGAGCATGTTCTGATGGTAAGTCAGACGGCAATGATCACATTTTCTGAACCTAAATTGAAGACATATGGTCAGACAACAGAACAGAATATTTGAAACAGGGTGTGTCTGGAAAAATCTAGGATCATCGGTCACCAGAGCTATACACTGGCATTGCCAGCAAGGACTCTACAAGCCCTTCATTTTCAAGGTCTCTACTGGAGGGCAAAATTCCAAGTTTACAAAGGAGTGCACTACAAGGCTTTTAATTTCCCCTTCTGCACCCAGGGGGACAAATAATTAGTGCTTTCATAGGTCTAAAGAGGAGACCAGAGCCCAGAAATTCTGCTATCAATGCGTGCTTACTAGGGAAAGACATGCTTGTGCCATGCATCACTAAGGATTATAACAGATTAGCAACTAAATTTGAGTTAATTAAAAATAATCAACTATAATAAGAAGAGAGTTTCCAGAAAATTACCATATTGATCAAGTTGCTGTCTAAACAACTTGGAAAACACAGTACAAATTTTGGAGGCCCAATGCCAAGTATCTGAAGAGGCTCATTAAAATTTACTTAAAAATATCACAAAACTCAATTTTATTAATAACAATCATAAAAATACCTGACAAATAAATAGCTGGGGGGGAAGTTTAAGCTTAACAGTCTACATAATTATGCAAAACTTAAAACATAATATGCAACATGACTTTAGGAACTTAGAAGTGAATCTGAAAAGGTGAAGATTTTCCTTTTAAATGGAAATAACAATGTTTGACAATAAATAAAACTGTTTGACATGCTATGAAGTGCTTGAAAGGTGACCTGCATCGTGAAGTAGACCATACTGTGTTTTAGAAAATGAATTCTCTTACATTAAGGGGCCACAAAGCTTATCATTAGATTATTCAGAGGGAAAAACCTATAAAAATGAATCTAAAGTGTTTTGATTACTAGTTATGATCTAGTTACAGATTTTTAAAAAGTCTTCTCTTAAAACGCAGTTACCTGGGAAACTTAATTTGTCATAGTGAATGTCTCCTCGGCAAAATAAAATGTTTGTTATGTGAAGCTTTTAGGGTTTTTAAATGCATGAAAGTAGATTTGGTGAAATGGATTTCCTGGTTTCGTTTCCGAAATTGTCCTAAGACACATCGGATGACACAAATAAACCAAAGTTAAAATGTTCCTGCTGGTGTGAAATCTATTAATCTCTGTTTCATTTGTTGGATTTACTCCCATCCATCTATTTCCCCAAAGAATTTATGATGACTGCTTCCTTTATAGGTATGTCCTGAATACTGTTGGCTGCTCCCTTGTTTAATTATTTTTGTGACTTGAGTTCTCCTATTCAATAAAAATAGACACGGACAAAGTTGATTGAGAAAACAAGCTATCTAGGAAAGAAAGGCAGAAGCCAGCCTTGGAGGATAACCTCTACCAAAAGTTATAAGCAAACTTTTCTTTTGCCCCAGCGGCTCGGAGCTCACTCATAACCCATAAAGTGAAGATATCCATCACTCAGCGAGGCGGTACCTGCACCAGCGGGAGGGTGAGAGCCAGTGATTGCTATTGCTGGCTGCTGAGCTCTGGCAATAATCTCATAACTATAATGGGAGTTAGGTGCCCAAAGGAGAAAAAGACAAATACAGACCCAGGACACCTTAGTAAGTTATTTCAGAAATAGGAGGAAGACTGATACAGAAATTAGAACTTGATATCACGAACAGATAAACAGTCAGTTCTCATTCCCTCCAAGTTGTCTAGGTGATTTGCAGAAGACTGGGGAATTGCTTGATTCCCCTTTACTTTCAGAAAGAGATGAAGTAATTAAAAATCTTCCCCAAGAGAAAGTTCTTGGCCCTGGCGGAGCTACAGGAGATTTCTATAAAACCTTTGGCTTAGCCCTCTCTGTACATTTGCTTGACGAGCTCAATCACTTGAGGGACTCAGGTGGATTCATCCTTGCCAGCCCTTATATCCAGATTATCTTAATTGCTAAAAGGGATAAAGATACAGAAAACTGTACCACATTTAGGTTCAAACCCCTGATTAAAGTGGATATCAACTCTTGGAAAGGATCCTGACAGTTCCCATCATTATTTGGAATCTGGGGCACGGTGATCAGGCAATTGTTTGAGAATGGGTCGTTTTTTGTATAAGATGATATTTTTTTTAAAAACCTGGATCTCAGTTGTTAGAATCACAGGGCACTGGCCACTCTTTTCATCGTTTTTCTACTAAAGGACAGTTTTTATTTTTTAGTAGAGCAGTGAGTATCAGGTATGTACCATGGGCTCGGAAATCCCAAGCCCACATTATTTAATAATAGCTCTTTGTTGGTGTTCCAAATGAGCAGGACAATCTAAATTTCTCTAATTTCTCAATGTTCTTAGGGCTGAAGTGGGGAAGCTGACATTACATTATACCATTAACTTTTTTTTTTTATTATCACACACACACACACACATGCACACATGAAGGTGTGGAAGGATAAATAAAAATATATCTTGTAGGATGGTTCCAATCATATGACATTCGGGAAAAGGCAAAATTATGCATATAGTAAAAAGATCAGAGGTTGCCAGGTGATAGGGTGAGGGAGGGATTAATAGGTAGAGCACAGAGGCTTTTTAGGGAAGTGAAACTATTCAGTGGGATTCTATAACAGTGAATTTATGTTGTTACAAATTTGTACAAATGTACAGACTGTACCACACCAAGAGTGAACTCTGATGTAAACTACGGAGTTTGGGTAATTATGATGTGTCAATGTAAGGCCATCAATTGTAACACATGTGCCACATGTAACACTCTGCTGGGGATTATTGATGATGGAATAGGCTATGCAGGTGTGTAAGCAGGGATGTTTGGGAAATCTTTGTAATTTATACTCTAAACTGCTATGCAACTAAAACTTCTCTGAAAAATAAAGTCTATTAAAAATGCCTTGCAAAATATTGTTGTTCTTAAAAGTAAAATAGAACCCTCAGACAACTTTCTGCGGAACGAATGTCAAAATATGTGTTTCCCAGACCATCCAGATGACTGAGGCAAAAGCTTTTTTTACATGAAATTTCTATTTAATTGCATCATTTTCTCAGCATGATGCCCTGGCCGAGTATTCTAAAAATACTTGCTTTACTAAAGAAGCGTCTCTAGATGCTTGTCATACCTACAGGCCTCTCCTCAGACAAATTGCCCCATCTACTCATGGGGGAAGCTATGCTAAGCGATTCCTTACATATGGTTGTCATCTTCTATGCCAAGTGACCCAATCATCCTGACTACATGTCATTTGAGCCAGGAATGGTAACTCACCCGAGGACATTCAATGGCCAGTGGTCTTTAAAGAATCCCGGCATGCAGGTTTTACCCAACAAGGACAATAGGGTAATTTGGATGTAAGAAATTCAAAGGGAAAGCAAGACGGTTGTAATGGAAACGTAAGATACGTGGAGAAGGAGAAACAGAAGAATAGCTGAGTTAACAGCTGACGTTTGAGATTACTGAATTTCAGCTGTTGTTGGGATGACAAAATAAGTTACTAGCTATGGTGGATTCCCAATGATCTCCAAAAAGATGTCTAGGTTTTCATAAAACAAAGCAAAACAGAATAAAGCATTAAAATAGTTTCTGTTTCTTTTTAAGGTCTTTCTGTGTGGGTATCCTGAGCTCCTGTGTGGAATGGTCATCTGACATGATTCCTCTCTCGTGGAGACTCTAGTCTAGTGAGCTTGGTGAGGCACATTACTAACTGGTGGATTTAGGATGGTGCTAGGAAGAAGTGTACGCTATGAGGCTTTTGGCAGGATGCTCTAGCATAGTCAGGAGGGAAAGAGCTTTCTGAGGTTAAGATTCTTGTCTCTCTTAGCCCCATGAGATCCTTAGAATAAGCTCGCTTTTACCTGAGTACTGACAAAGCAAAACCAATATGTTTGTCAATAAAATCATCAATTCATCAATAAATATAAAAAAGTACAAATTGGCAGTTAGGAAGACTTGGTGGGAACACCTCGATCTTACAAAGATAGCCAATATAGCAACATGAGAGGAATATTTCTAGTGGACATCTATTTCTGTGGCTCTTCAAAGTCAACACGAGGTTCCCTTAAATGAAATAATCACCTTTCCCCTAAACGACCCTTCAACTTCTGTTTTATGAAGCTAGCATTACCATTTTCTCGTATTTCAAACATAACACGCTCATTCTAGGCTCTGTCCTCTCACCCTCGCTAACCAGATGGGTTTCACCTCAACAACGAATCTCACCATCAACCTCTCCTCTCCATCCTTGCTGTAACTTTAATCTAGACCAGAGGTCAATAAACTATAACCAGGCCAAATTTGACCGTAATGCCTGTTTTTGTCAACAAAGTTTTATCAGAACGTTGCCATGTCCACTTAAGTATTGTTTATGGCTGTTTTCATGCCACAACAGCAGAGCTGAGTAGAGGCCATGAGACAGAGGCCATGAGGCCAACAAAGCCTAAAATATTTGCTATTTGGCTCTTTACAGAAAAGTTTCTGGACCCCTCGTCTAAGAACATCATCCGTTGCTTCAACTATTAAAGTATCGGTTCTTTCCTCCTGTCAGCATCTCTCCTCACTACATTCTGGGTTCAACACTACGGTTTCTAAAACACTGATATGATTGTCACTTACCTTCTCCCAGTTCACCATGAGCACATTTTGCCAAAGGAAAATCAGCCTAAAAGGCATGAGGGCCTTCAGGAGGAGCTTAAACAAGCCAAGTCAGCCTTGGCAGTTTCCCACTACCCTGCTCCAATTGCAACGAACCCTTGGTACTCCTTCACTCCGCACGTGCTATTCATGCCACCAAGAATGTCCACTCCTCTTTCCATCTCCACCCAGCCCTTGAAACGTCACTGGCAAGATTCATATTGTTTCTTAAAAATCAGATCAGCTGCCACTTCCCGTGTGAAACCTTGACATCTGTTGCCTGGGCTTCCTCCCTAGGATCCCTTTGTCTTCTGGGCTTCTCTAGGGCCGAGTTCCCACGTCTACCACCGCACTCACTATGCTCCTTGGTGATTTATTTAAGTGCTGCCTGCTTGCATGAATCTCATCTCACTTTGTTGTGCATCAAGAGCAGTTGCATAGGGTCCAGCACCCCTCTGGCATCTAGTAAATAGTTTCCACTCTAGTGTGTTACTGATAGTACAACTCAACATCGTTTAGATTCACATTTTTCTTAGAATTCTGGAAAACCTGGAGAGATCAAAAGATATATAGATATTTTCTATTTATTTTTTCCAGTCTTAATTACTGAGCTATAATAACTCAATTCAAGAAGTTAATTGATCTATTTGCAGAAATGAAATGGATCTAGATGTAAATAATAAAATATGAGAGAGAACTCAAATAAGAGATGGAGGGATTTTTTTTTTAAAGATTTTATTTTTTTATGAGAGACACAGAGAGAGAGAGGCAGAGAGAGAAGCAGGCTCCATGCACGGAGCCTGTTGTGGGACTTGATCCCAGAATCCCAGGATCACACCCTGGGCCACAGGCAGATGCTCAACTGCTGAGCCACCCAGACATCCAGAGAGGGAGGGATTTTGAGGTGTGGGGGTTTCAGTGAGGACTGGATATGACGAAAATAGTTTTATAGAGGAGATATGACTGTTTTTCCAGCGCTTAATGGATAGCATTGGGCAAGCATTCAGTTTAGAAAATGCTTCACCATTCATTCATTCATTCATTCATTCATTCACTCCTTTTGCTTTCCACACCTAAATAGTATCTTTTTCTCCTACCCTAAACCGTGGAGTGTCTTTCTCTTCACTTGGCTTAGCTTACTGTGTTATCTTCTTAACTTTCAATTTCAACAAACCCAAGTTTTGAGTTCAGTGAACTTTTCCCTTCACAGAGAGATAGAAATAAATGCCAGCATGTTTGATTATCATCTCTCCAAACTGTAAAATGTGGTCAGGACCATGTTTTTCTAGTTTACCTAGAGTGACTGGCACATAGTGGACACATCTGATTCTTTTGCTTTTCATTCTTTTCACAGATCCTTATTGGGTACCTCCTATAGGCCAAGGCACTGGAGTTAATGTAGGTAAAGCTTTAGGGTAGGAACTGAATCTGTAGTAGGAGGAAGAGATTTTGGAAAACAGTTACATGGATAAGATGTACGTATGGCTGCAATGTAACTCTCTTTAAGCCAATAAGAATCACATCTTGCACTCATAAAATCTTATTTGTCTTTATAGCCTCTATTCGGGAATGGAATATGAAGAGACAGTGCTGGCAAGTGGTGGTTGAGTGAATGAATTCATACACGAGGGTAGTTTTGTGGTCTTCAAAATTCCTGCCTCTAATTCCTGCCTCTATTCAGAGCCCCTCTTTTTATACCCACTCTGAAACAGCTGACAACTAGTAGAAATCTCAGAATCTGAGATTTTCAAGTTCTTACCCAAACTAGAATGGTTTGACAGGGGAGGGGCTACTGCTAGCCAGTTCTGTGTCGCAAGTGATCCAGTGTTCCCAGCTCTGTTTTAAAAAGTTTTGGTGTTTTGTTTTGAAGCTAGAGTTAAAACACTGGCATAGAAATATGAGTGGAAGGGGAAAAGAATAAGCTAAAGACAAGAAACATCCACTGCCACCAGCAAAACTGTTAACTATATATAACTCTTTTCAAAATTTGTGAGATGCCAATAGCCATACCACTGGGGTTAAGGCTTGACAGATTTAGGTATCTAAAAATGGTCTCACTTTATAAGTGTTTGGGGGGGAGATTCTCCAAGGAGAAGCATGAAACACGAGGAGTGTAGTCTTGCTTGAAGAATCTTTTCTTAGGAATTTGGACTGTGAGCCACACGATTTTTTTTTTTTTTGAGAAATTATCTTTCAAATTGACATCAAATGGGTGTTGAGACGGTACGTGGGGGGATAATCTCAATCTTCTGTGTGGTTACCAAGTTCTCTAGGCCTTAGCTTGCAAAGGGATTTTTGTAGACACTGTTCCAAATTCCAAAAGTGAAGGGCTTTATCCAAGGCTCTGTGGTTTAATAAATTTGGCTCCAGAAACAGCATAAGACTTTTCTAGCTTGAGGACATAAGAGGCTAGTATGATTAATAAAATATTTATTTTTAAAGAGTGATTTGGTAGCACAGACAGTCTAGATTCCCCTTTTGCTGTAATATTCTGATTTTAATTATTTGTGTGAAGCCAACTGGATATTAGTTATAATTGGGCACAGAATAGACAAGGACTCAAATTTCAGGGGTGCAAGGTCTTCAGAAGTTGAGGCTAGATTCCAACTAGGAGAGGGCCTCTAAGGTAAGAGTTGGGGATGTAAGATCAAAATTAGAGCACGAATCTGGAGATCTGGAGAGCCGGTAAGGGAGTGAGAGCCAAATAAAAATTCAAAATGAGGCTGGGGTGTGGGAAATCCCACAAAATGGAGGGAGGGTTTTGGGGGATCAAGAACTTACTGTAACTAGGATGAGATATGAGACCAGATGAATTTTGACAGTTCAGGACTTAACTGGAATGTTAGGCTCATTTAAATATCCCAAAGGGAGACAGAACATAAAGACTTCTAACTCTGGGAAATGAACTAGGGGTGGTGGAAGGGGAGGAGGGCGGGGGGTGGGGGTGAATGGGTGACGGGCACTGATGGGGACACTTGACGGGATGAGCACTGGGTGTTATTCTGTATGTTGGTAAATTGAACACCATTAAAAATTAATTTATTAAAAAAAAGAAATATCCCAAATGGGGAAAAATCAGGCTTTTCATATATTGCTAAGTAAGTATTTTGAGGATATTTAAGGTTGAGAAGGGGTCTATTTACTCCCCTGGAAGGTTCCTTATGTTCTCCTCTGATCACTGGTATGTGATTCCTTTTAGGAACTAATCTGAATGAATGGGAACCTTGGGATCTTGTCCATTTATATATGAGCAAGTACGGCCTGCCTTGTCCTCACACCTTTTGTATTTAATCTCTTTTTGTTGGATTCTATTTTGTATGCTGTTGCCAGGAGCTCTTCCATCATAGGGCTGCTCAGCTCATGAACTTAAAGTGGCTTCCTATTGCTTCAAGTCCAATATTCCCATAGCCAGGATCTCTGTGAACTCCATAGACTCTTTCTTGGCTTCACAAACTCTTCCATTCTAGCAAGGTGAGTCATTTTCTTTCCACCCATTTGTACGTGTTCTCACGATGCTTTCCCCTGTACTGTCCTTCACCCAAAGCCTCCTTTTTGTTCAATGCTCAATTTTTGTGATTCTGAATAGTCTATAAAAATAATTCTATAAATGTCTATTGCTTGAAGTTATAGTGTACTTTGTCTTAGCATACGGATTTCAGAGTAAATTATTTTGATTTTGCCAACATCTCGGCCCTAAATATCTGACTAGCCATTTATTCGGGGTGAAAAAGAGTCAGGCAGTTGTTCTGGCAGTAGGAGTGTACCCCAGAATTTAATGAAGTTGGACTACATATAAGCATAAATGGATTTTAGATTAATTCAGTGGGGTATCATTCTCCAAAGTTAAGTCTCTGGATAGAAGGAGCTGTTGATCTATGGACTCCTATTCTAGGTGTATAGGTATATAAGTAGGTAGGTATATAGATAGACAGATGGACATGGAATATAAACTCTTGTAGATGTCTATGAGGAGAACCTCTTTTTTTCCTACGCAGCTGTCCTATTTGTTGTCAAATCTTTGGTTAGGCAAAAGGTTGTTGTGTGGTCTTTTATCAATGTCACTGGGACTCTAATAACTTTTTAAGGATGACTTGCTTCTATGCCCCAGATCTTATTTCCTTGTGTTTCAACCCAACGCTGAGTATTCTATTAATGACTGTTCTGCATATTGAATAGAGAGTGTTTTGTTGAGAGAGACCTATTTTTTTTTTTTGAACCAGTAAGGATATCATGTGCCAGATGGTTAATTCCCATGGGTTAATGAGTGTACCCACACACTTCATGATTTGAAATATCCTGCGGACATTTCCTTTGGTGAAAGGATTGCTAGATTTTAATTTACATTTGTATGAAGTACACATTTGTTTCTTTCTGTTCGTACCTAGAAAAATAGATTTTTATCCTTCTGATGTATGGGACTTAAATAATTTACAGAAATATAAGTTCTGGTCAAATTTTAATATTATATTTTAATTATCAATTGCATACAAATTAGAGAGAACACAGCTTTCTGCTGTGAGTGTAAGGGGCAATAGTTGGTAGTATTCAAATGAATCATTCTTGCATCCCTGTTTCAATAGGATTTATATTTTTAACTGATGGGAGTCCTTTATGTTGTCATGTCCAATTAATAGGCTAATAATTTATAACTATTTAAGAGGAAGGAGATTCTTGGAAAGCAGTAATGCTAAAATGTCCACAAAGATAGGCATAAGTAGAAAATTGCATTTGAATCTGCCTTGAGAAAAACCCCAAATAAAAGCCATCATAATTTTATATATTTTCAAGTAGTTGGGTAATGATAGTTCATCCATATAGCTGAGTTATATCACAGTTTATGTTTTAGGGATTGCAAGATATAAACGGTAACCACAGAAACCAAATAAAGTCATAACACAAATTATTTGTACCAACAATACATTTATAGGTTTTTAAACATAAATAATAAAATGATATTTTTATAGTACTCTATAAACAACTATAATTTGTATATGCAACAAAACTATATGGGCCATTAGCAGCCTTGCCACGACCTCTGTTGCTGAGCAAGTTACTCAAAAGTTGCAGAGTCTCAAAGCACCTGGGTGGCTCAGTCCATTAAGTGTCCGGCTCTTGTTTTCTGCTCAGGCCAGGATCTTAGGATCATAATATTGAGTCCCAAGTGGTCTCCATGCTCAGGTGGGGGGTCTGCTGGAGGTTCTCCCTCTCCCTCTGTCTCTGCCCTTCCCCTTGCTTTCTCATTCTCAATCTCTGTCTCTATCTCTCTCTCTCTCTCAAATAAACTAATAAATCTGAAAAAAAAAAAAAAGGTTACAGAGTCTCAAGGCCAGAGTTACCTCTGGAAGTCACTTCAGGTGTTACATCCAGATTCACTTCATAGTAACTTAAACTGCTATTCTTTTTTAGGTGAGAATGAAAAGGTGTCATCTTCTCATTAGATGAAGATGTGGTGGGTAATACCACCTAAATTTATTCAGCGCACTGACCAAGCAGTCCAGATTGCTGCTAGTCAGAGGATTTCAGGTAACCCGAAACTGGTAGGAGTCAACTAAAGCACTAGCTGAAGATGGGTGGACAGATAAAATAAAATCTGGGTATGTCTTGAGTAAATAGTTGAGATGTGAAGTTCCTCCACCATTTTCCACGTATAGGACAAACTCCAAATGAGAAATAATAACATGGTATCCTGTGTCTTATGCATCTGAAAATAAAGGACAGGAAAGAGAATTTGCAGATAAAGTTTGAGTTTAGGGAAAAACTAAATATAATGTAATAGAACTTTTCCAAGAAAAAAAGAGAGAGAACAGCTTAATGAAATTAAGTGATTCTCCTAAACATTTTAACATAGACATGTTAAGGGATGTGCTAAAGGTATTTAATAAGATAAAGTAAAATCAAGTAACATTCAGAGTAAAGGGGAAGAAAAATGCTTCACATTAGAGAACTTTAAAGTTATGAAATGTCATTCAGAGCAAAATGAATGAAACAGGATTTTTTTTGGAATCCATTTAATGCTAGACTTTAAAAAAGATTGGTTAATAACTGGCTGGGGAGATAAAACTAGAAGCCACACGGGTTTTTTTTTTTTTTTTTTTTTTGACTCACCCATATCTCACATATCATGTAAGAATCAATTCACATATCTGCAAAGAGAACACATTATGATATCAAAGCTTTATTTTTTTTCATATTTTTACTTTGCATTTAAAACCAAAATCAGATTATAGATATATCACATTAAAGAATCCATTTCCCACTGGATTCTGGCTATTTCGCTCTAATATTTTCAACTACTTTATTCCTCCCGTATTACATTTTACTTGTCTTTCATCTTCCTCACCCCCCTATCTGTACATTTCTTTGCTTCATCCAGCTCAATTTACTCTGCTAATGTTTAGAAAGAATATTATAACTCAACCTCCATGTAATGGTTTGTAACCTCTTGGTTTTGTGATCTTTTTAAGGGCTGTTATATTGACAAGTAAATTATACTTACTTCAGCCAATTGTATGTACTTATGTCACTTTAAATTTAACTTTATGACTATTTGTCAAATTCTCCCCTGTGGCCTTTTTAATGTTATGATGTATTTGGCAATATATTTTTTTATTGACGTTTCAATTTTGTTTTGTAGCGTGCTAAAGTTACAAGAAAACAAATGACTAAGAGTTAAACCTGAGCCAATCTAAGCTAAAGTTAAGTTTTAGGAGATTCTTTGGGAGGTTGTTGCTTTTGCTGAATGCACTGACCTCTGGACCCACTAGCGCACAGAACCATTCAATCGAGATCTGGATGGTGAACCCTATTTGGTAGGGCATAAGAACAGGAAAAGAGATCTTCACAAAATAAGTCCAAGATTTAGATGTTCTTACTAGCTTTATGTTTTCGTTGCTTGTATTGTGGTCAGTGAAAGAAATCCCAAATCATTTAAACAGTTAGGTTTGTTAGTATTTACCGTTTTCCTTTAATGTGTTATTTTGTTTGTTTACTATGTTTCTTATTCCTTGATCAATTCATCCCAGGTGCTATAAACTGTTTGTACAACATTGTTTATCTTGATCTCTGTGATTTTCTCCTGCTCCTGGTACCATAGTGCCTACTAGATACTGGATACGTGTTTGATGACCTACTGCGTCTGACACGGACAACCTACATGTGAGTAGATGTATAAACAGATATATGGAATGCACACTGTAGATTATCATTGGTATGTTTTCCCCTTAACTTTTATTAAATTGGGAAAACAAAGCAATGAGCCCTTTCGATTTGATACTTGAATTGGCTAACTGTACTGTGTAAACTCTTTAGATTTGCACTAATACAGCAGCGACTAGTCACATGTGGCTATATAAATTTAATGAAAGTTAAATGAAATTTAAAATTCATTCCTTCTACTATACCTGACACATTTCAAATACGCAATAGCCACATGTGACTATTAGTTACCATGTATTGAAGAATGCACTTTCATTGCTGTAGAAACTTCTTTTGGACAGTGTTGCCTTAGAATGCTCTTTAGAAGAGCACCCCGGGTAGATTACTGCAGAATGATAAAAAAAAAAAAATTCTTTCCTTTATGGTTTCATATTGCTTTAGGAAATGTCTGCTAGCTCAGATCTTCAACAATATAGGCAGGACCATTCCTGGTGCTAAGTGGATCAAAATGACATTAAATGGACTGTTACCAAAATCACAGAGTAAGATTAAAATGCCAGGAGCTATAGCTGTCAAATGACTTTGTAGTGGCTCTCTTGGTTCTTTTCCTAGCAGTCTGAAACATACACCAATGTCTTTAGAAATTGGCTTGGCCTGTCTCTGTAAGGGATTGCTGTTGGATGATGGAGAACTTCATACATATGGCAGGTTTTCTGGATAGTCTGTCCTCAAATAGAGACGAAATTCACTGGGAATATTGACAGTAGATACCTCACTGCTTACCCTACCCCCCTTAGATGCTGCAGGCAAGCGTTCAAAGGAAGTGTTCTGGTATCCATGTCTCTGCCTCAGGAGAAGCTCATTTTCCAGTTTAGATTTGTATCAGGAAATTATGCTTCCTGCCAAAAGGAGATTTAAGGACTGCACCCTCCCTGTATCACCAAAAAGAAAACAGATCACCCACGACCCAGACAGAGATAACAAACAGATCACTCTAATTAAGAAAAAAAAAAAAAGATGCAGCATTCTACAAACAGAGTCCAAGCACTTCTGGGCTGTAAAAAAGAGTGAACTTTGGAGAGGTTTCTGGTTGAGGCCCTTAAAATGAGTTTTTAATAAATTATACATGTTGATTAATTTTAAGGTCTTCATATAGAAAAGTGACTTTCTATGGCAGACCAGCAAAGGCCTAGAAAGGTGTGGGATGTTGAAAAATAAAAAGCAGGAAAGGATATAGATGGAAGCAGAACGTAAATGCTTCTGTTTGCCCTACGAGCTGCAAGGTTTTCACCAGTCCTCAGTGAGTCGGAGCTAGAGGTTGATATTAGAATTCCACCATTCTGATGTTTAATTTTATGCTGCTATTTCTAAAATGTGTTCTGAAGAACTGTTGACTGGCTACAGGAGAAAGTTCCCATGGAAATAAGTTTAGGAAGTACCTGGGCTAAATAAGATTAAATATCTCTTAAAAATAATCACAAGACTTCTTAAGACTTTTACTATGTCACTGTGTGTTGTGAGTCTCTAAAAGGTTGTGAGAGGGATAAAGAATTTGTTAAGCTTTTGTAATAAGCATTTGGGATTTTAGGTAAAGCCCCAAGGCAGAGAAAAAAAATGGTGTAAGTAGCTTCATATTATAAAGAGCAGCTACTAAACATGTTGCCATAGGACTGAAAGGGTGACAAAATGCAGATGATGGCGTGGACATTTGATGAGTGAATATTTACAAAACTTTTAGAACACTGCCTTGCATGTGGTGCTTAAAAGGCAATAGTTATTGTATTGTTTTGGGACTTCATGGGCTATTAGCGGAGAAGTCCCTCTTGGCCTCCCTGTTAGTGGTAGAAGATATTGAGATGCTCTTGGCCAATCGGAAGCAAGGATGCTGCATAGGCCCTAATGACATGAGGTCCAAGATTGCAGAGTGTCCTCACAGGGCCTGGCTCATGCCCGCTCTGGTAGTAATCACAATGTCCCCTCCCACGTGTGAGGTTGAGTGATGGTCGTGGATCACCTAACGAGCCTAGTGGGGAGTAGCGGTTGGTGGTAGTTTGGGGGTGGAAGGAGCTGACTGGTGAGGAAACAAGCCAATGGCTGCAACTAGAGGTGAGCTTAAAAGCCAGTGGAAGTGATAAACTTTGACAGTAAAACTGACCTCATCTCTTGGCAGCAGTGAAAAAGCTCTCATCTAGTGATTTTATTTTATTTTATTTTATTTTATTTTTTCATCTAGTGATTTTAATATTGGAGCAAAATAAGCACGCCAGACATTGGTACATATTTATCCCATGTTGAAACAGCAGGGGAAGAAAATCAGATATCATCTTCACATTTTTCTACTCTGATTTTTCAGTTTCAATTGCACTTGAGAGGTCTGACCCAATCTTTCACTCCCAAGTCACCCTCACTGAGCCTCTCGAGGTGGGATGATTGGGGAACAAAGTTTTGGTTGAGATTATTGGAGAGGAGTAAGCCTGGCTCCGTAACAGATCAGGCTCTGAAAGGGAAAAGCAAATGCAGTAGGAGGACTCCACGGGAATTCAGTCCTGGAGGGAAGGAAGGTAGCAGGATTCAGCGGGAGGTTGAGAACTGGGCCCAGGAATCTCTCTCTCTTCTTTCCTCCTCTTTTAAATATCCAACTGTATGTTCCTATGGCTTTCAGTATTGTCTTCTACCCATACGTCTTCTCCCTGTACTCTGGTCCTAAAGGCAATTCCTGGTCCAATTGATGTTGGCCCAATTGACTTGAGGAATTGAAAATGAATTATAAATATAAAAGATTCTCACCAACCTAAGAAATAAAAATCAAAACAATAAGATAACCTGAAAGTATCTTAAACAGATGAAAGATATCTTCAGATTGTTCTCTAAATGAGGACAAACTTGCTAAAATCAATTTTGTATTGTAGCATTGACTCTCTGGGTGAGGCTAGAGGCATAAAGGATTTATATTTTAGATTTTTTAATAAACAGAAGACATAATATGGCACCAATAAAGGTGATATTTTGGCACTTAAAGAGAGCATAAATACAGATGAGTAAGAACGAGTGCTGGAATTGTTTCTACCCCTGGCTCATGGATAGCCTTTAAATAAATGGTGATATTCCTTCTGTGTATTCTCTGTCTTGTTTTTTGACCCCTGTATCAGTTTTTTCTTGCAACATGATAAACCAGCTCAAGCCACTGTGGCTTAAAATGTCAACAAGTCTTTGCTTGTGTTGCCTGGGCAATTTTTTGCTGTCCTCACTTAGCTTCAGTTGGTTGCAGGACTGGGCTCAGTGGATGGTTGCAAGGGCTGGGGATCTTCACATGTCATTGCACCCATGGTGTTGTCACCACATAGTGGTCTCAAGGTTCCAAGCCAGCAAGGGCAGAAGCTTCAAGGTCTCCCTAGACAGAATTCCTTGGAATTCACACCACATCACACCCACCATATTCCATTTATCAAAGCCACTCCCAACGCTGCCCAGATTCAGAGGAAGGGGAAACAGATTCTAACTCTTGATGAGAAGGGTTACAAAGCCACACTGCAGACTCACATGTCTAAGGAAAGAAAGATTTTGTGGTCGTCTTTCCAAATAGTTGACCACAGCCCCCAAGCCATTACTGAGGAGTAGGAAGGAGACTTGAAAATAAGGAGATGGGTAGAGAGAAGGTTCTTTCTAAGCAACCATTTTGCCTCTGTTTGTCCTGAAAACCTGAAACTTTAGACCTTTACCTTCAGAGGGTCATCCACATCTGATAATGCTAATTGTAATTTTTATATTGATGTGTAAGCAGTAGAACTGTAGTATCCATCTGTACCCAGGAAGGAGAAGAATTTCTTCCAAGTGTGTGCTGGTAACTTATATTTTATAAGCACGATGCAGTGGCCGAGTTAGTGCAGGAGAAGGAGAAAAGCTAAAGGCAGAGCTTTTGAAACTGGATCACTCATCGTAGGCATCGGAATCACTTGGGGTGCTTGTTGAACATTGAGAACCTTGCATCCTCCTAAATCAGAATCATAAATGACCCACCAGCCTACGAGTCCTGAAGTAGACGGGAATTTGAGAACGTGTGCATCATGACATATTTCTTAAGTGTAACATTAAAAGGATTTTTAATTGAACACCCTTACAGGTTAAGCAGAATTTGGAAAACACTGAGCATCACAAAGGTGCTTATAAACTTGCCTGTTAGTGAATTTTGTTGGATTGTAAGTTCCTTGAAGGAAAACCAAAAACATGGCATCTTCTAAACTCAACAACATTACAAAAAGCCAAAAACTAGACATTGAATTAAATTGTATTTCGATTTGGTAACTTTGAAAAGCAGAAATATCAGGTAGGGCACCTGCTATTTATACAGTAGATTTATTTGTATTCTGGTCCTAAAGGCAATTCCTATAATCAATTAGTATTGTATGAAGAAGTAAAAATTCCATCAACTTCTAGCTCTAAGATTAATTGTATGTGTGATTTAGCCAATTTTATAGCATTTCCTTGGGAAGCCTACCTATAAGAATTTCTATCTTAGGGAGTTACTGTAAATATTAAATAAGGTAGGATATGGAAAAAAGTTTAAAAAATAGCTTTTCTTAAAATACACTTTATAATAAAATCTGTATCAAAGTATCAATCACTTGTTTATTTTTTGCTCAGAAACATTTAGTTAAGTGGGTGTTTATTTAAAATCTGTAAATCTTTTCTCTCTATTTAGACTCTTAATAACTATCCATTTAATGAGAGAATGATGTGATGTCGGACCCATTTCCTGCAAAATATGCAGCTGTTTTCATGGCACTCTGAGCCTTATTAAAGCGATATTTTGAGAATTATTTCACATTGCTATTCAATTACTATATGGTTTTAGAAAATACACTTTCACTTCATCAGGATGTTGCTAATTTATTTTATCAGGACAATAGCAAAATTAAAAAAAAATTACCCACCATCATTGGATTTAGTAACAAATTGATAATCTTATAGTTGCTCGTTTAATAGTGTATATAGATTCTCACCCTCCCTTAAAATTTAAATTAATTTAACAGTTCTTAAAATATCCCTGTTTATCTTGCCTTTTGTTTTTTATGGGTGTTTGTATGTTGGCTTTTCTCCCTTAATTCTGCTATATTTTCCGCAGGCCAAGGCTGAAGAGGGTCCAATGTTATGCCTTCTGTCTGATGAGGAATACGGTTGGTCTGTCTGGACTTGACACTTTCCTACCCATACACATCCCCCAGGTGGACGCTGGGAGAGGAAAGGAAAGATAAAGAGTCACAGGTAGAAAGAGGGCTGAGCTACAACTTCCCCAGGGCTCCCACTGGTTCCCTGGATGATTGAAGGGCACTGCTTTCTGGTCTCATCTGTCTGGAGGGGGAAGGGAGGAAGCTCTCAGGCAATGTCCATTCTTCCCTCTTCCTGGGGAATCACCGCAGGGGATACACCACCCCCATCATGGGACCTACCCACAACCCCATCACTGCTGCTCTATGGATCAAAACGGAAGTGTCAGAGGCCTTGGAGCAGGTTCCCTAGTTCTGACCTGTGCAAGATTGAGAGAAAAAGAAGGAAATTAACCAGGCATTGATGTTCTGCTATTGAATAGATATTCTGCTAAGGGGTTTGCATATTTTGGCCACAGCCCTGTGAAGTGGCTATTCTTACTTTTTCACTGGTAAAGAGATAATCTAAGCTCAGAGTTTAATCAGCGTGCTTAAATCGCACAGTTACTAAGAAATAGAGCTATAATTAAACTAAATATAAGGACTGGAATTGTGGAGTGCCTGGGTGGCTCAATCGGTTGAGCCACCCACCGACTCTTGGTTTTGGCTCAGGTCACCATCTCATCTCATGGAGGGTGGGATTGAGCCCCACATCAGGCTTCATGGTCAGCAGGGAGTCTGCTTGAAGATTCTCTCCCTCTGCCCCTACCCCATTTTTGTTCTTTCTTTCTCAAAAAAAAAAAAAATATATATATATATATATATCTTAAAAAAACTCCCAAAATTCTGATAGGCGTACACACTCTGCAAAATGATCCAAGTAAGTAGCTTTTAGAATTGTGCATATAGTAAATGTTAATAGGCCCTGGCCAACAGCCAGTGTGCCCCTTCAATGAGTAAAGTTCTCATATACCAAAAACAAAGCAGACAAAACAAAACCCATAATTTCAAGGTGCACGGTCTTTGGGTTATTGACCCTGTTTTCCATTTCAGGAACTGTCATGATACTAAGTCCAAACAATGTTTTTGTTTTACACTTAGTCAAGGATTATCAAGCGTTTTTTTTTTGGACAACAACCAGTGAATGTTACACAGTATGTTACCTCATTATTCCCCCAACCCATGCCTGCCCCAAAGGGAATTTTACACCATTCATTGTATTGCTAGGAATAAATTCAATTTCAAAACCTGTTCCAGCGTAGATACTTCTTTTGTTTTTAGGTGCCTAATTCCCATGCAGTCCTATAGTTAGCAATGTGTACTTAATGATTAATACAAAGCTTTTCCATTTATGAAAAGGAGGAAAAAATCTCATCCTCCATGTATTTAAGGTCTACACAAAGAAAAGTATGCAGTGCATAGTGTTACATAATTTAGTTAGAATACGTTTAGAGCTGACCCTTGGGGAAATTGGGAAGGGGTGAAACTCACCTTTCAACATTCTTAGCCTCCCACCTTCCAAATTCTTTGTAGCATCCTATGCCAGATATCATTATTTTTAATGACTGGCCCCTTGAGGCAGCCAAATGAATGAATCTCTACTTGTGAAATGCATCAAATAAAAGGAGATATTTGGGAAATGGTTAATTTGTTCTGAAATCACAGCAGGGAGGCAAGGATTTGTGAGAAAGGGTTATCCCTCATCATTTGCCTCCCACTATCCCAGAGGTGAGATCCCATGTTTAAGCAGACAAGCAGATAACCAAGGAGAAGAAACACCGAAACAATTCTTCGGAAAATGGAACCAGGCCAAGGGGGCATTTGTTGATTCACTTCTAGTGGAGCTAGAGACCGAGGCCCCTCCCGTGTCAGTTCTGTTGGCCAAGGCACCCAGGGTTTTCTCTTTACAGTTGCTGTCGAAAATGCATGAGAAGAAACTCCGCTCTTCTCCAAAAAATTTTCTTCTTATGGAGGTAAGAACGGAAATCTTAGTTCAAGGTCTTCTATTAATATTCCGGAATAAGTAGGTAGAGTTGTGAAAGGTTCTATAGACCTTTAAATTGCTATTAGCTAATCAGAATCGTTGTTCAGTGATCATTATCTTTCATTAAATGACCACTGAATCAGAATGTTCATACTGCTTTTCAATTAAAATGTAGAATAGCCAGGACGGGCTCAATAGCACACAGAGCAGCAGCCATGGGACCCAGTGAAGCTGCCATTACCCAGAGGTAATTGACCACTTAAGAACTTAAGTTAACTTCTTGATGCAGCCGGCTATTTCTGCCAATGTCATTTCTAAAGGCTTTTCCTACAGAAAGAGCACTCGTATAAACAATATGCCTTGTAATGGGGTGTTCAAGATAAAAACTGCTCACGATTTTAAAAATTCCATCCAAGTATGATGCCCTGTCAGTTGTTAGGGATTCACGCAATAGCCTACAGAAGAAAGAGATGAAGAAATGTGACGGCACGATAGAGGCCACGTAGGTGGCTCAGGTTATGATCAGGAAAGGATTTTGCTTTGAGCTAAAGTGTATTTACACACGCACTCACCCAGAGACACACACGACTATGTGTGTGATCTATGTAACATCAAAGCAACTGATGGCTAAATGAAAAATTCAGTTCGTCAGTCAACTCAAACACGACAGTAGACGACTTTTGGCTATTTCTTTTTCTCTCACATGATTAACAATTTCCATGAAAAGCAGAGAGATCCTAAAGACAAGATAGGACGGGCTAGTTATGGAAGAGTTAAGCTTTCCATAAGAAAGAGAAACACAGTTAAATACTACATCACAAATTACCATTTTTATGTCACTACCCCACGATGACTTTAGCACTAAGCCTGCTACATCTTCACACTCTCATTAGTATATAATGCATATTCATGGTCCTGATTATATAGCCACTTTCTTGACTTGTTTTAATTGTGCATAAAGACACTGTGACAGGAGACCTGACCTTTTCAAGATCATTTTCTCTCCATTGCTTTTCACAAAGCTATTAACTTGTCTCCTTCCCAAAGATTGCAATAATTTATTTCCCATTAATAAAAAATTCCTGGTGCCATGCAAATTAAAATTTATTCAGCAAATAGAATTCTTTGGATTATTTTCTAATGGCTTTAAATACTTCCAGCTTAGAAAGAAAAATAATATTAATGGGTACAGGCTGAGTGGATAATTGCATACATCGGAGAAAAATGAATATACAGCCAGTGCTGTAGCTTACCTCACATCAATTACCTAGAAGAGTTGCTTTACTTCTTTTTTCAAAAAATATATTAAATAATTTATTTCAGGGGGTATCATTATGGTCTTGAAATGATCCCTATTACATGAAAAGCTCAGCAACTTACACGTATAAACAACACATGTTGGTATAAGAAAACCAGACCAAGTTAAAAAAAAAAGGAAGTGTGTAGGTGTAAATGACATTATTTAAGGGGGTCACTTAGCTGAAGTGGCAGTGAATTACAATATAACATGAGCAAGGAATAAATGAAATGCAAGGAATTAGATTTCTTTTCTTACTAAATGGCACCAGTCTTGCTCTTTGTAATTGGTACTCTGTGAGAGAACCAAATTTCCAGAGGATGTTGCCTTTGAACTCCATTATTCTGACAGAAGTTAGGAATATCTTCTTCATGCTCCGTACTTTTCCCCTGTTCTTTGCATTTTAGGTTAATTGATGAAAATCGGGTGTTAAAATGTTTATATACAAAATGTTTTAGACCCAAAGTTCTGTGGGTAGCACATAATAATTACTGTCAACCTATTTGCTCCATATAAAAATAATACCAGTGCCTAAAGGTTGACATTTTAACTTTGGGCCATCATAAACATAACTCTTTCTGGTCCTTGACATAGTAATTGCATTGGACAGGAGGGATTAGAACACCCAGGAGAACTTTGTGGGTTTGAAATTTTCCAATGGAAACAAAGCTCTTTGAGTGTTTTCTTCATAGTCTAGGAAATTAGAAAAGGAAGGAGTGGGTGGGCAATCTAGTTAACCTGCCAAATGGGGCAATTTTTCCCCTTAAATAGAAGACTTCATTGTCTGTTCCAATCTAATTTTAAAGATTTCTTTTCCTGTCCTCTCTATAATCCAAAAGGAAAAAAAGATCGGAGAAAAGAATTACTATTTTGATGCTATTTGGTAGATAATGAGATTTTTATACAGATTATTTCACTGGACCCTCATATGATTTTTTGAGCCCGGTAAGGTCATTTTTCACACCTTGCTTCACAGGAAAGGAAACTGAAGGCCCATAGAAATGAAACTATGTGCTCAGAGTTACAGGCTAATAAATTAAGAAGCCAGGACTCAACCTAAGATTCTGTGGCTCTTCCTAAGCGCCTACCAAATTAACTCAAATAAGCTAGACTTAACCTCTGTAGGGATGGTTGTCAAGTGGGGGCAATATTGCCCTCCAGGAAACCTTAACAATGTTTGGAAATGTTTTTGGTTGTCACAACTTGTATATGTGTGTTGGAGGCTGCTATTGGCAGCTAGTGGGTAAAAGCCAAGGTAAACACCTCACATTGCCCAGAACAGTCTTCCAAAAGTCAGAATTATTTGGTTCAAAATGTAATGGTACCCTTGCTAAGACATTCTGTTCTATAAACATGCGATTAAAAAAAAAAAGAAGTAAACAACTTTATAGGTACTTGCATTTTTAGTTTGAAAGCATTGGGTTATCTCTCTACAACAATGGAAAGAAAAGTAGGAGAGAACCAAAAGCAAACAAAGCCAGAAAATAAGGCAAAAACAGTCCTTAGGTGAAGACAAAAATTAAAATAATTCAATAATTATTAAACGATTCATCTTTGAATGACATAAGTATTAAATGTTTAATCACTTAATTCAATAATTATTAAATGATTAATCACTTAATTAAAATAAAATAGTAAAGGGAGAATGTTTAGATTAAGGATGCAGGAAGGTCCTAGAGCACACAGCAGATGAGAAAGCTCTAAAATGCATCCGGAAATAAACACCAAAGATGACGCGGATCACTGGATGGCGAGAAAAGGACACTGTCATAAAAATACAAATAGTTGACACCTGCCATGAGACGCCCAGTAACTGTGTTATTAGGCAAGCCAGTCAGAGAAATGCTCAGAAGGAGAGCAGAGAGACTCTAGAAAATACTCCTCAATGCAGGACACAGAATCAGCATTTCTAGTGTGAAAAGCTTGAAGACGAGTGAAAGAAAGAGAGCAATTTCCTGGACTACCAATAACGGTAAGGCTGGAAAATCAAAAGAGGAGTCTAAATAGGAGTTTAAACTCAGCACAGAGCACTCTTTCTCTGGGAATTCATCTTCCTTGTTCTGGAACCTTTAGATGCTATGTATTGTAATCAACGTAGTAGGAGGAGTATATTTTACCCTGTTCAGTCATTTTAATAAAACGAAGCATTACAGAATATTCTGGTGTTTTGTGAAATTTAAGGCAGTCCTGGGATTTCCAGCCTTACTAGGAAATTAAAATTAACAAGGCTCAATAAAATTATGGTGTGTGTGTGTGTGTGTGTGTGTGTGTGTGTGTGTTTTAAACAAGGCAGAGCAGCTTCGTTGAAAACAGATTCTCAACAACGGGTAGCTCTTTTGGGTTTCTGGACCCAGTTGCAACATGTGGGGCGGGGACCTCCCCAAACTATCAGCAATTCTTCATCACCTGCAGGAAGATAGAGCATCACAACACTCCCTGAAGAGAGGACCAGATTCCACAGGTTGAGGGCTCCGCCTTATGAGACCGGCCCCCACCAGCCCCAGTTCGGATGCCAATGGCAAGCCCAGGCTGCTACTTTTCCTTCTGACCACCCGGGTATAAATCGGAGGTTCCAACCACCCTCTCCAACTCAGCGTGCCAATCTCAAGACCGTACTGCTGACCCCCTTGGTATAAATCAGCACAACCACAACCTGCTCCTCGGGTTTGATTAATTTGCTAGAGCAGCTCACAGAACTCAGAGAAACATTTTACTTACTGGATCACTGATTTATTAAAAAAGAATATAACCCGGGAACAGCCAGATGGAAGAGACACATAGGGCAGTTCATAGAGCTTCCATGCCCCGTCCGGGGGCACCATTCTCCCAGTAGCTGCATGTGTTCACCAACCCAGAAGCAATCTGAACCCCGTCCTTTTTGGAGTTTTATGGAGAATTTATTCAATAGGTACAATTGATTAAATCATTGGCCTCTGGTGACTGAACGCAATCTCCAGCTCCTCCCCCTTCCCAGGAAGTCAGGAGACTAGACTGGAGGCTCCAACCCCTTTAATCACAAGGTTGGCCATCCTGGCAGCCAGTCCTCTGCTCTTTGGTGCTTTCCAAATCTCCCTTCATTAACATAACACTACACACCTTTATTGCTCTCATCACAAGGGTTTCAGGGGCTCTGTGCCAGGCGTGGGGACAAAGACCAAATATATATTTCTTGGAAATCATAATATCACAGCAACCTCAGCTAAACCTTAGTTGCCTCTTAGCACTCTTGTTGAAAACTATGAGAAAAAGCTGATGAAAGATGAATAGTTTAAGAGTCAGACAACCTGAGAAGAGGTTTTGAAGTCTATCTCTCCAGCTCTTACTGGCTTACCTATGGCAAAGATTCCCAAACTTTGCAAACATCGGTTTCCTATTTGGCAGACGAGGAACAATAACAACTATCTCTCGGGTGGTATTAAAAATACTTCACAACTAGCGTACCATGGATCCGGATCAAAAAGAATGGGTGCACTGACCGATGAGAATGGACACGAGCTATAAACAACCAATATGACCACAGGGGCCACTGATGGTCATCCCTGCCTTGCACACAGAGTTCTGTGGAGAATTACATAATTTTGTTTATTTAGTTATTCATCTATTTATTACACGTGTACCGGGATCTAGATGCCCGCCATATTGGGTCCTGGGGATATAGAAGTGATCAAACGCAATTTCATGTCTTTGAAAGACTTAAAGTCTAATAAGACCAATAAGATTAATATAATTGCATATGTGTTGGGTATTATTAATATTGAGCTTTATTCAGTTATAGGTCCTTTGAGGTTCCACCCACTTGCAAGTCTCCAGCCTTAACTTTTTCTGGGTGTCTAGTCCTGGGCTTTCAGCTTCCTGTTGGACATCTGTGGCTGGATGCAGGTACCTCAAACAACACAACCATCCCAAGCCAAATTTGCCACTGTCTGTGCCAAACAATTTTTTCTACCTCATGCCTCAGGATGATCCTATTATTTGCCTCTGTTGCCAGGCCTCGAATTGTGAGGTCATTACTATCATATCATTCAGGGCCCCTATATAATTCTCAGCCAATCCTGTGGACACATTTGGCTCATACTAATCCAAAATGTGTTACCTCCTACCTGGCTTCCTTGCTAGGCCCTCTGCTTTTGCTTCTACTACATATACTCCTAATTCCTAACTTTTTTTTTTTTATCACCAATTACTAGATTCTGTTTGTTCTTTAAGACCTGTCATATCACTGTGTGCTGTTTTCTATAGATTACTGCTTTCTGAAATGAACTTGTTCATGTATCTTCTTACATGGTCAGGTCTTCTCATCCTCTTTCCCCTCCTGAGCTACCCTATTAGCTACATGACCTCAAAAACTGAGCTCATCATAGACATTCAGTAACTATGTGTTGAACAAAAGGAAAGCCCCGCTCTGGGTTCTCACAGGTTAGTATCTCTTAGCATCTTGCCAATTGTTGCTTTTAGGATCAAGAACCACACCCAAAGTCAATGGCACAAATAGTTCTCCCTATAACTAAAAATTATCTTGTGTCACTAGTTTTTTTTTTTTCTACCTGTACCTACCCATTGCTGCTGAACCAAAACTCGGTGACTTTAAAAATTGTTTAGCTTCGACATTAAAAAGGAACCTTAGCTTTAGCCCATTAGAACAACCTGCCCAAACCTCATTTTCTCCTGCACCTAGATGAAAGTAAATTAAAGAATGTAGATTAAAACAAAAAGTACCTAAACCCTGCTGTTTCTCATTTGCTGTGTTAATCAAGGCTGCAGGAAGAACTTTCTGCCTCCATTAGCCTATGTTTTCATTTTCTGTTTCTCCCTCCTTTCTCTCTGTTCTTGTATTCTCTGCCACCCATCTGAGCCTTTGATACCTTTCCAGAATAAAAATGGATCTTATTCAAACATAAACTATTCAAAACACTTGTGTTGATTGTACAGTAACAGAGAATCATTGTAAGTCACAGAGTAAACTGTTTTCTTTTTATTAACTTTTCTTCCCCCTGAATGAAAAAAAAAACTGTTAATTTTTTAGAAAATCTGAAGACTTACAAACAAAGGACCATTTTAGATGGTACATCGGAAGGGCCAGATTCCTGGTACTGACAGTGAATATTTGGACAGTACTTTGATGATTGATTTCCAAATAAATTGAACATGAATTGATGCTATGAAGTTCAGAGGAAAGGGAACCCTGACCTGTACTACCTGGAAGGAGACACCTCTGGCCTCACCAATCTTAATTTACCTACATTCTAATCACATTTCAAAAAAAAAAAAGTTCCCTGCTCAGCTCTCTTTCTTTTTCTTTTTCTTTTTTTTCAGCTTCCTTTCTTACTCTTCATTTTCTCATAGCTTTTGACTCTTTGCATAATTTTATATTAGTGTTAAACAAAATCCTCCTTATCACAGAAACTGAGATGCAAGATGCCACAGTGACTTAGTGCATCTGTTTGGGAAATTTATTTCATCAAAGGCAGAGCTACCATGGGTCATTTTTGTTGAAAGTGATTTTGCAATCATTATTCAGGAGACAGTCATGGAATATTTTTTTTTTTCCAGCAGGCTCTTATGGTGCCCTAATTTATGTGGCCATTTAAATGTATTGATTATTGCCTAGTGGCACTGGAAATATGCATCCTGAAATCAGGACTGAGTTATGGATTAGTTAGCTGAAAATTTATTCTGTGGATGCATATCTGCTTAATTAAATAGAAGTCATATCCTCTTAAGTGAGACACTCTTTAAAGCTGTGCCTATCAAAACAAGAATAAAAAAAACAAAGCTATCTCCTGATGTAGAGGAAAGGCATCTTACTATAAGAAAACTGTAGCTGTTGGTCAGCCTCAAGCACAGAAACCCCATGTCACCTGATGCACCCAGCTGAGTCATTACTGTTGGAGTTCCACTCTTACCTCTGCTGGGAATTGCCTTAGCACTTCCTGATGTACCTGAATAATGAGGTTGTTGCACCTGTGAAATAATCATCACACAACCCACAACCACCCATGGGATGCTCGGCACAGCAGATGTTCCAACTCATCATCTACTGGTGGGCTGTCTTCCTCCTCAGACCTTGTCCCACTTCTCTCCAGCGTGGAGCATGTTATTTAACCAAATGAAGACTAAACTCAGCAAACAGCATGAAATTCAGCTGCACTGTCTTCAAACCAACACTATGTTCAACTGTCTCCATCTCCAATGTTCTGTTTGAAATATGGAATGAGTATAAGACAGTCACACTTATCGGCACCCAAACTGCTCTACCAAAGAGAAAGTGTGTCAAATCGTATTATTTGTAAAGAGAATCAACAAATATTGAAATCATTTTGTTCTCTTACCCTGAGAAAATGGCAATTTAGTTCAAGACTAAAATTTAGAGTGATCTAAAAATTTCCATTCAGTTCTCATGAAAACTTACTACACACAAATGGGATGTTTTTGAACTCCAGGACATGAAAAGCTCCATTGTTAGTTTAATTTTCACATGCACATACATGGAAAATAGTGATGTTTTATGTTCACAGTGATGGCTTTAGTGCTTTTACAGTAACTGCAATGAATGCGTGCGGTAGAAACTGTTTGAATGTTAACCGATTCTGAATTTCTGAAAATTAATTCGTAATAATACATCAATGGTTGACGTTCTGAGGATCCTTCCTTGTCCATTATAACCTTCTAGTTGGGGGATTAGAAAGTTGAAAACTACATTTCTTATGCTGCCTCACCACCATGGTTCCAGTTGCAAATTAGTTTCTACCCCTTATATTCAATAAGACATGTGAAAGGTAGACTTGAGGGGATGGCCACCTTCTGATATCTCTAGGCCAGTGGTTCTCTGAATTTGGTCCCTGGACCACCAGCAGTACTAGGGCTGGGGACTTAGTAGATATACAAATTCCCGAGCCCACTTTCAACCTACTGAATCAGAAATTGTTGAGGTGGGTTTAGCAAACGGTGCTTTAATATGCTGTCCATTGGATTCTGCAGCATATTCAAATTTGAAATTCACTACTAGGCTTCTGGCTACTGATTAACAAGATGGTGGATACCAGAGGCTTCCTTGCACAGCACTTCATTCCTCAACTTCCCGACTGTGGAGATGTGGTGGCAGCAGTGACATCTTGATTTTGATCTTCTTTACTTCCTAATGGAAAATATGGGTGTCCATTATCTGGTTTTGATCCATTATCTGGATGTGAGAGATGGTTATGCCCCTTGCACTGATGTCCTGTGTTTAGCACAGCTCTAGAGGCAGCCTCCAGAATAGGAGTTGCCTTAGTAGATCACCTGTATTGTTTTGGAAGTCATTTGGGGAAGACTTGCTCCTTCTGTCTTTCCTGTAATCTCATGAGCATCTGCCTACACTAAACTTTCTGCTTCAAATATCTAGAACAGGGTCTGTTTCTTACACAAAACCATGTCTGAGACATTGTTTCAGGCAGTTTTGAAACATGGCCCCAAATTCTTTGAACCACTTCTCATCAAGAGGCGGGATGTCTGTGCCTTCGAAGCTCTTGAATTTGGGCTCCAGGACTGCTTGACCAGTTACATACAGTAGAAGTGATACAGTGCTCAGGTTTTAAGAAATTGGCAACTTCTACTTCCTGTCTCCAGGGACATTCGCTCTTGTGACCCAGATACTAGTCTGTGAGGAAGCCAAACAATAGCCAGAAACCAACTTACCAACCATATAAGGGAGACATTTTGGATGTGGCTTCTTCAGCCCCAGGCAAGTTGCCCCAGCTGATGGCACAAATGACAGAAATGAATCTTCCCTGTGGAGCTCTGCCCAAAGAGAAGATTCATGAGCTATAAATAAATAAATAAATAAATAAATAAATAAATAAATAAATAAATTAAATTAAATAATATTTAAAAAGGTTATTCAGTTGATAGCAAATGTCATTTTTCCTAAAAGTCTGATGTTCTTTGATTTGTTTATTATAACTAATTACAGGGTTTAAAAAAATATTGTATTTATTTATTCCTGAGGGACACAGAGAGAAGCAGAGACATAGGCAGAGGGAGAAGCAGGCTCCATGCAGGGAGCCCGACGTGGGACTCGATCCCAGGACCCCGGGATCAAGCCCTGAGACAAAGGGAGATGCTCAACCCTGAACCACCCAGGTGCCCCTAATTACAGGGTATTGTAATGGACATTACACTTACATAAGGTGAAACTAACTGAACGTGAACAATTTGTTCTTCTTCTTCAGATGAAGATCTCAGAAGACCCTGTGTTTGCTTTTAGCCACTGGGTTTTGCCATGATCAGTTATGCAGCAATAGATATCTGGAAGAGTCTCTAAGCCAGAATATTTGTAGAATCAGAACAAAGATTTCAAATCTAGGCCAAAGTGATGTCACAGTTTGAGTTTCCCTAAAGCAGATCCAGATGTGAGGTGGTTGGGGTACGATGATAAGAACTAGACAGCAGGGAATTTTGAAGACATGAGGCCCTCCTGTCAATTTCACATCCTATCACAGAACTGGTTTCAGTATTTTCCCTGTTTAAGTTTGATGATGTAAAAATATCATGTTTTCTGCCATGGAGACTCTTACATAAAAGAAAGAACTTATATATACACATATGTACATTTTTTAATCTGTCAGCTTTATATTTAAGTGTGAATTTATAGAACAAAGCACTGGAATTAGGGGCAATACAAGGCAAATCAAGGGATGTCAACTTTTTTACCAGCAAGAGGTCATTTGCTGTAACCTGAGCTACTTCTCAGCTGTTCAGTCTTACAATGTCACATTTCCCCGTGCAGGACCTGATTGTCCTACTAGATTTTTCTTTATAGATAAACATCTCACATATTTTTAAGTAAGAATGATTATTCTCTTTTCCAGATGAAGAAGTGGAAGCACAGTGGTGAGGTAACTCTTACAACATCATAATAGTCAATTGGGGAATGAAATGATTAGGCCCCTGGCCCTGGTCTCTCCATATCCTAAGCAATATTCAATCATACAGAAAACAGTGAGGTAGAGACTTGACCATTCTTACTGAAACTACAGATTTTCCTAGGGTGATCGGGCAAAGGAGATGATTCAAGATTATAGTATTTAAACAAATTATTTATATTTATAAAGCATTATTATTTTAAATAGTTCACACATATTTTATTTCATCTTCACAAAAACTTTATGGGATAGGTAGGGCAGGGATTGAGCTTCATGTAACTTTTTTTTTTTTGTAGTTTAGAATAATAAGACTCAGAATGTATAAGTGATTTGTCCAAATCAATGTTTGACCTGCGTCATCTATTTTGATTATGAACATGAAGCAAATTTCCTGGGTAATTTCTAATTTTCCACCATCAAGGCATAACAAATAGGTCATTTTAGAATGCTTTGTTAACAATTCACTGCTTTATATTTTAATGACTTTTTCCTTTGAAATTCTTTACTTAATTCACTGAAGTCAAGGATTAAGTATAATAGTAATTTGGAACTCTTAATTTCGAAAAGTTTTTTTAAAATCCAAGAACCTTAGAACTTTAAAACTTGGAAAAGACCTTTAAGAAAATCTTTGAAAATGTTCCTTTTTACAAATGAAGAAATGAGAACGAAGTGATGTTTCAGCAGTCATGGCTAGTCTATGCAGAGTTGGACCTAGGTCCCACACTTTCTGTTTCCCTCAAAGACAGCTACCCTCACATGCTGTGATCTTCAATGCTGTGTGCCGTGGCACCTGCTGCAATGTGGGGTCTGGGATGGTTGCTGGATAAATATGCACCATCGGAACTGACTTGGCTTCTATCATAAGCCACTTGAAGGCAAGAATTATGTTTTATTTACTTTATATTTCCTACCCTTCCTAGGACAGATTTTAAGTTCGAATCAAATACCCAAGAAGATGGGTGGGATCTGGTTTGGCAATGAGGATGATGGCATCAGACGGATGGCAGACAATAGTAAACCATTATTTTCTCTTCCTTCCCTCAAGAAATTTGCATTTTAATGTACGCCGTCTCCACAAGCACTTGTAGTTGTCACAGAATAGTAACAATGAACATTTGTGTGTCTCCTTCCAAAATGCTCTTGCAAACATGCTTTTATTTGATTGTGTTGTAGCCATGTGAAGGTTTATATGTGAAGGGAGTGCATTTGGGAGAGGTCAATGGGTTTGTCCAAAGCCTTACAGGGTACACACGTAGAGCAGGGGATTGGAAGTTGGGCTTCCCGCTCCAGAAGTCATGCTCTTTTCAGGTCCTACCTTGAACCAAGGGACCACCTAGGAGATCAGCCAGTTAGGACGATGGCTAAAAAAATCAAGAAGTCACGTTTGAAAGATAGTTTTATCAAACATATTCTGTAACCTTCGGCAATCTTTGATGTTCCTAATTCGTTCACGGAGAAACATCTCTTCAGACAATCCCAGGAGGACCAAAAACAAGTGTGGAACAAATAGATACTTCCCCCCTTTGTATGTGGTAAAT
The DNA here is from genome assembly GCF_905146905.1 of Nyctereutes procyonoides. NCBI lineage: Eukaryota > Metazoa > Chordata > Mammalia > Carnivora > Canidae > Nyctereutes > Nyctereutes procyonoides. The sequence goes on from NW_026575137.1 coordinate 8,591,141, forward strand.
ACCACCCTTTGTTTCTAAACACTTCAGTGCAAGATGGGAAACCCTAATTCTCCTGAAGGGCCTTGACATTTCAAACTATTCTCGAACACAGGTACCTGATTCAATTCGAAATAGGGAATGATATCGTATGTGGCCTTTCGATTCTAGCCAGATACTTTTTTTTTTTTAACAAAATAAAAATGTGAGAATACTAGTTCATGGTTTGTGTTGCAAGAATATTGCTTTCATTTCTTCCAGAGGATAAATAGGTGCACATCCGTGTTCCATCTACTCAGCTGTTATCACTTGATTTGCAGTATGTAATAAAACCCAAGGAGACATCTCTTTTGTTCACAGTGTGACTCTGCGAAAGAGAGAACGTATCTGTTGGCCACTCTGATATTCCAATGGAGAAGGGCTGTCATTAAAATATTGCATACTATCAAGTAGGAAAGCAGACTTATATTGCAATTACTTTCCTATTAGCTGCTGCCCATTGCTCCTGACAGGTATAAATTAGATCTCGCTAGGTTGCCTACAGATTAATGAGTTCCAGAATTGGCATTCAATTGTTTGGGAGTGAAAGGCAGGAAAGGGAGGTAGATGCCAAATCTTTATACACCTGTGATTAGAGGATATTTTCTTTCATTTCATATTTTTCTTCCTTCCTCGGCATCGCTTGGGTGATAACTGACACTTCTAGCAGAGGATTCCTTTCCGCGCAGCAGAAACTTGCAGCTGAGGCGAGGCCAGAATTAATAATTTGCGTGAGCAAACACACAGCTGCTGTTTGTGGAGAGAGATTCTATTAACGAACAGTGAATTCTCATAATTAGCCGAGCGGTTTCTGCAGCTGCCCGCCTGACCCCCAGACTACACAAATTGTGGGTGGTGTTCGGCCTCGAAATCAATCTTACCTAATTACTATAAGCATGTTCCTCCAGTCCTAATGACTGCAAAAAATTAGACATTTCTTACTCATTCAAATGCTCTTCTTATTAGATTTTCCTTTGTACCTAAATTTATATTTGTCTATTAGCATTTCTAAGAGTGTACAGGTGTAGTTACAAATCAGACGCAGAGAAGTATAATTCCCGTTCCTGCAAGCTTGCACCCGCAACTGTCAGCTCTACAAACAGAAGCAAGGGCTGCGCTCCCCTGAAAGCCGCATTTCCCCAGCAGCATGTAGACACCGCTCGGCGGGTTGCTTGAAGAGCTGCTTGTCTTCTGTGCCTCGGCCCCCTTGCATTCATCTGCCACTGCTCTCTGGCCCCCCACCCCGCCCAACTTCCCAAAACTCTATTCAATTAAAATACAAGAAATTGTGCACACCACCTAAGCCCTGGTCTCATGGGAACCGGCCTTCTATTTGCCATTCTGGCATCCTGAACTCAGATCAACTTATTTGACATTGAATTGCTTGACGAGGGTGTGGCCTAGTGTCCCCTGCTCGGTCCTGCCCACCTACCCTGCAGCGATTTATGAGGCAGGTCTAGGGTTCACTGGTGCTGGGAACTCACTGCATTTTCTCTGCAGATGCAGACTTTGAACAAAGTCCGTTGTCCTCCACATGCATAGCACCGGGAGTTCCATCTGCTACTACAGTGGGGCACATGCCCACAGCCTGGGCATGTCTCAGCTACAGTACTTTCCCCTGAACTTTCAGATGTAAAAGTGCTGTTGTGAAGTAAGGTGATTACACCCAGGCTGCGTAGTGCAGGTTGGGCCATATCTTCAGTCTACACTTGGAAAATGGGGTTTGAGTTCTTTCCTCCATGAACAATATCATCCAGGTCTGAGATGAATGAGGCTAGGGTGCTTGCTCCTGGAGCCATAACCTCTCTTTGGTCATCTACCAAATCATTCAGTATTGATTTAGTTGGTTTTTTTCCTTCCTTCCTTCCTTCCTTCCTTCCTTCCTTCCTTCCTTCCTTCCCCTTCTTTCCTCTTCCTTCCCCTTCTTTCCTCTTCCTTCCTCCTTTCCCTCCTTCCTTCCTCTTCCTCCCTCCTTCCTTCCCCTTTTTTCCTCTTCCTTCCTCCCTTCCTTCCTTCCTTCCTTCCTTCCTTCCTTCCTTCCTATTCCTCTTCCTTCCTTTCTTCCTCCCTTCATTAAGTGCCTATCTCTGCCAAATATTATGCTAGGTAAGATGTATACATTCAGGGACAGAACCAATAAAACCCCTCACCTTATGGTACTTCTACTCATGAGAAGGAGACAGACCATCATCGAGTAAATAAATACATACATATACAATTACCAATGGCGAGAGACAGTGGTGTTACGTGAAGAGTATGAGTTTTAGAATCAGATTCTGTGGGTTCAGCTTGTGGGTCTAAGATTTATTTGCAGTTTGATTTTGAACATGTTATTAAGCCTTTCATTCCTTAATGTCTTCCTTTTCAACATAGTAAAAATAAGTATACTCTTATGGTTAAGGTGAGAATTAAATAAACTGATATCTGAAAAAAAACTTGGAACCTGGTCTGGTGTATAGGAAGGACACATTCCATGTTACCTATTATTTTAATTGTCAGGCAGGAATAAAATAATTTCCTGTAAGAAGTAACAGGGGGATCTGTCATAAACTGGATGAAAAGGGAAGACCTCTTGTTGGAGCTAATATCCAGCAGAGTCTTGGAGACTGTGGAGAAGCTAACTGTGAGGAGAGCAATAGGTGTGTTCTAAGCATTGAATCCACATATGCAACGGTTCTGAGGTAGGATATGCTTAGTGTGTTCCCAGAACAAACCGAAAGCCAGAGTGGCAAGGAATCCAACACAGGTTAGATTATGAGATTTGGAGGCCCAAATGCTCCAAAGAGTAAGCATGAGGAATGCTTTTAAACAACCTTTTGAGAAAACAATGTCACAAATCCATAGTTATTACAAACTTTATTAGAATCTTTGGTCTAAAGATGAAAGACCTCAGAATCCTCCAAAATGGTGGCCTGAGAGAAATGGATGTGATCTGATAAAGCAGGTAGTCAGGTTATTATTATTTTTTCTTCTTCATTAAGCCCTAAGTCCATTTGTCTTAATGGCAGCTACATATAAAGAAAGTTTGTGTGATAAGTCTTTACTGAAGTAAAGAGTTGAAAATCACATCAGAGGGATGCCTGGATGTGCAGTGGTTGAGCATCTGCCTTCGACTCAGGTCATGATCCTCGGGTCCTGGGATCGAGTTTCGCATCAGGCTTCCCACAGGGAGCCTGCTTCTCCCTCTGCCTATGTCTCTTCCTCTCTCTCTGTGTCTGTAGTGAATAAATAAATAAAATCTTAAAAAAAAAAAAAAGAAAATCACATCAGAACTCGAAGGAACAGAAGGAATTTTGCAAATCAGATCTAGTGAACCCTGGGGTGTGGAAGAGAGAACATCCACTTCCCCCAACCCAAGTCAAAGGCTAGCACTCACGGCCTGAATCTTGAGAGCAACCTTGATATAAATAGGCATAAGCGGATGTAGGAAGGTCCACCTCACTTATCTCAGTTAAGGAGGACTTTAATATCTTGCATGGAAGGATCAGAAACGAAGGAGCACTGGCTTCCAATTGCTCAGTTTGGAAATGATCAGGGGCTAACAAATGCAGATGTATAATTGCTCTGCAAGGGGGAGGTCATAGTAGCATAACAACTTCATGCATCTCCCTCCTGGCCTCAGGGATTTGGGGCTCCAGGTGAGGTGATTTCCTGTGGCCTTATGAACAGAAAAAAAAAGCATATTTTTAAACAGGCTGCTGCCACCCCCCTGAAGTAATTAATTTACCATTAAATATATAGGCAGTATTATGTAATGTTTTAAAGTATATGAACACTCCAAAATCATCAATTCATATTTGGTCATAAGCCAAAACCAGCTCTTTAAAGCAGAATTTAATTAACTGCTCAGTAAACAGTGGTAAGATAAGGGAAATGAGGTCTGAGACTTCCTCTGCTGGAGGTGATCTAGGAACTAACTGGCATCACTGCCTGGCTCCCTTCTACCAAGAGGGCTGCACATGACTGAAAGTCAAAGGCAATCGGGGCTCGGATGGGATCCCGGGACATATATTCACATAGGAGAAGTCATTTAAAGGGTTTTTACTGCAGCCTGTTGTAGCTGGAATTTATGGCTAGGGCCTAAGGTTCCAGGGATGATTCTTAAAGTGTGATTTCTGTACTGGCATTGGAAGCACTTGAAATGCAGAGCAGTTAAGATGCAGATTTATAGGCCTATGACTCACACCTAAACCATCTTCCGAGTGGATCAGGGAAGAAGGCTGGCCCAGGAATCCCTAGTGATTTTCTATTCTCGCCACAGTTTGAGGATGCTGCTTGAGGTTAGAATATGGGGTTCATATCATTTACTCCAGAGAAATGAAGGAAACTCAACTCTAAATTTAAGAGTGTGACAGAAATTTAAAATTTTTATATTAAAGAAAATATTTCAATCTAGAATTTTTAAAAATTTACATTCTAAACTCACCTTGTGTGGATGATTCACAGAGTAATCACAAGTCTGGATAATAATAATAATAAAAAATCAGCCATCTGGAACACTGACAACACCAAATGCTGGTGAGGATGTGTAGCACCAGGAACTCACACTTCTTGGTGATGGGGAATGCAAAAATGGTGCAACCACTTGGGAAGACAGTTTGGCTGTTTCCTACAGAACTAATCATACTCTTACCATATGATCCAGCTCTCACAGCGCTTGGCATTTACCCAAAGGAGTTGAAAACTTATGTCCACACACAAACCTGCACATGGATATTTAGAACAGCTTTATTCATAATTGCCAAAACTTGGAAACAACCAAGATGTCTTTCTGTAGGTGAATGAATAAATAAACCGTGGTGCATCCAGACTATGCTCAAAAGAATGAGCTATGAAACCATGGATAAAACGAAGGAACTGCAAATGCCCATCACTAAGCTAAAGAAGTCATTCTTAAAGGCTACGTGCTGTGTGATTCCAACTATGTGACATTGTGGAAAAGGCAAAACTGGAGACAGTGAAAAGATCAGTGGTTGCCAGGGGTTGTAGGGGGGCAGTGGTGTGGGGAGGAGGGATGAATAAGTGGAGCACAGAGGTGTTTTAGGGCGGTGAAGCTACTCTGTAAGATATCGGAATGGTGGATATACGTTGCTACGCATTTGTCCAGACCTGTACATTCTACTGTTCTGAGTGTGGACCCTGCAGCAAACTCTGAACTCTAGGTGACAGTGATGTGTTGGTGCAGGTTCATCAATTATAAGACACATCCCACTCTGGCAGAGGGAGTTGATAATGGGAGAAGCTGTGCATATGTGGGGCCAGGGATAGATGCGAAATTTCTCTGTCTTCTGCTCAATTTTGTTACCAACATAAAACCTCTCTAAAGATAAAAATAAATTAAAGAAATTGAAAATTCCACAAAAACTATTGAGCTACTCAGAAGGAGTTATTGGGTCTTTGCTACCTGAGACATCACATTAGGTGGCTAACACCACGGGCTCTCAGATGCCAGTCCCTAACACAAGGTCTTGTACCAAGCAGTTTTCAGAGGTATTGATTAAATTGACGATGGGGGCTTGAATCTGTGATTCTGCAATGTCTGAATCAGAAACTGGATATTTCATTACTTCATCTATTTTTTTTTTAATTTGAGAAAGAACTATGTAAATCAGGATACTTCCCTGCAAAATGAATATATTCTTGGTCAACCTATTCATCTACTTCTGAGACTCAATTTCTCCATTTTATTTTTATTTTTATTTTTTATTTTTTTATCTGAGAGAGGGAGTAAGAGAATGGGAGCTCGAACATATAGATAATAAGCTTTGTACATATTTGATGCTTGATCATTTTATAAGTGCCAGCTTGATTTAATTAGGAGCTGAAGTATATATTCTTAATACTTAATACTTTTTCCCAGCTGGTATAAACTTTTGGAAGATGGCTCAGGCTTCCCATATCTAAAATTGAGGGGGTTTGTGAACCTCTTTAGGTTTCTTCCATAAAATACTTACCTTTCCCTCTGCCCCATTCACAAATAGAAAAGTCTTGGGGCAGAGGAAAAGGTAAGTGGGGAATAGGAGGTCCTGACAAATCAAGGGGGGCTTCTAGAGAGGCTAATTCATGGAGGTTTTTGGTGGAGAAACAGAAATTGGCCAGAGGGCATTGCAGGGAGGTTAGGGTGAAGCGAAAGAGAATAAGGTCATTCCAGAGAGAGGAAGACAAATTGGCAGAGAGCATTATTAAGGTTACATTGGGCAGAAGAGGCAAGTAGGCAGAAGAAGAGACCAGGCTGGAGAAGGCAGTGGGCTGTTTGCCATCCCGAGAATTCCAGATGTTACCTACAAGGCTTGAGGAGACACCCAGGAGGCTGTTAAGCAGGAAGCAACTTAGGTTTGTGTTTACCAGTAGTGGGTAACATCTTTGTGAAATACGAATTGAAACGAGCAAGTTGAGGAGTACCACAGCCAGTTTGGAGGATATTGCCAACTATCCAAGAGAAAGATGATGAAGGTTGGAACTAAGGCTGTGGGTGTGAGATTGGAGAGAAGGAATGGGTTCAGGGTTAACAAGATTGAATCCAGCAGTGATTGGGTGTGAACTCAGAGTACTGTTGAGCATTTAGAAGAACTCAAGTTTCAGGATTGGCTCAAGGGCAACAGGGTGAATAGGTCAACACAGTCCGCTGAGATTAGAAACCAGGAGAGGAGTGTCAGGTTGGAATGGAGTGGGGCGAGATTGTGAGTGAAGGTGCCTACGAAGGTGCCATCATCCCCAGAGGGAGATGTGTACTTAGACGTCCCAAGGGTTCAGAGCAAGATATAAGCTAAAAATAATCAGGAGACATTAGCAAACAGGTGAAAATGGAAGCAATGAGAGGGGCTACATAATTTGCAAATTGAGAGTTATGATGAGAAACTAGGATGAAAGACAGATACTTGGGAGAGTAGCTTCATTTCTGGCCAGAGATAGAGAAAGAATCGCAGTTTCCATGGTAGACCACAAAAAAAAAAAAAAAAAAAAAAAAAGTTTCAAGAAGGAGTGTGTGGTTGATAGAACAATTATTTCAGAGATGTAGCAGAAGATATAGACTACTGGGTGTCGCTTGTTTTTAAAAAAAGAAAAAAGTAATTGATAAATGAGAAGAAAAGTATTCTGACAGCTTTCAGGGCACCGAGAATCAGTGCAAGGTGCATAATATGTGACAACCTCAGTGTCGGATGTACAGTAAGTGCCTTTACACCAAGATATTTTTCTGAGAAATTTTAGATCTCTGACATTTCTGGAAGCACTTTAATTATTATTTCTGGAGACTCATTATTTTATTTTATTTTATTGTTTTATTTTATTTTATTTTATTATTTTATTTTATTCATTATTTTATTTTAGTAATGACCATATCCATGTGATTTTAATAATCAGATATTGTAGACTCCGGTCTTTGGAAAAAAGCTGTGCATTTTTAGAAACACTTATGACCTTCAGTGACAGAAAAGGGATTTTTAAAAGTCTGTTCATGGGGCACCTGGGTGGCTCAGTGATTGAACGTCTGCCTTTGGCTCAGGTCATGATCCTGGGGTCCTGGGATCGAGTCCCACATCGGGCTCCCTGTGGGGAGCCTGCTTCTCTCTATGCCTGTGTCTCTGTCTTTTTGTGTGTCTCTCATGAATAAATAAATAAAATCTTAAAAAAAAAACCCAAAAGTTTGTTCATGTGTTTTTATTAAATTATGGAAATTTTTTTTCAAATAATTTAACTAGAATTTTAATGAGGAAGTACAAGAACCTAAATTATGGTATAAATGACTTTTAAAATATCTTTTTTTTAGTGATACTTTAAAATATCAACATTTAAAATGTCTTCACTGGAAAATAAAGAAAAGATAGTGGCCTTTGCTTCATACATTTCATGTTTTGAACACCAATGAAACCAAACTTCTCTCTGTTTCCAATTTGACATAGAGAATGATATTCAAGTTTGAGGAGTTACTTCAAGTTCAGAGAGATTTACCCAGGACACAAAATCTAAATGAATCCTTTATTTCAGATATTACAAAAGGTGTAAATATAAGACTTGTGATGAAAAGTGACTCTAAATAGTATTTTGTTTCATAGGCATTAATGAAAAGGTCCTGGAGGTTCAGCATTTTTTCCCTCTCAAAGTGTGCTTGAAATATTGCATACAAGAAACTCAGTTTTGAAGTCCTATTTATTGAGTTTTACATCTTTTATTATAGAATGTGTGTGCATTTTTGGGGGGGCAGGGAAGTCATCACTGTCTACGTGGGGCAGCGGTAGCTATTCTGGGTACCCTTTTTTCCATCTCATCTTCGGCCCCCAACTATCACTCTCTGGATTTGATGAACCAAGGAGGTATGAAATTCTCAGAAAGAAAAATTCTTTTTCTTTTTTTTTTTTGAAAGAAAATTCTTAAGCCTGGCTGTGCATTACAAATAACTGGTAAGTTTTTAAAATATCGAAGCAGGGGCCTCGACTAGAAATTCTGATACATTTTGTCTAGAATAGGACTTGAGTATTGAAATTTTTTAAACACTCTTAGATATTGAGATTCTAATATGTAATGGGATTAAGAACCATTAGGCTAGAAGCAGTTTGCACCTATTCTTCAAAGAGAAAGATCATCCAGTGCCATCAGTTTAGATTGAGACACAAGTGAGGCTCTTGGGTGAATTTGATAGCTTCTGATTATGCGGCCAACACACTCACTGTAGAGTCATGCAATTGTTTCCTCACTTTTAGCTTAAAAAAAACCCTTTCAATTCCAAGATAAGAACTAGGAAAAAGCAGCCTACCTAGATGAGCTTTGGCTCCCGCTTTAAAAATTATTAATGCTACCATGTCAGAAATCTTTAAGTGGGGGTCTTGTTCAATATTAAAATCTTAGGGTGTGCGTGTGCACGCGTGTGTGGTTGCATGTTCTCATAAAATTATGGTGCAAGTTTTCCCTGCATGGTTTCTGCAAGGTAATTTTCATCAGTGAATTTAATATCAAGGGGTTAATATTAAGCTGCTGTTTCTTAGGATGAGGTGTTCTGTTCTTAAAATTCTTCACTCTTGAGATAATGCCGTGACAAAGACGCAGTAAGAAAAAATGAATATCCGATGGAGGTTGGCTTGTGTCCATTTGAAAGAAAACGTTTGGAAACAACTATAGGTTTTTTTTTTTTTTTTTTTTTTTTTTCTGGTTTTCTTATCTGAACAGGAAGAGTGTTGATCACCATTCTCTTTCCAAGAGTTTTCTCCTATGCAGGAATGGGCATCATCTCCTTCTGGGCTGGCAAGCATAGTTTCTCTGGGCATATCAACCAGCGACCCTTCTGCAGGAGAAGTAGGGAGAAGAAACATTTCCTTCATCTTTATTTTTCAGCATTAGTCAAAGCTCTAGAGTGTTCCCATTTTTCACATTTGAGACAGAGTGCCACATGCTTCAGGGATCCTTTAAGGGCTCCGGTTTGAGGGTGTATTATTCATAGTAAAAACATCTGTAATGCAAACATCCACCGATTAACATAAGAGTAATTTGTTGGGCTAGTTGTGGATGTTTGCTTTGCAGATTTGTACACTGCGCAGACATCCGTGCATGAAAATCAGTTCTTTGTGATGTTTCGTGGCAAGAAGAGCATATTTTCCCTGACCATGAGAAGATGGATGCTCGCTTTTATGTGTGTCCTGCTTTAGGCTTCGGGGCAGTCTAGGATTTCACAAGATCTGTGAAATCCTTTTTTCCTCACCCTCTCTTTATTCATGGGAAATAATTCATTGAGTCCTCATCTGATAGCCTTTTTCTCAGCAGAGGTGTTAAACCCAATGATATTTGATGATGGGACACATTGCCTTGGGCCAGAGTATTTTAATCATGTGGGCAGATCAACATTTATCCGTCATTCCCTTCCATTTCAATTCCAAGGAAAGAAAGGCAATGCAAGGCAGGTGATTTCCCCTAAGTATATCCCAGGCCCTAAATCGGCTGGTTTCCTTTGTTCTGAATGGTATAACAAGAATTATAAAGACTTATTGAAACCTGCCCAAATAAGCTGCGGTTCTATCTCATTTGTGGGTGCCATTGGGTGAGCAATAGAATTTTTATTAGTATCGTGGCAATATTATTTTTTCTCTCCTTTCATCTTCACAATGGACATACCCTCTCATCCATGGCATGTTTCAACAAAAGTTATGTGGATTTTATCTCCTGCTTCAGTGAAATCCGCTATAATTTTTGAAAATAGTTTTAGATTTCATAAAATGTATCCGTAGCACAATTAAGGTTGGTTTTGAAAGGAAAGCCATCCAAATAAAAACTGGCCTGAGTGGTCTGAGCTATTACACACGTCAGAATCCTCCCTGGATGACTGAAGTGAGTTTGAATGAGTTAGCACCCACTCAAATCCTCAGTACATGGAGCATGAATCTTTGAGACCCACGTGTGTTTACACATGAAAAAACAAAATACTATTTCAGAGGGAAAAATCACAACCATCAAAAAGCTTTTGGACATCAAATAGATTTTAAAAATCAACAATTTGATGAGTTAACTCAAAATGAATCAGAAACATATGGATTAAATTTCTCTTACCAAACACATGGGTTTAAAAGGGAAAGAGAACTTGGAAAATGTGTTTTGAGTTTACTCAAAACCAAAATGTTTGAAAAATAATTTGAGGCAATCGGTGGAATCAAATGTGCTTGACTTCTCCCAAATCTCAAGTACACCCACTTACTGAGACTGCAGTGATAACATTTCATTTTTAAAATGAATAACAAATACTAAAGGAGAGTCAGAATCTTCTGGATTTTCCCACAACGTATGAACAATGGGGTTGAAAATTGTCTAGCCAGTCTCCTTTTATAATTACTAAGAGTTATTTTGAAATGTCTATAGAAAATAACTCATACTTTTTCTTTTGCACACATTTTATTTTCAATATGGATTAGCTGAAAAGGAGGAGTTAAATTCTGCTGGTGGTAGTACATGTAGCTTACAGTGCTGTGGGCTGATAATCAACCAACTTTTTAAGACCCTGTGCTCAGAGTGTTGGCACAAGTCCTTGAGGTGATGTACATACTTTCACATGCTAGGATATGCTATCTATCACGTCAAATATGAAGCTCTTGAACTGCAGTCACATTTTTGATGTCATTTTGAGAATTCTTTGGTTTCTGCCTTAGTCCTAGAATAACCACACAAGGTCATTGAAATTTTATTTGGTGCTTGCTCACGGTTGATATCTGAATTCTTGTCTCTATTGAACTAAGGCAGAGATTGATTTTTTTTTTTTTTTGGTTTTCTAATAGCAACACAACAGAACCCATTGGCCCGCCGAATGCTTCACACTTCATAATAATTGCCTTTATAATAATGAAGAATGCTATTGATGGCTTTATGAGAGTCAAAGAGGAGTTTTGTATTCAGATTATATGTCTTCTATAGAAGAACCATGGGGTTGTCTTTACTCCAAATGAAGACAGGTGTGGCCATGCTTCTTTTCAAAAGTTTCCATTAGCCTGGTACAACCTCTGTACTGACACGCACCATGGATCTACAGTGGAAGCCACGAGGTGACTCGACATCTCAGGTAGTGCTTAAGAGCATGAGTGCTAGGTCCACCCGGTGTCATCACTTACAATCTGTGTGCTCTGGAGTGAGGTCCCTAAGCTTTTCAAGCTTTGGCATTTTTTCATCTATAAAATGGGGATAATAATAACATTGATCTCGTGGTGAATGCTGTGAGTAACAAATAAGATAATGCATGAAAAATGCTTAGACTGGTGTGTTTTTATGTATCTATGAAATCATCAGAGGTTAGTTTTTAATACTATTGATAAAGAAATGAACCAGGATTGGAGGAATTAAATGAGCTAATATACATGAGAAAAGTAGATTTAATTTCTAAATTACTATACAAAATAACAAATATTCTCTGAGAATCAGCTAGAAGTTTCGTTTCATGTTGGGGGAGCAGACAAGAATGAATGTAAGAAAGAACAAATAAGAGATTTCTGATGTTATTGAACCAGTTCACGCATCCCTTCTAGACCACTTAATACAAGACACTTATCTGTAGAAAGGGTAATGAATTCTGGTGTAAATTTTAATAATTGCAGCAGTGATTACCTTTAGATCCTGTGAGTTCATTATTGGCTGAACAATTCCAGAGGCTCTCGTTAAATGGCCCATGGAATGAATCAGGCATGGAATTAACCTATCTTTAGCTCCCTAAAGCTTCATGTCCCATGAAGAGTGCTCATATTGCTTTGTGCCTATACATTCTATACCCTTGATCCTTTTGAAAACAAAATTATTTAAAGGGGTTAAACCCAGAATTCTAGGGGAACTGACCCTTAAGTGATTAAAAGTGAAAAGGAAAAAATTCCAGTGGCAGAAATTATTTTAAATGACTACCATCTTTCCCTTGCAGCTACTTTAACTGCAAATCATTATTGGCTATGCCCTGTGGTTTGGATGCCAATTGCAAGGCGGCTGCCCTGTCCCAGCCTGGGAATTCTCTGCAGGGGATTCTTCAGGAAAAGAGGCATTTTGTGCAATGGAAGGATAAGTACTGGGTTAATAACCACTAAATATATCTTTTTCCAAAGCTCCAGTGAAATTCAAATAGCATTTTAGTTGCTTAAAGTGTTGCTGTTTAATGGGAACACTGAATTGGGTTCACTGAATTTGTAAGAATATTCCCTTTTTTTTTTTTTTTCACCTTGGAAGAAGTGGGCATTACTCCTTTAGAAGTGTTGTCCTGGAAGCATCTTTAAATAAAGACGCTTTTAGAGAAAGCATATATGTGTTCTGGAATTTTTTTTTCATTTTCTTAGTCTTTTCTTTGGGGGGGCTCTCAAAGGTTGTAGATCCACTGAATCCGAGCATTTGCAGGTCATCTCTTCCAACCTTTGGAGCCACGCTTGACTCTTCCATCAAACCAAATCACTTCATAATCTGCACTTCCAATATTAGAGAAGTCACTCTATCCCGAGGCAGCCTATTTAATCTTCAGATAGCTATACTTGTTAGAAAGCTCTTTTTTTTTTTTTTTCATGTTCAGGTCAAGTTGATTCCTTTCTAACACTCACCAACTAGCCTCATTCTATTAATTGGTACCACACAGTTCAGTCGAGTCCTCTTTCACATCTCCAGTACCTGTTCCCAAATCAGCTTAATTCATGTACCGGGACTGTGTGCTGGCCGTCATTGCTCATTTGAGATCATTTTAGCTCTCTTATTATCTGATTTCGCTTTGGGATGCCCGGGCTTATCCCTGTCCTACCTAAAGGGTAGTGCTCTACATACACAATGATATGCTGGGAGTAGTGTGACCAATGCATTAAATAAGCCTGATTATTATCAACATCAGGCTCTCATCTATATGGACCAGTGAAAATAAGTTTACATTAATCTTATGAGAAGTCTCTGTAGAGCTGACTCACAATAAGCTTGAAGCCATTCCAGCACAAAGCAGAGAAGCAAAGAACAGACCTGGGGCCACCAGCCTCCACCTCACCCATTAACCTCCCTCACAAAGGCTGGGGGGAATTCAGTGATTCCCAAATTTCACTGGAAAACATCTTCTTCTGCATTTACCTCTTTTGTCTTTTCTCAAGTCTGTATTTCTATATAAAAGTCTCCAATGAATCAAATGGAGGTTTGCATGTTCATGACTGTTGTCATCTTGTTAGATTTGGACCGCCGTCCTACTTATCAGATCTGTTGGAATCTTTATTTTGTCATTGCATGTATTCACACTGAACTTTCTAGGATTTTTTTTCTTTTACTAGTTTGATCTGCTTATTATCAATCAGCAGCCCAGACTGTACATACCCATCCTTTAGCAATCCTAAATAATTGGCTCATATTCCACCTTCTGGGTCTGCCACCTATTTGATGGCTTCAGAAAGAACAAGTTTCATTTCATAAATTAACCAGTCCAATTCTTTGAAGCTACAATCTCTGGGAGACATCAACACCTGGCTTTATCAATATTTCTTATAAATCATTAAAAGCAGTCACACAAGTCAAACTGATGTAAAGTAACCAAACAAATACACTTGTGATGATGGCATGGGATAACCTACCAGTAGCCCAGCACACCTCTTTCCTCCACGTGGAAAACTTGGCCAGACATCCTTTATCTTATTTGTCATGGATTGTTATTTCTCATAAGCTTGAAGGAGGTAAAAACAGGACAACAAATTAGCTCACAGTTTGAAGGACCTCATGCATAATTTCATATTAGATTGATTTTATGGAGGATAAGTATGGACCACAGTATCAATATAATTCATCTCCTTTGAGAAACAGGATCAAATAAGCAGTAATGGAATTTAAAAAAAGCCTAAAAGCTTCAGAGAATTGATTAAGATTCCCTTATACCTGGTGGAGAACCATTGAACCCAAAAAGACTCCTACACCCCCTCATCACTAATCTTCTCCAGGCATTGATTTATTGGATTCTTTCTACCAGCTGTTTAGAGGTTACAGAAAACGCACCAGGCTTTGCTGGTGACCCCAAGTGCTTTAATTCCTATGCATGCATATTTTAACATTATTACAGAAAGGTTTCATTTGCAATTTACAGGCTGAGTAGCAATGAGTCCGTTTCAAAGAGGTCAGTGCTTTCACCATTCCTCCCAGTGATGGAATTATAGTTTAAACAGCTGGAGCACTGTCCCAGGAGGGACACCGGGGTATGGCTCCTTAACGGCAGAATAAATCCATCAGACATATTTCATGTGTCTGATAACATTAATAGATACCAGGGCTGTTTAAATATTTAATGAACTCACTCAGAGGCTGTTTACCAGGGTGGGGAAAAAAGAGCCATCAGAAAGGATGATCACATCCTTTTGATCTACGATGACAACAACAAAACCGAAACCTCAGCCAATGATTTTTGCTTTCTTGCTGCAAACTCCATCAAGGGAACCCGTTTGCTACATGACATGTTTCATTTCCACAGTGCGCACACGAGTGTTTTCGGTTTTGCAGTTCAAAAGTTAATCATTTCCATGCGGCTCACTACTTAATAGAGATGCCACAAGTCATAGAATAACGCTTGGTCGGGGGGAGCACATAGGAGAGGAAAGACTATCAGAGACACATAGAGAAAGCGAATGGTGTGCGGTGCACAGAGCCCCGGAGCCCCTGGGGTGCCACTGGGAGGCCTCCCCCTAGAAAAGAGGGAGCAAGCCTGGGATAAGGAAGCTGTGGCTCCCGGGGAACTTTGCTAACCATCCTCCTCAGAGGATTGCTTGCTGCATAGTCCTCGTTTCTGGGGATGCAAAATGGTCATTGAAAGCAAAGCAAAACAAAACAACATCACAGATTTGGCCTACATTTATTTTTGTCTGAGAGCAATTTTGTTTTGGTTTACAAAATTTCACTAAAAGCGGTTTGGCAGGGCGGAATAAAAATGGTTTTGCTCTGTGGTTTCAGATGCCTGTTTGGTCATGCAAAAATGAAACAATAGCTAAGTTTCAAATGGTGGGAAATTGCTGGCACAGGGTCCTTACTGTCAGTTGGCACCCACGAATACTCATGCTGAAAAAGTATCTGTTGCACACTTTCCAGAGCATTTTTCCCCCTCAATTATATTGACTATAACCCTAATCCAGTTCTCTTTATGGGATTAAGGCTATGCCTCCACCTTGTGTATGCCATCTTGGTCTGTTGAGACACCTGAAAAACTCAGCCTCGATTACAATGATTTAGGGATGCTTCCTACGCCTGGATGAACGTTTCTGGCCATTTGGCAATTTAAATCTAAAACCAAGTGAAGATAGCAAAAGTAGTGGCAATTTTCTGATGCTTTTGACCATCTCAAATGAATGCCATTAGCATTATTTATACGCTGTCTTCTCTCGACTCTGTTTTGCTATAGGTTTGTAATTTGTAACAAGAGCGTAAGAAAGCAGATGGTGGATTTCCTGAGTGCATAGTGTTGCACTACTTTTTTGAAGGGCTGTCATTCTCAGAAATGAAAGACTTACACTAGACCATACCTTTTCAAACAAATCATTTTCAAGTATATAAATAGCATAATTAATCACAATGGAAATATAAAATGTTTAATCAGTAGCAGATGGACGGAAACAAAGAGATCTTATGTATAAGACTATTTGAAATTTTCAACGTTGCATGCTTTTAATATGTTTGTAAAAATGGATTTGGACCACGTTTTTACTTAAACTTTATTGTTAGGATTCTGTTCCTTTCCCTCCCCTGCTCCCCCGAAAAAGATTAATCAGTCCGTCCAGCTGCTGTTTTAGGAAAGCAACTGAGTCACTACCTGGCATGAGGGAAAAGCTGGTTAAAATATACATTTATAAAAGAGCAGTTTAAATTCTCCAAATTCTTCCTTTTATAGTAACCGATGGTGGAATTTCTTCATGTCCTCAAGAAGGAACCTAGGAGAAGCCCTCTATGGGAAAATGTAGTTGGAATACAAAAGGCCCAGATCTTTGATCTTGATTATCATTTTAAATCTTTTAAGTGAGTGCATTTTAGAAAAGAGAAAAATTCTGACAGTAAAGCAGTAGGGACCTCCTTTTGGAACTTGGGTCTGGTTTGGACTAAATTCTGCACCAATAAAAGCTGAAACTAATTTCCAGATGGAATAAATTGGTTCCAGGGTTTCTGAAATTTTGGCCAACATGTTGCACAGCTGAAGTTTGATCCTTGCTCAGAACTGTTACCAAAGGGGATGGCGAGGGAGGAGGCAAGTGTTCTATGGGGGATCCGTTTCCCAAGGGATCGCAGGGTTGGGCAGTAAGTGTGGTCCTGCTTGCTTCAGCTGTTGGTTCTTTGTGTCTCCAACGGCAGTGGATCAGATCAAGCCTCTGAATGCTGTGTAGACTCTATCCCTGTCCCTACAGTTTGTCAGACTGTCTGACATACCGCCTACGAAGGTAATTCTCCCAATAATGGAAAATCTAACACTTTACTTACATCTACCCGCCACCCATTTGGTCACTTGCTGACTCTACTGAGGTGGGATCATACTGTCTGGGGGCTTGAGGATGGACAGACCCTTTCTTCCTAGATGAAAGATAGAAGATAGATTGCTGGACATCTCAGAAAATGATTTTGGAATACCCTCAAATAGATGAAGGCTGTACTTCCCAAGAGTACCATCATGACGGTAAAGCCTTAGAAGAGCGTCTGATGCTTCCTGTCACAACCAGGCCATTAGGGAAAGGGTGCCAATAATATCCGTGATCCGTGTCATGCCTTTTACCTCCTGCACAAATCAGCTTCCAGAGTGAAACCTTGATTAGTAAAATTTAAGTATATTTTTATTCCGAAAATTCTTGAGCTCTAGGTCATCTGAGAATTTTTTTTTTTTTTTAACATTCTACGTGTTCTTTATAGGCCTCAGTGGTTTTATTTCTCAACTTTTCCTACTAGCCTTCTTGTGTTGTTTTGGATGGCCAAATCTCTGCCTCTCTTTTCCTTTCCACTCACTGTGAAAAATCCTGAAATCTGAATTTCTTTTCCACAACTCTATAGAATCTCCTCCTCTGGAACACTGCAATATTTTCTCTTTATTTATTATGATGTTTAGTAGGTCTGCTCGGGAGGCAGTTCTGGGTGAAGGTGGGGGTAAGATAGGAAAGATTATATAAAGACTTCTCTCAGAAATTGGCACCACCAGGCACTCCCTGAACCAAGTCAAACACCTGAACTCATCCTGTCTCTCAGCTCTGATGTCACACTGGCATTCAGGCTTGGAATATTGCACTCCACAGCATCACGTGGATCTGCTCCTTCTCTTTTCTCTCCATTGCCTTGGCCTTATTTCAGGGTTTTATCCTTTCTCACTTGGAGTATCCTATTAGTCTCCTGACTGGTCTCCTTGCCTCCCCGCTGGCTTTTCTTCTATCTATCATCCATAGAGCTGCCAAATTAATTTTTGGAAAGCACACATATAAAACCTGTTAACCACTGCACCCTGACATCTACAATGTCAAGCTCCAACCCTAGTCAAGTGTATACATCATCTCTAATCTTAGTTTCAGCCATGTCCCGCCCTAGCATCTGACCCCTTCTAAAAATTCCTTAGAGTGCCCACCTGTAATCATTCTTCACTCTCACACCTCTTCACATATTATTTCATCTACCTGGATGCTCATTGCCATTCTGCCAAGCAAACAGTCCTTTTGCAACAAATCAGATGGATCTTGCTCATTTGTGCTGCAGTGACATTTGAACCATCTAGCGAAATTGTTACGAACATTAGTTTGCAGCCCTCCAAGCTTTCATTTTGTTCTCCAGAAGTTGAGAAGAGTCGTGAAGACAAATTGAGGGAGGATACGTAAACTTTTTTAACACAGGGCCTGGAGCAAAATAAGCACCCCGAAACATTTGTTATTGCCTTGTGCGTAAGTTTCATGTATAGGGTTAATTGTATGTTGTGTTCATTTGTTTTATTTTTGTTTTGTGGGGGGAAGGGTGGTTGGAGATTGTTTAACCTGTCTGCCGCTCCCCCTACAATAGGACCCCTGGTGGCTGCCACAGGGTGAACACTGAGTACATGTTCGGTGGCTGTAGAAATGCTCTCTGAGACTTACACCACCCCTGCACAGTCCGTCCTCCATTGGCCTGCTTGATTCAACACTCTGCTGATGTACCTGTCATCAATCAAACATGGTTCAGTTTAATTTAGTAGATTATATTCTTCGTTCCATCTTCTAAGTGTGGGCATTTCCAAAATCTTCACTTTTAGCTCAGTCCTTCCCCCAAAGTTAACCTATTAATTGCCCTTTCTACCTGGTTTCTTATCTCTAACCCCCAAACTATTCTTCAATCACCCGAAGATTAATATCCTTAAAATACTGGTTCCATTATGTTGATTATTTCATCAAAGACCACTAAGTGACTTTGGGCTTTCCCCACTGCCTATTGAAAAAGTTCCATTTTCTTTGCACAAGCATTCGGGGTCCTGTTTCCCACAGGCCCCACATCCAATCACTCACCAGGTTGCTGATTTAACTGTCATTCAGGTCCCTACCATTTCCTCTGTCCCTCTGTCCACTTTTGACTCCCTTGATCTACTCTCCATTAGTAGAGTTGTATTTCTGATCACACGAAGACTTAACCCACTGCCCACTGGATGTAAAATCAAACACCTTAGCATGACCCTCAAGGTCTGCTATGATTTTACTACTAACGTTCATTTGCTCCAGCTTCATCTTCAACTATTCCACCATATGGAAAACAACTGCAGAGACTGCCACTCAGCCAATCTTCCTCTCACTGTTTCCAGGCCTTTGTATTAAGCTGGAGTCTTGTCCTCCCTCCTTTCACCACTTTATTGGCTGACAAACTCCTTCATATTCTTCTGGTCTTAGGCTCCCAACAAGAAGCCTTCTTAACCCACCAAACAAGAGTTACGTACCTTGCGAATGCTTTCATATTACTCTGACTTCAATATCATGTTAGCCAAAGATTATACTTCTCTTGTCTCCTTCACCCTGAAAAGATGGCAAGTTTTGTGAAGTTGAGGGTTAGTGTCCTTTTTTTGTCTTTTGTTTTGTTTGTTCATTTGTTTGTTTTGTCTTGTTTTTAGAGTTGTGTCCATAGTTCCTAGCTCAGTGCCTCATATAGAGTAGTAGTCAAGTAAATATTTATGGAATGAATAAATTCCTAACCCTTCAGAATTTGTCTTCATCAAGCCATATTTCTTACCATGAGCATGGTTACATTAGTCTCCTCCTATTCCCCAAGTATATTTTGCTTCTTCTGGCCTCTATGACTTTATTGGTTTTATCCCTAAAGGAGGAATCCTTATCTTTTCCCTCACCCTGTCTGGCAACACACCTATGTGGGTTCTAACCATTAAGTCAGGAAATTCTTCTTCACCATGGAGCTTTCTCTGAGACTCTGGTGACTATATCCTCCACAAACTTTCTATTGTAATTCACTACTGCTTAATCCAATCATGCCTTGCTGTGGGTTTTAACTTTGTTTTGGGTGGGGGAAAGACTTCAGGTATAGAATGTTGAATTAATCATAGTCTGTATGAATTTCCAATTTACCTTTTAATGAAATAGCAGGATTCTTGGGGTAAGAATCACTTGTTTATTGCTAACAATCACAGCCCCAAGCACAATATTAGGCACTTAGGAAATAAGTATTTTTATATGAATGGGATTATTCCATTTTGAATCTATCATTAAAATGTACTACATCATAGGTGAAAATAGACAAAACAAACAGAAATAATTAAACCCTTACCATTTGTAACTAAATACTTGATTTAGGTTTAAACTAATGGCCAAGTTGTGGTTGAGACCAAATGACCTATGAGTCTAGATCCTAAAGTGAAAAATCTTATTCTTACTTTAAAGAGGGCATTAACCTCTTTGAAACCACTGGCACCAGGGCCAAGAATTTGCTATACAAGATTATAACATACTGAGTTGTATACAAGTAATTTTAAATAATTGATATTCCTCAATGTGGTTTATTTAAACCAAACAAGTAAATTATTCACCTGAAGGTTACAGAATGATTCACTCCTTTCTTGCTCCCTCCTCCCTCCATCCTTCCACAAACACTGATGAATGATTATGTTGGACAAAGAGGTAAGTGCATGTCTATATTAATGCCCAGTGGCTTCTTGTGGACAGAGTTGCATTTCTGTGCCATGAATAAAAATAGTAAGAGTGATTTGAAGAAATGAATTATTTGACATTAATGATATTTTCCAACTTATGCATACTTTCTTCCATTTGCAATTGTCATTAATAAAGGAATATGTTCCAAGTTTAATAAGAGCGATTATATAGAAAAGACTAGAGTCTACAGGAGAGTGTAAATTGTTCACTTGACATCTCCCAATTGTGCTCAAATAAGATAGTAACTTTTTATCTTGAAATGAAATTTTATATACACATCCATATTATTTGAAGCCTACATACAGACAAATACAAACATGATACTTGTCTTTCATGTTTAACAAATATGTCATATCACACATGTTTTGCCTTCATTACGGAGCCCTATGTCTCTCTCTGCTCAGAGATTACTGCTTGGTGTATACATCTCAAGTGGCCTCTATATAAACAGTCAAATTAGTGAGAACGCTTACCCCAACTCATTAACTTTAGCTGCATTATTGGACAAAGCCATACCATGAACTGGAGACTGTCAAGTTAGCATTCAAAATAATTATGATAAACTTGTCATGCTGTTTGATATCACGGGTAATGATATCACTGTACATGAGACTGGTAGTGGAATTATATCTGTTAATTCTATTTACATAAGTACTTTTTTTTTAAGATTTTATTTATTTATTCATGAGAGACACAGAGAAAGAGAAAGAGAGGCAGAGACACAGGCAGAGGGAGAAGCAGGCTCCATGCAGGGAGCCCGATGTGGGACTCGATCCCGGGTCTCCAGGATCAGGCCCTGGGCCAAAGGCAGTGCTAAACCGCTGGGCCACCTGGCTGCCCTGATTTTTGATAGTGAACCTAAGAGTGACAATACTAATACAAACATGCTTAGTTTATTATTTATTTTTCTGTTTGGAAGTAAGTTTTATTTGCATCTCTTTTTACTCACTCTTTTTACTCACTCAAGCTCTCACACCCAGTACCTTCTCTGATTCAAAGACAGAAAAGCGAACTGACATAAAATAAAAATATTTTGAAGTCCCCTAAGTTCTTTAATGTACTGGAGAGATAAACGTCATGACTTCAGTTACTTCCACAATCATATCTCTCTTCATCCCAGTTGTCCTCGATTCTGTGATTCAAAGTCACTTCATGGGTCCATTTTGTGGAATCAATCTATAGTAACAATAGATTGTATCATTTCACTAAATCAACAGCCATGCTGAACTTCTTCAGGATCTGCAACCAGGTTTTGAAGAAAAGAAACACACTGAGAAGGCAGCATATGGTGTTTCCATTCCAGATACAGAAGTCAGAAATCATGTAGCTTCCATTAACTTTCAGCCAATCCTGGAATAGAACAAGAGAGATAGAAGGGTGTATTTGTAAAAATCTCTGTGACAGCAGACACAGCACCAAGCACACAGGAAAATAAAAGACCCAGCCAAGAAAACTTCATCCTAGGAGATATAGCACAGCACTGAGGTTAAGGGCAGATGCCCTGGAGCCACTTCGCCTGGCTTCTAACCCTACCTCTATAACTTAATAACTGTTAACCTTGAGCAAGTTCTTTAATTTCATTTGCATCTCAATTGCATTTATAAAATGGGTAATAATAGATGATTTAACTCAGAATTCTTGTGATGTTTGAATGAGTTAATACTTTATCTCATAGAACTTGACTCATTATATTAACCAAATAAATTATATCAAATAAGCTGTGACTTTCTAGAGATTGTCCGATACATCCCAGTTTTGGAGATATTAAATGTAATAGACAATAAGAGTCGATAAAAATATGGCCCTTAAGAGCATCTGGAGCAGTGCTTGCCACATTTCATATTGTATATTAGATGGTGGCTGCTATTATTTGTAATGTTCAAGTAATAATCGCACCAAGAATAATCAGTAAGATGTATTTGTATTGTTTCCCTCTTCCAGCTTCTAGAGAAGGGACAGTTGTGTTCCTCCACAAACCAGGTCACTGGAAAGGTAAATGTTTCATCTTCCAATATTCGCTGGCACCATGATTTAAGGGTGACTCAGGGGAAGTGCTGGTTGAACAGGGCCCCACCTCCCAAAGCCAGCAACTGCTGAGGATAGAGCTTTCCCTGGTGGACAAAGGAGCTGTCTTCTAGTCAAAGTTAAGATAAGACCCTATACTTGCTAGGAACTCTGAAATATTCTTAGGACTCCTATACAAAAAAACTGTGATGGATAATACAAAGACCATCTAAATCTCCATGAGAATAACAGCTTAGAAATAAACTGTAAAAATAACAAAGCAGCTATGAGCATGTATATGTATGTGTGTGTGTATATATATATATATATATATATATATATATATATATCCTCACCCATATATTCTCAAACTCAGACTTGGATAACTTTAATGAAGAATAAATAAGCACCTGAATACAGTAGGTTCCCAAGTCCTTTTCATGAGTAGGATGCAATAAATATTGTGTAGTGAATGAATGAATTAAAAATAAATGAACAAGGTAGGAAACTCCGATGGAATGGCCCAAAAAGAGATGTCACATTTCAGCCCAAGTGCTAGCTTTGTCATCTCACCCAGAGCCAAGGTCACAAGAGTTTTGGACAGGAACGCATGATGCCTAACAGAGTAACTCAGGAAAAAAAAAGGGGGAGGGGGCTCTGCTAAGTCACCAAAAGGCAAAGCAAAGAGCATCTACTAAAATGGAGAGATTTGTTTCCCTGACTCATGGTAACAAGGTCAGGCATTTCCTTTACTAATAGCCAGTGAACCAATGGATGGCACACCATTAATGGATGTCTTAAGTTATGGGAAGGAATCGGGTTTCCCAAATGAATGTTCTTTCAATGCACTAAAAGGAAATGATCGGCAACCTAGAACTGGAAGAGCTTTTACATTAAATAGCTTCCTTTACATCTTGAAATGGGCAACGAGGGTTTAGTTAAAAAGAGAATGGACAATGACTAAACTCCTAAAGGAAAAGAAAGAACCATCTTCTTGGTGACAAGTTAGGGCAACGATTCACTCATGACTGGCGGCTGCATTCCCAACTCTGGAAACAAATAGAAATTCAAAGTCCAAAAAATTAAAACAAAGTGTACTACAGTAAGATAGGAAATGGCAAATGAGAAATGATAGGATCCACTTGTGTGAGGTCAGTTATGTAAGCTCTTGTATCCGTGGCTAAAAATTTACCAAGATTTGTCTGAGGAAAGAGGCAAGAATTTGGTTTCTTGGGCTTCCACATGCTTAGTATTGTTCTGACGCAGCTAGACAAGAAAGGTAAAGCTGTAGAAACTCCCAGGGGCTGGAAAGGGATTTCTGACCTTCACGTAGGATTTCTCGGTTGACTAGGTATGTGATATTATTGTGGGATTTTCTCTTAACCCTTAAGTACCTGTCCCTATTGTAGGCACAATAAAACTCATGAGAGCTGTAACTGGGACACAAAGCCCAATTTGTCATCCTATTTAATCACAACAGGGTTCTCCTTGTGGGGAATCAAGTCGTGATCCCTTTGTCAATTCCCTTAGCCGACAGAAAGTGAAAAAAATATCTTTGAGGAGGCTATTTATTGCACTATAGGCTAATGGTACTTGTCCTTCTTTGATAAAGAAACTACTTGCTTTCTGGGGTCATTGTTTCATCTTTCTCCATGTCCTGTACGACTGATGCAAGTATAGTGATACTGACTTCAAAGGGAGCTTAATAGTGCATGGAGAAAGACAGGAAACATGGTGGGAATACTTAAGAGAGGACCTCACAAGGTCAAGTTTCCTTTCTGCCATTTCCTTACGCATATTGCTCACTGGTTTGTCTTTCTATTTCAGGAACCAAGGGATGTTTGGTCCCCTTCTTATCCACAACCCTCATTAAAGTCATTAAAGTGTTTCATTTGAATTCCACATACAACACAATTAATACATGGGCTCTGCTAGCCTGTGTATGCCATTCTATTTCCTTGCCTGAAAGCTCTCTCACCAGTGCTCTGTGGGTGAAATCAGAATTTTGATACCGATTTATAGCATCTTCCTCAGATGTAAATACATTTGCTAAGATAATGAAGACCAGAAACTAGAACGTTGCTTCTCTTGATAGAGCATCAAATCCAGTGCCACCCACACGTGTCTTTTGAGTCCTCTCCTCTCTCCCCCGGTTTACTAATGCGATCTTGTCGATGGTGGTGGAGTGAATGGATTTCAGCCCTTCTCTTCCTTTGAGCCTTGGTATAAAGTGTTTCCAAAAACATATTCCATTTATATAAAATGAGTGTGCATGCATCCACCATCTCTACCTATGCCAAAGCATTTTCTTTATTATAATGAGATGCATCTTTCTGGATTTTCTGCACAATCAGACTATAATTAAGCAGAGGAAGATACAGGTAAGTGCCTGAGATGCATGTTTAATTAAAAGAGAAAATGCTGGTTAAGTATCAATTTGTATGACATTCAATTTACAGGGAGGATTCCGAAAGCTAGTCTTTCTCACATATTTCCTTTGATATGTATGTATGTGTTTACACACATGTATGTTTTCACACTGAAATCATATTCTCATTTCATATGCTGGAGTTGCTGCCACATGTACTGCCCCCATCCAAGAAAATGTTGATATATATTAAAAATCCCCATGAAAAGGAAAATGCTTGCATAAATTCATGTAGGGCAAATAAAAAAGCAGCCAGGACCCAGCAGGCTGAGTCAATGTATAGCTTGCATATGGAAACAATGACATGATTGTTTACTCACTGGTTTAATGATATTCACTTTCTCCTAATGGCAACGTGGAAAATGTGAGTGCCAGATGCTGCGCCCAGAGCAGAGAAGAGAGAACAGGGGAAGGTCTAGAGTAAGGAATTTATCCTGACACCAGAATGTAGTGTAACTCTTCAGTTTATTAAACGCTATGTTGTGTGTTTTTTTTTTTTTAAGAAAAAAAATACTTTGATGTCTGCAGCTTAAATTTCCATATTTTTATAACAGTTCAGCAACAAATTTACATATTTCCTGGAATCTGCAGATATAAAAGCGGTAAAACACTCCAGGCATTATTAGACAGTAGATTATAACCCATTACTATTGTTTCAATTAGCAATGTAAAAGTGACCTGCAGTGTTCAGATGACCCACTAATGGATTTAAACGCTTTCAAATATTAATGCAGGTTTTCTAAAGATGAATCCCAAACCCATTATTCCTGGAACAACTATGAGCTGAAAAGCTGGCAATGATTGTGCATTATGTGGAAAGGCTCATGGTTAATTAAATGAATACCTAGCATTACACTATTCACTTTAGTGCTACAAAATTATTTCTCATTGATTTTTACATTCTGAGTCTGTGATTCAATTTACTTCTGCAATTTGTGTTGCCGTGTCAATAAAAGGGAACTGCTTGAAGATAGGAGCATTAGAGACTGATAAATACATTAAGATCCAATGAAAACGGCAGTTTTCCTATTGTTTTCCTCCACTGAAATATCATTTGTAGCAGCACTCTGTTATGTATTATTAATACAATTTTTGTTTGCTTCCATCTGCTCTCTTCTACCCTTTTCTATTCAGGAACTGGAATATTAGTGATTGCTTGAGGGTGGGTAGCTAATTTTTCAGTAACAAGTTCTCTCACCATCAAGAACAAAAGCACCATCAACACAAATCTGTTATTTCATGTTAAATGAACTAGAAGGCCAGATTCTTCATCAAAGACAGTGTGGGGAGTTGCTGTGTGTGCGTTTTCATCTCAAGGAGTAAATGACACTTCTGTTTGTTAAACCATGAGAGCTAAAAAATAACAAATAGTTCGAACCCCATCACCTGATTTATGCAGTATGAATACCGTGTGATGGATTTATGAAGTGCGCATTTTCTTTCAAAAATTTTATCACCTATTTGACCGTTGAATCTACATGTGTTCTTTTGCGAATCGCCTGGACTCAGTTCTGAGAAAGGCTTAAGTTGTAAGCTGAGATGTGCTTTAACACTCTTCTTTACTCCAAAAGGTTGCAAAATTTGGTTTCATTATTCTTGGTGTCTAAAGACCAAGATGTGAAATCTTTTGATCTCTCTGCATCAGGTTGGACTCCTAACTTAGGAGGGGTTTGGTATGTACTGTGAATGTAACCTTTCCCGAGAAAAGTAGGTTGACCAGTCAGATGTAATAATTAACATGATCTCCCCAGGATCATCTTGCTGGAGTTTATCGTGCCTGGGTCATCTCCATGAGAATGATCAGTAGACCCCATCCCATCGTATGTCTGAATTTGTCTGCACTCTACATCAGACCTAGTGGAGAATCAAATCTCAGCAAAAGTGCCATGCCCGGGCCTGAAGCAGTCACCTGGCTCTGTCTACGCTCCTTCCAAAACCTATCTTCAAGTCATTACTCTTCATATTGAGCTGAGTTGCTAACTTGAGTTTGAGTATTGATTTAATCTAAAATATACAACATGGAAAATTTTCTACTGAAAATCACTCTGCGAAGAGTTTTAAGAAAAGATCACTCTATAGCCATAAGAAAATTAACAAAGGGAGAACACAAATGACCAATAAGTGCATTAAAATTTCAACTTCCCTATTAATCAATGAACATGGATTTCGAATCACTAGCTCTTTTTGCCTATCATTGTCAAAGAAGAGAAGAAAGAATAATATTGCATATTCGTGAGGGAAAATGCAGCTATTGCATACACTTTGTGGGATGAACAATGATACAATTTTTTCTAAAGGTGGTTTGAGCATATGTGTTTTTAAATTTTGAGACTTTCGCTCTGGAGCTTTCACTCTGGAGCTCTATCTTTTGGAATTTAATCGCAGGAAATAATTACAAATCTGTGCAAAGGTTTAACTATATAAACTGTTCATCTAGACCTTACGGTGTCATTTGTGAGAGTAAAAAAATGGAATGCATCCTAAACGTCTAAAATGAGGAATTAGCTAATAAATTATGATGCATTAGTACAATTGAATA
Organism: Nyctereutes procyonoides; assembly: GCF_905146905.1. Lineage (NCBI taxonomy): Eukaryota > Metazoa > Chordata > Mammalia > Carnivora > Canidae > Nyctereutes > Nyctereutes procyonoides. The sequence continues at coordinate 8,618,706 of NW_026575137.1, forward strand.
TTATTCATTAATTTAAAATGATATACAATATTTAGTGATATAGAAAGACATTTACAACATACTGTTGATTAAATAAAATACATCACACAAACACACATGCACTCACAAGTGACTTAACAGTGTGTGTATAACATATCTGGGGCTTAAATAGTTATGTTAAATACTTTCTTTAATAATTTTTTTTAATTTTTATTTATTTATGATAGCCACAGAGAGAGAGAGAGGAGAGGCGCAGAGACATAGACAGAGGGAGAAGCAGGCTCCATGCACCGGGAGTCCGATATGGGATTCGATCCCGGGTCTCCAGGATCGCGCCCTGGGCCAAAGGCAGGCGCCAAACCGCTGCGCCACCCAGGGATCCCTTTCTTTAATAATTTTGAAGATATTACAAAGGATTCAAATTATTGCTTAAAATAATTTCTTTCTTATAAAAAAGTAATTCACGTTCGGTGTAGAGTAGCTTAAACAAAACAAAAATAACACTCTATTCATCCATACATCCACAGGTAGCTATGTTGAAGAAAGGTAGACAGGTAAGATACACAACAAAGTGTCCACAGAGCTTGTTTTTTAGCTCTGTTGTGAGTTATTTTTTTCTTGCATTCTTACCTGGCATGTTTTGATATTTCTGCAAATAATGTAGATGACATTTTCAGCAGTTAAAAACATGATTGAGAATTCTCTTCTAGTTATTCTACACAGAAACCAAGCGGAAAGAAGCCCTTGTAACTTTTATGGAAAGAAAGATAAAATCATTAGAAACAGCTATGACAGAGGAAAAAAAAATACTGATTTACCTATCAAAAGATTTGGATTAGAATCCTAGCTCTCTGAATTACTACCTGGGGACCCAGGCAACTCATTGACTTCTCTGAGCTTCCGTTGCCGCTAAATTTACTAAATATACGTATGCGCCCCAAAGCAGCAATGGTCAAAGGAGAAAAGAAAGTGCCTGCCTCGTGGCATCTGGGTATTGAGACGAAGTGACTTCTGAGAGGGTTGCAAATGAGCTGAAATACCACTGATCCCTTCCTCCCGTTCCAGTTCAACGCTTCATTCACTCTGCAGTCTCGTGCACACTTAAAGCCAATCCGACTTTTACCTTGTGACATTTGCTCCAAAGGATTTCTGTCATTAAAATGAAATACATCTTTTCAGGAAGAGAACAGGGCAATAAGTAATACAGCAATATTCATAACACTTGGCCCTCGGTAATTAGTGAAAGTCATTCTCTTTGTTGGGGCCTTCGCGTGAGCTCTGAGAGTACAGGGCCCACATTGGGTTTTGCTCCCGGTAGCCCGCCCCGGGTCTGCACATAGTAGGTTCCTGTTGTTGAGTGAACACATACAAGGCACCCAGATCAGAGTTTCAGAATCCGAGTGCTGCATTTTTACTGAAGACCTAACTCCACTGCAGCAAATTGAAATGAAGTAACTAGAAAATGATTATACAACCCTTTGCTAACTCCATAGCTGCTAAAGAAGAACTCTACGGTATGAGAAAGGAAGAGTCGTTGCTCCTAGAAGCTGGGGTTATCACATTCAGCAACCACTAGAGTACTAGCTCTCTGCTTTGTCAAAGGCCCTCATGTCCCCTTTACCCCACAATGTAGAACTGTACCACTTGGAACGGGTTCCCCGGAATGTGCCATGTAGGCAGTGTCCGTGCTTGTGGATGTGTTGCTGGCTGGTGACGAGGGCCAAGCACAGGCCTCTGGGCTATGCACAAGTTGCTTTTTCTCAGGTAACTGAGCAAGGGAATTAAAACAAATTCTTTTTAATAAAACATTTCAGTATCCAGGCCACCATGTCATCAACATCAATGGAGGTGGGCTCTAAGGTTAAATATTAAAAGCTGGCTGGAGGGTTTTTTTTTTTTTTTTTTTTTTCCTGGTTGGAGTTTATGCTGGTTCTCAGCTCAATGTATTTATGGGGGTAGGAAACTTAGGCTCTCACCTCAGTTTTCTCGTCTTGTCTTAAAAATGGGACTATTCACAGTATATCGATCGTAGGGTTGTTATGAAGGTGACATGCATCAGCACATGGAGAGTGCTTGGCACAGTGAAGGCAGAGTAAGTTTTCAAATACTAGTTCCTAGACTATTCCTACTACTCTCCTACTCCTGCTAGAGATTGCAGCAATGTTTTGAAAGGTCTTGTTGGAGGTAAGACAAAGCAAGTAGGAGTCTCTGAAAACTATTCTGTGAAGTAAGAATATGGCTCAGATGATGAAAGCCAGGAAGATATTTGACTGAAACTCCTTTACAAGTTCCTTCCTTCCTTCCTCAGTGGGCATACGCATGGTTATAAATATTAAGAAGGCATTGTTTTATGGCTGAAAGCTACCTTACAGGGTATCCGGTTGGGTCACCTTAGTTGACTCTTCCACCAGAGAGGTAGAATGGATGGCCAAGTCTCACCCGCCCAGATGGCAGCTTAAACCTTGTTCTCTCCTGCCTGGCCTGGACTCTCCACCATATTTCTTTTTTCTTTTTTTCTTTTTTTTTCATATTTATTTTTTCTTAATGGCCTCAAGTAGACTACCTTTAAATTAAAACAAAACCCTCAAAAGAAAAAAACAAAACAGAAAAAGAAAGAAAAGAAAAGAAAGAAAAAAGAAAAGAAAAGAAAAAAGAAAAGAAAAGAAAAGAAAAGAAAAGAAAAAGAAAAAGAAAAAGCAAAGAAAGAAAAAAGAAAAGAAAAGTTGTACTCCTGCCTTGAGGCATTGGAAGAGACACATTTCTTACAGTATTGTATTTTATAAATTACCTTGTGTATTAGAATATCCACACACACACATACACACACACCCTTCACCTCCTAATCATTAACCAATATGCTGCTACATTTGAGGCTTACAAATACCTTTTCATAGAAAAATTCAAGAGTCCCATGTGTGCAACTGCGTTTTCAGTAGTGTTTTGCAAAAGAATGACTGGGATGATAATGGAGGCTGCTATGCTGATATGCTGGGCATGGGCTGGCTGCATGATGGTTGTGTTGTCCCTAGGTTCTAGAAAGTGCTGATGGACGATCTCATTGTCTGCTGCAATATAAAGGGAACACTTGATTAGAGCATGTCACTCCCATTCATCTTGAACATAACATATAGAGTTAAATGGACCCAGTGCTGAGGTATGTGGTTTCCATCGCTATGGAAGGGAGCACTGTTGTCGGTAGGTAGAATGTTATTCTTCCCTGACAGTTCAGGACAGTGTCACCAATTGCACCTTCGACAAGTTAACTCAACAGGAAATGTGATGCTTTTTTTTTTTTTTTTTTTTTTTTTTTTGCATCTGGTCAAAATTCACATGACATTAATTTTGTTTTGTTTTTTTCCAGGATTATCTTTACTTGCACCATTACCTTGATTAATGCACAAGCAGATAATAACATATAAACATTGAAATAACTGCAACATAACCATCTAGGGGAAAATAGCTAAATGAAAATAGAGTGGAATGAAAATAAAAGAGCATTTTGTAATGAAATAGACAAGAGCACATTTGAAGCATGCATTTTCTTCTAAATGTTTTCACAAATTTGATAATTATATTCATTTTATTTAAAGTTAGCTAAGATTAACTTATACCAAGAGAAAGACTATATCCTCTGTACCATACTAGAAAAGCTATAAAATCTAATTAGATAGTGGGAATTCAATAGAAATTATTATAACCACTACAAATTAGAACACAATAAATAGCATAGATTTTAGAAATTTATTGTCTAAGGTAGGTAGTGCATCCATTATTAAGCTATGCAGAAGTCGTTTGGAGAAATATTTATTCAGAAGTGAACTAAATGAGGATACTGAAGATTATTAAGGTCACCATAAAGACATTAAACCACCAGAGGGGCGGTGGGGAGGATGATTCTGGGAATAGACTCAATGGAACGCTTAGTGTCAGAAATCCACAAAGAACAAAATACATTTGTGAAGACACACTGCCTAACAAAATACTTTCTGAATAGTTATAGAAATAGCTTTATTTTTCAAAAGCAACAGGAAATACATTTTACATAATATAATCAGAACAGGAAAACTGCATTTTGCGAAAGCTTAACATGAATTCATTTTCTTTGTTATGGCTTAACTCGCCCCAGCCTCTCACCTCTAATCATAACAGACTCCTTCTGGTTTAATTATGTTTCTAGTTCTAAAGATGAGTTAACCACTTACGCAGGGAATTTGACTTTCATTGATCAGGAAAAAAAAAAAAACACAACAGTCTATGATTAACCATTTAGCTGACCACCATTTGAGCTTCCTACAATGCTTCTCTTTCAGACATGGGAGTAAAGCACATATAGGCAGGAAGCAAGAGGACCTCTTGGATACTGTAAAACAACTGCAACTGCAAGAAGTGTTATAAATTAGCCTTTCATTAAATGCACAGAAGAGAGCCTGAGACTTGAAACAGGAGAGGACTTACACTCCACTGAAGGAAATTGTATCTTTAGAGACAAAATGGTGAAGAAAATTTCTAGAATGGCAGGAAAATTTAACCTGAAACTTGACCATGGCTTTGTATCCTTTCATCCAGTTAAAAAAACATCAATTCCTCAGCATTCTCTCGCAATTTTAATTGCAAGGCCAATGGAATCACAGAAAAGCAAATGTAAGATTGGATCTGAGAATATGTAACCTACTTTGGCAATCAAATAACAACAAAACTATTGAAAATATAGCGTCTTTTTCACCTTTATACTGAGCATGTATTTTTAACATTCTGAAATACACGTTCACGATAGACACACATTTTGTCATTTTTATGGAAAACAACTGAAATTCAGACTAAGCTCTTATTTAATCTAAATATCAGGGTTCTGGGTAGGGGCTACTAAATCTCACATTGTGTTTCATGACATTTTTCCCTATTTTGAGGCTGTGGGAAAGCAGATTTGGTACTCAACGTGCTTGTCTTTCTTAGATTCTCAGAGTATTGAACTAAAAGCCAGGATATATAGGTATGAAAGAACTAGCTATTGAACAATCATTCTTCAGAACTGTAAATTTTGGTGCGAGCTTGAATTAGCTCTATGGATTTAACCAATGTCTCTTCTACAATGTAAGAGTTTCTGGACACTATGTCAAATTTTCCAGTTCCGAATGTTCAGAGAGGAAATATAACTTCCTTTGATCCATAATATGGCATAACTCTTAATATATCCAAAATAATTTGCCTATCTTTAAAAGGAAAAGACAGGGAAATAGTTTTAAAACAGGGAAAGAACCGCCCCCCCCAAAAAAAATAGCAGAATGTTCTTTAAAGGAATCATTTGATATTTAAAAATAAAATTGTGCAAAGGATATGGAAGTCTTCAGTCTACAGTCATATACATAAGTAGCAACCTCATTTATGATTACACTGAGATTCACCAAGCTGAAATTCACTGTTGATAAGAAAAATGAAAAGTGTTTGACTCGACTGGACCTTAACTTCACTGGAGCTTAGTATATCCATCTGATGTAATAAATTCACACTTTTCTATGTTAAATTCGTTCATACAATAGGAGCTTATAAAAAAGAATATAGACTAAAGAGTAAGTTGCATAATGAGATTTAATCTATGTAAAATATGTCCCAGAAGAAATGTCCTTTACTTTGATCATATCCCTTGAAACAAGATCCCCTGCTGGAAACCACAATAAAATGAGAGCTTGGGAAAAAAAAAAAAAAAAAAAAAAAAACTCCTCTGGCAAGCAAGCTTGCTTTTTAAAACAAAAGTTCACCAAGCCCACCAAGCCCATGATCCTGGGGTGGGCTTAATTAATGTCAATGAAATCTCAAAGGTTCCCTGAGGCTTAAAGGGGAAATAAATCTCAATGGGTTCTCCATGCCTTCCTCTCTGAAATACTCAGATTGGAGACACACACACACACACACACACACACACACGCACATGTGGGCATATTCATACACAACACACACATACACACACCGTAGGTGTCGGTTCATTAGGAAATGCTCTTTTCAAAATTTTATTTATTCCAGAGTAGGTTCACACATCACTTTACCGTCATTTTCAACATGGCTTCAGAATGTTAACAACTGTATTGTTATCTTATAATCAGAATGATTTAGCATATTTCTCTAAGGGGGCACGGTAACATTCCTGTCTTGCTTTTGGGTTCTGTCATTGACTTGTGTTTATGTGGGATCCACAGGGCTGCCCCGTCAAACTCAACTGAAAAGCCACATCTCCGTTGAATCTCTAGTTATTTTTTATTAAAATTTTACTTCACATTAAACAGTCCCTCATTGAATTGGAAAAGTTTGGTTTTCTCCAAATGCGCACACTCCATTTCATTTTACTGAGGGTTAATGAGGTTCTGAGCCTGATTGCGAATCCTTCTAGAAGAAATAAATACGAATGCTAACAAAATGTTTAATTTTCTCTTATATTGGTTATGTATGCAAAGATTTATCATGAGCAGGTTCACAGATCACAGGAAACTAAGTTGTCCTGAAAAATGAATGAGGAGGTTATAGACCAGTTTTCATCAATACTTAAGCGTAGAGTTAAGGCTTGGACGTTACAATTCCACCCTGTGGAAAACGTATGTGACTTTCAATATAAAACACACACACACACACACACACACACACACACACACACAAGTTTCAGAGCCATTAAGCTGCTGTACCACCCAGGGAAACAATCGTAGTCACTCCTGAGCCACACACTGAAAAATGATTATTTTTATGAAAATTCTCTTCCAGTTGTTCTTCTTCTGTCTTTCCAATTATGTCAGTCACATCATTCTGAGCCTCTGAGTCACTTTGTAAGTTTTGTTATGCAGACGTCAATTTTCTAAAGCTTTCTGAAATATACAAGTGGTCTTAACAAACACGGTGTGACTGTCACATGGTTTTGTGTTGCCTTTGTAGTTTCTAAGACACTCTAACATTATTTAATTAGCTAAAATTTCTCCTCTCTTGAGAAATGGAAACTCAATGAAATGTCAACAATGCTGTCAGTCTGCTTCAGGCTAAACTCATTACACAAAAACTAAAGGTAAAAATAGTCCAAAGCAGAATTCTTTGTCACAATTTTGAGGCCCAAACCTTATGCCAATGAAATCCATATGTGATTCTATAAAAATGCTAAACTGGGAAGAGTAGCTAATAAATTATCTCAACAGAGGCAATAATTGATCAGTCCTTGCATAGAAATTTATCTAATTAGCCAAATAACATATCAAGTTCTGTTGGGGATTATCTGAGTACTACATTTATTGTTTGATGAACCTTTGCTTTTCAGCTCTGGTAAGGCTGAAAAATGCTGTTAGCTGCTCTTTACCCCTAAAATGATTTTTTTCCCCTAAGAAAGAAAAAGAAGCATTGTCTTTTTAAGCCATGTACAGTCAAGAACTGAACAAAAGTGCCTCAATTTATCTGAATTATCATGGAGGGTTTGGGAATCCATGGACACATTACTAAAGATAATAAAAATTTGCCATTTTCTGTTGTCTGAGGATTTTAAAGGCTAAATTTCTTGATTTATTTAAGTAGATGATAGGAAAGAGCAAAGTACAAAAACAAGTGCTATATACTGAAGGTATGTGAATTACCTCCTTCCCAAGGATAATGCAAATTAGAAGTACGTAAAGCTTTGTCTGCACCTGGGATCTTTAATGAGGATAAAGAAAAATCAGACAGAGATTCTCCTGGGGAAAGAGAGGATCGTTATTTGAATAACCTGCAGTGAATTCTAATCAATGCGACGTGACTTTGAAAATGAATGTGGTCTTTCAACCCGCTGTACTTGAGCTGTAATATTAATCATAACTTCATGGTACAGTAAAGCTTATGACAAATGCTTGTTCAGTAGACTCAGAAAAAGACTGGCTTGGATGTGCCAAGGAATATGGAGCTATGGAAATACAAAGGCTCTTCTTTTTTCCTCCTTGCTAGCCCATTTATTGGCTAGTGTATTCTGTTATCTTTCTTTAATTATCTCAAAAGAGGTTGATGCAAATTGCATGTCATAACTGTAATTGTTTTTTTTTTCCTTTTCCAAAGGTGACATTTTACATGTACTCATTTCCTGACACAGTTTTAGGAGTGTTATTTAACATTAAATTATAGCAGGAGACTGGTGTGTCAATCTGCTAAGGATGCATTAAACAACCCAGCAAAGCTCTGCAACACAGGAGGGGATTTTAGCCCTGCCTCAGCAAAGCCCTGCATTCTTTACAAATGCAGCCTGGACCTGAAGAAGACTGAGCATACACAGAGCAGGATTTCCTGGAATGCTAGGTAGAAAAGTGATGATGACTTAAATAATAATTTTCAAAAAAAAAAAAAAAATCAGCCATCAAGTGTTTTCGACCTTAAAGGAAATGCAATTAGCTTTTGACAAGTTGACATTAAAAGGTTTATATCAGAAGGACGTAATGTGTTAAAGCTAAATGCTCAAGAACCACAAGAGAAAGGAAGGAGATGATAAAATAAACAACTTAAAATAATTTAAATCATCTCTTGTCAGAAAGTAATTCCAGGGAAAGAAGAGGTCTGGCATATTTGTGTTGGTCTCATGGAAATAGGGTTTAATAGGCAGAGCCGCCATCTTGGTTATTGTTTCTGCTCTCATGCTCTGAGAAGAACTGCGAAGGCTGTGACTCAGGCCGGCTGTCCAGCAGTTACCATTGCTTCATGATGAGGCAAAACAGAAATTAATTCTTCAAATGTATATATTGACGGGAGAGCGGTTTCTAGATCTCAGTTAAGAAGTGAAAGGCCACATTAGGTGGAACTCACAACTCTGAGGGTAGCCAAGGTGGACAGATGCTCTCCAAACTTCACTCTTGTTTTGCTCTTCCAGTGTGCTAAGGAATTAGATGCTGTATGAGAGAGACACTATTTTTATCCCCATTCTAGAGATGAGACTCCGGAGTCTGAGGGATGTCACCTTATTCAACGTTTTACATGGCAGAGCCAAAAATGAGACCTATACTTCTAATATTTACACTTCATGCTCTGTAAAAACAACTTTATTGAGTTATAATTTTACACACCACAAAATCCATTCATTTTTAGTGTACAAGTCACTGATTATGAGTACGTTTTCTGAGCTGCCCAACCATCAGCGTAATCCAGTTTTAGAATATATTCATCTCCCCGGTAAGACCACTCATTGCCATTTACAGTTAATCTCTGTTCCTACCCTCAGCCCTAGGCTACCATTAATTTATTTCTGCCTCTATAGGTTTGTCTTTTCTGGACATTTCATATAAATGGAGTCATACAATGTGAGGTCTTTTGTATCTGGCTTCTTTCACTTAGCATAATGTTTTGAGGTTCATCTATGTTGTTACCTCATGCTTTTTATAATGCATTTGTCTACTCTTCACTCTGCTCACAAGCACTCTGCTCTATTTTGAGCTGTTTCTATTTTGATCTCACTTCGGAAGAGAAGCAAAGAGAAGCACTGCAGCGTAGGGGAAGGAACACTAGCACTGAGAGGAAGGTCTGGATTTGGGGCCCATGACCAAGGCCATCTGATCTCTCAACTACCTTACCTGTAAGATTATGCCTCCTCGGAAGACCAAAGGAGATTAAGTCCATCAGAGTGCTTGTAAAACTGTATAAAATGGTAATTTATTATTATTGGGTTTAGCATCATGGGGTAATGACCCAAGTTTTCAAGATGCCATAATCTCTCTATACTAAAAGGATTCTGATAAGGAAGCCTAAGATCCTCCAGTTCAGCTCACCATTTCCTGATTATAAAGCTGATCTAACCTCAAGTTTAAATGTGTGTGCCACCAGGGGTAGGCTTTAACTATGCAAAGTTTATAAACCATCCTAAATTCTATTCAGCCTAAAGTGGGGGCCACCACTCCCAAATTGTGGAAACTGCACAAAAAATCACTTTCGGTGTCCTTTAAAAATGAAGATTCCTGAATTTACTAAAATTGGAGCTTCAGATTTTTCATTAAAAAAGAAAAACTTGGGATGCGTGGGTGGCTCAGCGGTTTAGTGGCTGCCTTCAGCCCTGGAGTTCTTCGATGGAGTCCGGTGTCGGGCTCCCTGCATGGAGCCTGCTTCTTCCTCTGCCTGTGTCTCTGCCTCTCTCTCTCTCTCATAAATAAACATTTAAAAATCTTTAAAAAAGAAAAACTCTTGAGGCATGCCTGGGTGGTTCAGTCAGTTAAGCCTGCGACTCTTGGTTTCAGCACAGGTCACAATCTCACGGGTCACAAGATCAAGTGCTGCCTCAGGCTCCACACTCAGTGAGGAATCAGCTTGAAGGTTCTCTCCCCCTACCCATCTTCTACTCATTCACACATTTTCTCTTTGTCACTCTCTCAAATAAATAAATAAATCTTTGAAAAACAAAAAAACAACTTCTTGAAGATGATTCATTTATATCCTAACATTTCTGAACCAAACTTGAGTGAAACCTGTTCTTAGATATGCTACCCAGGGCATGGTGAACGCAATGACATTGGACCATTCTAGAATCGTGTCACAAATTCTCATTGTGCAGAGGTTGCTATTGACCTCCAATATCCATTTTGCCTTCGTTTAGTACTCTCGTCCCCAAATTTTAAGTGAGTACATGGTTGTCCAGCCTTCCTTGCTACATGGTGTGAGCTTGAGTCATGACTCATTTCTGGTCAATGAGATGGCAACAAAAGTGATGTATGGGGCAGCCCAGGTGGCTCAGTGGTTTAGCACCACCTTCAGCCCAGGGTGTGATCCTGGAGACCTGAGATCGAGTCCCACATTGGGCTCCCTGCATGGAGCCTGCTTCTCCCTCTGCCTGTGTCTCTGCCTCTCCCCCCCCCCCTCTCTCTCTGTGTGTGTGTGTGTCTTTCATGAATAAATAAATAAAATATTTTTAAAAAATGATGTATGCTACTTCTGGGTCATGTCCTTAAAAGAAAGGGAAATGCCTCCCATTTCTCTCTTTCTCCTTGTCACTAGCTAGTCTATGGACAGGGGAGTGGTGAGCCATCCGTGACCATGTGGCAAAAGGTGACATTAGTAGATGGTAACGCAGCAGGAGAGAAGGAATCCAGGTAGCGAATAATCCTACTGACTGCCTATCATCTCAGTTTCTTATTTATTTATTTATTTATTTATTTCATCATCTCAGTTTCTTAGGTTAGAGAAACAAACTTTTATTTTGTTTAAATGATTGCTTTTTTGCTCTTTGCTAAATAACTAAACCAATATCTTAATATATCTGCTAAAAGACATAGAAAATCGAGAAAAGTCAGGCAAATTGCTTCTTAATGTCTCAATTCCTCAAGCTGCTCTTCTTAACACGTTCACTTCACAGGGTTGCAACGGGACACCATAGGCGATTTTTTTGTGCAGTTTCCACAATGTGGAAATTCCACAATGTGGAATGTGGGTCTCTCTGCTATCCTGCGTGAAATGGTCTTCCATCTGAAGAGCCTGAAGATTTGGTCCGAGGAACACTCCCAACAGGAGAGCCTGTGGAGGAGCTGGCACAGAGAATCCAGTCTGTAGAGCGGGGTTTACATTTGGCCTTACATTTTCAGGCTGGGTAAGTTGGAGATCGCTGGTATGCATGGAGGTCAGTTGACTAGTCTCAGAATCTTGGGTTTCTCTGGAGAACTTGGCACCTAGTAAGCATTGAAAACTCTCTGTTGGTTTTTCTCTTAACAAAAGACTCCTGTGGGTCATGAGTACTGATATAATGAACTTTGTGAGCTCACCCATGGGGACTGCACACTGATGGTGGGGCTATTTCTTTAGAAGGGACAGGAGAATGTGCAATATGAGGCAGGTGGAATTGGCAATTGCCAGGTTCGTTTTGGCTCTAACACATCAGGGCCCTCACCTTCCTAAAACCCATTGCTGATTCTCTACTACGATAAGGATAAGTGACACAAAGAAAGATTCCAGATCGGCCCCAAACACACCTCAGTTGGCCCTCTTTTGAACTTTCTCTCTCTGCACTTGTCCCAAATCCTCCCTGCATTCTCCTGACCTTACATTCTGCTCCACCTGTTCCCTCTGCTTGAGGACATACCAACCTATCAAATTCCCATCCACTCTGCATGAGTGAATGCCCTTCAGTGTTATGTGAATACACGGATCCCCTGATGGCCGGGGAGATGAACAGCCCTGACAGCTCCTGGACGTCATTCTAATGGATTTTGAATGATGATCTTTCACTGAAGAGACTCCGTGCAGCACAACTCCAAGTCAGGAACCAGAGCGTGGAAGATGGCCTGCTGACCAAGGAAGGGTCATCCCACATTCTGGCCTCTGGGGGCTGCTCCAGGGGGACTAGATCAGCCGATTCTCCAGCCTAGCCCCTTCCTGAAGGTTGCGTCCATCCGGGAAGTCCATGGGCACACCATCACCCAAACACTTTCTGATGCTTCTCCTGACCACCGCCTCATCTGGGTACCACCCAGGCCTCCCCCACTGCTCCTTTCTTAGTGGGAACTATCTGAACTACGGGTCCTATCTGAACTATGGCAGCAAGTACCCCACTGTATCTCCTCTGCCTTTCAAATCTTTCACCCCCCCCACCAATGAATTCTACATAAAAGAATCACAATGATTTAAAGTCTGCCAATGGTGTCCCGTTGCACTGACAACAAATCTAATAGCATCTCTAATGATCTAGCTTCTTCTGCCAACCCCTCTGACTCTATTGTGTGCTACCTTCTCTGGCCACTCTGTTCCAGCCACGCTGGCCCGTTCCTCAACACCCCAAGCTCTCCCTGTTTCATGGCCTTCGTACTTGCAGTATCTTCTGCCGGGAGCACATCACTCTGTCAGCCTTGCCTGGCTGGTCCCTTCTCATCCAACAGGCCTTACTTAACAGTTAGCTCTAAGAATTGCCCTGGTCTCCACCAGCTAATGCTCCTCTCTCTCTCTCACCCTATCAAACCATTGTCTGCAGAGCGCTTCACATTATTTGAAATTATTTTAACTGAGCAGTCATCAGATATCACTAAATTTTTATTAAATGAACGAGTTTAGCATAGCGATTAAGAACTCAACCAGGAGCCAATCTTCCTGAGCGAGTCTTAGCCCTGACATTTAACGTTTATAAGTCTGTGGGCAAATTACTTATCCTGTTTGAGACAGTTTCCTCAGTTTCCCTATCTATAAAATGAGGATACTAATGACACCCACTTTATAGGGTTAAGATTAGATAAATCAGGGGGGCAGCCTTGGTGTCTCAGTGGTTTAGCGCCGCCTTCGGCCCAGGGTGTGATCCTGGAGACACGGGATCAAATCTCACATCAGGCTCCCTGCATGGAGCCTGCTTCTCCCTCTGCCTGTGTCTCTGCCTCTCTCTCTCTCTGTGCCTCTTATGAAGAAATAAATAAAATCTTAAGAAAAAAGATTAGATAAATCAATGCCTGCAAAAGAGAGGAACAGTGCTTATGTGGAAGATCACATGCACTCAGAAAAGTCAGTTCACAATTTAAAGAATTATATTTAAATTTCTAACCATGATTAAAGCTCAAAAGCAGTACCAAAAAAAAAAAAAAGCAGTACAGTAACTACACAGGTTTAACAAATGCTTAAGGTTTTAGGTGGAATCAGAACACTCAGTGATCATTTGATGCCAAATTTTCAGGTTCTTGAATTGTGAAGGCAAGTTGCTGTCTAGGGGTCTATTTTTTTTTTATTAATTCACTCATTTACTGATAAAATGTTACAGAATTATTATATGTAATGGTCTGTGCTGGATTCTAAAATGAATGGATTACCCCTAGACTCGGGAAGAGATGTAAACAAGCATTTATAGCATGATGAACATCCAAAGCTATGTATTAAGAACCCTCGGGGCACTGAGAGGGGTACATGAAGAAAGAAGAAGCTACCCCAGGTCTTCTTGGGGGTGGGGAAGGGTGGTCAGAAGAGGTCTGTGGTCCTTGCAAGGCAGGCTCTAGTCTTGCACCTGCAGACTCCCCATGGTGGGTGAGAACAGCATGCAGAGAACATGCAGTCACTTCTTGAGAGCATAACCAGGAAAGAATGCAGAGTCATTTGCCCTACCCAGCAGCATGTGAATAAATATGCCACACATATGTATTTACACAAATGCAGAATTATAGGCTTGCTCCAGAGGGGGGAAGGAGAAGAGTGTTGAAACCTGATGGCATATCAAGCATTTCCTGAGGGATGTTGTCTGTCAGTCTGTTTGTGCTGGCTGATTGAAAATCACATGTGGCTTTCAGATGTAGAGAAGGAAAAGTATTTGGTATAAAAATGGGAACATTTTTAGTATAGTGCTTGATACAAGCCACTCGAGCAATTATACAATATTTCTGGACAAATCTTTGGACACAAGTTTCTGGAAAAACTTCAGAAGACCATCTTTCGTCCTGGTTTTCCCTTTTCTTCTCTGGCCCTGGTTTTCTTTCCAGGGAAGGGATTTGTTCTAGCTGAGACCTTCACCTTCCCTTGCTCCTCTCCCATTTCTCTATTGCAGGGAGACGATCAAGGCGCAAGATTTATTTTCACTCTGTCTTCCGTTTGATCAATGTCAAGTCTTTCTATGGGAAAGGAGAATAGGAACCAAAATTCTGATAAGTAGGACTCATGCCATGAATAGAAAGTTCTGAAGTTGAGTTTTTAAATGGGGAAGGGGAGAGGTGTATGAAAAGGACGCTAAAGAAGTGGAAGGCGAGAAGCAGGTTAGCTGTTCATCCAAATGTCCCCTAATCCAAAAGTAAATAAAACTTCAGAAGAGGGAATGCTACAGCACATTAGCTGAGGGTATTGGTTTTAGAGTCCACTAGACCTAGATGAGAAGCTGCCCCTGCTGCTTACTCACTGTTGTACCTTTGTGGCAGCCCGCTGGTGCTTCCCCATATCCATCTTCCCCGCTTCCTGGACACACAGCCGGATTGCACTTCCCAGCCTCCTTTGCATTATGTGATTAATGCACATGATTAAATTCTGGCCAATGATCCCCTCACCTGATCCTTGGACAAATTACATTTGAATGTCACATGAGAAAAAGGAAGTTTTCATGGATTAGGTGGCAGAGACTTCGAGGTTGTTGTAGCGGCCAGTCTACTCGTACATGTTTGAATAAGATTCCTACACTCTGCTTTAGTTTCATTGGTAAAATGGGGCTAACATACCTACCTTATAAGGTTGTTCTAAGGACCCTCAGGTGGTGCTTTTTATTTTCATCTTCTAGTTATTTTCCTCTTCTTTCATGTACTAATATTTTCCCTTATTACAGCAAAAAAAAAAAATCTAGTTCTCATTCTCTGATGTCCACTCTGCTTGCTAGTTGGATACAAACTACAGGAAAAGTAAAGCAGTCCAATAAATGGGCCACTCCTAGGAAGGAGTGACAAACTACTGTATGTCCTTGTTTCAGTGTAAGAAATAGATTGGGGCTCTGTGGGTCTCATCTCTCTGAACAGAGTCATATTAAAAAAAAACACAAAGAGGACTCTAAAAGCTTTGAAGGTTAAGCTTGACCTTCAAAGGGCATGACATAAGGATCTCACACAAATGTGTTGCACAGAGTTCCTGAGAAATACTTTCTAGATGTCAGACCCATGATAACCACTAAAAATCTCTCCCCATGCTCTCCTCTATTTGGTTTCCTTGTCATCCAAGTCATCAATGCCTTCGGTCTTTCCTTCCCTTCATTGCTGTCTCCTTGCTGGAGGAAAGGATGGTATGTCTGGGGCCCTACTCACTGGCCAGACACCTTGCCATGAGACTTAGGTCCCATCTCCTACTTCATGCAGGAAGGTACTCCCTACCTGGAGAGTAGGGTGGATTTAATTTCCTCCAAGAACTTGTCTTGTAAATTGGTCTCATGGAACATTTTCAGTGCATAAAATTCTCCACCTTATTATATGACTTGATCTAATGACTCATATGACTTGAGAAGGGAAAAATTGGAGTCAGGATAATCATATATTTATTCTGACAATAAACACACACAAACAGATCTCTACAGTCAAAGCAAAGCCAAGAATCCATTCCAGGAGAAGGAATCATGAATGGAGCTGGCCTGAGAGGCCTGGGTGAACCATGCTAATCCTTGGCCTCTCTGAAAGGGTGGACAAGGCTGGCCAGATGGAAATGAATAGTGCAGCCCTGCTATGCTCTGATTGAATTCACTGAGGGAGAAGCCTCTCTTCTTAATAACAGCTCTTACTTCTGGTTTCCCATGGTACCGGAAACAGCTACATTTCTAATATACGAGGTGAAGACACTATGAAATGCTATTTTTATCTCTGAGAGGTAAATATAATAATAATTGATATTACTTCAGACTAACCTTAAGGCATATTTATTCAGCCAGTGAGGGATTGGGACCCCAGGTGATTAACCTTAGTTGAAAACAGGATGAACCAACAGCACGGGGTCCCAGTGGAGTGGGTGGCCAGAAGCAACCCGACTTCTGTGATTTTTCATTCTGTTGAACTTGTGGTTGTTAAGAATTGTGAAGAATCTGAGATTCTGCTGTACATGCAAGCTATCATGAAACAATTCCTGAGTGAGGGACTAAGGACTTTATTGCTGATGCCATAGTAGGCAGCCTAAGTATTATATTTGCATTGGTTACCCTTGCCCCCCCCCCCACGTCCCATGGGGCAATGTTCATGCAGTGGTTTTGAGTTCTAGCTGAGGAACCCTGAGCTTAGGACATCCTCATCTTCTCTCATGGGTTGTAAGCAACCGGGTCCAATCTTGGCCTCAGAGATTTTATCTTTATTACACTGGATAGTAAACAAACATGTCCTCTTCTCTGCTAAGAGATACTAGCTCAACTCTTTAAGACTGTTCACTCTCCAGACATCCTTGAAAAGACTGTTTAGAACAAAAGGTGGTCAGTGCCTCTGCTCACCAGATGTATAGCATTATGAGGGTTCCAAAGAGAATTCTCTCCCAACCATGGTGGCAGTGTATATAAGAAACAAGGCATACTGAGAGGAGGTGAATCTACCTGGGTCCAAATCTGGCTCCATCATTATTATTTGGCAGCTTTTAGGAAGTTGCTTAAACTTTCTGAAGTTCAGTTTCCTCATCTGTGAAATAGGGAGGATATTGCCTATCACACAGAGATACTATGAGAATATAAGATAGTAATAGTTAACTATGACTACATGTGCATATTGCATAGGTAACGTAGAACATTATATTCTAAATTTCACAGTATGATGCTATATACTACTTTATTTTGCTCTTCTTATTACCATAGATTGTATTTTTGTTTTGGCTAACAAATCTAGTTAGCTTTGAATTGATATTTACCTTGTTTATGCTGAGCACCATAAATAGCCCTGAACAAGAAGATAGGGCACCTGGGCTCCCAGCCTACAACAAACTGACTGTGTAGCTTTGGCAAGGCATTGAAACCAACTAGTCAAAGGAGGAGATTGGACAGGGATTCAGGGATAGCACAAAGATCGCCTCAGTGCCAGGCCTGAGCAATGGGTAGTGAATGCCTGGACAGTTGTGTTAGAGAAAAAGTTTTGAGCCCATATCTGGGCTGAGCAGGAAAGTATGCCCACAATGAGCTAGCCATATCTTCAAGGTGCAAGCTGGGGTGCAACGAGCTGAAGGGGGGAGATGTGTGGTAGCATCCTTGCCGTTGCTTTGCATGTAACAGTTGCTAAGTTAATGCCTGTTCATTCATTAATTGATGAATTGAGTAATAGGGTTTCTGGATTCTGGGTCAGGGATGAAAAATGTGGAGGACATGAATTGATGGGCAGGGGAGGGAGGGGCAAAGAACCACTTTATGATTTCAGTTTGGAATGAGAAGAGACCTACTTTTAGTTAGGCCACGACCTCTAAGCCAGGTTAAGTACTTCTGGAAATCCCCATCTGTTATCAGGCTGTATGTGGAGCCCAGGCGGCCTTTTTTCAAATGACCTGGTGTGTTGTTGCTGCCTCTGGTTCCTCCTGGGCTCCAAATTACTGCTCCGAAGCAGCTGCTCAAACACTTTAATGGCCACAATTAAACCGTCCCAGAGGCTGACCTTTAGACATGGCAGTGGTTAATTGAGCCGAGTGCCCTGGGGTCTGCCATCTTTGGCAAAGCCTTGTGAGTCCAGTGTGGCTTGATCTTTTGTTTGGTTGCCCCACACATGTTCCAAGGGGAAATCTCCCTTCCAGTTGCACTAGTAGAAATGGCAAAAACCTGGGGATGAGACAAGACTGCGGAAGGAATTCCAATGTCTTTATAATAGAAAGATCTTGTGAATGGCAAGTTTGAAGGTCTCTAAAATTATCTGGGTTTTTAAAATCTTTTAACAATTAGAGCCAAGCTTTGTTGGGGGAAAGGGAGAGAATTAGTGGCTAAAACACAGTGCTTTTATCTATCATTCGATTCACGTTCAACTAGCATTAAATGGATGACCAATAAATAACAGGCAGTGCCTCAGAGATGGGGAGAAAGCCTTGGAAAATGGGCTAAAAGATAGGTTCATAAGAGCAGAGACTGGGACATCTGCCTGGTTTAGTCCATAGAGCATGTGACTCTTGATCTCAGGGTTGTGAGTTCAAGTCCCACGTTGGGTGTAGAGCCTACTCAAAAAAAAAAAAAAGTGGACAACTGGGTGATTCAGTTGGAAAGTGTCTGGCTTGATCTCAGGGTCCTGAGTTTAAAAAAAAAAAAAAGGCAGAGGCTGCTTTTGTTCAGTTCATGATATTCCCCCAATGCCTAGAAGGCTGCTTAGTATATAACAGATGATCATTTAATGATTTTTGAGTAAATAAAGGGGCAAAACCTCTGCTCTCATTGAGTTTATAATCTAGTAAGTACACAAACAAGATGTTTATCATTTGTGATGAGTATATAGGAAAGAAATGTTGTGATATGGAAAGAAGGAAAGAAATGGGTCAGGGAGGCAATAAGTGCTTTGGTTGAAGAGATTTAGGAGGGTCTCTCACAGCACCAAGAGCCATCTGTGAGAAGACTGTGGGGGTGAAGAAGAGACTTCCAAGCAGACAATGGCAACAGGCCAAGGTCCCAGGGAGAGAAACTGTGAGGAGAGGCTGCCTGTGAGGTGGGGAGTAGTAAAAGGTTAAATCTGAGTGGTAGGCAGTAGCCCAGGTATACGGTCTCCTAATCATGTTAGGAGAATATTGGTTAGAGGCAATGCTTTATTTTCCCAGGGCTGTCAACAAATCACACCAAACTGGATAGCAAAAAACAGAAATGTATTCCCTCACAGTTCTAGAGGCTAAAAGTCTGAAATCAGGGTGTTGATGGAGTTGGCTGCTTCTGGAAGCCCTGAAAAAAAATTGGTCTCACGCTTCTCTCCGAGTCTCTGGTGGCTGTTGGTAATCCTCAGTGTTTCTTGGTTTGTATATACATTGCTCTCATCTCTGCCTCTGTCTTCACACAATATTCTCTGTGTTTCTTCTCTTCTCCCTATGTCTTTTCTTCTTATAGGATAGTCATCAGTGGATTTGTGGCCCATTCGGATAATCTAGGGTGATCTTGTCTCAAGATTCTTAACTAAGTTACATCTGCCAGGACCCTTCTTCCAAGTAAGTTCACAATCATGGGTCCCCAGTGGACGTATTTGGTAGAGAGGTGTATTTGATTCATTATATTTTATTTGCAGTGAAAAGCCAGTGTGGAGTACCGTGCAGAGAAGCAAAAGATTTATACTTTTCTAGATGAGGAGTGGAGGAGAGAAGAGCAAAGCTGCAAGATCTTAGCAGTGAAAGATGGGTATTTAGAGATTATCTCATCCATGTAGAAGCAGGAGTAGATAGAAAATCTGAGTTAAGAGCAGGACCAGGGTGCTAGTGTCAAGGCAACGTGACAGTAGCTTCTGGATTGAAATAGGGTCAGTGGCACCCAGGTAGCATCTCAATCCCAGGTCCTAGCTCACACAGATGTCAGGCCTTCACCGGAAATCAGCCAGGCATTTTCCTTCCTATACTCTTCATAGCCCCACTTTTGGCCCCTGCAGGCCTCGTTTTCTTCTCAGCAAGGTCACACCATGCACTCAGAGTTGCTACTTTTATGCCCTACACTTCTTAGGGCTCTTCTCCTTCCTACAGAGAACTTGCATAAATCTCAACACTCAATGGCAAAAGGCTCTGAAACTCTAGCTTATTTGCACCATGTTGCCCTGTAGGGCCTCTGGAATGCATCATCGGCTGTCTGTAATGAGCTGAGATTGCTATAGGCAGGAAAAAAGACCCCTCCTCCCATTTTTTTTTTTTTCTAACTGAAAGTTAAAAATCTTGGCCAGGGGTTCTTCCTTTGCTCTATGGAAGCATTTTTAATAGCTCACATAGATAACTTCCTTTGGAAGGGGCAGGGGGAGAAAGCCCAAATTCAGTAAGTAGATAGTAGACACTTACACTTGTCCTCCACAATTTGCAAGCCTTTTGCAGAGGCATGGAAGCAAAGGTAGGATTTATAACTGGAAGCTAAATGTGAAATTGAAATATTTTCTTCTGGAAGTGTAAAATGGAAAAGTATTAGCGTAAAGCTATTGAGAATTCTATTTGTTACTCTAGCTGTCTCACTAATGAAAGAGAAAGCAACATTTTGTGGTACGGCAAGAGTCTGAGTGCTCTGGAGAAATATGGACCTTTCTTAAAACTGCAAGCTTCCCTGTTTGCAGATTCCCCCTATTGCACAGGGGATCCTCAAATGATGGGTATTTCTGTTGTCTTTTTCAGTTGCAAGTAACAGAAAAAGCCAACTCAAATTTGCCCAGCCAATTAGGAAATGTAATGGGTGACGTCATTGTAAAGCTGAAGTAGTACAAGACCCCGGGCGCTAAAACACCGTGTCTAGAACCCAGTTTCTTTCTGTTCATTTCACTCTCTGCTGACATCAGACTCAGAGACTTCTCACTTCATAGTGGCACCAGGAACACCAGGCCTCCCACTTCATAGTCAGCAATGCCATTGCTTCTGATTAGTTCATTCTTGAATCATTACCTCTGTCCAGAGGAAGGCCATGCTGATTGGGAGGCTTGAGTCACATGGCCTCCCCTAGAGCTGTGAGGGAAGTTTAGCACCATAGAAACTGAATAGTCTGAGTGGGGAAGGAGTGACTTCTCAGAAGGAAATCAGGGTGATGCTACCAAAAAAAGGAAATGAAGGTGGTGAAACAAAATAGCAGCAACAGCAGCAAGAAAATGTCCCTTGATGATCCGTGCCATCTTGGGCAAATTGTTCAGCCCTTGTTCCTGTTTCCTTATCTTTAGAGCATAGATAATGATGTGAGTACTTTTTTCATCAAATGATTGAGAAGAGTGAGTTGGTCCATGTGATGTACACAAAACAGTGCTTGGTGACATCTGCGTTAGCCTTATTATGTATTTATTTCCTTATTGTGGTCACATTATCCCTGCTGAGCTTCAGAAAGACAGAAGTCAAGCTATTTTACTGAGCAGGTTTGAGCCCGAAAGATACGGTGAAATTACGCCCTCGTACACAGAACTAGAGAACTAGCAGAAATCTCCAAAGGGAGATACAGCGTACCCTGAGTCTTACCACTTACCACCATCTCTACTGCTGCCCCTTTGTCCAAAACGCATAATCACTCAATGGACTTCTGAAGCCTCCTCTTCCCTGATTTCCTGGCCCTGTTCCTGACCTCTCACAGTCCGATCCTCTCACCACAGCTCAAGTAATCTTTCTAAGGAATAAGTCTCTAGCTCAATATCATCTAGTTATTGCCCCAATAGAAATCAGAATAAATGAACCTTAACTCTTAATTTGCTTGGTCTTGCCCTTCTCTGCCTCTACACTACTGATTCCCTTCGCTGTTCTCACGGGCCTTGACTTTGCAGCCTCTTGGTCTTTCTTCTGTGTCTTACACATGCCAAGCTCATTCCTATCTCTTTTGAGAATGTTCTTCCCTTAGATTGTTTCCTCATCACCATTTGGATCTCTATTTGAATGCCAGCTCCACCAAGATACCTTTCCTGATTAAGTCAGACAAAGTACTTCTCCTCCTAGCCTTCTCTACATTATTTTGCCTTCACTGTATCTCTTAATAATTGAATTGGTCTTATTTTTTTATTAATTCCTTCCTTTAAAAGCAATTTTTTGGAGGAAGTTATGAAATGGTGAAAAATTATCTAAGACAGTGATGTAGAGAATGGGCTTAGTGTTTAGGGCTGCTTCTCTCCTGAAGACACTGGCTCATCCCTGAAAAGTCAACTGAGCATTTGAGAAGATGAACAAAAGCTCTACCGGTCTGTGAGTCATAGGAACAGAGAGAAGCTTCTTGCCTTGTGTCAGGGCCCTAAAAACTGCACAAAGGGAGTAAGTGTGAAGTGGAAGAGACAGCAGTTCAGCTTTAAGTCACCTCCGTTACTGAGATTGAATTGAGGAAATTGCTTGTGCCTGCAAGTGCTCTGTAGAAAAAATGTAAATCCAATCATGAAAGATGATATCATCCTCAGCCTCAAATTATTTCTACAAACAGTTTTGTGAATGTAATTTCTATCATCAATATAGAGTAACCAGAGACATTAAGAGACATGATAACGGGAATGAAAACCAATAAAGAAAAACAGACAACAGGAACAGATTCATAAGAGCTCCAGATACTCAAGATTCAGACACAAACTTTAAAGTAACTTTTACTATGTTCAAACAAATAAGAAAAGATCAAAATTTTCAGCAGAGCATGGGAAACTATTTTTTATACAAAGAAACACATGGGCACTCTGGAACTCAAAAGTAAAGAATTCAAGAGATGGATTTAACAGCAGATTCAGCGAGAGGGAGAATTAGTGGACTGGAAGACTTGGCAAAAGGAAATGGAGGGAAAAATGAATGGAAACTATAATAACAAAGGTAAGAGCCACGGAGGATTCATCAAGGAGAAGTAACATACTGCAGTTTGAAGTCCCTGAAAGGCAGGAAAGATAATGGGCCCTCTCTTCTCACCTCAGTTACTGGGTTTCTCTGCTTTCAGGTTGGTTCGTACTTCCATCTATAACAGTTTTAGAACAATACCCTAGTACTTAAGAAAAGGCATTGGTTTTGTATTTTGTCTTCACCACTAATTAATTGAATGGCACTGGCCAGGTTGTTTAATATCTTTGTGCTTCAATTTACTCTTCTGTAAGTAGTTGTGATTACATCTAACTCCCTGGATTACTGCAAAAATTATATGTCTATATTTATCTATTTATATAGCTATCCATATATCTAGATACATACATACAGGTATATCGTATTTGGCTTAATATAACTGCTCAATAAATTACAGTACTTTGATGTTATTCATATTCAAACAACTGCTTTTATTCAATTTATAGACCATGACAAGCTCTTCCTCACCCAGGATCTTCATATGTATTTTTTCTTTTCCTGGAGATTGTTTTATTGCTTCATCTCCACTCTCAAATTTTATGTTAATCAAGATTCATTTCTCTAAACTTTTCTTTATATCAGTGATTCTTAATCTTGTCTGTAATCGGGCTCACCTATGTAGTTTTATAAAAATACAGGTGTCAGAATTCTAACCCAGAAATTCTGACTTAGAATGCCTGGACATTTACTTTTGGCACACAAAAAAATTCCCCCAATATATCTGGATAAGTAGCCAGGATTAAGAAGTTCTGCTGTGTTCCACAGTTTCTTCAGATGGTCTCATCCATGTCTGTTTTCCTTCAATGCCAGCAGACACCCAAGTCATATTTATAGCCTTGTTTTTCTTACATGATCTTTTGCCTGAGTTCCACACTCAGACACGCAGCTGCCTCTACTTGGATGCCCAAAGAATGCTCACACCTTATATACCCTTGTCCCTCTATCTAATCCCCTTTTCCTGTATTCCCAGTGTCAGTGAAGGGCACCATAATCCATCCAGTAAGCTAACAGCTTAGACTTGAATGTTGCTCACAGATAATAACATTTGTATGTAACAAGGACCTCAAAGGAAGTTTGTAAAAGGAAAAAATTCACCCGCACTCCCATCTGTTATTTGCTTTGTTCACATTGCTATATACATTTTTAAAAATTTTTAATTGATATTTATTTATTTATTTATTTATTTATTTATTTATTTATTTATTTATGACAGACACACACAGAGAGAGGCAGAGACATAGGCTGAGGGAGAAGCAGGCTCCATGCAAGAAGCCTGATGTGGAACTTGATCCCAGATCCTGGGATCACACCCTGGGCCAAAGGCAGATGCTCAACTGCTGAGCCACCCAGTCATCCCATATCCTTTTTTTTTTTAATTGAGGAATTAGAATATGTCTATAGTGTCTTTCTAAAATAAGTCAATTCTTTGGTTTTGAAAATGCCAGATTGCTAAAGCAAATACATATAAAATGTATATGTGATAAATGAGCCACTAAAATTAATTTGAAAGTGATGGATTATTCAATAACTGATGTTGCAGTGAATGGCTAAGCATTTGGGAAAAAAATCACATTCCCCTGTTACACTCTATACTCTAATATATTTCAGAAAAATTAAGTATATAAGGTAGACAAAAATTCTGAAAATTAAGTACAGTTGTTCTGAGCTGGAAAAAAATTTTTTTAAATGGTACTGAATCTAGGAATCTTAAGGTAAAGAATTGATAGATTTGACCACCTAAGAAATAAAACAAAACGCTTTTGCTTGTCAAAAATAACTCAAGGATAAAATGAAAAACTTGTAAACACAACATATATTACCATCCTCTTTAAGGTAAAAAGAGCTCGTATAAGAAAAAAATGTATATCATAAAAGAAAAATAGGAGTTGAATATGCAGACACATAAAACTAGGAAAATCAGGGAAATATTAAGAAGTAAGTATGTTTACTAATCAAATTAGCAAAGATGAAAAACAGGACCATAACTTCTGTATGAGCAAATGCTCACTGCAATCTGATGGTATGTCTTTCAAGAATAATTTGGTGTTATGCGTCAAAATTTAAAACATACCAATATTTTTGATCATATAATTATACTTATAATAATTTCAACCAGAAGTAACTGGCTAGGGACGCTTGAGTGGCTCAGTGGTTGGGCGCCTGCCTTTGGCTCTGATCATGACCCCAGGGTCCTGGAATCGAGTCCCGCATCAGGCTCCTGCAAAGAGCCTGCTTCTCCCTCTGCTTGTGTTTCTACCCCTCTCTCTCTGTGTCTCTCATGAATAAATAAATAACCTTTAAAAAAATAAAAGAAGTAACTGGGTAAGTGAACAAGAATATAGGCCCGAGAATATTTATCAAACTTAGTTTTAATATAGAAAATAGGAATAAATATACTTTGATAAAGGATTGGTAAAATATGTTTAAGTTGTGCAATATGTAAACGGTAATAAAAATTTCACAGACATGGAAAAAAATACCTGGAATGGAAGAAAGAAGCAAATAGTGGTAGTTTGATTCCTTTTCAGATAGTAACTATGATTCAGTCCATAGCATCCCCACAGATTCTCTTTGTGTAGTGGTATTGTGTGAATTTTATTACTTGCCTAGGTTTTTTGTGTTTAGCCCAACGAGCATGTCTTATCTAATTATTATAAAATACAATAAATCTATCAGAAAAGAGAAAATAAAAAAGTGCAGGGTTGGTAAATCTCAGAATCTTGATCTTTTTACTTTTGTTACAATGTTGAGTGGTAGCTATAAATTTAGAACATCGTTCTATCAGAGGGCCCTAACCAGATGAGGTCAGATAGGATGCCAGAGTGAAAATATAGTTAAGTTTGAAGGATCCATTTAGTTTTTGTGCTTGCTTTCTAGAACAAAAGCAAGGCAAATGGAAGGTGCGTTGATATGTATTGATTGTATCGTATGTGATAGGGACTGTGGTAGGCACTGAACGTACCTAAATAGCTGTTTAGTGTTCGGATTATGGTCACATTGAGGAAATGTGCATAACTTGTTACGCAAACAGGAGGAATTAGCTCTTTGGGCATATTGTCCTGAATGAAATCCAGAAATGATTTTCAGGAACTACTACCTGGAGTCAGAAAGGAATCTCTGCAATACATTTTTCAAAAGGCTTATTACTGCACTTATCTAAAGATGGCATGTGTTTTAATTGGCAATTAAAGTGTACCTGATGCACTGTGGGGCAGGAGGATGACATCTGGGAACATGGGCAGGTGAAATGCCTGAGAAAACCATTGTTCTTTTAATCTGGACCCACGAATTACACAGAGTGTATGTCAGTTTCTTAGGAGAACCCGAGTCCTTTAGTTGTGTTTTAACCTAACCTGTTCACTTGACACATTCATTCTAATTGGTATTACTTTGCAAATTGCTAAAAAAAAAAAAAAATTAAAATACTAGTGATTACCTCATTAATATTCAGGGACCTCCTGTGAGGGCAGTAAAACTCAACAGCTGGCTTCTTCCCACCTAGGCTCACAAGAGAAATGTCTAAGTATGGCTCACAAGTTATTCATAGTTGTATAGAAGACCCAAATACAAAAACAGAATAATGCTTTTTTTTTTTTTAACTTCGGTTGTATCATTCAGAGCAGATTGTGTAGAACTAGGTAAAAAGGTGACAAAAATATTTCTTGACCGAAACCTGCCTCTTCCTCGGACCCAGCCCACCTATTGGGTGTTTCTTTGAGGGCAATGACTACCCCAGCCTTTGGATAGTAGGAGCCATCAAATCAAGACATTTTAGCCTGAAATCAAAGTAAAAATTACTTTGAGTCTTGTCTCCAAATCTGTAAGTTGAGGATGAGGATAATACATACCTCACACAGCTGGAGTGAGGACTAGATAAGTAAATGATTGGGACACGTAAATCAAACTAAAAATTTGATCTCATTTTCTCCAATAATGCTGGTAAAAATTTTAAAAGACCAGGCAAACACAAGACTCTCAAGACTGTGTGGAAACAGGTACTCTCAAACAGACTGGGACTAGAGGATGGTATGAAATGTGAAAGGCATTTTGGGGGTGTATTTCCATGCCACACTTCCTTCCATCCAGCATTTCACTTCTTGGAATCTATACTACAGAAATCTGGCGTGATTAGGTAAGGAAAGATGGAATGCCTGACAAAACCATCGTTCTTTCCACCTCGACTCAGGAATTACATGTCCTGTGTCACACAATACGTTTGCTGTAGCATTTTTTTTAAAGTAAAGAATGTGAGACCATTTAAACACCCATCATGAAGAAAATGGTTAAATATATTAAAGTAAAACTAAGACATGGTATTCAATATAGACCTGAGGACAAACTCTGTGTACAACTAGATACTGAAGTGCTGACTTGAAAGGTTGTTTGGGGTTGTATCAGTGAAAGAAAAAGACTAGTTACAAAATAACATCTGGAGGATGACACACTTCTGTTGAGAGAGAAAGAGAAAGGAAGGAAGGAAGGAAGGAAGGAAGGAAGGAAGGAAGGAAGGAAGGAAGGGAGGGAGGAAGGGAGGAAGGAGCATCTGTGTGCATAGCCTGGAAAACGTGCTGGAATATTGGAATATTACCAATAATACCTTGCAGACTGGTGTGTCTAATAAATGTTAGGCTTTCAACATTTATTTATTTATTTATTTATTAATTTTTTAAAAAAATTTATGATAGGCACACAGTGAGAGAGAGAGGCAGAGACATAGGCAGAGGGAGAAGCAGGCTCCATGCAGGGAGCCCGACATGGGATTCGATCCTGGGTCCCCAGGATCATGCCCTGGGCCAAAGGCAGGCGCCAAATCACTGCGCCACCCAGGGGATCCCTCAACATTTATTATACACTTCTGTAAGTTGTTTTATTTTTAAAATATTTTATTTATTTGAGAGAAGGAGAGAGAGGGAGAAAGAGAAAGGGGGGAGAGAGAGAGAGAGAGAAAGAGAGAGAGAGAGAAGATGCTTAGCCAACTGAGTCACCCAGTGGCCCTAGTTGCTTTTTTTTTTTTTTTTTTTTTTTTAAGGAACATTTACTATCTTGGTAATAAAGGCATAAAAGAATGGGAAAGGAAAATAAGATAACTGTGGGAAGGCACTGGCCATTCAATAATCATTTCTATTTTACTTTTCCCCCGCTTACCGCCTCTTTTGAAAATATTTTTCCTCCCTCCTTCTCCCTCTCCCTCTCTTTCTTCCCCTCGCATACTTTATTTTTTGGCACAAATTCAGAGCCAGATTATTTTTTGACCTCTTTCCAATTCTTTCAAGTCCCTTTCGTCCTACTGGGAAGACCTAGGATCCTTAGTCAGGCATTGGAGACCATCGCCACATTCGAGGAGTAAGGTGTAAATGATGGCATAGGAAAGATTTCAGAGAAGTGATGAATAAAGGTAGGAAAGTGATACCATTGTGTTCGTGGGTATTCTGATGACTACAGGGCATGCTCCTGTTATGTTCTTGGTATCTTACCATTAAGATAATGTAATTTGGTAAAACCCCATGCCACCTATGATGTGCCCGACTAAATGTCACAACCTCCCCATGCAAGGCACTTCCTCTTAGGCCGTAAGTCATATAAGAGATTGCCATCCATATCACTCTCTTGTCCATCCCACTATTATTGCCCATGTACTAAATTATCATCAGAAGATTATATAAGCTGCCTCATCACATTCTAGGCACTTGGTAATTGTTATAAGTGAGTACATCCATTTTAAGCTCTGATTCCTGCACCATTGTGAGTCATGACCATCTAGAATGGCGGCAACACATTAGGATCATGAACCTGTGCCAGACGATGCTGTAAAGTCTGGGTAGACAGTAGGGAATAAGATGTCTGCTCTTTTGTAGTATTGCAATACAATATGTTTGATTTCCTTCTTTTGGCAACCATATCCTGGTTTTTCCTTTGGAGGCCATAAACCTACTTTCAGACTACATCTTTAGATAAATCTTTTTCCATAGCTGAATCTGGAAGGCAGGAGGCATTGAAGTAATCTTGGCCAACTGGGCCATCATATTCCCCTAATCGCTGTGACAGTCAAAGACGGGCATTGATTCAAACCAACAAAATCAGTGCTGAGCCTGGGATTTATGATGGACAAACAGGAAAGCTCTTTTTGCCTTTTTACTGGATTTGAATGTTGGTGGGGGTCGGTATTTAAGTCTGGAGCTGCCAGTGAGCCACTCGGTGAACTCTGAGCATAAAGCCAACATGAAAGAGAGAAGAATGGCAAGAAGGAGACAGCACACCCTCTAGTAACCATATGAGCCCCTGGACCAACACGCACCTGAAGCCAATATTGCCTCAAGGGTTTTTCATCAACCGTTCGAGAATTTTCTTATTTGGTGAAGCAAGTTTGATACTTTTGTGTGTGATCTGAATCCCAGAATTCCAACACATTAGGTTGATCTAAGTAGTAGATTGTGCCATTACTTTAAGCATCTGGTGAGGAATTAAAATTAGCTATAATTTTTAAGAATTCACAAAAACCTGGGGACGTTGCCATAAATAATTAAAGAAATCTCAAAAGAGTTTTAACTCTTAACTGAAAAGCATTTTAAAAAATTCTTCACGTAAATTCGATTTAGTTGACGTATACTGTATTATTAGTTTCGGGGTAGAACTTAGAGATTCATCAGCTGCATATAACACCCAGGGCTCGTCGCATCCCATGCCCTCCTTCATGCCTGTCATCCAAAGACCATGTCCTCCAACCTGCGTACCCTCCAGCAACCCTCAGTTTGTGTCCTAGTGTATGGCTTGCCTCTCTCTCTTTTCATCTTATTTTACTGGAAACTCATTTTTAAAATACATGCAAATATTTGTCATTTCCTGTATGCAGAAGATGCGTCAAAGGCTAAGACACACCATTATGATCCAAAGAAATACCTCTTCCTTCTTACTGTGACCAAAATAACCTTCAGGATAAATAGGTAATGATTGCGCGTTGCCCCAATCATCTTTATTCCAATGTCACTAGTAACACAAAGAGGACTAACGATTAGGGATGTGTCCGGATTGCAGAATTTGGGGGTGTTGGTTTTCCTGACCACAGCAAGAATACATCACTCACTGTTGGAAATGTGTTTCTACTGCACACGTGGCGCCTGTTTAATACCTTCATCAAAGTCATCACCATCATTATAATCAATATGTGATCATATTCACTCAAGGTGCTGAATGCGATCATTGCCTTTTTAGAGCTTATGCCTTGTGCTTAAAAAAGCCATAATATATATCGAGGATAATTTCAGGAAGCTGCACTAATGTAGATGGGCTAATTTCTGCAGAACGGTGTAGTTAAAACATAGATCATATTAATAAAGAAATATTTAACCATGTTCCACCTTTGTGATTATGATTTACGAGGTGATTTTCAGAATATAAGAGAGGACAATTTCAGCAGGAGGACAGTTATAGTATCACAGACCTCTAAGGAGAGATGATTTTGAAAAGTATTCGGAGAAATGGATGGGAGCTAGTAAGAATATAATTTTAGTGATCTGGGCATAAGATGACTGGGGGTCAATTCAGTGTATCTACCAAATATTTAGGTGGTGCCCAAAGCCACAATTTGTTTAAATGATTTGATGAAATTGAAAATATCAATCCAACATGTATGCCCACCCACTTAGAAACCTCTAGTGAATAGTTTAATGCCATGGTCATTTCTGTGCATTTTGTAAGATACTGCTGCCTTGCAAATCGTTTTCTGTTGTTGCTGTTGTTGTCATTCCTCTAATTTCAAATTTGGAGAAACTAAGCTGACAACATCATATTAACATGTTTACAGGATGAAATATGTAGATGTAGTAATGATTTTTGCAGGTTGTAGAATCAGAGAATATTGATTGAACAGGAGGAAAGACTGATATTTGAAACCTTAGTCATGAAACTATTTAAAATATATATTTCCTGATTTTTTTTTAATTAAAAGTGCTAAAGTTCTTTCACTAAAATATTTAGTGAAATATTGAACCTGAGTGGCTCAGTCGGTTAAGCCTCCAACTCATGATTTCAGCTCAGGTCCTGATCTCAGGGTTGTGAGATTGAGCCCTGAGTCCGGCTTTATACTCTGGGTGAGGAGTCTGCTTAAGATTCTCTCCCTCCCTCACCCTCTGACCCTCCGCTCTCTTTCTCTCTCAAAAATAAATAAATTAAATAAATAAAAGTATTTTAACATACTGTGTGACGTGCATATGTGTGCGGAGTTCTGAAAGCAAATCATAAAAAGGAGGTGGTGACATTTTAAGGGATGAGAGTGAATATATGTGTGCATATTCCCCTTGTCAGGCACATTATAGCCATCGTGCCATTTAGCTCTTACAGTGGGGTGGATGTTAACACCCCTGTCCTAAAAAAATGATTTCTACAAGTGATGGATCAATTGCTCACCCAATGGCCCTTCGCTAGTAAGAGAATCAGGGATCAAATGACCATGTGTCTAAAGCAAAGCTCAGCCTCTGAATCCTTTTCCTGTTATTTCTAACATTCTAGTCTTTCCATTTTCCAATCTTTTGCTGTGTTACAATGTGCACTTCCAGGTGCTTGTGGCCAATGTGCCCGTTTCCAATCCCACTGGCTCCTTCATTTCCTTCCCCACCCTAACTCGTGTTCTTCGAGAAGCACTCGATAGAGCCAAGCTCTACCTCTTCATAATACTCCATCGCGGGAGACCTTCAAGGCGGTGCCAGTTGCAATGTCTTCTCCTTCATCTCGATAACGATGCTACAGAAAATGAAGCATGTTTCAGAAATAGTGATAGTGATGACCTAGCTAAACTAGTGAAATCTTTAAAGCCCTTACCATGTGTCAGTCATTAGACTAAGTGCTTTAGCTGTC
This sequence comes from Nyctereutes procyonoides, assembly GCF_905146905.1. NCBI lineage: Eukaryota > Metazoa > Chordata > Mammalia > Carnivora > Canidae > Nyctereutes > Nyctereutes procyonoides. Next base: position 8,650,356 of record NW_026575137.1, read on the forward strand.
TCATTTCATATCATAAAATCACACAATTTCGTTACTACTTTGACCCACTTTTAAAGATGAGGAAAGCGAATTTAAGGGAATTCCTAGGATGACCCAGTAAATGGTTGAAGAGCAAGCACATGTCTGGTGATGTTGGTACAAAAGGGCAAGGGTTGTTCTTACACGCTTCATCTCATCGGAGGACCCGTCTCTCTCTGTGTTCAGAGTTACTTTTGCCATGTGGACATTTAGGAGGTTTCACTTAGTTTTCATTTGTTTTTGGACTCACAAGAAACAAGACTTGACCTAAAGATGCTACACCGTTCAATTCTGGGCAATTTTCAGTCTGAAGAGCACAACTGAATCATTTCGCTGCTGGTTTCCGAAAGATTTGGGTATTTGGGAGATGTCCGGTTCTCGAAGGTCACCTTCCAGTTATCACTGTAAAGCAGTTGTGTGACTGAAGAAGTTGTTCTTACGAGATGTGTACTACGATGATGTTTCAGTTTGGTTTGCGGATGATTGGCATTTGAAAATGTAATAGACATTCCATAGATGACTTGATTTTAAAATGCCTCATTGAAAGGGAAACACATTTGAACTAGAAAGGGAAATTTAGCACGTGTGAGTTGTTAGCTGGTAAAAATAGGTGTCTAATTCTGGAGGAATCCATTATTAAGTGCTTCATAGTGAGAAGATAGAAATACAACATCCCACCACCCTTTGTGTCTGATACTTCGCAGGGGCTCATAATGCTAATTTTGATGTAGAAAGTTGGTATTCAACAATAAGCAACAGAAGCTCCTTTTTTTCTTCTCTTCTTACTCTTAGGATTTAATTCTCCACACTGCCATCCACAAAAATATGCACGTGCACACACACACACACACACACACAGGCACACACAGTAATAAAGAGAGGCTGGAAGGCATGCAGTGTGCATTTGCAGGTCTAGATGGACCTTTCTGCCTTAACGAAAGGCAACGCTCCCGAAGCAAATGGTCTTGCATTCATATATATTCTTTTTAAGATACAGGCAATTAAAAGTTTTAGAACTTTACATATGCTGTGTAAAATTTTAAACCCCCTCCTTCCACAGGAGAACACTGGAAGAGTCCCAAGATTTTCTTTCAAGAAACATCATATTAATATTCTCGTGTATTTGAGATTTAACATTTCATATTCTTTCCTCTGCACCTTTTATTGTTCCTATTTACAGTGCACCTGAAACACATTGTGTAATTGGCAGAGAGCCCAGATTTTCCATTTAGGAACAGTTTGATGATTTCACTTTTTCTTCTTCCTTTTTTTTTTTTTTCCCAAACAGCAGGTGCTCTACATTGTAAACAATGCCAGTCGCCATAATATTATTAGCTTTTGAATTTTTATTACATTCTTGCCTCCCCACATATTTTAAACTTCAGTGCAAGGAATTTTTGGCACCAGCTCAGCAAGCTTCTTATTTCATAAGGAAGATAGATTCCAGCGAATAGAGTGCTTCATTGTCATTTATAATTAGAAAGTGTAAGATTTACCTAATCATAAAATCACCCAATATTTTCAGGTTTGTTTCTAATTTTCTAGGCAATACATTCACATCTGTCCCATGCAGAATGCTAATTCCCTTTCAGTTGCATTAGTTTCTCAAATGTTTAACCCTTTCTTTACCCATTATTTAAATATAACTCTCTTTTGGCTCATCTTTCCTGTGGAGGCTGTAGTTAAAAGCTACTTTTTTATTTTTATTTTTTTAACACATCCAAAATGGCCAAATCTCATCAGAATCAATGCATTCAATTGAGCTGTTTTAGCAATCAATGCGTATCACTGCGTGACCGATTTAGCTTCAGCAGTCAGCATGGAATAAGGAGATGGCTGAGGTGATACAATTGACCAGGGTTGTTGCCAAATGTAATTTATCATATTCTCAGCGACATGACCAAACAACCAGCAGGGAAACAGTGTTTTCCCACATAGCAAGTGCTCAATAAGTATAAATAAATAAATAAATAAATAAATAAATAAATAAATAAATAAATCATTGTCCTCAGGAGTTAAAATGTTATTACCTATAATACATATAATTATGAACACATTATTTAAAAAAAGTGGGTTTAAAATTCAGTTCAAAGCACTCTTGGAAATACTCAATTAAGTAGTTCAAAATGAATTAGCTAGTTAGTCGATACTTTGCAAAAACTGCTGTGTGTAGATTGATAAAAAAAAAAAACAAAAACGAAAAAACAAACAAGAAATTATTTCCAGTTCCAAGTCTGGATATTTGTTTCATTTTCCAAGACGAAATTTTAAGATAACACGTAGCATAAATAATATTTAGAATTTTTCTTCATAGGTTGTGAGGAACTTTGCATTAGCGAACCAAAAGGGAGAAAAAAAATCAAGCTATTTTATTTCTACAGCTATGCTCTTTCCTGCTAAACTGCATTTAGAGCAACATTTTTTCCAGATCACTTCAATAAGTGAAAGCCCAACAGAGAACAGATGCAATATAAGAGCAATAAAGGAAGAAAAAAATTAAAAATCCTTTGTTCTCCCTGCAGTACATCCGTAAATCTATTAGCATTATTTTCCTTTCTTCTCTCTCTCTTTCTCCTTTTTTTTTTTTGTTTTTGCATCCCAAGCCAGATCTCAAGTTCTCTGAAGCAACCCTTAATCAAGCTCCCCAAAGGCCTACGACTGCATGCAGCAATTTCTCCCCTGCTCTCAGCACAGATGTTTCGAGCACATTCCATTACACCTACATGCCATTACAGCTAATGGCTTATTCTGATGAAGAAAGCTGCTTTCTGCTCAGTGCAGCAAAGGGGAAAATTTCCTCCTGTACAGTTCAATCCCTGCAACAATGAAATGTGGGGGCAGGTGGTACAACAGAACTCTCTAATGTTAATTACATACTGTATTACCCCCAAATTTGGCTGGTCATTAATTATGCTAATTTACCTTCCTGAAAATTAGCACCATCAATGTGAACATTTGAGCAGATTATAGCAAAATGTAGTCTATCATAGTTGCTTGTAAACCTGAACCTTCTGAGCCATCCAAAGAAAAGATGACTTGTCTTGGATAGATAGCTGACTCGGAAGAAATGGTTTATGGCCACAATGGGTAGCCCTCCTAGTTAGTTTCCTGATTTTTCAGGAGAATACCATGAAAACAAAGCAACTGCTGCAAGTCCTGACTAGAAATGCATTTTTGTAATTTTTTTAAATGATAAATTGCTAAATACAAAAATAAAATAAAATAAAATAAAATAAAATAAAATAAAATAAAATAAAACCAAAAACAGCAAAGAAGCTAGTGTACTTTGCTCTGAAAAAAAAAAAAATCATTGTTATTAATTTGGACCAGAGAGAGTGGAAGGAAAGTGGAAAATAAAACTTCAGTGGCAGTACCTGAAGTTTTCATGCCACGGAGCGTGGGGCTTTTCTTCTATACATGTTTCATAGTCTTGATAAAGAGAGATGAACATTGTCTTTAACAGCTACGGCAGTTATGGATTGTATTTTTTTTTGAATTTATTACTCTATAAAAAATTAACATGTCTCCCCCTTGCAGCTAAAGCTCAGATTTTACCATATTGATCCTACTTTAATAAAGTGTCTGAATCAGGTTAGGCTCGTTTTCCGTATGAATTAAATAAGCACAATTTCATTTTGGTCTGTGGAAATGGATTGGATTTCAGAAGTAAATAGAATATCTTCTGTAGGGAGTGAACAGTCTCCTTTCCCTCTTCAAGGCTGCTGTTTCCTTCTATCCATCTCCAAGAAGCCATCATCATATTAACATAGATGACAATCTGGCAAGGAGGTGCTGATCAAAGATAAATTTCACACTCTCACTTCGCATTTTCTAATTACACCATCTGTGTCAGACTCTTTCGTGGCAGTTCTGCTCAATCTGTCAAATGCTGCGTGCCTATGGGAATGCAGAGGAGCTGAGAAAAATCTCCTCGTCTCCCTCCACCCTCCCAGCCGATCCATCACCCCCAATCGGAGCTGGGCAGATATATTAGTCTAATTGGGGACTGGAAGGAAGGTTCCAGGTTGAATGGGAGATGAGGTGTTTGGGGGGATGCAAGACATGAGATTGCAATTTGAATCATATTACGGGGCCTGCCCTGGCTTGTCTCGGTGCAGGCGGAGAACAAGCCATGCATGCGATATCAGGATGGGAGGGGTGAGGACAAGGGAACAGTTTTTAAAAGAATCATGAATGAGAGAGTGTCTCCTCTCATTTCTCTCTGTTTCTTTCAGACACATTAAGGATAAATGATTGTGAACAGGCCCTGATGGGAAGCTCTCATCCTTTTATTATAATGTTATAAAACATAAGTGTAAGGAGTTAAACACAATGACCCAGTCGATACGGCCAGATCTAATCTAATCAAGGCCAAGTAAATAAATCCAACAGCTTTTCCCAAATAACGCAGATTAGTTCTTGTGGAATGTATATGATAGTCACAAGTGGACGCCATAGGCTAAAACCAGGGGACAGTGAAGGCTGCTAGCAACTTTAATAAAGAGCTCTCCAAATATATATTCGACTTTAAGATCCACTTTAATCCCTTCTCCATTTTTTTTTTAATTTAGGGTGACAAAGTCCATGAAATACCAAAGAAAAATGAAATGATTGCCCTTTCAAACTAGAGCCATGGCATAGCTAACCATTTCTAGTTATTGATTTCTCTCTGCCACATGTCACTGCCTTTAAGTCATGTTGCAAGTGATGCCAAGGTAAGTGAATAAATGTAAGGACTCAGTTTTAACTCTTCAAGGGTGCGCTCTTCGGTGTGTTTATCCAAAAAAATGGTACTGCTTCGAAACCGTGGAGAAGCTCTCCTTTCTTTTCTTTAGTATAAGAAATTCATATGACGACACCACTTCCGTCGCCCTTCAGGGTTTGGAATCACTTTTGATCCTGGCCATCCTCAAATGCGAGGGCATACAGTGAAGAGGAAACAGGAGAACGATGAGTTAGAGAATTTGACTGTTGACCCGTTCTGTTCGTTACTTCCCTGATGGTCTGTTAGCCATAAGCTTGTCCTTCCCACTTCGTGTTTGTGGTATAGGCAGGTGGAAAGAGTTTAAAGATCATAGAACACCCCCCACCCCAAACAATGTCTTATTGGTTACTCACTTATATACTTAGACCTTGCTTCGAATCCTTTGATAGTTCAAGTACCTGTTGAAGTACAGTTGACTGGAGAGACCTTTTCCTGAATTTATTCTCTCAATGTCCAGATATAGAAGTGGGACTTCTTGTGCATTTGTTTGGTCCCTTTGGAAATCAAAGCTTGCTGGACAAGGACTAAGTCTCATTATTCTCTGTCTTACGTGCTCACAAGTTGTTTATTAAGTAGCATTGGTATTTAAAGAGAGGAAAAGTGTTATCTGAGTCATTGAGTAAACAGGGATGACTGTGCTGACATGATTGCACTTGTGGGGAAGGAAACCTCCTCAACAACCTGTCACTTTAGCATTTCCTCGCTTCTGCAAATCAGGATTGTGCCATCAAATATTTTTGCCAACTTTGTAGCTTTTCTTGGATTCTAGAATTTCTCCTTTTAAGATGATGAGCAAGGTGACCTCAATGTGGCTTATTCCTGAATGAGTTCACCGTGAAGGCATAAGTCGGTAAAGTTTGAGCCTCTGCTTACAGGGACTATCTTCTCCAACCATGGTAATAAATCTGTGGGAGTACTGATCTTATGGGTGTTTATAGTTTTCTGATTTATTAAGATGTATGATTATTAGCTGCCTCTCTCTACAGATGGGTAGGTAAGTAGAGAGACAAAGAGAGAGAGAGAGAGAGAGAGAGAGAGAGAGAGAGAGAGAGAGATTAGTAACATACCTAGAGAATTCAGAGAAAATGCATTACAGATGATCAAGTGAAAGCCCAGAGATTGCACATGCTAAGGAAATACTAAAGAACTCTATCTTCCTTTATTGAAGAGCAGAAAGATGAGGAGAAGATTAGGAGCAGTGTTTATATGATGGGGAGTCAATGTCCATGGTGAGTAGGAAAGTATCCCTCATTTCAAATCTTTTGATTGTCCGGAGCATGGGCATGCGTAAGAGATCCACTCGGTAAATATTGTCATCGAGTGACTTAATCATTCCACTTGCTAATTTAGTTGTGAGGGGCATTGGATAATTAGCAAAGGTAGATGAATTTTTGTTTTCAGTCATTGCTATGCAACAGTGTCCAATGCCTAAAACCTGCCTCGAGTCTCCTTTATTCTCATGGGTTCCTAGACAACTACAGCTAAAATGTTCGCCCGTCCCGTGCATTCTTTGAGAAAGTGTATGACCACTTTCATTATTATTTGCAGAACTGTCCATTTCTGGAGTATTGACTTTTCTCCATTCTGCTTAAAGAACATTGGTTATCAAATAGATGAATACATGTGGCCTGTCCTAATGGATAATTTTCAGATTTAAATCTCAGTTCTTATATATGAGCCTTTTCTTTCCTAAACTTACACGACAATTTTCCTTCCTGTTGTATACTTGCTAGATCTTCAACAGCTCTAAGATATCTACAATACAGTTTCACATTTGGAAATACTCATGTATCAAATAAAGATCTTTGGAGAACTCACTATAGCATTTTGTCTTCCAAACACGCAATGATTTACATCTTTTCTATGTAAAACTAAGAAAATAGTTGATATTTTAAAGGGGGTAAAATGAAGAAAAAGGTTGATATTTCAAAGGAGCAAAAAAGATGCGGAGACGTGGGGAAGTCTCTAGCAGTTTTTTAACCATTCACAGTCACTTCCAGAACTTGGTTCCTGCCCCAACACCCACTTCCATGTCATGTTTCCATTAAGCATGAAGAACTAAAAATAAAGTAATTATGTCACAGCAATGTAATCCAATCCAAGGAATCATGCATTCTTATTTCAGTAATGCTTCTATGTATAAATATTTCAAGAATAAAGATTATTTTTGTGCTCTCTGGCTCACTAAAACTCAACAACTCAAAGTATAATATTTACAAAAAAGAAAAGTAACATTTTGGGCCAGTATTCACAGAGCTGTCTCCTCGATAAGGCATTAGGATGGGAAACCTCCAGCTTCACCTCCACCATCCTGGAAACTAAGCGGAGAAAAGCCCTACTGCCAATTCCATCTCATCTTGATCACTGTCCAATCCCACCCCAGCAAGCTATGTTTCACACCCCATTTAGAGCACGCTTGGAGGGGCACCCAAAGATTTGGAAGTAGACTCAAAGCTTATCTCAACTCTCCAGACATCAGCAGTGTGAAAAACGGGACTTTTTAAAATAACGTTTCCTGTTCTTCCTGCTTCTGGTCAAGCCAAAAATTCCCTAGGGACCGTGGTTCTCATGGAATTTTGGCACCTCTTCTGCAAGGCATGGCCAGAATCTGGACGTGCAGAGGGATGTGGAAATTGAAACTGATTGAAAAGTCTCAAATCAGGATCACACACACAAAAAAAAAAAAAAAAAAAAAAAGAAAAAAAATGTTAGGAGAAGCACATCTAATAGGCCCGGGGTTCACAGGAACACTGCATATATGTGCGTAGTTTCCCTAATAACATAGTTGAAGGGCAGCCAACCTCCCGTGATTCATTCTCAACATGGGTCTTAAAGCCAACATGTATGGGATGTCCACATCCCAGCTAGGGACTTCTCATTCAGTCCAATCTCTAGTGGGCTTGTTGTGGGGGGAGAATTTAGGATATTTAAAATACTCTTCACAAATAAAGATTTTGCTTACTTACCACTGAACAGATTGAGTGGCAAACAGAAAGAATAGTAAATGTTAAAAAAAAAAAAAGGCCTTTTCTTTTTTTTTTTTTTTAAGAAACGATAGTGAGTGGGATTGGAAAAAAAAATTTCTATAGGGACAACATTTTCAGAGCTGCTCACTAATAAGCCATTTTAACCATGCAAGTCCTAGACATCGATAAAATACATAAGTCAAATGTGCACTTAGCATACGCAGTAGTTATTTGAAGGATGCAAGTGTAAATAAATAAAACTTTTCTTTTTTGTGTCTTGAGGTATTTAAGAAATTTCATTTAAAAATTCTATTGTGCTAATGGTCATGGGTTTATAAGCCAATTGGTTTATGAAAGCATTGGTTAAGAGTATCATAGAAAATATATTTTTAATAGCCTTTTTTTTTTTTTTAATATAAAGACTGGGTTTGGGTTTGAGTCAGGCAGGTTAAGTTTCCATCATTGAGGTGAATGTGCCACAGGGGTATTTGACCCAAGGGTACGGTGTTTTTAGCAAAGTGTGAACAAACTTTCAATGCCAACATGAACACAGACACAAGGAATCATGTGTCTTCCCTTATTAGCTGTGTAAACCTCAGGGAAGTTACTTAGCATCTCTCTGAGCTTCAGATTTTTATTAGTAATATTATATATTATAATATTATAAATATCTTATCAGACATATTATATCTGTTTATGCCTTATATTTGTAAGACATTAAGTCAGAGAATATATATGGCTCCATCTGTCCATGGGCTGCAGAAAGTTGAATATAAAACTTTATCATCCAGACATTAAAAAAAAAATTTCAACATCTTGGTTTTGATGGGAAAGAGGATTTTGTAAGAATCAAGGACAATACTTGAATTCCTGTGAAAAGGTTTCAAGCCTTTAATTCACATACATATGTGTACCTCTTCTCAGAGACAATCTTACCTGGACAATAAAATTTTTAAATAAAATAAAAATGGGTTGTGAGGGTTTGGAATGGAGCTATCATCTGAATGCTATGTCTTCTAGAATTGTGCTTAGAATATTTTTAAAGCTTACTGATAAAGAGGTGTTCCCCCCTCTGAATATTCAAAGTCCAAAATGCCCACACTGGACTTTATTCACGCCACGAGAGGCGTTCCGCATGACACTGTAGAGAGAAGGCGACGGAACAGGGCAGCTACTGCACAGGCTTTCTGGGTGAGACCACGACCACCCAGCATGTCCTAGACAAAACAGGAAGGACACTCTTTGTCTTACGTAGCCCATACGTGATCACACTCAGGTGTGTCAGACCCACACATACGTCCTTAACTAGCTCAAGAAGCAAATTTCCAATCATGCTTTACCACTTACTGGTAACACAAGGCATCAAAAAGAAGGGTGAAAGGCACGGTTTTGGAGTAAGCCACCCCAGGTATGAATCATGTGCCTTCCCTTATCAGCTGTGTGAACCTCAGAGAAGTTACTCAGCATCTCTTGGAGCTTCAGATTTTTATCAGTAATATTATATATTAAAATATTATACATATTTCATTAGACATATCTGTCTACGCCTTATATTTACAAGACATTAAGTCAAAGAGTATATGTTTACACACACACACTCATACATATGTATATGTAAAAACATATAGGTATATTTCTTTATCTCCTGGACATGCTAACTGGTCAATAAGTGTTGGTTTGGGTGCCTTTCCCTTCCTGGAATATGAGCCAGACCGTCCTATCATGGTCAGCGTCAGTGTAAAAGAGAAAGGCCTTTATAGTAGAAATGTGGTATATTCACTGTGACTCAGGATCGTGGGAAAAGTAACTTTCTCACTTTTAAGTTGCCTCCTCCATTCTTGTTAGTTGGGGTGGGATTGGGTGGTAAGCGTGAGGAACGGTTCTTGTTTGGTGTGGGAGGGTGACAAAGTGGGCGGTCAAGAGTACAGCCACTTTGGGTAAGCTTTGGTAAATTGTTAGTTTGGTAATTATCGTGCATTCCCCTGTGTAGGGTTGTTATCCTCTTCAATGGTCTCTGCTTCCCTACGTAAGAACGACAGGCACCTGGGTGTGATCAGTTTTCCCAACTTACCGTGACTGGGGATGTGGCCCCTGTTTCAGTCCTGTCTTCTGCATGTTTTTTTTTTTTTTTTTTTTTTTTGTGTCTGTTCTTGCCTGATAGGCCGGGAACACTGACCTAGTAATGGAAACAACCCCCCCCCCCGGCCCCCACCACCTCCCCAATGTGAGTCACAGAAAATGGGTAGAAAACTTGAGTTTACTATTTAACAACTGCATTCCCGGTTTAGCACTAGTGTTCACCCAAAATGCTGATGCTCACCAGCAGTGACAGATTTCCTCGAAATGCTGCTGTCATGGGCAGCAGATCCAGAAGTAAGTATCCTGTACCAAGTAGAAGATGACTTCTCTGACGGTCATGGCATCACCGCGAGGTCCTGGGACTGCCAAGGGCTCTGAGAGACGTCAGGCGCACCTCTCTTCACTGAAGGACCTCTTTAACCAGCAGAGTTAAAGGGCGCCCATCTCACCCTCCAGGAGGACCACCAGCCGAGCTCCGTGTAGACAGAGTCACATGCACTCTGGCTCAGAGTTCTTGATTTAGGATTTTTTACCTCAACCCTTTACCCCCCCGCCCTTAACCCCTTGTCTTAAGACAGCCTCACCTATTCCTATAGCAACTGGGAGCTAACAGAGTAACCCAAGGGCGAGCCACAAGCCAACTGGCTCCTCAGAACCATCTCGGGTCTCCTTGCTCGTCCTGGATGGTGGCTTATTTCTCTCCTGTCATCACATATACCAGGGTAGCCACATCCACGTCTCATATCTTAGACTAAAGCTTTTGATTCCCCTTGTTTTTACTTTTTGGCTTTATTATAAACTTTTGTTAAGTCTCACCTCCGTGGCTCTTCTCACTTCAGGGGAGACAACCTTGGCCAGGACCCCATCTCGCTTTGGCTGGGCCTTGGGTCTCCACTCCTAGCTCTGTCTGCTGCCTGGTTCCCCGGGGGCAAGGGAGGGTGTGTGTCTCAAGCCGAGGATAGCAGGCGACAAAACGGGATCAGTTGAATTCCGATCTTTCTTGCAATGCATTGTGGTGTGGGAGAAACGTTCCCCCAAACTCAGTGATATTAGTCTAGTGCGCACTGCATTCGTTATTGTTGTTCTGAATTACAGTTAGGTCCTACCTTCAGGGAGCCCTCGGTAGAGCCAGGCGTGGAAGGGAAAGTTGAATTAAAATAAAAACCAAAGGCAAAAGGGAGTTTGATGAGCTTCCCTGAAGTCCCACAGGCGCTCAGAATTAGAGGAGGAGCGAGGAATTGAGCTTCCCCCTCTGGTGGGCACAGTTGAGTGGAAGGAACATTTAAGAGAAGGCCTTCTGTGTGGCAGGTACTGCACCAGGTGCTTCTCTGGGGTGTCTCATTTAATCCTCGGGCCACCCTGGGCAAGCCGAGGGCTTTATTTCCAAGGAATCTGAGGTGCAGGGAGATTAAGTAATTTTCCCCAAGTCTCACAGCAAGGGAATGCCAGAGTAGGGTCTCGAAACTACCTGTTAGAACAAAGCCACTCCTGCTCCTCCAACCCCTTCCACAATTTTGTGGAAGAAGACAACCAGACAGAGAGCCCTCCGTCATGTAAAGGTTGCTGTTCAAATACTTCCCCATCCTTCCAGATGGAAGATTCAGGCCACTTGTGTTTATTTATTTTCACCTGGGACACGTTTTCTTTCACGTGGGGGCAACCAGAGCTCTGCGCTGCAGTATTTATTACGTGTCCACATCCGCATGACACCTTTGCTACCAAAAGGAACAATAAAAGGCAAGTGAAAATGACAAAGGCCCTGCCCTCTGGAACTTTCCAATCAAGAACAGATGGGTGAAAGGTACAGAAAAGGGGGCTCAGCCGTCAAGGAAGTAAGTGCTTGGTGAGCTGACTGGGGAATGAGGCCCAGCATCCCAGTACCAAGGGGATCCTGCCGGGGGATTGGCTTCCCTTGAGTACACAGGGTCTCCCTCGGGTACCAACTAGCTGAGCTTTTGTCAGTGGCAGGAAGCCAGGGTGGAGGGTGAGGTGCGCTCCTCCCACCAGGGACAACGAGGATGTCCCCAGACTCTGGGTTGCCCCGTCTCCAGCTCATCCATGATCACAGGTTATCTTCTATGAGTTTGAAGCCAGGCCTTTCATCAACTGTCATATTAGTGAGTCCTTCAGTTCCTCTGAGTATTTTGTTCAGCTATGATGCCACTCACTGTATGGGGTGTGTGTGTGTGTGTGTGTGTGTGTGTGTGTGTGTATGTAGGGGGTTGGGGGTTGGGAGGCAGGCTTCCAGACCTACAAACCATCTCAATGCACGAGGCAACGGAAAAGTGACTCAGACATCTATTTCAACATGATGGTCATTTTTCCAACGTTTCAAAGTCAAATGAAGTCAAGGGTGGAGGGGAAGTCAGCTAGTGCCCTCACGGCCCTTAAGAAAGAGGCGTGTCTTCCTATTTCAAAGCCTGGGCCGTCAGGACACTAGTGTAAGCTGCTGACTTGGCTTCTTTCTGTTCAACTTATTAAATAACAACATTCGACATAAGGAGAAAGGAAGTTGTGTAATCTGTAAGGCTGTGCACGAAGGGGAAAAAATCTGTGCAGACTGTGTCTGAAGGCCAGGAAAGTAAAGGGGGAGAGAGGGAATTTGCTGGAGAGATTTCTATTGCGAACGCATTAAAATGTGAATTAATGGTGGTATTATCCCAGCAATGACATCACACAATGACTGTAAAATCTAAAAACGAGAATGGTTATTTTCAGAGAATTTGAGCGTTTTTCTCGCGCACGAGCTTGCAGACTGGCACTGCGTACACCTCTATGGTATTCCTATACAACCGCTTACTCTAATGGAAATTTCCGTTCCAGGTAGACCTAGGAATTTAAAGTATTATTTTCTGTCTTCTCAGTAGACTTTTCCTTTTCAGAGATGCATTATTCATTTGTAGTTTATTACTCAGAGAGAAAAGGATTAATGAGGAAACTATACCTGTCCAGTTTCAATGTCAGAGTCTACTGAGAAAATCAACTCAGAGCCCAACTGGTCTAAAAATTTATCACATTTTTTTTCTTTTCTTTTTTTATTTTCTTTTTCTTTTTTTCTCTTTCTTTTTGGTGGATATCATCCTGGGCATTGTAAATCGTTTCTGTGTACTGTATAATTATATTGTCCGTGGATTTATGCAACTCTGCTGCATATTTCATTACTTTTTTTCTTGGTCCACTTATTAAAACTACATTTTACACGTCTAATAATGCAATTCAAATTGTACCAAGTATGAAACACTGACATGAGGCGTAGGGAAATGATGCCTGAGCAATTTAACCCGATTCACTGAAGGCCAGGAGAATTGCCTTTATTGTAATGAGCTATGGAGGGTGGTTCAGGCTGCTTTTTCACATGCGTGATTTCTGCTATCCACCTTTCTCTGGAAATCTAAAGCCCCTGTCAGCTCACATGGAAAACTTGGATGCGTTTCATACTATCATGCTCTCATCCAAGGGAAGGCGGTGGTGAAGGGAAGGAGGGGGGCGGCTTGTTGGTTTACAGGAAATCCGAACACCCATGGGATGCTTTTCAGAATCCAAACAGAGTTCAACACATAAACATTCCACGTAATTTGTTGTTTCCATACATCATTTGCCTCTTAAAAAAAAAGAGAGAGAGAGAGAGAGAGAGAGATTGAAAAAGAATTTTTTAATGTGTGACTACAGTGACAGAGCGTGGGTGCCAACAGCTCTCTGGATGGCTTTTTATCTCATTCCCTCAGTGAAAACAGTTAACTAGGCACTGGTGAGAGATTCTGTAACTGCACAACACAAAGCTGGCGCCAACGCCAAGTGTGGCATGCCAGATGTGTGAGTACATTCTGGAGCGCAGCATCAGCAGCTCCAACAGCTCGCCATAGCCATTAATCTAGAGACCTCTGGGAGTTCCGGGTAGCGCTGTAAAACCCGGCCCTGCCAAGGCTGCATCAGATAAAGCCATCAATGCATTGTAAAAAAGACACAAAACCTATTTCATGGGCTGCACTGATCAAGCAATTACAATCATTGACTACATTAAGCAAAGAAACAGCGGGGTGCCCTATAAAATTGACTGCCAACTTGAATAATCAATAGACTCCATGTAGAGTAAATTAAATAACTGAAAAACTATTTGGAAAAGCCGAAGTTAAAAAGCCAATCAGTAATCCCTCATCCATGGCAAAACAATCCTGCTTCCAGAGATCCTTTAGTTGGGCTTTAATTCTTATCTCTGGGAAATCCTGGGACGGTGAGCTTGGGTGGAGGCCCCGGGTGCCGATGGGGAGGGCGGGGGAGGTTGGGGAAGTGGGGATTCTTCACTTCTTTTTTCCTTCTCTTTCATAACTGTGCATTTAATTTGAATGTTATTTTATAATCAGTCGATATACTCTTGCTGTCCTCCGTAGCAGAGGGCACAACCAGAGCAGGGAGGTTTTGACTGAAAGTCAACATTGGGGCAAGAGGCACCAAGGTTTGACATGGTTCACGTTTTAACCTGGGACTTAGAGTAACAAGAAGGGTTGTTGTTGTTGTTTTTCTTACATATTAGAATAATTGGGAAGTGGGAAATATTGAGTTAAATTTTGCAGAAATGAAGCCATAAATGCAAAAGCCAGAGCTACGTAAAAGCCTTTCGCAGGCCTTTGCCGACTTACCTGGACACCGTACATAAGAGTTTTTATAACATAGAGCAATCATGACGAAATTTCGCGTTTCCCTCTCCATTGGCTGGTTTTATTCTTTTCAGCTCTGCTGCAAAGTGACAAAACACATTCAGAAAAAATAACATCAATTTATATTTTATGTTGCTGATGCCTTGAAAAGTTTGCATTATTTTCCAAAAAAAGAGAAAAAAAATATGTCTTCATTCATACACACACATTTGTTTGTTTTGTCCCGGGCTAGGAAAAAAAGACACCATCTCTGAACAATTTCTCTATTGTCTTTATTAGAAAATGCGGGAGAAAAAAATGATGGAAATGTGAAAATGATTTTTCCTCATAAACAGACAAGCCTTTTTTTTTTTTTTGCATGAGTCACCTTCATGATTAAAACGTAAGGTTAATAATTCCATATCTCAGAAGCCAGGTTAGCGGTGGTACCCAGATGTGAAAATGGTAGCACTGGAAAGATTACCAGGACTCATGTGTGCTTGACAAAGATATTTTCCCACCCAAAGGGGGGAAAAATATTTGAAACCATTATTGCTGAGACGATATAATTTTCTTTGTAGTCAAGCCTCTCTCTGAAACTAATATGTAACAGTAATAGTATGGAGACACCTACGGTCCAGATGAAATACGTCATTAAGCAGGCATTATTGCTGATATCATGGATGATTTGCATATTAACGAAAATAATATTGAGGTGTATTTAATGTGGCGTTTGCATGAGCTCTCAAGGGCGTGCAGGTTCTTTGGGGCCAGGCTAGTGAATAAGCCGCAGGGTGAATTTAGAAATAATTGTCACTAGCTAGGCTTTGTGAACCTAGGTGTCTAGAAAATATCTTAGTGGTATTATTTTTAACACACCGGCGTGTTTTATGAGAACCTCCTGCCGTGGGACACAATAAATGAGTTGTCAATAAACAGCCTGTTTTAACAACACGCTGCATCCTTCCCTATGAAGTCTACTAAGGACAAAAATCCTCCCAAATAGTGTATTTAATGACCAAACTTTAGTTTTGAAAAAGCTGCACAAGGAGAAGGAGAAATATGATGAACTAAAAATGATTATGTGTCACAATAAAATTCTCCAACTTGTCTGCTGATGAGATGATAATGTTGCCCATAAAAGCAGGAGGAAAGTGCTGCTGAGCTCTTGATAAAATGTCTTATTGAAACCTATTGTATTTACTTCTTATTAGATTCTGAACTCAAATAGATCTTGATTGTTGAGAGCTTGGGTATTTAAAAGCTCTAAGATCATCAATTACATTACTCATAATTTCCACATCTGCCTTTCCCGCTGCAATTCAGAGAGAGAGAAAGACTATTATAACCGCCTTCCTGCAACTTGATTACTGGGAGTCTCTGTTACAATGTGCACTTGAAATGCTGTTAAGATGTGAACTTAACTGCAATTTTCGGTTTTATGGAACGACTCCTACATGGATGGCTTTTGGTAATAATTGAAATAAAATGGCAAAAGACCTGCCGAACGAGCCAGGAGAAACAGAGGGCCACCTGAAAAGCCCGGCCCCTGGCAGGGCAGCAGGGAACGCTTGGCCTCTTGGAGCGACGCTGGGTTTACCTTCCTGATACAAACGAGCTTTGTGGGAACCCATATGCATTTTGACTTAAGCAGAATAATAATTAAAATGGCCATTATGCAACTGAGCAGCAGTTTGGTTATGGGTAGGCGGGGTAGGAGCGGGCTGTGGGGAGTAAGAACCCAGAGAAGGCTGGCTGTCAAAACGTTACCCAAACAGCACAATTCCATCCTTTTTTCCAGAAATACTCTGTCTCTTAATTCCTACTGGGGAGGACATCTTGGGGGAGGGAGGTGGGTGTTGGGCAGGGGCAGGGGGGAGTTTCAAATGATCTCCTGAACATTTGTACGTATTTGAGGTTCAGGTGTCCTGGATGAGAATAACCCACTATCAAACCCACTATCAATAACCCACTATCATTTGAACTATATTCCAAAATAACCCACTATCTCTCAAAAAAAGCAGTTCAAAACACAGCCCTGAGCACGGACAAAGGTTCACTCTATCTCATTGGAGCCCACCATACCCAGGAACCGGACAAGGGAGGGTCATGTTGACAAAGTGGGATTTCTGGGCCTAATTCATGAGCAAAATTCCATTTGGTTTGGTTGTGGAGACAATGTTTGTAAAGCACGGGTTTACACCACCACCACCACCACACACAACACACGCAGAAATACGGAGGTGCTTCTTCAGAAGCCAAAAGACAGATTTTTGAAAATACATTGAAAATCTGGGGGTGGGGAGGGGAGAACACTGAGGAGATATTTCTCTAGAAACGACTCCTCTTAGGGAAAAATGGAGTGTCTGCAATTTTACCTTGACAGTCATGCCTTTCAATGTATAAATCTTTTCCTTTCTCCCTCTGACGAATCAGCTCTGAGATCACAGTCTGAGCAGATGCAAAGTCTCCCCACCTCACCCCAAGACACAAAGGAAGGATGTGGTGGTTCTTGACTCTTCCTGCAGAATCTAGAATACTTTATCGTTCTTCGGCTGGAGGTTTTCGTCACCATCTAACCTGCACATATCTTAGAGCAATTAAACAAAGGCAGAAATTGGGTCAAACTACCTTGAGGTTTCTCGATTAAACCCACATACTATCAAAAAACGGAATTTTCCACTCTGAGGGAGCCCCATGTCCTCCTCCCTCCAAGAAAAACATAATAACAGAGACAAAAATAATCGATGTCGCTTCACCTAGAAGAGCCACAGTTTACGGGTCCCGTGACAGCATTTACATGTTCAGAAATCTATGGAGCGTGTGTTAGAACTGATCCAGGTTGAGAGTAAAGGGTTTTCGATCGTTTCTCCATAAAAATATAGACTTTAAGGTGCGTTTCTGTGTCACCGTTACTGGATTGTTCCGAATCATCGCAAACGAAAAATAAGAATTGCCCTGTCAGAAAATGCTGTAGAAAAGTTTTCAATCACAGAAAAGAAGTGGACTCTTGCTTAGGAATTTGGGTATAGCGGTTGATATCTAGAAATGAATTTTTTTTAAAAAATAGGGGCTCCTGGGTGGCTCAGTCGGTTAAGCGACTGCCTTTGGCTCAGCTCATGATCCCAGGGTCCTGGGATCGAGTCCCACATCAGGTTCCCTGCTGAGGGGGGAGCCTGCTTCTCCCTCTCCCTCTGTACCTCGCCCCCACTGTGTTTTCTGGCTCTCTCTCAAATAAATGCAAATATATATATATATATATATATATATATATATATATATACATATATATATATATATGTATATATGCAGCAGGATCATTGTGATGCTAAATCAGAAGTACCTAGTTTAGGTGAAACCCAGAACTCTGTCCGTTCCCAGCATTGGGGAAAAAGAAAAAAAACTTCACCTGCAGAATTTCATTATTCCCTAAGGTCAGATCTGCCCAAGTTATGACAGTCATCGACCTGACCCTTCGAACACAGGCCAGTTTCAGCCTGTGCGGGGTTTACTGCTCTTGGGTGTTCTGTGCTTTCTCTTATTCTTAGCTCTTCGTCCCTCAAGGATGCAAGAAGGAGCCTCACGCTTTTCAGTGTGGTGTGAGCTCTATGATGTGCGCAGAGTCTCTTTATTATTGGAGCCACAGCCACACGTGAGGGAAGGAGGGCGGCACCTGTAGCAGGTGAGCGCTCAGCACGCACTGCGTAGTCTGGCTCACGGCTGCATGTGGCAAAACACAAATGACATAAAGAATGTAAAAAAAAAAAAAAAAAGAAAAATAGAAAAGAAAAAGGAAAGAAAAAGAAAAGAAAAAAAGAAAAGAAAAAAGTCCTGCACAAGTGTGTCCTGACCAGCCCTGGACCAGGTATAGGGCTCCCATTCTGCCTTGTTTTTAACACCGTGTCTCGATTTTCTATTCTCTCTCTTCCACGTCTTTATCACTGACACAGTCTTCACTAATCCACACAGGGGCTGTGCGGATCGAGGATGAATTCCCTATTTGGGCCCGAAATCTATGGCAGGACACAGATGTCTGAACACAAATGCGGGAGAAAAGGGAAAGGACTGCACAGCCCTTGGCTCACACCATTCAGCTTGATTATTAAGAAACTATTGGCCAAAAAAAAAAAAGAAAGAAAGAAAGAAAGAAAGAAAGAAAGAAAGAAAGAAAGAAACTATTGGCCACACCAATATGTGCCCATTTATTTCTGCCCTGAAGTGTGGACAACACAGATTTGGCAGCAGCATCAGGGTTGCCAATTTCCAATCAGGACTGCAAGAAAATGTTAAAGGAAATCCATCTCGACCACTATTCTGATTCTTGAGTTCCTTGTATTGAAGGGGTAGGTCGTTTCCCTACCCACCTGTGACGCAAGAGAGCTTGCCACTCCTTGGGGCTGCTGCTTCATCTAAGAACTCAGATTCTTGGGGAGACCGTCTTACAGCTGACCTAGACTTTCCCAGAGTTCCCATCACACACACACACATCAACTTCCAAGTATTTTTCTTTTAAGATTTTATTTAATTCATGAGACCCATGGAGAGAGAGACAGAGACACAGGCAGAGGGAGAAGCAGGCTCCCTGCGGGGAGCCCGAGGTGGGACTCGATCCTAGGACCCCAGGGTCATGGCCTGAGCCAAAGGCAGCCAGCCGCTCAACCGTTGAGCCACCCAGGCGTCCTTCTTGCAAGTATTGATGGGAATGACCAACTCTCCATCAGAAGTGACGTGACTCTTTTCCAAACTGAACACTCCTGATTTGTTCTTTGAACAACTGCTCTTGTTACATGATCTCAGGGCCACTTACACTGTTCCGGTTACCTCTTTGTTTGCTTCAGTTTGCTTTCGCGTGTGTTTTTTTCCTTTTCCTCATTTTTTCTCCTCTTCCATTCTTTCTTCCTCCCCACCCCCCAGAGTTCATTTTCTTTGGGGTCAACTAGATTTCTACAAACATCTTTACTCCCACTGTGTCAGGTAGCATCCAGGTATATATGACCATCCAACCACCGGGATCAAAATTGTGCCATTTTATAGAAATTGTTACAGAAAATGAGTTTCCGGGCTGAATTTTTTAAAATGTAGTAGAAAAAAGCCCAGGCTTCTGTAGTCTGATGAACCTGGTTCGAGATGTGCTTTATCACTTACTGGTTACATCCTTTCATCCTTCGGAACCTCAGTCTTCTCTTGGGTAATATGGGAACCATGTCCACATCATGGGCACCTACAGTAAAAAACAGCTTCTTTTATTACTCAGGAAGTGAACGAATTGCTCCTAGAAAGTGTTGAATAAGGATGTAAAGCTGGGGAAAACCAGTAGAGGTGCTGTCGTGAAGAACTACCGATCACACGTGAAGTGGGGCAGTTGCCCACTAACCACGAATCGCAGCCCACCATAAATCATCTCCCGGACATGACTCAGCTGGCCTCACATGGCATCAGCAGTTTCTAACTCGCGAACCTGCCCTTCCTGTAGCGTCAACAATACAGAGGTGAAAAGACCACAATCGATTTTCTGTCCCCAGAGCATCCCCAGCCCTTCTGTACTGTGAATTTTGCATCGGTTTTTCTCATCAGCTTAATAAACACTTGGTGAAACAATGGTCTTCAGCCAGGACAGTTATTTTATTTCATTTTGCTGGCTTTTGGGTTTCTATTTCCCCTCTTAATTCTGGGGGTGGGAATATGTTCTGGTCAAAATGCTTCCTGGTGAAATGTATTGAATGCTTATTTTTTCTTTATATGACACAGCTGAGGAATAATTATATGGCTATTTCAGTGAAGAAATACATCCTACTCTCTCAATATTCTTATTAAGAGTAATAATAAAGCAGCATGTCATGAGGCTATGCTGTCACAGATTCTTACTCTTGTGTATTTTTATCTTCCCCACCCTGGATTCCTTACATGTGGCATGCTGAGGGTAACATCTCTGCTCTGCTACAAGACAGTGTCGAATAAAATTAGTTCTCTCGACTCCGTGCCATAACAATGTCCATAGATGTGTATTATAGTCTTTATTTCATATATTAACTGTATTTGTGAATATGTGTCTTTACAAATCATAATGAAAGCCCTAATGCATTTTGGAATCCAGAAGCATATTCACTGATATTAAAACAAAACAAAACAAAAAACAAAAGAAAAATATTCCACTCTGAATGAAGTCTCCCTTACATGGAAGGGAAATAAGGACCTATAGCTTCCTTCAGGAGAGATTTTACTTGAAAAAAAAAAAAAAAAAAGGTTTACCATTGGGGAAAAGAACTTGCTTTCTGTACATAAGTCAGGGCATCTTGGGATGAAGCATTTGATTATTACTCATATTCTGTGTGTATCTGAGTCTGAGTGTGCTCACATCCATGTTAGGGATAAGGGAAGAGGTGATACTGCAAAACACAGAAAAAGAGAAATGGACAAGAGAGGAGCTACCACTTTCATTAGAGGAAAGTGTATAAGGGCTCTTTCTCATCAGGCTAATGAATTATCGAGTCAAAGGAGAACGTTCTACAAGAATGGCTGAAATGGATGCTGCCCTTGACTCTGTGCCCCTAAGTCAGCTGGCACTGAAGATACTTAGAGAGGCCTGGGTCAGAAAAGCTCTCCTCCTCGCCATGTGGCAAATCACTAGACCAGTGGGATAAACAGCTGAACAAGTGAACAAACATAAAGCCCAGCACATCACACCCCTCCCGGCCTCCGGCAAAAAGCAGCTAATGAAGAATATGATAAGCGAACGTGCCTCACCTTTCCACTCTCGGCTCTACCTGAAGCTCCCAGCCCTAGCCTGCATGTTCCCAACCCTCCTTTCATTTCCAGCGTGAGACGATGGCTCTCTGACTCCAGGATCAGCAAGCCAATGTCCTTTACGGATTGAACTTTGTTGTTTTTGGAACATCATCTCAGGCTTTTCAGCCAGGCCTCTACAGGTGGTGACATCCGGCTTCGCAACATGACTGCATGATTATAAAGCAGCTCAACTGACAGGAAGGTGTTAAAACAACAAACACAAACTTAAAGCTGTAAAGCAAGGCACCGAGGTAGATTCCCTGTGTTGTGCTAAGCAGTCAAGCGAAAGTTACTTCTAAAGTATTTTTAAGAGAAAATCTTTGAAATAGCACTTAACATAAAAAAACAAAAACAAAAACAACAACAACAAAAAAAAACAGTGAGGAGCACCTGGGTGGCTCAGTTGGTTGAGCGATTGATTCTTGGTTTTGACTCACATCATGATCTCATGGGTCATGGAATCGAGCCTCGTGTCCAGCTCTGCACTCACCGTGGAGTCTGCTTGAGATTCTCTCTCTCTCTCCCTCTGCCCCTCCCCCTGCTGTTCTCTCTCTCTCTCTCTCTCTCTGTCTCAAATAAATAAATAAATCTTAAAAAAATAGTGAAATACCAGATGCTTATCATTCTGTGCAACAGTGGTGGTAATACGTTGGTATTTTGAGATATTCCCTTGCATTTGAGAGAAATTACTTGGGGAAAAATCACTGATGCACGGAAAAGAACTCAGGCTTTGCATTGAGGCTTCCTCTAGCTAGCTTTCTGATCTTGTATGAATTACTTAATTTTTAAGAACTTTCATTCCCTATCCATAAAATGGCCATTACAGAACAACACAGATTGTAAGGATCGAATAAGATTTCATGTGCAAAGCACCTAACATGTAGCATTTAGACATGGTATCATGAAAGTCCTCTCCTTTCCACTGCTCACCCTACCATTGCTTTGTTCTATGAATTTGCTCAGTATCAATTAGCAAAAAAAATGTGAACAGCAAAAGCAACAGGAGTATAATGCGTTGGGACTTTTGGTTAAGTATGGTGGCATGATCATATGCATTCATATTTCTGAAATCCCTTTAAAATTATCGTAAAGGAATTTTCAAAATATAATCTCATGGATACAAAGGAAATAGGAGGGAAGGTGAAAGTAGATGGGAGATGTGCTGGCCCATATGGAAGGAGGAAAATAAATGGGTGAGAAGTAATTGACTCAGGAGACCAAAGAAAGCTGAACCCCAAGTGCCATTAGAAAAGAGAATCAAGGAAAAGAAAGTATATTCATGTAAAAGAAAACCAGAATGATCCAGGATCAAAGAACTGGCTTTTTCTGCTAGAAGATGAGGGTGAGGGGCGAAGTGAACTTAGGAAGTTTGAATATCCACATAAGAACAAGTTAGACCCTTAGATCCTGCCAGTCCCCCCACCCTCCATTGCATCCCTGGTAAGGTGATACTCTTCCTTCACTCTGCTAAGAAAGCACAGGTTTATTCTCTGACAAATACCATCTGATTTCACCTTGATGTGGAACCTAAAAACCAAAACAAACAAAAAAACAAAACACAGAAACCAACTCATATACAGAGAACAAACTGGTGGTTGCTAGAAGTGGCTGGAGGATGGACAAAATAGGTGAAGGGGAGTTTAGGTATGAACTTCTAGTTATAAAATAAGTAAGTCACGATACTAAAAAGTACTGCGTAGACAATATAGTCAATAATATCATCATCATTTTGTATGGTGATGGATGGTGATGACATTTACTGTGGTGAGCACTCTGTAATGTATGTAATTGTGAAATCATTATCTTGTACATTTGAAACTAATATAATATTGTACGTCAACTACACTTCAATTAAAAATGAATAAATAAGGTGCACCTGGATGGCTCAGCCAGGAGAGCACATGACTCTTGATCTTAGGATGGTGAGTTTGAGCCCCACATTGGGTGTAGAGATTACTTATTAAATAAATAAAAAATGCATACTCCACAACATGCTCTGGAGAAACCATTTTGTTCATGATTCTTAGGCCTAGTGGAGAATGGAGGTCAGGTGCCAAAGTAGGAAACAGAAAGAGTAGGAGAAGCAAACACATGGCACAGTGAAACTTCAAGCCTCTTCCCTCTGTGTTGCTCCTAGCAAATGGGCAGCCAAGCCTAAAGATAGAAGAGAGGAGATGAGAGAATTCATCTCTGCAGAAACTGTTAGAAGAAAAAAAGAATTTGAGATTCCAATGTCTCAAGTATCCATGAAAATGGCCAGAAGTCCTCCCAACCATCCTCCAGTGGAGCTCACTAGATGACAAATGCTGTTTTCACACACCAGTCTTTCAAATGAACTTTTCCATGACTCGGTAGTGTGAATTAGTGGATTGCCAAATCAGTAGGCATTCATGGGATGCTTCTGACAAGAAAGATCCAAGCTCAGGTAAACAGATAAGGAAAATTTGTATGAAATAGATGCAGTGCAGGGAGCTGGAAAAAACTTCCAAAATATCAGTAATTATATCCTTAGGGAATTTTTTTAAATTTTTTTTTAAATTTATTTATTTATGATAGTCACACAGAGAGAGAGAGAGAGAGAGAGAGAGAGAGAGGGGCAGAGACACAGGCTGAGGGAGAAGCAGGCTCCATGCACCGGGAGCCCGATGTGGGATTCGATCCCGGGTCTCCAGGATCGCGCCCTGGGCCAAAGGCAGGCGCCAAACCGCTGCGCCACTCAGGGATCCCTCCTTAGGGAATTTATCTTTGTATAGAAATTCAGAAGACACAAAGGAAACACTATTAGCTTCAGGACAAAGCAGGATGAACAAGGGTGGGATACCAAAAACAAGTCAGCAAAGAACAACAAAAACAGACAGAAACAAATCTGGGACTGAGAGAAATGCTCAACATGACTCAGCATCAGGGAAACAAATCAAAACCACAATGAGATACCACCTCACACCAGTCAGAATGGCTACAATTAACAACTCAGGAAACGACAGATGTTGGCAAGGATGTGGAGAAAGGGGAACCCTCTTACTCTATTGGTAGGAATGCAAGCTGGTGCAGCCACTTAGGAAAACAGTATGGAGGTTCCTCAAAAAATTGAAAATTGAACTACCCTATGACCCAGCAAGTGCACTACTGGGTATTTACCCCAAAGATACAGATGCAGTGATCTGAAGAGCCACCTCCACCCCAGTGTTTATAGCAGCATTGCTCACAATAGCCAAACTGTGGAAAGATCCTAGATGTCCATTGATAGATGAATGAATAAAGAACACACACACACACACACACACACACACACACACACACACACACAATGGACTACTGCTCAGTCACCAAAAAAAAAAAAAAAAGAAAAAAGAAAAAAGAAAATAAAAGAAAAATCTTGCCATTTACAACAATGTGGATGGAACTAGAGGATATTTTGCTAAATGATATAAGTCAATCAGAAAAAGATAATTATCATATGATCTCACCCATAACGTAGAATTTAAGAAACAAAACAGAGGATCATAAGGGAAGAGAGGAAAAAATAAAACAAGATGAAATCAGAGAGGGAGACAAACTATAAGAGACTCTTAATCATAGGAAACAAACTGAGGGTTGCTAGAGGGGAGTGGGAGTGGGGTGATGGGGTAACTGGGTGATGGACATTAAGGAGGGCATGTGATGTAATGAGCACTGGGTGTTATGTAAGACTGATGAATCACTGACCTCTATCTCTGAAATCAATAATACATTATTTGTTAATTAATTGCATTTAAATAAAATTTTAAAAAGTCTGTAAAAACCAAAAGAAAAAAAAAAGCTTTAAATTGAAACAGAAATTTGAATAATAGAGAAGGAAATCATCCTAAATATAAACCAGGAAGACAAAGCAATGATGAATTAGAAAAAAATATAAATATAAAGAAGGATATTATTAAAAAGTAATAAAAGAAAATGTCTGAGAATGGAAGGCCATGGATTTTCAGATTGAAATGACTGATGATAGGCATTGCATGTTGCATAAAAATCTTCATGTAAATTATTGCGTGTAAGAAAAAAAAAAAAAACAGAGAAAAAATCAGGAGGATATATTGAAAGAATTGGAAAACTGGATGACACCAGTGTGCCAAAGCAAGGCTGAAAGCTAAAATGCAATAGCATTCATATTCCCAGCAAAGAGAATTTTCAACATAAAATTGTATACCCAACCAAGCTAGGTGTCCATGAGGGTAAGTAGAATAAAGACATTTTTTAGGTTAGTATGACCTCAAAAAATAAAAGCAAATCCTATGTTCTCTTTCCCAGAGAAGTCACAAGTAAGAGGAAGGCATGAGTTTAAGGAAACAAAAAATGACATGAAAAGAACCCAGATGAGAAAAAAAAAAAAAGAAAAACTCAGGATGCTCATAACAAAGTCCACGATGACCTAGGACAGCGTTTCTAGACTAGAAGAAAGAAATTAAGGACTGCTTCCAATTCAGAAAAATGAGTTTGGAAGTATATACGGTGGAGGTATTTAGTTTGATAAAAAGTATAAAGTTAAACCCTTTATAGTGAAATACAACTGGAAAAAAAAAAAAAACAAGCAATCCCTATAACTCCTGGAAAACAAAAGTTGGACAGGAAAGGAAATATAATCATAACACTGTGGTGTTCAACTGTGGATAATATTTATACATTTACATTTAATGATATTTAGAACACTTATAACAATATCCCAAATTGCAATTTAAATATATTAGGAGGATAGGCAATGGTTTTTCTACAGGTGGAGGCCATATGTTGGGAAGAGGGCTAAATCTTTATCATTTGTAATAGGAAGTCAATGGAAAATATCTAAAATTGATGAACTAATAAAAGGTAGAATAATCATATTATTAGAAATAAAATTATAAACTGCCAAATGAGTTGAAAATGATTTTCTGGGTAGCAGGAAAGGAGGGATTGAAGACTATGAGGCGGGGGATTCTGTTGCTTTTCAATATAAACCATGTATATTTCTTCCTCAGCTTGTGATGTGGTTACCTCCCAATAAACCCATTGTAAGTCTAAAAATGTCATTAAATCAAAAATGCATTAATATGTGTAACCTGCTGAACCTCAGAGCTTAGCTCAGGTGGGCTTAAATGTGCTCAGACCACTTACATTCGCCGACAGTTGGGCAAAATCATCTTCCCCAAAGCCTCTGGTATAATAAAGCGTCAAATATCTCATGTAACTTATTGAATACTGGACTGAAAGTGAAAACAGAAGTGTTGATGTGTGCAAAATGGTTGTGAGTGTATGACTGTTGACCCTCATGATTGTGGGCTGATGGGGAGCTACGGCTCAACGCCCAGAATCACAAGACAGGATCATACCCCAGGACTATGGTTTCTACTGAATGTGGATCGCTTTTGCAAAAGTGGAAATGGAAATATCTTAAAGTTGAAAAAAATAAAGTTGAAAAATCTTAAGTCTACCGTATGTTGGAACAGTGGGTAATACTCTGAATTTTAGAACTGCCGTAGAGGCCTCTGGTGGCCTGCATCACACCTGCTCAACTCAAATCTAATGTAGGCCTTTTCTGGTAGTGCAGGCACTCCGGATGCTGACGGGGTCTACTCCAAGCATGGACTTTCTGCCTCAGTACCCTCTCAAGAGCCAGAGGCTCATTGGAGCCACTGTACAATAGCATCCGTGAAGTGCAAGTGACAGGAAACAAAGACCCTCCAGGTCACCCTCAGCTGATGGCGGGTGGGAGTTAGGGGGCAAATCTTCCAGCCTTCCAGCCTTCAGGCAGACAATTCCAGAAGATACTCTTGATACTTCTCAGGAGATCCCGTTGGAACGGACCTTCTAGTTGCAGTCCTGCTGCCCACGGCAGTGACACCTATATTCTGTCTTCGTAACTAGTCTTTTCTCCTTTCTGGCCACACTCTCCCTGCTGTCATTCCTGCTTCCTGGGGTCACCACCACAATAAGCTACCCATACCCAAGTCCTTCTTAGCCCTGATTGCTGGAGGATCCAAACAAAATAAAAAATAACACATATAAGACTTCATGTTGTAAAATATAATCAATTAGAAAATTAGAATAGCTATAACTATTATAACTATTATAACTATAACTATATAGTTATAACTATATAACACATATAGTTATGTTTTATATGTGCTTTAGCATAAATGAAATGCCTGTATCGATATTTTATAGAAAACACAGGTAATATAGAAAATATCAATCAACATATTTATATGGCTTGGAATTCCTTGTGACAATCTTGCACCCAGTTTCAAAATAATTGTCTTAACTTAAAAATAGAAAGGGACTTGACGGGCTTTGGGAAATATTTTAGATGACGAGATCTCTAATGATGACAAAGACACTGATACTGAATATGCTGGTGAGAGGTTAACATGAGTTGCTTCATAAAATGTTAGAGGAGGAGATTAACATATTTTTAAATTGCCAATTGGCACGTTTTTTAACATAATATGCACTTTACTTATATGACCACCTTAATAAATTATATATGCTATTATGTAATATAATTATATGTTACATATAATACATTATTTAATACACCAGAAAGTATACTAACTGAAGTCTGTATATTGAAGCAAGTAGCAGAAAGCCAGTGCATTGAACAGAAACTCATCTTTTGACTCCAACACAGCATTTTCCATCAGCTTATAAGTCAGGGTGGATCAGAATGGGATATAGAAGTACACTAACCAGACTGACCATAGAGCAGGGTAGAAACAGGATGACAAAGGGCTTGTCAACTGAACTATCCCAGAGGAAGTCAGCTGGCAAACCAAGGAGGGGTGACTTCTATCAATATGTCACCCGGAGATTATGACAGCAAATTATTTGAAGTTGTTGAATGATATTCCCAGGTGTGTGTTAGGTTTCGTATCCATATCATTGCTAAAACTCTTCCGAAAGCTCCAGAATATCTCTCCTGGCTTTCTTCTCACTTCTTTGTGTGTGTTGCTGAGTCTCCATTCTTAGAGTCGTGTTCACAGCTCGAGGGGAGTAGTTCTGTAGAGTCCTTGCTTCCTCCTCTGCGTTGCCATGAGGCAACCTCATCCTTGGCTTCAGTTGCTTTAGATCAGTAATTCACAGCAGTAGCTGCACGTTAGCAAGACCTGTAGCCCCTTTAAAACCTACTAATGCCTGGATTCCACCCTCTCTGGACCTCAGATTCTGATTAAATTGTTCTGGGGTAAGTGGTGTGGGCTGAAAGTTCTCCAGGTGATAATCCACAGTTGCATTGAGAGCCATTCATCTAGATGCTGATGACTCATAAAACTTAATATCTACTCTTCACTGAGCCTCAAGTCCGTATTTCCCAATACCATGTGAGAGGCGGCCTAGGGTGGAGATTAAAAATGGGATTTTGTAAACCACAGTGAGATCCCACCTCACACCAGTGAGAATGGGGAAAATTAATGAGACAGGAAACAACAAATGTTGGAGAGGATGTGGAGAAAGGGGAACCCTCTTGCGCTGTTGGTGGGAATGTGAACTGGTACAGCCTCTCTGGGAAACTGTGTGGAGGTTCCTCAAAGAGTTAAAAATACGACCCGGTAATTGCACTGCTGGGGATTTACCTCAAAGATACAGATGCAGGGAAATGCCAGGACACCTGCACCCCGATGTTTCTAGCAGCCATGTCCACAATAGCCAAACTGTGGAAGGGGCCTCGGTGTCCATAGAAAGATGAATGGATAAAGAGGATGTGGTCTATGTGTACAATGGAATATCACTCAGCCATTAGAAACGACAAATATCCATCATCATTTGCTTCGACGAGGTTGGAACTGGAGGGTATGATGCTGAGTGAAGTGAGTCAGTCAGAGAAGGACAAACATTATATGGTCTCATTCATTCAGGGAATATAAAAAAAAAGAGTGAAAGGGATTAAAGGGGAAAGGAGAGAAAATGAGTGGGAAACATCAGAGAGGGTGATGGAACGTGAGACACTCCCAACTCTGGGAAATGAACAAGGGGTGGTGGAAGGGGAGGTGGGCAGGGGGGATGGGGTGACTGGATGATGGGCACTGAGGGGGGCACTTGACGGGATGAGCACTGGGTGTTATACTATATGTTGACAAATCGAACTCCAATAAAAAATACATAAAAAAATGTGTTTTTTTTTTAAATGCTGTAATGGGATCCTTGCTTCGGGTGTTTAGCTGTGTGAACCCACACAAATTACTTATCTCCTTTAAGCCTCTGTTTTCTCATCTGTGAAATGGGGTTAACAATATCTACTCAGAGTAATGAGGACTGGATGAAATGGTTTTTGTAAAGTACTTAGTGCAGTATTTGGAACATAGAAAGTGGTTTAAAAATAGAAGTTGTTACTTCTTGTGTATGCCTCTCAGGTTCGGTAATCTGAGTTTTTCTCAAAAATACATTTGTAAAAAATGTTCACTACAACGTTGTTCTTAATAATAAAAACTTAAAAGTCCTGAGTGTTCAACAATGGGGAATTGGCTAAGTGAAATTTAGTGTATCCATATGATGGTGCACTATCTTATGAGGCTATTAAAACACTATGGTGTAGGAAAACATTTACTTACTTTGTAAATATTTATTTTACTTTGCAAAACAAATAAATAAAACATTTATTTTACTTTGTAAAATGTGTGTGATACATTATGATATGAATAAAGTGAGTTATGGTTCTATTTACATAAAACAGAAACAAATGAACAAACAAAAATCTCTGTGTCTGTGTGCACGCATACTGCCACATGGCAAACTTGTATTAAGGACAATAGTTAGGAGGGAGGAATCAGGTGGATTGTTTTCCTTTGCTTTTCTTTTGTGTATTCCAAGTTTTCTGAATTAGGTGCGTTTACTGCTTATTTGGAAAAAAAATGTATTTATAAAATAAAAAGAGGAATTGATGTCTGTTTTTTTCACTAAAACTTGATTTTTCTCTTTGTTTTTGAGTTTAACTAGCTGGTTGCATCCCAATCCACTCAGTCCAGTAAATTAAAAACGATAGTTTCCCTCCGTATCTTGCTCGTCAGCTCACTTCCTCATTAGCCATCACTTGTCTCTTTTCTGACCGTCGCCCCCTTCTTTATTCCTGCCATGTCTGCCTCACCTACCTCAGGTCCTCATCACTTGCTGCCTGGTCAGCTGGAAATTTCTCCAAGTATCTTTCTCTTCGCAGTCTTTACCCTTTCCATTGCATCATCTCTCAATCTATTTTCCTAAAAATCAAATCTGATTATCGATTCCGCTTCTACTAAACGTTTGCTGATTCCTATTGTCCCCTAAATAAAACACAAACATGTTAGCATGTTACCGTAGGCTCCTCAGGAGCTGGGTGTCATTTCAGCCTTACACGTTACACACCAATGATCCACTTGATGCTGTTGATATTAAACCCTGAAATGTGTGATTCCTTGGAAAAAGGCCTGGCCATGATTCATATTACTGTGCGGAATAGTCTCTTACTTCTCCATTGACCTGGCAACAGTCATTTTATCCTTCTGCACCCCCAGCCTGGGTGCTGCTTTGAGAAGCTTTCTGTCCTTGCCTCTCTCTGTCATCTGTTTCAGAGTCATTACTGTTTCCAAGTTAGTTTCACCTCATCTATTCTTGCAACCTTGCTTGTAACAAGGTGTGAGCACATTTTGGTTTCCAGTGTTCCATATTCCTTCAGTAGTTGAGCGCCTACACTTACATCATGATAGTCATAGTATAAGAGGGGTGAGAATGGACAATGTGTGAGATAGACAAAGGCCACGTCATCGTAGAACTGAAATATCAAGAAGGTGGGGGATGGAAAAGAACGAGTGACAGATTCTGATATTTGTCATTCTTTTGGTGTTCTGAGATCCAGTTCCCAATGTGTGGAAGGTCTTCCCGCACCACCAACAAGCAGTTGTCTGGGCACTAGTGGGGTTTCCTATAATTCAACTCAATTTTCATACTAGCTACCCAGAGATAGCATCACATTCCACAATTTGAGGGGTCAATTCTACAAGACACCTAACACACACACACACACACACACACACACACACACTTTTCGGATGCCAGTTGCAAGTCCAGGTTGTTACCTGTGCTTCTGACCAACTGTCTAAAATTCAGAGGTCCCCTTGACCCCTTCCTTGGGTTCAATTAATGAATTTGCTAGAGCAGCTCTCAGAACTCAGAGAAACCTTTTAATGTTAGTTCACAGATTTATTATAAACGAATATAACTCAGGCACAGCCAGATAGAAGAGATGCATTGGGCCAGGTATGGGAAAAGAGAGTGGAGCTTCTATGCCCCCTCCAGGTGTGCCATTCTCTTCAAATTTCTGTGTTCACCAACCCAGAAGCTCTCTGAACCCTGTCCTTTTGGGGTTTATGGAGGCTTCACTACGTAGGTATGCTTGATTAAATCATTGGCCATTGACAAAAGAATTCAACCTTCAGCTCATCTCCCTTCCCTGGAGGTTGGGGAGGGGAACTGAAAGTTCTAGCTCTCTAATCACATGTTTGGCTCTCCTGGCAACCAGTCCCCCATCCTTAAGGTATCTAAGGGCTTTCCAAAACTCACCTCATTAACATAGCAAAACACCCCTTTCTTATCATTGGAAATCCTAAGTGGTTTAGGAGCTGTGAGCCAGGAACACTGGATGAAGACCAAATATATATGAGAAATCTATATATGGCCATCTGCATGGCAAAATATATATTTCTTTTAAATGGCAATATTGCAGCCATGAAGCAGGTCAAGAGAGTGAAGTACTAGCGTGCAGGTGTCGGGGGGCCAGCTTATGTTCAGGGCAGTCCCCTGTGGTGAGGCAACTTTTGAGTTGGAACATGGAAGATGAGAAGAAGCCAACTATTTCAGGAGCGGAGGAAGAATAGTCCAGGCTGAAGGCACCTAGACTAGAAGGAGCATGCTGGGTTCCCAGAAAGTAAAATCAGCTCATTTGAAAAGTGGAGTATGGAAGGAGATGAAGCCAACAAGAAAGCTGGACTTTGCAGACCGTGGAAAGATTTGCATTTTACTTTTCAAAGAATGGAAAACTATTGAAGGGATTTTAAGTGGAGAGGTAATGTGTTTTGATTTGTTTTGTTTTGTTTTGTTTTTTTTTTTGGATGAAACACGTTACTCTAGCTCTTTTGTAAAGAAAGAAATGGAAGGGCCATGAGTACAATGAATGAAATAGGAAGATCTTCCATAGTCTTGAGATAAGATGTCACCGCGCGCTAGAAAGGTGGCAGTGGGGAACTGAGGAT
Source organism: Nyctereutes procyonoides (assembly GCF_905146905.1). Taxonomy (NCBI): domain Eukaryota; kingdom Metazoa; phylum Chordata; class Mammalia; order Carnivora; family Canidae; genus Nyctereutes; species Nyctereutes procyonoides. The sequence goes on from NW_026575137.1 coordinate 8,682,826, forward strand.
AGTTCAATGGACTTGAAAGGTTTCTTGAAATAGAAGTGACAAAATCTGACAAATCAAACGATCAGGGATAAAAGTCCCAGCCTTGGGCCTCAGATTCTGGCCAGTGGGGGCTACTAGTTACAGAAGGGATGATGAAACTGCATTCCACGGTTAACTATCTTCTCAGTACTTTAAATTTAGCTAATCGGGAACATCGGTCTCTGCCTTTTCATTTGGACCACATGAGTTCAATCTCAGGCTCTTCAGCCCACTGATCAAACCCGGCCAGTTCCCTGGTGCTGCTCTGCCCCTCTTCCCAGCCCCAAGCTTCTGTTGAGCATCTGATGGGACTTCAGCTATGTCACTCTATTTTCCTCATCACCGGGTCCTTAGCATCTAGCACAAAGTATGACAGATCACAAATACTCTGGATTAGTTGCTGAACTAATGCCTGCATGAGCAAGTCAACTGCCAATAAGCTCGATACAGTGAATTTCACAGTGAGGATTCTGTTCTTCTCAACAACCACATTTGCTGAGCTTATGTATTTACACAGAATTCTAAAGAATTGATTCAGCTTTTGCTAAGGGGAGGTAATTTGGCATACCCAGAGGAAACACACATTACTATCTAGGGGTCCTCATGAAGTAGATCAGAAAATATAGGGTTACGGATTTAGAAACCAAGGGAGATTGCCCTTGTTTGGGTCACCTATGCAAACACACTTCCATTTACACTTTCAAGGGTATTTTCTCATTTCCAAACTTAATTCACTTAATGAAATAGGCAGGGAAGGTATTAGTCCTGTTTTGCATAAGGCCACTGAGAACTGGAGAAGTCAAGCCACTTACTCAAAATAGCAAGTCTGGTGGGTGGAGGAATCAGGAACGGAAGCTGCACTTCCCAACTTTTGGTCTATGCTCCGTCTACGATGCTGTGTGCACATTCCTCCCAGCTATGTATGTGCAATAAGTTGGCATCATTGTCTGAAGTACCTTTGGAATTCGGCCTTGTGTCTTGAACTAAATAGCTGAAACCAGTATTTGCTTACGGCTTCATTCACTCCTGTGCTTAGAATAACAAAATATTTTAAAAGTCAAATCTTAACCCTCTAAATTATTTCGTCTTTCAATAGGAAGTCAGCCTATGCATGTTGTGGGAAGACTGATTAAAACACTGAGTAACCTACTTCGTTCCTTCTCAGGCCTGAGTTTTGGTACCTTTCAAGTCCTTCTGTTCTTTTTTCAGTACATCCTTCAGCCAGTGGTCCCTTGAGAGTAAAGGAGTTAAACTACTCCTACAAGCGATACTATATCACTGTAAAACAAACACCCATCTATACATCCATAATCATTACCAGCCAGGTTTTTTTTGAGAGTCACAGTAAGGAGAGACAATCATATGACAACACCAAAGAGGGAGAAAAATTACTTTAGTGCCTAGGTCTGCAGAATAAACCCTTAGACAAGAGAGTTCATGGGGCTGGATTTATTTCTAATCCTTTTGACTGTTTTATAGGTCACAGATTTAGCACTCAACCTCATTCTCCTTTATTTTCTTCATCTCAGCTCCCTTGATACTATTTATTAAGGGAGATGTCAGGTGTCTGCTTGTCTCCTTCAAAGGGAAGAAGCACATTTCAGAAAGGACTACACGCACAGAAATATCCAAACAAAGTAAATGTCTCCTATCTGGAATAATCATGCAATTCATTAGCAATCATAATTGTACTTCCTACAAGTCAGACTATAAAATACCAGTGTCAGATGAGGTTTTTAACAGAGCCTACAGGAAAGCATATTAATTTTAGATGAGTGAGTTTGAGGTCACATCCCTTTCCAATTAGAAAAAAGGTAGAGATAATATCAAGTTTTGATGAGTTTTTAGCTGTGCAGATCATGACCTGATGCAATGTGAAGTCAATCTTCAAAACTCACTGTGGTCTGATTTTACTTGTCCTCAAGGATAGTCATTAGCCTGAGCTCACACTATTGGAATTTGGTTTTAAGGATAGGGCAAAGTTTTCCTGCCATAATTGCTTCCATCTGCTGCACTAACACATGTGTTCCTGCAATAAAATTTTCTAAAACTCTCCAAACTCCACATGCCCTTTTTCGCCTGGGCTCTTGCTGTATTGATGTTTCACCTGCATTCCGTCTGGGTGGGAATCTGTCTTGCAGCTGGCTGCTGCTCGAGAGTGGGGGTAGCTGGGGGAAGTACGATGCTTGCTGTAAGACTCCAGTGGCAAATTGAACACAGACATTTGCCTTGAAAACGAAAAATTGCGGTCATGTGTGTTACATCATACGCACCACTCATGTCTCATTTTATTCCAATGATTTCTTTTTTAAAAAATTCATTTTTATTTGTTCATTTTAAAAGACCCAACTTATATACAGATATATCATTATTGTAAAAACCCTTTATTGCAGTAGAAGAAAAAAGTTCTTGAGCACACCCTCCTGTCTCTGGCTCAAATAATAAATGAGACATTTTCAAGGGAGTTGGAATTTCCTTTCCTTAAAAAACAAACTTGTTTTATGTTCTGCTCGTGAACAGATATTCAAAGACCTCCAAACTTTTCCAAATGGAAGAGACTAAAGAAAAAATAACTTCATGAAGTCACTCTAAATCACAAAATAGAAATACCCTGTGAGAAACAAAGCTGTATATTAATGTGTATTGCCCCTGAAAGGGGTGATTGACTCAATTCATTTATGAGCCTAAAAAGTTTAGTATGAAGATACTTCTGTACCTGAACCTCAACTTATTTTGAAGTATAAGCTTATCATCAAGTGTGGTAGCGTAGCACATATTCCTGTAGTTGTGATCTAAGTGAGAAGCCCTTGGCTGGTTTCGGGTTCTGAAGTTCCTGCATGTAGCTGGGGTGAAATGAGCCTGGGTTCCATGCAGAAGCACCTTGGGATGTTGAGTTGTTGGCTTCCTTGATCAAGATACTGCTGAAGGTGCCACCTAGGATTTGGGTTGCAGATGTTACCACTTTCAGTCTCTAAAACCACGGTTTATTAGTTACAGGATCTCCTTTAGTAATTGCTTTTTCATGTATATCTGTGTGTACGTATAATATGCACATACATACATTTAATTATATACGTATATTTGCTGAAATACACGCTCTTATTAATAATTTGTTGGTAAGTATATTACACAGACTTTAACACAGTAGAGTACAAATGTGTTTGCATCTACTCCCTTCAGTCCCTGTGGACACTAATATTCGTTGAGGGAGGTGAAAAGTTCAAAGTCCAGGGTTGGTAGTTGAGGTTGTTAGATCTCTCTGCCTCCTCTGATGAATGTTTTGTCCGAGAGATACTATTCACCAGAAAATAGAATATCTGTGTCCCCTGGCACGCTGTCGAAGGTAGACAGAGGCAGAGACTGAGGCTGTGCTGCTGTCAAGGCAGGCCTGGAAGACCAAGGACCGTGTGCTGAAGAGGATCAAAGAGGTCATCCAATCCATCCTGGCCTTAGACAAGACCACTCCCAAACCACACAAGACATAAGACTGTCAAACCCACACTAAAGTGTCTCAGGAGATACACCTCCCTCTGTAACTCATTCGGAATCCAATAAACCTGCCAGAAAGTTCTTGCATGGCTCTCCCCTGCGGTCTATTACTTATTTCACGGAAATTAAGAAGTGTGTGTAAGCATCTACCTCAATGGCGTCTCAAATTTCAAAACCTTGGACTATTAAAGGGTTATATTTCAGCTTTTTTTAAAAACAGGATTTCATTATATAATATGTGATGTATACATAATATATTTGGGTAAATTGTAAATAAAGTAATAAAAGAAACAGAAATAAAGCCACTTGCTGACTTGAGAACTATTTCACTGCAGCCATCTGCACACTTTTCTGAGTTCATTTCTGAATTCATTGCTGAGTGGTAACCATTACTCTGAATTTTGGGTTGAGTATTCCTTTGTTTTTTCTTTTGGAGAGTTTAACCATGTATGTATATACCCTAAAATTTAGATTATTTTTTTCTGCATTAGCTTTACAAAAATTATACTGCAAGTATTAATTCATGTCTTGCTTTCATTCATCAAAGTGGTATTTCTGAGATTTATTGATGTTTTCCAATAATTCGTATTTATTGTTATATGGCATTCCTCTGCTTGACTATATCACGGTTTCCTTATTTCTTTTTCTATTGGTGAACAATCCAATTGTTTTCAGTTTCCTTTTTTTCTGTTGTAACAGTGTCATTATGAAAATTTTGAATTATCCTGCTTCCAGGATAGGATAACAAATGAGATTCCACAGGACTTTTTTTTTTCAAAGTGTGGGTTAGAAATGGTTATTTGATCATGAAGTAAATTTAACAAGACTTACCCAGAAATTTCTTTAAATGAAATAATTGGATAAAAAAAAACATCAGGTTAGAAGTGTTCATAGAATGTTCAGTTCTATATATGTAGTGGGTGGCAAAGCTGAACATACTGCCAAATTGCTTTCCATGTGGTTTACATCGCCAATGGTGGTAGATTTTTTTTTCCCCTTTGTTCTACATTCTTCTAATGCTGGATATTGCCAGATTTACTTTTTGCCATTTTATTATGAAATTTCACCAGGTTGTTAATTTTCATTTCCCTCATTACTGATAGGATTGAGCATTTTTTACATGCTTATTTGTAATTTATACATCTTCTATGAAAAACTTCTTATATGTTTTGCCCATTTTTTATAGGCTGCTTATCTTATTGCCTTTATTCAAATACTTTATATGCTGTGGAAACTAATGGTTTGTTGTTTATTTGTTTGGGAAACATCTCATGTTTTGTGATTCTTTAAAAATTGTTTTACAGTCCTCTGTTTTTCTGTGTTATGATTAGTGCTTTGGGGTCTTCAAGAAATCTTTTTACTTTCTAATAATTTAAAAGATTTTACTTGGAGGGCCCAGGTCCCAGGGTCTGGGATCTAGCCCTGTGTTGGAATTTCCACTCAGCAGAGAGTCTGCTTCTCCCTCTGTCCCTCTCCCTGCTCATGCTCTGTCTCAAATAAATAAATAAAATCCTTTTAAAAATTAAAAAATAAAAGACTTCACTTAAAGGATAATGTGTAGTCGGAATTGAAGATCACTTTATTCCATAACAATACTGAATTGTCCTAGTAGCATTTGTTGCATAGACTGTCTTTTTTTACTCCTGGAACTGCAATGTCACTTATTTAATACATCTAGTTTCTACAAATATCTTATACTATCTTAATTACCACCCTATCAAAATAATACCAACATTTTTTCACAGAGCTAGAACAAATAATTCTAAAATTTATATGGAACTGGAAAAAATCCCAACTAGCCAAAGTAATATGGGAAAAAAAACCAAAGCTGAAGGCATCATAGTTCTGGACTTTAAGCTCTATTATAAAGCTGTGATCATCTTAACGGTATGGTCCTGGCCCAAAAACAGACACACAGATCAATGGAACAGAATAGAGAACCCAGAAATGGACCCTCAACTCTATGGTCAACTAATCTTCGACAAAGCATGAATGACCATCCAATGGAAAAAAGTCAGTCTCTTCAACAAATGGTGTTGGGAAAATTGGACAGCCACATGCAGAATAATGACACTGGACCACTTTCTTAAACCACACACAAAAATAAATTAAAATAAATAGAAGACATAAATGTGAGGCAAGAATTCATCAAAATCTTAGAGGAGAACACAGAAATCTCTTTGACCTCAGCCACAACAACTTGCTAGACATGTCTCCAGAGGCGGGGAAAACAAAAGCAAAAAATGAACTATTGGGACTTCATCAAGATAAAAAGCTTCTGCACAGCAAAGGAAACAGTCAACCAAACTAAAAGGCCACCAGCAGAATGGGAGAAGATGTTTGCAAAAGACATATCAGATAAAAGGCTAGTAACCAAAATCTATAAAGGACTTATCAAACTCAACACCAAAAAAAAAAAAAAAAAAATCCAGTCAGGAAATGGGCAGGAGACATGAACAGAGATTTCTCCAAAGGAGACACACAAATGGCTAACAGACACATGAAAAAATGCTCAAAATCACTTGTCATCAGGGAAATACAAATCAAAACTACAATAAGATACCTCATACCCAGTCAGAATGGCTAAAATTAAAATTAACAAGTCAGGGAACAACAGATGTTGGCAAGGATGTGGAAAAAGGGGAATTTCACTGTTTGTGGGAATGCAAGCTGGTGCAGCTCTGGAAAACAGTATAGAGATCCTCCAAAAGTTAAAAATGGAACTACTCTCTTGCACTACTGGATATTTATCCAAAGGATACAAAAATAGTGATTCGTAGGGGCACATGCACCCCAATGTTTATATCAGCAGTGTCCACAATAGCCAAAATATGGAAAGAGTCCAGGTGTCCATCAATTGATGAATAGAGATGTGGATCTTTGTTACATTGGTTTTATTTTTCACTTCTAAAAGTGTCATTTTGCTCTCTCTCAAATAATCTAGGTTATTTTTGAGAATATGATAGTTGCCTATTTTTTATTTTTATTTTTTAAAGTTGCCTATTTTTTAAAACATATTTTTGCTTCTTTAAACTCTTTACATGTAGTTATTCTATATCTGATATTTTCAGTATCCAAAGTGCTTTGGAATCTAATCTGCTATTTATTTTTTCCATTGACTCTCATTTATGGTAGATTCCTTTCTTATGTCATTGATTTGTTGTTGCTGTTTGTTTGTTTTAGTTGTGAATACATATTGTATATAACTTTAGGTTTATTTTACCGTCTAGGTCATTGACTTTTATAACCCATAATTTATTCTGTAAAAATTTGGATGGACTAGCTAGGGAGTACCTTCATCCCTTGCGAACCTTTGTTTTCTTCACTTGTGATCTAAGGGCTGCTAACAACCTGGGATTATTTTTATATTGTCTTTTATCTCAGGTTTAGGTCCTCTGTGTTGTGGACCCCAGGATCATTTTGGATTAGAGCTGTACTTGAATTATCTCCTAGGAGCACATTCCTTTTGCATTACTGTGCACTGCCTTTGACGAATCTCTGTTTTCAGTTCATCTTATTTTAATTAATTTATTTTTAAAGATTATTTATTTATTTGAGAGAGAGAATAAGCAAGGGGAGGGGCAGAAGGAGAAGCAAGGAGCCAGATGGGGGCTTGATCCTAGCAACCTGGGATCACCACCTGAGCCAAAGACAGATGATTGACTGACTGAGCTACCCAGGTGCCCCTTCAGTTTATCTTACTTTTAAAATACATTAGTTGAAATTATTGTGGGAAGTACTATAGAGGTTGAATATGCCATGGAAAAGGAGCATAAGCTTGATTTTTTTCCCGGTCTTTTCACATTGCTATCTTTCTTCTTGGTACGTTTAATAGAAGTGGAAAGATGCACCATGTTTCTATTTACCTTCCATTTTACACAGCATAATGATAACTCAGAGTTGAATCTTCTTATTTATTTCACTAAGCATGAGTTAGTAAAGCTGTTACAAGTCATTTAAAATGTGGATCTCATATTTAGATTTGTATTCCAAATTTATAAATCAGTTCCATTTATTCATCATCAACTATGACTCCTTTTTTAAAATTAAAGATGCATCTTCTTAGGACAGCTCTAAAGTTTTCTTGGAAATCATATTATTCTTAAAACAGATTTTGTCAAGTTAAGTTTAAGTGAATCAGAACATACGGATTACACATTCATTAAAACACACACATGGGTTGTGAAATGACAGAAAAATGTGTTTGGCAAAACCCATTTGGCAACTTTCCAAAACCAAAACATTTAAAAACTAGTATTTAATCATTTTCTAAACCTAGAACATGGCCAGATTTTTCAATACCTAGGAATTACATTCTTTGGTACTTTTATTTTTTTAAAAGCAGAGAATAACTTCTATTAAGTTAGATACTCATTTAACAAATATTACTAGCAAAATTTTGTATATCAGGTCTTCTTGCACTGACTCTACAATAAATTTAAAAACCTTAAAGTGAACAGGGTGGCAAAAGACGTAAGACGTGTTATGACTTCTTATTTTATACATAGAAGAATGCCTGGGTACAAAGGCAAGTCACCACATATGCAAACAACTTAGCAATAATCAAATTCCAAATTTAACTGCTTTTTATTCTACACTTAATTGACCAAGAAGACCAGGGAGCATTATGAAAAGACCTTTGATTATCACTTTGACTTTAGAGAACTAATCATTGTCCTCTGGATTCTTGGATTCAAGCCATTATTTTCACATTCATGTGAATCAACAATACCGTTGCAAATGAGGCCATTAGACCATGTGAGATTCATTTGATTGAGAAAATTAGGTTTACTTACCAAGTGCTTAATGCGGTTGTGCTAAAACTTGTTCAGGTTCCCAAGGGTATTCACTTTGACTCTAACGTTGTAATGGAGAACGTTCAAATCTTGATGGAGAATTACTATTTTCCAAACAGGACAGAGGTTTTAGTTCTCCATCCATCCCTTCTCTGCACTGAGTCTCCAGTCACCTGCATTTTATGCTTCCCTTCCTAAATTCAGTGAGATTGCTTTGAGTTTGGTGCTCAAACTTAAGAGTGGCTTAAATAGCTCTATTCCAGAATGGTGGGGTTCGTGGAGGTAATCACTTCCTAAAGTCTTAAACACAATCAGAGAATAACTTCTCTAATGTAATAGCAGTTTGGTGGAACATCTACTATGCACAGAGGATTTTAGATACACTGTCTAATCTTGTAGCAGTCTATAAGATAGATAACATCATCCTCATCCTACAGAACGAGTAAACTCATTTAGATTAGTTAGAAGCTCATTTAGATTAGTTAGAATGGAGGTTTAGTCCTACCTTTCTCCTTTAATGAGGAGGCCACTCTACCCGTGTGTCGTCCCTCTAGGTAGATATGTTGTGCATCCCTCACCTCTCTACCCTTAGGTCTCCAAAACCAAGGTAGCCCAGTAGCCTGGCTGAGATCTAGCATATTCATAGGTAGCTTGAAAGTCAGTTCCCACCTACCTATGCTTGGTTCTGATATTCCTTAGCTAATAATGAAATAAAGTTCACAGGGAACAACTTAATTTGCCCCTCTGTCTACCCCCCGCCCCCCAAATTCAAAATACCCCTCCTCTCACTCTGAGCATTGTGGTGACATGGACCTTTGGGGCCTTATCTTGCTTTGCGTCACAGGGTTGGGACCAGAACTCCCAACTCCTCCCTGAGTTACAGTTGCATGCCCAGAAGCAGAGCCAGGCTTCGATGCCCCCCTAAGATAAGCCTTAGTCTCCAGCCTTTCCAAAGGAAGCAAGTGCTCATGTTCCAATTCTCTTTGGTTTTCTTCTTCATACAACTTCATTCTCCAGGGTACTGAGAGGCTGAATACATAAAGTGTCAGGTTCTAATTCTCTCCTGGACCATTGGAGCAATTCTGGGGAAAAAAAAAAAAAACAAAAAACCCAAAAAAACTAAAACAGATTTCATTTTAGGTTTTTGGTTTGATTTCAAGAGAGTATAGTAAATGTGAATTTATTCTTTCCAACCAGCAGCCGTTACTCTTCAATGACATTTCTGCTACTGTCACTGGGCAATAATGATTCATATATTTTAGCAAGAACTACAAAACCAATTTGTACAGATGTGCTGTAACTGTCCTTGGTCCTTAAAATCTTAACAGAAGACAGACACTACTGGGCCCATTCTGCGTATCAGAAGACTGTCATCTCCTTGACGGAAGGGGCCTCCTATAGCATTAGTTTTGTCCTTATTCAACAAAACAAAAAGGGAGGTTGAATCATAAATCTGTATATTTGTTTTATATAAAGGGTAGGTAGATAGAGCATGAAGCCACTGAATATAAAATTTTTGAAAAAATGGGTTAGTGGTTTCAGTCACACAGGAGGATGCCAGTCATACATTTAGAATATTATTAGTGTTGTTTGTATTCATTGATAGTAGCATCAGATCCTGCACATAGATGCTAATTTTTCAAAATTATTGCAATTATGCTGTAGCAGTTTGTTTGGACATGGGGCTTGATGCACAAAACCCTGGGAAGCCTTGCTTTTACTGCTGTCTTAAAAAAATCTTCCTCAGAGGAATTTCATAACTGTAACTTGATAGAAATAGAGACAAGGAGCTGGAAAATTGGAAGTCAAATTTATGGCCTACGCTATGAGAGGCCCAAATGGAATCACTTCTTCAGAAAGTTCCATACGAAAAGAGTCACATCTTTTAGACTTGCAAGGGCACTTTGTTCTGTTTACTAATTCTCAGATATCAGTAGCTGACATCAGGGTGATGGCAGATAGTATTGACAAATGTTTGTGGCATAATATCAATAGCTAAATTTCTCGTAGGGTACAAAAAGAATAGAGCAAATAGTTCAGCTAATTGTGTTTTTTTTAACATAATGTATTTTCTATAAAAGTGTAAAATCAGTATTTAAATGAGCCAGATTGACAACCAGTCATAACACTATTTTACATATTTACATAATATTAGATTTCAAAGCAAAGGTAAAACATGGCACTCTGCATCAAATTTCAATGACTTATTATTGAATGATCTACCCATGCTTTCCCCATTATGCTTTTGAGCAACGTGTCACAACCACTTAAAGTCTCAACCTCTTCTTCAGGCATACATGCTCTTGACTCTAATTCTGGATCAGGTGATTGCACAGTTTCTCCCTTTGCTCACTCAGGGTTCTCTGACTGTTTGCTCAAGACAAATCAGTTTGAGCTGCACGTGTCTCTCTGCTGTACGTAGATTGGTTTAAGTCATAAAATGGAGCACTTGTCAGCTCCTCACACGTTTGTGTAGGCAGAAGTCGGAGCCCTGCCCCAGGACTGCGTGAAACCACACACGGTGGCCTAACAACGATCTCTTTCCAGTCAGGAGGCAGTGATTTTCTTTCCCTTCACTCTTCTTTTTCCTCAGCCCCCATTTCCTTTAAGCCCTAGAGCTGGTATAAAAATTAATTTGCATTGAAATGTTTGAGATCACTTTCAACCATTCTAGCAGAATTGCAGTTCTAAGAAGAAGAAGAAGAAGAAGAAGAAGAAGAAGAAGAAGAAGAAGAAGCTTTTTCTTCTTCTTTAAATACTTGTGTAACTTTTCCAGAGGGCTTAGGAATTGAATTTAAGCCAAATAATAGTCAATGTTTAAATAGAAGTGACTAGCTCTTTCTTTATATTCCAATCAAGAAACAAACCCTTTCTAGACTTCTGTTTCTAAACCTGAAATTTGAAAGTTAGAAATAGTTCATTTTAGAGATTCATTAATTGGGCTATTTTCTCAATCTTTGTCATTTTGATTTTAAAATGTAAGATACTACCTGCCAGTGAATTAAAAGAATGAGATTTAGCATACCTTCTGCTCTGCTATCATAGAAACCCTCTTCTTATCACAAATATCAACATCCTTCTCTCTCCTCAGCTGACTGCCCACTTTACTGAGAAAAGAGAATCAAGGGGAAGGAGGATGGAAGATTTTCCAAACTCTTCATCACAGGTCAAGCTTCAATCTATTTTTTGCATCCCATCTCATCCTCCATCCCCCCTTTCTGAAATAATTTGCTCATGCTGCTATTGTCCATTTTCTACTGGTCTATTATTGATCCTCCATCTTTACTCAGTTGTGTCCGTCACATAATGTTACTCTACTGGCACTGCCCTTTTCAATACCATGCTCCCAGACCCAGTGAGCATGCTCCCGGCATCAGTTCCACCTGCCTCTTCAGCACCATTGTTGATGGTTAGGCTCCTCTCTGATTTTTAAAACTTTCTTTGCTTGGATTTCATGATAACACACTTTCCTGATACATTTCCAAGTCACTAGTTTCTTATTCCCCTTTTCCCTTGCAAGTGTTTCCTTTGAACAAATCTCTAAAAATTGCTCTTCTTTTGGGTTAGATTCTGAGCCCTCTTCTCTTCCTTTTCTCTTCTCTTCTCTTCTCTTCTCTTCTCTTCTCTTCTCTTCTCTTCTCTTCTCCTTTCTCTTCTCTTCTTTCATTCTCTCTCTCTCTCTCTCTCTCTCCCTGCCCTTGGTGACCTTATCCAGTACTACTGCTTTATCTGGCATCTCTTTGGTGATGACTCACAAATGTGTATCTTGTCTATCTATCTCTTGCAAATCTCATGTAGATGTCTCACAGATTTCCCAAGTGTAATGCACCCTAATAGACTCATAATTTTCTCAATAAACCCTCTTTTGCTCAGTTTTCTTCTATCTTAGTAAATGGCACCATCACCCACCTGCTCTGTCAGGCCAGAAACCTAGGAGTTACTCCTAATTTCTTCCTTTCCCTCATCCAGTCTTCCACTTCCTCCCCCCCCCCCATAATCCATCAGTAAGTCCTATCAACTCTGACTTTTGGATAAACATCATAGCCATCCAGTCTATGTCTCCTTTTGCCCAGGTCTCAGTCATCACTGGCCAGAATTATTGCAACTGCCACTTAGGACATCTCCCCTTTTCTGCTTTTTCTCACTTACAATCCTCGTGCTGCAAGGATCTTTGAAAACCAAAATGCAGCTCATTTCAGTTACCCCATCAATGACTTCCCCTGGCCTGTGTTCAGGTCCCACCACAGGTTTGCAGTTAGCTCATGCTTCCCCCTCCCTTCAGGGGAGATGCAAGTCCCAGGGCAAATGTCACTTCCTCAGAGAGCACTTAACAACTACGCCCAAAGGCGCCTGTCCTACTGTTTATGTCTCTCATAGCATTGATCACAATTTCTCACAACTATTTTTTTATTTACTTTTAATACTTGGTCTCTTGTGTTGGGCTGTAAAACCCTGACCATGACCATCTCATACTCTCACATCCTTTTCGTCCAGATCCTAGTAAATAATTGTTGAATAAATAAATGCAGTGCAGGGTGCTTATAATAACAGGATTTTTTCCACTCTGTGCATATGATATTGGGCTGCTAATTGAGCTTCTAAATATAGAGCAAATAAATTGTGTAAAATAAGTCATGTGAGAAAATGAATATTTCTTGGAGAATGTGAACTTTGCATTCATTTAGCTTCTAGGTCCCAATTTATGATTTAAGGGCTGCATTAATGTAGATTTTTTGTGATTAATTATTTATAAGGCATTGAAATGATCAGTGCCAAAAAGCTGATCCTGCTTCAAATAGCTTTAATCTATCTGAAGGCACTGCTAGACACAATTCACAAAATCTACACTCGGATTATTACAGTTTTGCTGAAATTATATTAATCACACCAGCTATCACGCAACACAGGAAAAGGAAACACTATTTGAGGAGATTTGTAAACTATTAAAGGGACAGCTGTTTCAGGGTCCAGGTGCTAAAGTGAAAATGGAAATTTACATCCAACCCTTTAATTCAAAAGTTCTGTTAGTCGTGATATAATGGACCTGATTTTGACTATACAATCTAGCTTTTATTTTCTCAGGTGGACATTTTTTTTTCTATCGTCCACATTTTCTTAGAAAATCAGAGGGAATCTCTGTATTCTCATGGTGGAAAATAGGAATTAATAGCAAAATATACAGAAACATTTAAATTCATCTCAGAAAACAAAGAGAAATTTATATTGAATGAAAAAGAAGAGAAAAAATATTTAAAGTCAGAAGCAAAATCTCACTCAGCTGTTTTCAAACTTGCTTAGTTTGAAACTTTTTAAAACTGCAGAATATTTTCTTCAAATGAATTCTGAATTGTGTACGTGTGTTGTGTGCTTGTATACAATATGCTAGTGTGTGTATAGGTATACACATGCACGCACACGCACACACACATGCACTTGTAAAAGTGAGGTGGATTTGGTTGACATACAAATAGAAGACCAAAATTATGCCCTGTTGGTCCCTCCTTATATGTGTAGAAGCCTTTGAGTTACTTATTGGCCCACCTCAGTTTTTCTCAACCTAGGGATGTATAAACCTTAATGCCCTAAATTATCCATTGTACGTAAAAATTTAACTTCTATACGTCTAGTATAGTACCAGTTATGTACCATTTTTGAGAGAATTGGAAAAAGTCACTCAATTCACTTTCTATGTTCTGATGAGAAAACCTACAAGGCTATGAGTGATTCGAAAGCCACTGATAAAAGTAGCAGGAAAAAGGGCTATGTCATTATATAGAATAGATTTGTCAGATACCCTGCAACAGTCCTACCCTTTGCCCTTTACTCACCCATGGCAGACATTGCTAATCAATCAGGGCACTCTTTGCTCCTGTATCTGGACAATACCTTCCAATTTTTCAGAATACCACTCTAGGAAGCCTTGACCAATCAATCAAAATTAAGATTACAAGAGGAAACCAAACTACCATCCACATGTGGGAGATATTTAAAGTGATTAGAAAAGATAGTTGAAGAAGTAAATACTATATAATCAAATCAACTCTCCAATGAAATGCCTGCCTTCTCTACTTCAAAGGTTATAACTAGGAACACATTATACATAAAAGTATAAGACGAGTCATAATATTATGGGTGCTATTATTAGTTATGACATAGTATCTAAAAACAGATTGATTTGAGGGTTATTTGGAAATGTCATTATTCTGTATTTCTTTAAGGTGGCCATAGAATTTGGTATATAGATGGGCAAGAGAAGACAAACAAAAAGCACAGCTGTGTGCCTATTGATAAGGAGAATGACATTGTTCGTTACTGAAAAAAAGGAGAAAAGTAAACTTTTTCAAAATATGAAAATAAAGGTAACCTTTGAGAAAAAAAGAGATCAAAATTAAAATAAGCCCTTGAGGTGACTTATTCTTTCATGTGTCTGTAGACTGTATGGATCCTATGATTTCTTAAACATACATAGTGGTGGCTCAATAAAGACCCCACAGAGAGAAGGAACAGCTGTGCCCTGCCCCTAAAACCTCCTTGATGTGCACATGGATCCATGTCTTTCTGGCACTTCTGTAGATTCATTCTTGTCCAGACTCTGGGGGTAGATAGGATAGCGAGGTGAGGTGGTTGTCACTTTAGAACCAAGCAATGGGGATCCCTGGGGAGCGCAGTGGTTTAGCGCTGGTCTTTGGCCCAGGGCGCGATCCTGGAGACCCGGGATCCCACGTCAGGAGCCTGCTTCTCCCTCTGCCTGTGTCTCTGCCTCTCTCTCTCTCTCTCTCTCTGTGACTGTCATAAATAAATTAAAAAAAAAATTAGAACCAAGCAATGCTGTCCTCTCAGTTTCTACCCAGGCTTCCTATAGTGGTGCCTAGACTTCTTCCCCTGTGGCTTTATCTTCCAAGCTAATTCCAGTTTTCCTTTCCCTGTGTCTGAATTCCTGCTGGGCTTCTCTGGCCATGTTTGTTTGGTTTTGCTGGTTTTTGAGGACTTGGCTAGTATCCTGCCCTTTGAGTCCCACTGAGTTTAAATCCCAGACCCACATGGATGGGTCCTTGTCACACACATATTGTCACACCTGAAGCTGGTGATTCCCTTGCCTGGGCTGAGGATAATGATGGAGATAATTAGTATTACATCTTAGTATTAAAAGGAACATGACATATGAGTTTCACATATGTTATTGCTCATCATACACAACTCTGTATGTTAACTGTAATTATCTTCATTTTAGGACAAAGAAACCCAGGCTCAAAGGATTAAATAAATTGTCCAAGGTCTACTGTGGGGAATTGACAGAGCTAGATTTAAACCCAGGCCTATCGATCGCTAAGCTTCTTTACTCTCATACAACACATAGGAACTCTCTGACTTCTGTCCTGCTGCGGAGTGGGTCTACCCATCATCCATTTACTTGTCTCTTCTACAAATATTTACTGACCAACTATTATGAGTTCGACAGAATGCTTGAGACTAGGGATATAATGATGATACAAAAATAATTATTTTTGCCCTTACAGACTTCCAAGAACATCCACTCTCCAAGAATGAGGGCCAGGAGATGTTCCTTTTGTTTCAGATAACGGAAAACTATAAAGGGTTTTTACGTAGAAATCTGTATGCACGGACATGTGTTTTGAAATACTATTCTGCTAACAGTGGATTTGTTAGATTTTATATGTGAAGACATAAAGGACAATTAATAAATAATCTAATAAGCAACAATACATCTCATCAGTGTATTATTAGAAATGAACAAAGAGGAACCTGAGCAATAATTGAGTTGAATGACCGGGATTCACGGACTGATTAAATACAGGGCTGGCAGGAGTAATAAGCATCAAAACTGGTCCTGAGGGCTCTAGGTTAGGAGGCTAGATGGGAAATAACATAAATGACAGAGAGGAAGGTCTACAAAAGGAACAGGTTTGTGGTAGAAAATAGAGTTTAGTTTTGAACTTGTTGCATCGAAGATACACGTGGGAAACCAGGTACATTTCCAGCAGGCAGTCAAGAACCTCAGTGTAGAGATCTTGAACAGGGTAAATGTTGAATATAGAGGTTTAGGAATCATCCATGAAAAAGTGCTGACTGAAGCCGCACTAAGAGGTATGATAGTTGAAAGAGAGGGTAAAAGAAGAGGAGCAGAGGCCAAGAGTAACGTGTGAGTTGAACTTAATGTTTAAGAGGCAAGTAAGAGAAGGGGCACTTGCCAAGGAGATTGTGGTAAATGGCAGGAAATGCCCCAGTTCTCCTTCACTCCTCCCTAGGGCTGTGGCCCAGGCCATGTGATCTTGCAGCTCCTCCCATTAAGAGATGGAGTCTATTTCCCCTCATTTGAATCCCGCCTGGCCCTTGGACTTACTTTTGCCAACAGAGTCTGGCGGTATTGATGGTTTGCCAATGAGAGGCATCACATGTGTTCATTCAGAACTCGGAGCAGCCACCGAGTGTCCAAGCCCAGGCTGGCATGTGAGGTGACAGGAGGTCTTCCATAGCAGAGATAGATCATTCTGGTTGAGGCCAACCTGGACCGACCCTCCCCAGCCGAACTGGGAGCTAACCACAGACCCATGAGTGAGCCCAGCTGGGACTAGCACCGCCCAGTTAAACACTGCCCATCTTACCTACCGGTAGAATTGTGAAGGAAATGGTTGTTTTACACCATTTGCACCATTTACAAACTTTTAGGGGAGCCTGTCAATACAGTAAAGACATAACCGATATGGAGGAAGTGAGTCAGCATAAGTTAGGGTCAAGAGGTAAGAAGAACAAGAAATGCAAAATGAGAGGATGGTCAACCGCGTGAACTACGGAATACATTAGGCAGAGAACTGAGTGCTAAGAAGAATCCGTCGTAGAACATAAAGACTTCTAACTCTGGGAAATGAACTAGGGGTGGTGGAAGGGGAGGAGGGCGGGGGGTGGGGGTGAATGGGTGACGGGCACAGAGGGGGACACTTGACGGGATGAGCACTGGGTGTTATTCTGTATGTTGGTAAATTGAACACCAATAAAAATTAATTTATTAAAAAAAAAAAGAAGAAGAATCCGTCGTATTTGGCAAAGAGCAGGACTCCGCTGATCTCTGAAAGAGCAGTTTCAAGAAATGAGGTCAACAGGGAGGGGAGACTGATGACAGGAACAATGAAGATAGAGTGAAGGCTTCATATTCAAGGCAGCAAAGAAAAAGTTCCCTGGCCCAAGAGAAGATTGGATGCAAAAGATGACACTTTCTCAACGCAGTGATCTTTTGTGTCTTCAACTTTAAAACAAGGCAGTTGGACTTGATGCTTGTGAAAAATGAGTCCTTTTCTTATAATCTACCTTACTTGGGAGGTGGAAGGACTGGATGGCTAGTTATGCAGGCTTTGAAATCAAACAGGCTTGTGTGTGATCCCAAATTCTTTCCTCCTGATACCTGTGTATTCTTATTTTAAGATTCTATAGACAAATCCACACTTGCTAATATAAAACAATCATGATCCTGATAATATTCATCATGGTGGTTGACCGTTAGCATTTTAGGAGCCATTCACTTAAATGTTGTAGGAAATGGGCCAGCACCGTGGCTGGCATGGAGTATGTGGTAACCAAATTTGTGAATTCTGTGTCATCACCACCACCACCACCACCACCACCACCACCACCACCACCACCACCAAGACTCAAGCAAGCCCTCCTACAGCGTGGGGTCATATCTGCACTGCCGTCTTGCTGCCTGTTAGTCTCGTTCCCTTTACTAGCAAGGTTTTGTGGGTTTTGTGCAAAGCTGTTGTGCACCGTGCTCTCACATCATCACGTTACAACTTCGGGAACTTCATCCTATGGCTTCCCTTGGCCACCTTCCCTTCTTCCCTGGTTTTATAGGACATGAGATTCAGAGACAGGGACAGCTTAAAGCTGTGAGGGCAGGGATAGACTGTAGTTATCCATCACAGAGGAAACAAATACTAACCAAAAAGCTACAGACATCTGAAGCCACTCAGTGCAGGGACAGAATGCAAATCTCCACCTGTTAATCATACTATCATGTCTCTGCACAGGATAGTAAATGCTGTGCCTAATGATGACTGGGCTTAACCAATCAAATTATATATTTTTTCTATAAATTCTGTTTGCTAAGGTAGAGACTTTTTTAAGGCTAAGGTGGAGCAACAAAATACGTTCTTTTGAGTTGGGTCTAAGAAGTCAATACAGTGCAGAAGGCAGACGAGTGGAGCTGTTCTTGATGTGAGAAGGGGCGATTAAAACCCCAAATACACCCACTACCCTGGAGGGTCTTCCAGAACTGTGGGTGGGCCCTTAGAAAGTGATGCAAAGCATGGGATTAATTTTTTTTTTTCAGAAAAGGCATATCAAAAATATCAAAAATATAGTTTTGGTGCATTAAGAGGTAAATTATCTGGGGAAAAAAATCACTCATATAGAAAATTGCAGTCCTTCACAGTTCTAGATAAATAAGGTTGGACTCCTTTTCTTAAGTAAGAAATCCTCTTAAATGTCATTTTTTTAAATAGAAGAAGTCTATTGACATTCACAGATGTATGACTTTCATGGGAAAACCTCAAATAAAAGTCCTTTATTTCCACCTCATAAACCACTCCTTCTGTGCATAGCATGTCCCCACCTAAGAAGTATGCATTACCAGTCTCTTGAAACACACTGCCAGCTAATATCACAACATCTTCCCCTAGTTACTAGCTTTCAAATGTCTCCTTCCCCTGCCCCGCCCCATGAACTCAAATCCAAATCTAATAAACTTTTGGTTTCCAGCGAAGAATAAAGAATTAAATAGTGAACTAAAAGTTACAAATTAAAATTAAGAGTGATACCAGTGTGGACGAAAAGAAAACTTTGATAGATACATACCTCAGGGCTTTCAAAGAACTCCAGTCAGTCAGCGTGACACATATATAAGTTTTACAAACATAATTTCTTTTTATTTTACTACCTAAGAGCATTAGAATATACTTTCTTGACTGTAATAATTGCTTGCAGTTAATTACAAATGAAACAGAAGTGCTGGTAATATTGGAGACTTGTACTCTGCATAAAACTGGAAATTACTGCTATTACTCTTGGTTGCTAGAGAATATTAGGTCATAGATGCTAATTAGCAGTTCATAGCCCTCCTACAGGGGGGAAATCTCATTACTGCATGAAACTGTCTTGCTAGCCAAACGTACCACTCGTGGCACTCTGACCATTTTTGTTTGAGCAATTATAAGGTATAATAAAACTAAAGATTTGCTCTTTCTTTCTTTCTTTCTTTCTTTCTTTCTTTCTTTCTTTCTTTCTTTTTTCTTTCTTTCTTTCTTTCTTTCTTTCTTTTCTTTCTTTCTTCTTTCTTTTCTTTTTTTTTTCTGTGAGAAGGAAACCACAAAGACTAACCTCATAGTCTTGTATTTGCTTACTGCTTCTAGAAGAACAATTGTATCACATTTTGAGCTTCATAGTCAACACACAGGGACCGATTAAAAAGAAAAAGACAAAAGTTTTAATCGACACAAGGCAGAAACAAGATCTCCCATGAAATACCTGTACCCAAAACAAAACAAAAACAAAATTGGAGAACAAAATTATATATGGGATGGGAGGGAAATGAGAATGCTTCCAGGACCTTTGAGATGTGTAATTTATCATACACACACACACACACACACACACACACACAACTAGCCCTGATGAAAGTTGTACATATACACATATATAACCTTTTAAAGTTATTTCGTATATATGTACATGTGTACATGCCCATATATATGTACATGTATGTGGAGCTATATATATCCACACACACACGCATATATATATATATATATATATATATATATATATGGAGAAAGAGAGAGTCATTTTTATAGTCTTTTTTAATACAGCCAGACCTCTCAAGCAAGAGACATTTCTCTGGCTTATCCTGGATATTTTTTTTTTCCTCAAAGAGAACTTTTAATGCTTTGATTTATTGAAATATTTCCATCTCCCACAATACATATATATTTTTACAAAGCACAGAACCATTTGGAGAAAGGGTATATTCAAAGAAAGAAGAACATGTTAAAACTCCGATCAGAGTTTAGTTATTTGTACTAAGGCAAAAGAATTTAGATAATGCATAAATCCTAGCTGCTTAGTCAAATTAGGATTTATATTGAAATATAAACTATACTTGTAATGAAAAAAAAAATACTGAATGCTTTGTGTTTCTATTATGGGACACACGTACGTGCCCATGCATGCACACGAACACTAGTGGCTTGGATATTCCTTAATGAGTTAGACAAACCTAGGAATAAATCAGAGCCGCGAGAATATACGAGTTCTTTATGTTAAAAGAGGCATATTCATTTCTTCTCAGTGTAATGACATATCCCACTATTAATTGGGCTCTTTTCTCTTCCCAGAAATGGTACATCCATTTTCACCTGTGGAAACAGAATTAATTAAAGGAGCGATAACTTGTAAAAAGGGGAAGAGTGAATCTTTCTTCTTTGTATGGCAACAGAGGGTCCGTGTGATACGTGATGCCTTGCCCTCCTCCCAAGCTCTTGTTGAGCCTTGATGTAGGCCAGCATCAGCTAAAAATGAACTCCAAGTTCACTTAAACTCGAAAAGAAAATTGAAAGCCTGGTGAGAAATAGTGGGAGAAACAGGCTAACTTGGAAGTTGGGAGGGGAGGAAGAGCTAACGGTGTCCAGTTTTAATTACAAACTTCAAGAGGATGACCTTCTCTGGTTCTCAAACTGCATCAGACCTATATGATAGGCAGTCTCCATTCCAAATTCTCTGACCCGTTGGGCCCATGAAAGCACTGTACTTGCCCCAGGAGAGGCTACTATTTTTACACTTGAATATGTGACACCATTGCCATGATACGTGTGGTACCTACTGATAAAATAATGGCACATTGACCTTTCCTTTTGTTTTCTTTCACAGGTATCCCTGTTCATTGACAAAAAAAAAAAAATCCTTAGGAAATTCAGGAAAGATGAAAATGCCTCAAGTTCCATAACAGGGATAATCATACAATACTTTATAAACATCTATCTGCCTCTATCTATCTATCTATCTATCTATCTATCTATCTATCTATCTATCTATCATCTATCTATCATCTATCTATCATCTATTATCTATCTATCTTCTATCTAAAAACAGCTACGGCAACACCTTATACTTATAGGGTAATACTTGGGCACTTTCAGATTTTGATAGTCACAATAATTCAGAGAAGAACCCTGTAAGATTGTGTGTCAGTGTGTGTGTGTGCATGTGTGTGCATGTATCTTATTTATCATCTGACTCTACCAATTGTCCCACCTGTTCGGTCTAAAGCAAAGGTTAATTACATTTCTGTGGAGCTATCCAGCAGAAGGCTACTCCCCCCCCCCACTAAATTATAACAAGAGTAAATTAGAGGTTTTCAGAACTTCACGGTTTTGATTGATGAATTCATTAATTCACCTTTTCAAAGTGAGGACTCACGGTTTAAATATTTTATGTACAATTTGCATGTTGGCATTTTTAAAGGGGTTTAAAAAAAAAAAGTGAAAAGCCAGCTGGTCACCTTGGAGGTGTAGGAGAGCAGGGCGTCATTTCTGTCTTTCTGTCTCCTAAAAAAGAGTCTGCCTTAGTATTTCTATAATCTCCTTATTTTATGACTTTAGGAGAGGAACAACCATGTTCAATGAGATATTAGTTTCATTTCCCAAAGTGAAATTCTCTTTGTTATCAGGTTAAATGTGGAGACCATTCAACAGAGATTTGGCTGGTGGGTCACCCCGTGAATCGACATCAGCTAATGCGTGGTCATGGCACGGCCATTCCCCATGTGAAACCCCTTCATCCAAGTTTTATGCACCTTCACATATTCTGCATCCGGTCAGTGATGTGTAGGTCTCTCCCAAGACGAGTGAGCATGGGCCTCCCAAGACGAGTGAGCATGGGCCTGTAAACTTTGCTTAGACCAGACAGAGGCCTTCAGTCCATTGAGCAAATTATTTCTGAGTTAAGGACACAAACATCACCCAAATAGATAATGTCACATTGGAAAACTCGATTCTAGAAGCCGTACCCTTGTTTTTTCTCTTGTCAAAGCTTCCAGCGAAATATCACACTTCTTCCTGCCTCTCCCCGAATACCCATTAACTTACGGTGGCTACTTTTGAAGAAACAAAGCATTCATAAAAGATTTGTTCAGTCTCCCTGTCCCCCATCCAGTTGGCTTATTTATTTATTTATTTATTTATTTATTTATTTATTTATTTTCATTTTTAGATTTTATTTATTTATTCATGAGAGACACAGAGAGAGAGAGAGAGAGAGAGAGAGAGAGGCAGATACACAAGCAGAGGGAGAAGTAGGCTCCAAGCTGGGAGCTCAACGTGTGACTCGATCTGGGGACTCCAGGATCACGCCCTGGGCCAAAGGCAGGCGCCGACCCACTGAGCCACCCAGGGATCCCCCAGTTGACAATTAAAAAGGCTGATTTCAAAAAAAAAAAAAAAAAAAGAAAAGAAATAAAGATGGACAATCAATATGATTAGGTTACGGTAAAGGACTATTATTTACTATTAATGGATAGTAAATAGCAAAATGACCACGTCGTCTTTCCTCTAAAATCATAGGAGGTAAAGATAAATGGGTGTGCGGATACCGATCTCGGCATATTGCAGGATAAGTCACACAAAGCAGGCTTTCTTTAAAAACATCTTAACAATAAAAGAGGAGTCTTATGTTTAATGCCCCACCTGCTTAATGCAACCGCAACCCAAATTGGTTCACACATGCAGAATATTAAGCAGGGATCTAATATAATGACTGAGGGTTTTCAAGACACCGAAGGAAGAATTGTTAATGATATATGGAGTTTCATCCTTATTAAAATCTGAGACAATATTTATGCCTCTCCCTCTTGGTGAGTCCATCCTATTGCTGCACACAACGGCGCCTTCCTGGCCTCATTCTCGGTCCTTAATTTGTACTTGAAAAATATGTACGTGGAGCCAGATGATGCCAGTGCCTCAGGTAACTCTGTGATAAATTAGGCACTTGAGAAAACAGGATTAACTCTTTCCCTGAGAGTTCTGCACCGAGGCCCACTCCACTCTCCATGAATGCGGTATCCTGAAGATCTAGCCCTGTCTAAAAGGCAATTAGAATTTACTGCTGCTTTCCATTCAGCGCGGCCTTTCTAAGGCTTACAAAGATGCTTTTACTCACAAAAACTTCTTTCCAGATAACTCTTCAGGAATTTGTCTGCTGGGAAAAGCTACATACATCTTTGTTGTTGTTGTTGTTTTAAATATTTTATTTGAGACACAGAGAGAGGCAGAGACATAGAGGGAGAAGCAGGCTCCCTGTGGGGAGCCTGATGTGGGACTCGATCCTGGGACCCCCGGGTCATGACCTGAGCCGCAAGCAGATGATCAACCACTGAGCCACCCAAGCTACGTATTTCTAAAATGAAGAATATCCTCCGGTGTCCTGGGTAAGGGGAGGAACAACACTACTTCACAAATGAGCCCCATCCTCAATGTTAATTCGCCAATGAGGGACCAGGAGGCTGATTGCTGACTGTCCAGTGGAGTGTTTGGAGCTGAGTCTTACCTGCCTCACCCATGGGGCCGATTTTTAATTTTAATTCAGAAAAAAATAAAATAAAATTACTGTGTCGTTGAAAATGTTTCACCTCTATTTGTTTCAAAGACTGGAGACAGTCTGGTCTTTCATGTTCTCTCTTTGGATCAAATGACGGACTTGACAAAGTCAGCGTCCTGTAGACCTAATCTAAACTGCTTGTAACCTCCAGTGTGTTTGAGTCACACTTTTCATACTCTCATTTTGGCAGGATACTTCAAGGGATTAAGAGGCTCAAAACAACGGTGAACAAATCGGCAGTAATCACAACACGATGGCCATTACAGCCCAACGATATCACAGAGGGTCTACAAAAGCATCCTAATTGCACACTTCATTTGGCTACCCTTCGCATCATGCTGAGTTTTTGAGCCGGACCATCTTTAGCCCTGACTGTTTAAAGTACTCACGAAGCAAAGTTCTTTCATGCGCCAGCAAACGCAGCAAACCCTATTTCCCTCTACCTTTTCCACCTTCCAATAGCAGCTTCTCTAACAGGTATGTCAGCGAGGGTGTAGCAAAGACAAGCCCAGCCCATCAAGCCACATTCTGTTGTTCCCTGCAAGTGGTAGAGGAGCGAACACTACACCATAGCTCTCCAGGCGACTCTCGGACCCAGTCAACCCATTGAGAAATCTTTATAGTCTTAAGTTTGAACACTAAGCTTTGACTTTACACATCTTTGTTTTAATGCAGGGTCGGGGGAAGGTGGTGGGTGAGAATGGAGTCCTAAAAAGTGTTTCCTGAGATGTTGAAATTTGGGCAGGTAATTTTTTTTCCGCTTACCAACATCTTACCATTTGGGCTTCCTTTCCTACTTCTCCGATGGTGTATACACCATCTCCCTGCTTTTTCATTCATGTCAAGTTTTTATTTCTTATAGCACTTCTGTAGGCTAATAATCATGTGTTGTATTTATTCCCGTATGCTCCCTTTTTAACTTAGTCTAATTTGTCCTCCTTTTGTTGCCATGAACATCTGCCCCCTCACAGACTGTTGAATCCATTTAAAATAAGATAATCTGCCAAGTGCAAGTAAATATGTGCCACTACACACACACCCTGCAAAAAAGAAATGCTTTTCCCCCAATTTTTTCAACATGATGGCTACCAAACTAACATATATATATATATATATATATATATATATATATATATATATATTTTAGTTCAAGGGTGATAAGTTAATTCAAGGGTGAAAAGATGATTTGTTCTGGTAGCCACATCTGGCTTTTCTTGGAGTTTCTTTTCTGCTCAGAATAAAACTGAATGGTCTTTGGTGTGAGATATAAATCAAACTTGTATGTTTCCCAAACCCAAGTAATACTGCCCAATCCATGATTTCCTACATGACTAAAGGATGAAATTTTAGCATGGAGTCATAAGACACAGGTTACAAATTCAACATATATCTCAGTAAATATTTCTTATAGTAGAGACATGATATAATGCATTTCTAAGACAGAAGAAAATATAAAATGAAACGTGTTGTTTAAAAAGCAGCGTTCCAAATATAGGTGTGTGGAATTTCAGTGGAAAACATTTAACAAACCTTCCATTTAAAACATTTTCAAATGGTCTATGGATCTGGATATTGACAAACAAAGTGTGGTCAAAATTTCTCAAGGCTGAAAATGGGCCTTGGTGTGGCAACACAGGACAAAATATAGGATACTATCTGAAGTCTTCTGAATTTTAATCACAACAGTGACATGTTAGTAACTTCTTACTATGGGCAACTTACAAAATTCATAGAAGCTTACGGTTCCCATCTGCAAAATTTTGGTAATAATAGCTGAAGATGAAAGTGATCTAATGCACACGAACAGCCTTTAAAACTACAGCAAGCTAGGCAAATACAAAGCATTACTATTATTCAGCAATAAAAATTAATGTACATCAAAAATACTCATGGGGGTTTATATTTCAGTAACACTAACTCTATTATAATACTGATTCCTTTTAAAGACATAGTTTGGACATGTTTATAAGAAGTCTCATTTTATTTGATAACATTGCCCTTTCATAGCATTGTAAAATGTTTTATTCACTTGAATTACCTTCCAAATGGTCATATATCTATTAAAAAAAAAAGAAAGTGTGTCTGAAAAGTGTATATGCACATATCCCCCAAAGTTCTATACATTTAAAATGTGATTGTTTTGAAAACTACAACTACATTCAAAATTTTGGTTTGTAGCTTCAATTCTTGTCGTTCTAAGTGGTAATATAAATGATTTCTTCTTACCTTTTATCTGATGAATAATTCTGGATACCAGAAACAAAAAATGTAGCTGGATATAATTATTTGCTGTAGTTGTACGTTCTACAAAGTCCCTGCAATCACAGAATTAGCAAATGCTGGACCACTGCTGATAGGGCAAGATTCCTTCAAGCCTCTGCTCATGTTTTCATCAATCAATCAATACATAATCTCATTTGAGGTTTCTCTTTAAAGACACTTTACTTAATATATATATTTCAATTCATTAACCCCTGCTTAAACCAAACTTTTCTAAAATACCTATTTTCTTCATAAGGCACAACACTATCTTCTTGTGCTTAACAATGATAGACAACAATACTTCAGCACTATGCTTGGGGGGACTATTTTAAACAGCAAAACCACCGACAAAAAAACACAAAAATGAATAAATTTGGTACTCAATAGCCTGCAAAAAGGACACTTGTATACACTATGATGGCTGAAGTAGGAAGGCAAAATGTTGCCTTGCACCATCTTGGCGGGGAATGTGTACAATGGGTGACTCAAAGTTTTCACTGCTCCGCGTGTATCTGAATGACCTCAAAAGTACCACAGGTATTGCTTTGGGAATTACAAATAGATTTTAACAAGTAGGCCAATTGGCAAAAATATGGGATGTCCCAATAGTAATGATTGACTGCACTTTGTCAGGAGTGCACAGAAATCTGAGTTCGGATTACATTTGCGAAATGTTGGTCCATTCTCCCTGGTGTGAGGCTTCTCTTTGGTAAAAGTAGCTGATACTTTCGAGGCTGAGCTGTAAAGCCACTAATCACTGCTTAACCTTTCATGTCTTTTCCCCCCTAACTCTTCCACTTAAAAAAAAAAAAAGCAGTTCTACAAATGTGTTTGTTTACAAATTCTTTGTGTGGAACAGCTTCAGTGATTATTTGGGGGACATAATTTAGGACATGTGGGAGTAAATCTGTGTAAACAAATTCCTTTTGATCCCTCTCCCTCACCCCCCAATTCTCCAAAGCAATGGTGCTTTCTCATTTATAGTGCAAAAAACTAGAGTATTTCAATCAAACGGTACTAACCTGAGAAATGTTTGCATTACCAGTTCAGCTGCTGCCATGACCTTTTGGAATAAAGATGAATCTGACCCACTCTGGCTTTCATCCTGGTAAGCTACTGTCATTACAATGGAAAAGTTCAATTTTTTATCCTGTGGGCTGTATCTCTTTTATTTTTCTACCATCTTCTCTGAGAAAAATTCTGGGTTCAGTACTTACCCAAAGATGAAGGCCAAGCTACAATTACCCCTGCAGTGCCCTGGCCACTTCAATGACTTCATCTCCAACAACCAGGTCAGTGAGAAAAGAAGACTAAATAAATGCAGAAAGGGAACAGAACCTCCCTGAATCCCATGGCAGATCCCGTTTGTTAAAAACCCCATTAGAACCATCACCTATTAAGCCTGTTCTTAAGATTGCTCTTTAGTATTTTATGAATTGATCCCTCAAGTTCCAGAAATATTCTGTAGCGTGATTATTCTCTGGATTCTAGGAGATATTATAATATAGAACAAATATATATTTAGTAATACATAATAAATATATATTTAATAATATATAATAAATATATATAAAGTATACATATTTAAATATACAGAATCAGGACACTGAAACTTAAATTGTGCCTTTGTATGAATTTATGAGGTTGGGCAAGTCAATCTTCTGAGCTTTATTTTCCTTATCTGTTAAATACAGACAGTAAGAGTCACTTCAAAGGATAATAAACACAAGGGTCTAATGAGATAACAAATGTGAAAGTGTTTTGCAAACAGTCAAAAGCTATAGGAAAAGGATCTTGCCTATATCATAAGCCAATGTAAATGTAGTGACTACACAGCAATATCCTTATTTCTAAAATAAGCTCTTTAAACACCATAAAACCAGCAGCTCCTTCTGAGCCAGAACTAATAATTTTGCTATTTTTGTTCTCTATCAGAAAATAAATGTTACAGATGGGTTCCAGAAACCAACCCTTGAGTTTGAGATTTTCTTGAAAGTTCCACCTCTGTCTTAGGGGAACACGTCATCATGAATAGCCTTTTATTTCCCAGGGCAAACAAACCTTATAAATGTGCTTCCAGGTCCTCAAAGAAGAAAAACTTGCGCATCACACAGTCTGTGTGAAGGTTGGGGGGTTATGACTTGGTCAAACCAATAGCCACACCCTCCGAAGTGTGAGTGCAAGAATATGCTTAATTCAATTACACAGCATATCAACAATTAAGAGAGAAAGAAAATACTGCCCTGGTTTACTTCTAGATTTACTCACATGATTAATGCTGATCAAAGTGATCAGATAATTACCAATTTGCTCAATTTTTAAGTTAGTTTTCTGTTTTAATTGAGAAGTCTGCTTCAGATTTGTCTGAAAGCATTTGTTTTGGAGTTTTGTTTTGTTTTGTTTTTATTTATTTTATTTTATTTATTTTATTTTTTTTATTTATGATAGTCACACACACACAGAGAGAGAGAGAGGCAGAGACATAGGCAGAGGGAGAAGCAGGCTGCATGCACCGGGAGCCCGACATGGGATTCGATCCCGGGTCTCCAGGATCGCGCCCTGGGCCAAAGGCAGGCGCCAAACAGCTGCGCCACCCAGGGATCCCTGTTTTTATTTTTTTTATTGGAGTTTGATTTGCCAACATATAGCATAACACCCAGTGCTCATCCCGCCAAGTGTCCTCCTCAGTGCCCGTCACCCCTTCACCCCAGCCCCCCGCCTACCTCCCCTTCCACTACACCTTGTTCATTTCCCAGAGTTAAGAGTCTCTCATGTTTTGTCACCCTCACTGATATTTTCACTCATTTTCTCTCCTTTCCCTTTCTTCCCTTTCACTAATTTTTATGTTCCCCAAATGAATGAGACCATATAATGTTTGTCCTTTTCTGATTGACCTATTTCACCCAGCAAAATACCCTCCAGGTCCATCCACATCGAAGCAAATGGTGGCTATTTGTCGGAGTTTTGTTTTCTAGATGGATTGTTTTACCCTCTTTTGCAAAGTCCATTGACATCCAACATGTAAGACTTTTCATGAAGCCACACTGTACATGTGAAAGTCTTCTCAGAACAGCCAAGTCAAATGAAGACACTCACGTCCCACAAATTCCTGTTTAGCAGTTGTTTCCCCCTATGGTATTCACTCAAGTCCATCATCCACAAACTAACTTTAAAATTTGATCAATATATACTTGCTTAGGATCTGTGGGTTTGTTTTTTTTTATGAGTAATGCTTAAGCCAATTTAGCTTGCAAGCTTAGAGTGGACTCTGTCTGATACATTGTGGCTTATTCAATAAACATTTAACAGCAACCAAAGAATTGGGCCAATTGACACATCAGCTTGATGGATTTAATGGATGACTGGTACTTTAAAAAATCCTTTAAAGGTAGAGTAAATAAAGCATGAAGCATTTGAATTAACTGTCCTGATATTCCTGAGACTCCACATGCTACTAGACCCAACATACAATGAAAGAATCCGGCCATCCATCTACATAAAGACAGACAGACTTCTGAGGCTTGGTGATTCAGAGCCTTTTCTGCACTAACCCTTACTCTAGTTACCGTTGAGGGAGCTCTCTGGGTGAGAAACGGCTTACTTTAACACTCAATTTGAATGAAGTTAGTGTTGCTTTTCTGTTATTTTGTCTAGAGAGCTACCTTAAAATCTTATCAATTTTACCACCTTTGAGCGTCATGTCCCAATGGGTAGACACAGCCCAGACCCATAAATGTCACCATCATTGTTTGATGAGTAGGCTCTTCATGCTCCACTGGTCATCTACGAGGAGATTAATCCCTTCCAGGGAGAAAATCAGGTTTCCTCTATAGAAGCAAGGCTTCATGCGTGTAGTAGTTTTCACGAAACTCTTTAATATTCAGGGAAGAGACTTGGTTGATTCCAAAAATCATCTTTGTCCCTTCTTAATTTGGTGGCATGCTTCAATTATACTTTGTAAAATAGGAAGAGATTGTGGAAGGTCCCTTGACAGTAGCAACGTGTCTGAGCATATTTGTCCCAAGGTTCACTAAAATAGACCTGTTTCCAATTCATTGTAAAAGCCCTATGGCCTCTATAAATGTTCTCACTATCCACTTGGTGACTATGACAAGCAGTTGGCTTAGCAGGACATAAGTGAGGTCACTGTGGGATTTGTGGCTTTTGTCCTTTTCTTTATCGAACTGCGGGGGAAAAAAACGGGGAAAAATCAGTATTTACATTTTATTAAAACATTAGTTATCACCCCCCTTTATGAATCAGATTTATTTTCCTTCTGTAATTCAGAGACTGGATCAACAAAAAATTAAGAATGTTGATTTTGTGAGTGAAATGATTTGTGCTTTCCAAGAAAGTTATCAACATTTCGAAGATCCAGAAATCTTCCTCGTCAAATCCAAGACTTGAAGCTTAAGTCGAAACTTTGATTTACTAAAAATAGTGACATCATTTGATTCATCAAAATAACATATCGAATAACCATCAGCAAATATTCCCGAGTACAGACTCTGGGCACAGTGCTATACTGAAGGCCTTCAAAGATACAAAGACACCAAAGACATGTTCTCAATGAGTTGATGATAGAATTAGGGCAATAATGTCTACACAGAAGAAAAAAATTAGGTGACTATTCAAGAAAGAAATAACAGTGCATGGGATGATGAAAATATTTGTTTTAAAAAATAAGGCCAGAGAACTTAAAAATTTAAAATAAGACTCTCTTGTACTAGCAACTGCATGAAGGGAAGAAGAAAAGACCAATGCAGGAGATAAGTTTAAGATAAATTCTCAGCTCTCTAGAATTTCAAGATTATAGGCTTTATTTTATTTTCTGATCCAACCTAAAATCTTTTTTGGAGAATTGTTTTGTGGTCAGTGTTAAGAGTGGGATGTTTAGAGGAGGGTATTTCTGATGCTCAGGGAGGGGAGAGGAGCTTTTGATATTCATAGAGCTATTTGTGAAGGACTGATGGTCCATTACCCAAAGGGCCCACGGAATTTACTCTTGTTCAAAAAGGTTTATCGGGCTTCCACTAGAAAAGGGTAATCGTTAACATAAACACATTTAATTTCTAACTCTGAGGGTATTCTTATTGCCATTTATCAGGGGGAGAAAAGGGTTATGGATTTATGTTAAAAATCTATCGAGATTTAAATGTGGTCCTTGCCCTTCTCTGTTTATTCCTTAGACACTTAAAACTCAAGAAGTGCGAACTTAACTCAAAACATTCCCTCTGTGCTTTTGCTTGTCCCAAAGCCGGAAGGGAGCTGCTAAAAATGCAGCCCTTTCCCTCACCACACACACACACACACACACACACACACACGCAGTCGGCAGTATCTTTAGGCCCCCTTCTGAAGCATCTCCTGCATAGACCACCATCATTTCTCTCATGCTCTTGGCCTGCAGGCTGTCCTGATTTTATTTTCTGAATATCCTCCACACCACCAGTAGAGTTGGATTTCTTTAGTGAAAAATGAACGTGTCTCTACTCTCCTTAAAATTGTCTGATGACCATGAGATGTCAGAAAGTTAGAATCCAATGTGTTTAGCATGATGGTAAAAGTCACCTGCTGTCTGACCCTCTCTTTCCATTTCAGCCTCTTCTCCCTCCATTGTCTTCATCCACCTCCCTTCTGGTCTCCACGGACTACTCCAGTTCTCCAAAACCTGCTGAGGTACACCTGTGTCTCTGTCCGTCATGCTATAATTTCTCCTCATGCTTTAGGACACAGCTCAAACTGTCACGTCCTCCTGTCCACTGTTTTACGCAGGGAGAGTCAGCTGTTTGCTCTTCTGTCCTTCATCATAAAACTTCCACCATGTTATCGGAATTTATCGTGCTCTCTAGATTGTGTGCTCTTCAAGTGCAGAGGCCATGAAGACCATTCATCTTTGACTATCCATCATCTCGAAGTGCTCAATAAATTTTGAGTGGATGACGGAATGAATTTCTTGACTATTTTTCTTACATTGAATGTGAGTTGCTCAGTCATAAACTATATCTTATTTATCTTTGTATTCAAGATGCTGCTTCTAAGAGAGACCAACATTTGCTAAATGCTGAATGTTGAAGGAATAAATTAAAAGTTGTTTGTCTACCTGAAGGTTGACTAAGTTAATAGGGTAATAAATGGTCATAATGTTACCCCCTGGGGCAGTAAGATTTTAAATTATTTTAATATATTTTGTTTTGTAGCATAACTGTGTAATTCATTTGCGAAGATGTTCAATTATTTTAAGTATTTTGTGCTTACCGGCTAAAGTTTCTAGATTGTTACTCAAATATATTGATTTAAATCACTTTTATTATGGAAGATAAAATCGTCAAGATGGCAATATAGGAATTTCTAGTGTTCATCCTCTCAGAAACACCAATTTGAGCAACTATCTGCAAGCAAAAATACCTTCACAAGAAGTAAGTATTCTAGGTGAGGGGCTATAGTACCTGGATACAGCACAGTAATTAGCAAAGATGCACTGAAGAGGGTAGGAAAACAATTTTACGTTACCCCCATTACTCCTCTTTCAAGCAGGAGCAGCCCAGTATGTAGGGAGATACCCTCCCCACGTGAGAAGGAAGGTGAAGTGAATTCCCATCTTCACCATGGACCCCACTCTCAGGCCTGCACCATCACCGGATGTCTCCTGTGAACCCAGGCTCCCATTCACCCCAGACCAGCTCCCAAGGACACCCATACGAGGTCCATGCCAGGAATCTCCCCTCAGTGTGGAGTTGGCTTGGGGATTTTCTCTCTCTCCCTCTGCACCCCCGCACACACACTCAGGCTTTGCACATGCACTCTCTCTCTCTCTCTCTCTCTCTCTCTCAAATAAATAGATCTTAAAAAAAAAATTCAACTTCACTTCTAAGCTGACTCATGTTGGCAGACCTTGGCTACATGAGCTTGTGCACAGGGCTGCCTCACAAGATGGCGTCTGTTTTCCCCAAAAGCAGGCAACCGAAGAGAAAGCAAAGGAGAGAGACCAAGTCTCTGACAAAGAGTTTCCAAGGTGAAAGCCATAGTCTTTTTATTTGGAAAGCAACATCTGAATGTATTTAAAAAAGAAAAAAAAAGGAAAGAAAGAAAGAAAGAAAGAAAGAAAGAAAGAAAGAAGAAATTGATTTTAAAATTGCTCTTATATTCAGCAATTTTGCTAAACTCATCTGTCATTCTCATAATTTATCTGTAGATTCTTTGGATTTTTGACATACATATTATAATATCTATTGATAATAATGACCTTATTTCTTTCTTTCCAAGCCTTATATTTTTCCTATTTTAGTCATAACTGATTAGGCAGGATCTCTTGTTCAATATCAAAAGTTTTATCTTATTTACATTCACACAATTATTAACATATTTTGGTTAAATCAATATCTAACTATTTCCTTTTTTATTTGTCCTGCCTCTTCTATGTACCTTTCCCTCCCCTCCTCCCCCTCACCACCACCACTTTCTTTTGGAATTATTTGCTATATTTAACAATTATTCTTGTTCTACTTCCGTTATTTTATTGCCTTTCATTATTTTATTGTGGTAAAAGCACTTCACATGAGATCTACCCCCTTAACTAATTTTAAAGTGCATAATTTTAAACACATCATAGTTGACTACAGGTATAATGTCGTACAGCTGGTTTGTGCTTCGATTAGTGACTGCCTATGCTCCTCTTCCCCCAGGCCCCTGGAACCACTATTCCATTCTTTGACTCTGGGACTTGACTATTTTCATTGCAAATGCAAAAGGGTGTAGGTGTTTTCCTCACTGTCTACACTGTCTAGACAGTTGTGTGGCTTGGGACAGCTTGGGACAGCTGTGTGGCTCAGCAGTTGAGCATCTGCCTTTGGCTTAGGGCCTGATCCCACATTCCTGGGATGGAGTCCCGCATCGGGCTCCCTGCATGGAGCCTGCTTCTCCCTCTTCCTGTGTCTCTGCCTCCCTTTCTGTGTCTCTCATGAATAAATAAATAAAATCTTTATTTAAAAAAAAAAAGAAGGAAATTTGACAATATGCAGTGACACAAAATGAACCTTGATGTCATCGTGCTAAGCGAAATAAGGCACGAAAGACAAAAATGGCATGATTCAACTTACAGGAGGTATTCACTTCTATTAGATTTTCTTACTCTTTTACTGTTGGTCCTGGAGATGGCCATGTGCACCCTGGGTTTATTCAAAGTGTTGTATAAATTACTGACTTTACCTCTGCCAACATGAGGGCCTTAGGACACTTGAACATATCACTGACCATTGTTTCTGTGTCTTCAAATTATCTGTATATTTTAAACTCTATGGGGCATTATTTGTATCATTTATTATTAAAATCAACATTATGTTAGATTTGCCCGCATATTTACTATATGTTGTCGTGGGTCTTGCTCCTGAATCTACACCTTTTCACCCGGGATTGCTTTCCTTCTGCCTGAAAAACACTCACTAGTAGTATTTTCGTTCAGGTCTGGTAGTGATGAATTTGTACAGGTTTTATTCCTTTAAAAAAAATAGCCTTTATTTTACTATTATTCTTGCAGGAGTTTTCACCTGCTCTGGATTGCTAAGTTGGTAGTTGTTTTCTTTTCTCTAAAGATGTTAGTCTATTTTCACCCAATTTCCACTATTACTTTTCAGAAGATGGTTGTCAGTCTAAATCTTTCTTCTTTTTTGTTTTTGCCCTATCCCTTTTTTTTAGACTTTTTTTTTTTCTGTTGAGTTTTAGTAGTTTTACTATTATCCATCTGGGTGCAATTATATTTTTTTAAATCTTTCTTGGGATTCATGATTCCTCTTGAAAATGTGCCTTGATGTTCTCTTCGGTTTGGGAAAATACTCAACTCTTATCATTTTATCATTGATCACTGATGCTCAATTAGTGAGAAAACTAATTAAATTAGTTTTCTAATTTAAATTTAATTAAAACTAAAACATTAGAAAACTAATGTCTTTTGCTCATCTTTTCTTGTAATTCTCATACCTTTTGTCCATCATACCTTTTCACACTACCCTCCCTGTTTCTTTTCTTTCCCTCTCTTTTAAATTTTAGCTTCTCTTTACTCATCGTTGTTCATTTTGGCTATTTTCTTCTGATCTAGCTTTTGCTTGACTTATTCATTCTTCAATTGTATCCAATATGCTGTTGCTCTGAGTTCTTGATTTCTGTGTTATTTTATAAAAAAAAGTTTCTTGATTTCTGGTTAAGTTCTCCCATAATATCCATTATCTTCTAAGATATATCAAATATAGCTATTCTGAGGTCTTTTTATCTGTAGTCCAGAGTGTTTGTTTCCACGGTCCATTTCCCCTTAGTGTCTTCTTGTCTTTTTGTGTGCCTGGTTATTCTTGGTTGCTTGCTGAATATTGTACAGGGAAAATTATGGAGATACAGTTAGTCCTCCACCAATGTTACCTTTCCCTGGAGATGACATGACTTTTTGCAGGCAGCCATGCACACTAGCAAGATAGGTACATCTTAATCTACTTTTAGGAATTCTGATCATTTCAATCTGAACTTTAATCCCTTTGAAAGACTGTGTGCTTCTGGTTCACCCTTACTCCTTACTACTTTTCGGGTTAAAATACTGGTGTTTTCCCAGCACCACCACCAGCAGCAGCATCTGTGATCTAGCTTTTGTCCTCCTAACTCCACACCACTTTCTGTGAGCATCAAGGCTTCTTGGCGACTGAGCCATCTATTCTGGAACTGACAGAGAAAAAGTTGCCCCAAATGCACCTTTCTTCTCTTTGGATGTCTGTCTTCTTCAAGATTTTACCCTGTAACCCCTCCCATCCTTACTAGCTTCTGGATGCCTCTGAGCCATATATATGTATGTATATGTTCGTATGCGTTTTCCTGGTTGTCCTCAGCAGGAGGCTGCCCGGGTTACCTAATCCTTCATTACCAAAGGGAATATCGAAAAGCCTCCTTAAACTCTGTCACTTTGATCTTTTAAATAATTATGCCAGGGTACAAACATCCAAATAAACATTTCCCCGTCCCAATCACCTTTAGAATTAGCCACATATCCTAGCATTTTACCAGAGGGCAAAGCATTTCAGAAACTCCTTTTAGATCACTGTTTTTAGAGTCACTTTGCAAATTAGCCAAAAGTTAATTTTGTTACCTCTAAACTTTGTTCCTTTCCCCCCAAATGCAACAGCTTGATCACATACCAAATCTTGACCCATAGGCTTATAATGTTTGGCTATTTAGAAAATAATCAAATCCACAGTTTATACACAGAGAGTAACCACTCCTGAGTATTTAAATAAAATATGCTACAGTTTCTGAAGGCACTCCTGAAGGAAAGTCCCAAACATTACTTGGGAAAAAAAAAAAGGCAATTTTACTGGGGGGGGGGGTGGTCAGCAGAGTCTCCCCAATTGTAATTTTGCGAAGAATGTTAAATGTTTGGATAGGTCGGTGTTCTTAGGTTTTAAAAGAAAATTAAAAACCCTTGCTGTGACAGCAGTCAATTTTAGAAAGTTAAAAAAAATCTCTCTTTCACCTTGGAGCCAATAATGTAGAAAGCAATGAGCATCGGTGGCATATTCATTGGCTAACACCTTGGTTACTGAAATATTTCGATTGTCTTTGAAACCCAGCAAATGCCTCTCACCCTTGGGCACCGTCAATTTTGTTCCATGTTCAACATGGTGCCTTGGGGTCGAGAGAGTTCTTCATCCAGAAGCTGCAGATTGCCGCAGACATATGGCAGCGCGCAGTAGAGCATCCCTCACATTTGGAGAAAGAGGCTTTCTCGCCTATTACCAGTAAGGCCCTCGGTGCCCCACTGCATTAGCATTCATCCCCGTTTGGATCTCTTCTCTGATCGGCCTCACATGGGTTGATTAACTTTGATTAAAGCTAAGTCTGGTCAAGTTCGACGTAACATGAAAAATGCTCGTAGGCCTCTGTGGTCTCTTAATCTCCTTAGCACGGCTTCCTGGAAGGGAGTCCACTGTGTTTCTGGAACATCAACAGTTCCACTTGGAACCAGCCGCAGTTTCGGGAGGGAAGGCACACGAGGAAAATCCGCCTTCCCGGGGTGCGTCCCTGAGCCCGTGGCCTGCACCCCGGGGGTGCGGTGAGGCCCGAGGCAGATGTTCCTGGGCAAGAGCATTCTGAGCGGGGCAGCTGTGCACACAGAAGGCAGTTTAAATTTCCAGTGTATCCTCCACAGCCCCTCTTGGACTCTAATCTCCAATTTTCTCCATCCCATAGCCCTTGGAACATTTTAGAGTCAATTTTTAAAAACTGAATTTAGTGGCCTCTGGAGGTTCCCCAACACAGGTGCTAAAAGCCAGCCAACTCGACTGTGGCTGAGGCCCGGCTCGGGCTGCAGCAGAGCTGGGGGGAACATAAATAAATAGATGAATAGATAAATAGATAAATAAATAAATAAATAAATAAATAAATAAATAAATAAGGATTTCCTCTTTCCTGAGACAAGGCTTTTTCAGAGGGGTAATGCCTGCTTTCCTTCTGGAACCTGGTTGCCCAAGGCTCTTTGCAGAGAGAAAAGGGGACTTCAAGTACTTGGACCCGTCTACACTTGTACTTCTCCAGAAAATAAAACACTTCTTCAAAAACTTGAAGCTGGCACACACTCCTCGGTGGCCCTCGCGGAAAACGCCTTATGGAAGTGGATCTTCATTTTCGGCTTGGATTACCTGGTTTCTCTGGCCACGGGGATCAGATGAGCTGAGTCGTTGCCAAATCTACACTTGATTTTTTTTTCTTTCTTTCCTCTTCTCCTTGAACATGTCCTTAAGCTTACTCAGGGAATCTCTGGCATGTCCAGTGCACGAAGGCCCGTGATGGGCCCCAGGTCCTGAGGCCTCGTAGCCCGACCCTCAGCAGGCAGAAGGAGGGGCGAGCAGGAGGACACACAGGGACGCGCCCCCCGAGTTCGAGGCTAGACTCCCACCACCTGTGTGTGGTCTGCAAAGGCCTCGGCAGTTTGCAGCGAGCACTCCGGGGGGTGCGGGCTAGGGCTGCAGGACAAGGGGACATGAGCCTGCGCAGCCCTGTTCAAGGGGCCACTCCACTGATCTCCCCCCCGCCCCCCCATTCAGGCTGGTGTGACTTCACCGTGCACCACTGCTGGTCTGGCCCAGTGGCCGTTTTTGCAGGGTTTTCAGGAGTAGGCAAAGGTCACAGGGGTCGAAGGGCCCTGCAGCTGCTCTGAGGACCCCGCACCCTGGTGGCCTTGCACAATACAAGCTGATTTCTTGCTCACCTGGGGGTCCAGGACTGGTCCGCAGCACACCCTGCCTCTGCTCCTTCTGTTCCAGCCTCGGGGCCCCCACTACTGTCCCTACAGGCCCAAGGCAGCTGGGGGGTGGTGGAGGGCAGCCAGGGCCTGGGCGCAGCGCACATCACCTCTGCCCACAGCGGCTCTGCCCCAGGAAGGACTGGGACCTGCGGCCTGGCTGTGTGCGCTGGAAGGAAAAGGTGAACAACTGGTGACCAACTAGCAAGCTCTGCTGTAAACCAAAAAAGGGGGGTGGGCAGGGACCCCTGGTTGGCTCAGTGCTTGAGTGAGGTTATGACCCCAGGGTTCTGGGATCGAGTCCTGCATGGGGCTCCCTGCATGGAGCCTGTTTCTCCCTCTGCCTGGGTCTTTGTCTCTCTCTCTCTGTGTCTCTCATGAATAAATAAATAAAATATTAAAAATAAGGGGGGGGCAGGGACGAGCTGGAGAAGAGGGATAGGGGGACTTGTTCTTTGCTGCACAAAACAGGAACTTTATCACTCAGCTCTTCTGCAAAGATCTCAGGAAAGGCAGCTGGTGCCTTAAGCAGAAGGCTCGGAGGGGGCCCCCCAGGGGTGGCTGCATAGGGGAGCATCAGCCTTGGGCTCAGGTAGGGGGCGGGGGGGCAGGGTCAGGGGATGGAGCCCACATCAGTCTGCTCCTCCCTCCTCCCCTGCCACTCCCTGAGAACCGGTGCTGCTCCCTGTTCAGCTTGCTCTTTCTGTTTCCATCTAGTAAATAAATAAAATCTAAAAAAAAAAAAAAAAAAGAAAGAAAGAAAAAAAGGAGAGGAAGAAGGAAGAGGAGAAAACTGGAGATTCCGAGACCCTAAAAGCGCAGGGCACATAACAAAGGGCCAGGGAACGCAGAAGTCCAAGTGCCTGCATTTAGTCCTGGTGCTCAGAGCCTTGGGACGTGATTCTGTGATCCTGTAAAACGAAAGCAAGCTTTTTTTCTTTTCTTTTCTTTTTTTTTTTTTTTGTAAGTGGAAAGCCTCATTATCCTTGAGGTGAGTCAGGCAAGGAAACGAAGGGAAGAAGCGTCTATTTTTGGGTTGTGAGCGCAGCTGAGGAGCGCGAGCCGCCTGCCAGGGACTCGCAGCTGCAGGCGCGGCTGTCCACCCACCTGCAGGCCGCGCCGCCCGCAGGGGCCTCCTTCCTTCCTTCCTTCCTTCCTTTTTTTTTTCTTTTTTTTAAGATTTTATTTATTTATTAATGTTAGAGACACACACACACACACAGAGAGAGAGAGAGAGAGAGAGAGAGAGAGACAGGCAGAGGGAGAAGCAGGCTCCATGCAGGGATGTAGGCCTCGATCCTGGGTCTCCAGGGTCACGCCCTGGGCCCAAGGCAGGTGCCAAAGCTCTGAGCCACCGGGGCTGCCCCTGGGCCTCCTTTCTGAGCGACTCCAGAAGCAGCCCCGACCCCGACAGCATTTCCCAAAGGGTGAAGCAGCCCTCCTATGATTGCAGTAAATAAAATATTCTGGGCAGGAGAAGCTCTCACCTACATGAAAGCGACTTGAGCCACTTTGCCAAATGTGACTCTTGTATGGTCACTGGGCCTTAGGAGAGCCGAGAGCTGTGCCCCCCTCTAGGCCGAGCGCGGTGGTCCTTGGAAACCACATCCTATCTAAATACTTCCGAGGCTTACGAGGAGGACAGTTGCCAGGTACAGTAAACACTGGATTAGAGTGATATTACCAAGCGCTCTTTTATGAGCCCATTTAAAACAGTCACCTGGCAACCAGCTTGCTTTTGTCCAAATGGATTACAGAGCCATAATTTGCACTCAGAATTTCCAAATAAGTTTCTTAAAAACAAAAGGCACCTCCAAGTAAATATTTAAATGGGCACACACTTGGAACCTGTTCAAAGAGGACCGTGCCATCCCACAAGGAACTATGTTGTTCTGGAAAAGAAAAAAAAAAACAAAACTCTTGCCAGAATGTGTCCAGTTAAGCAATTCAAAATGAAACAGGGAATACGATTAATGGATTTTTATGGACTGGGTGGTGGTGGTGGTGGTGGTTTCCAAAACTTAAGATAAATAAATAAATAAATAAATAAATAAATAAATAAATAAATAGAAAGAAAGAAAGAAAGAAAGAAAGAAAGAAAGAAGAAAGAAAGAAAGAAAGAAAGAAAGAAAGAAAGAAAGAAAGAAAGAAAGAAAGACTGAGCTGTTTGGATACATTAGGGAATGAAGAGACCAACAGGCACCCACTGTTGGGGTTAGTTGGGTGAGTTGGGAGAAGCAGAAGGTCAGACTCCCTCATGAGGATCCATGCGGACCATTCACTCACTGGTAGGGGATGAGCACGTCATCTACGTCTGGTGCTCGGTGGGCCCTGGAGATATTAATGGTAAACCAAGGAGATATCGGACTTGACTCCTGAAGCTTAGCAATCAGGCATTGACAGTGGATGACATTGTCCCACCGGGGGAGGATGGTATATTCTGGGAGCTTGTATCTGCTCAGGCTGTGGCATCAGAAAAGATGCTCCAGAAAAAGTGACTTTCAAGCTGAATCCTGAAAGATCAGTCAACGCCAGATCGGAGAAAGAAGATAGGAGGGGCTGGTGTTGGGAGAGAATTCTTCAAGATTCTACAGCTTGTGCAGAAAGACCTCAAAGCCAGAGGGACCACGGCGAGTTACAGGAATTCAAAGAAGTGTGAACATGTGGAAAATCGTGGTCAGGGGCTGGAGTGGCCGGAGCGGGGGCTGCAGACATGGGCAGTGGGTAGATCAGAGGAGGAGCGTTGGACATTTGGGATGGAAACCAAAAACACGTGCCCCAGTGACACCTGTAACAATGACATAATATTTATCCCCCCACCTTTCAGTGGCCAAAGAATGTCGTATCTTCACAAGAAATGCAAGGTAAAACTTTCGGGCAGATGCACACAGCAAGTGCAACTTAAAACTAAAATCACTTTCCTAGTAAAATCCAAGGGAAGGCTTTTGCCAGGAGATTAGACCCTTGTTGGAAATTGTGGCTGGTCCCAACAAACAACGGGTACTGACGAGTATCTGCTACTTTTCTGTCGTGTACTGGTCAGGCAACTGGGAATAACAAAATTTGCTGAATCAATCAGTGAAAGACATTTCGGACAAAAGCATTTCTCTTTAAGACACTTAGTTGTAGAAATAAATCCAGACACCACGAAGCAACTGGGGATAACTGAATGTTATGCTGGGCAGCGTGATCGGAATCCAGGAAAAGAAATGATCCAGAGGATAGAATCTTCTTGGAGAAGCTGATGCTGGAAGTGGGCCTTGAGGTGTGGATGCGCAATAGAAATGGAAGAGGAGTCAAGGTCATGAGAGAGTGTGAGCAGAAGCCATAAACAGGGCAGAGGAACCCAGGTGAGCGGCCATGGAGGCAGAGAGTGCTTATGTCAATTAGACCTGGAGCCAATCAGATTTCGGACGCTCAACGATACCCTGGGTGCCTTCCCCCAGACCGGGGAATAAGGAGCATCAAACCAGGAGGTCCCCGTCCTCAAGGAGAAGGTGCTCTACCTGAGGTGCATAAACATGCAAAAATAAACAGAGAACCTCATAAAGCAGACATATGCAGGAAGGCTCCAGAGACAGCAGGTGCTTGGCAGGAAAGACTCAACACTAAAAGTAAATTTTTCATACTGCACAGTTTGAGCTTGAAAGATCCTTTGCAGTTGCTTTGGCCGCAGGGGGAGAAAAGGGACTTTACAATGACTTATGTGTTTTCAGCATGTTTGAGGCGTTCGTGCATAATCGAACATGTCCTACATGGAAGTGTACCCATGGTTACGATGTTTTAGGTGCTAGCTTTTGCTTGCTTCGTTGTTTTTCTTTCTTTCTTTTTTATATATATATATATAAGGCTTAAAGAATCCTTTTGGCTCAATCTTCTTCTATTTATTTAAGTCAGGAACTTTCTGGGCCAGAAGGATGGTATCTGTCCTTGGCGGCACTTGGCCTAAACTCTCGGTTGCGAGATCCGACACGGGTACACTTATGCGAGGTTGTCTCTACGGGCCTGAGATGCTGGGGAAAGAAAGC
Organism: Nyctereutes procyonoides; assembly: GCF_905146905.1. Classification (NCBI taxonomy): domain Eukaryota; kingdom Metazoa; phylum Chordata; class Mammalia; order Carnivora; family Canidae; genus Nyctereutes; species Nyctereutes procyonoides. Next base: position 8,725,353 of record NW_026575137.1, read on the forward strand.
TTTCCCGCTATCCCAGGCAATGAGAGTAACTGAGTTAATTACAGGAGACGTGTATGGTTCTTAAGAGCGTAGTGCTCTAGGCAAGTCTGTCTCACAGGGCACAGGGTTAATTGGTGTTTATTAAGTAGTTCAAAGATTAGGAAAAAAAAAGGAAAAAGAGGACCAAGTAGCAGCAGGGTGGGGAGGTGGACGTTCTCCTTTTTCTGGTTCCCACTTTCCTTCTGGCCTCCAGGGTCTCCAACAACCTTCTACCCCCCTGCGTCTTTGGCTACATCTGGAATCCCTTACCTTCCGTGACCCCTTCCCGTCTGTTTCTAGACTCGACTTCAGCAAAAGACATGGAGTGGTTGGACTCTACCTTAGTTTCCTTCGAATAACCAAAATTATCTTTTAGAGAGTGCCTACATATTGCCAAGCACCGTGCTAGGTACGTTCACAGACATTATCTCATCAGATGATCACAACAACCCTGCGAGCCAAAGGCCAGGGTCTTAAATAACTTGTCCAAGGTTAGAAAGCAAGGAGGTGGCAAAGCCATAGTCCAGATTTGATTCTGTTGGGGTCCAGAGTTTTTTTCTCCTTCATCTACTTGACTACTTCTAGAGAGCAGACTAACAGCAAAGAACTCAGTGTAATTAAAAAAATATATATTCATGAGAGACACAGAGAGAGAGAGGCAGAGACACAGGCAGAGGGAGAAGCAGGTTTCCTGCGGGGAGCCCGATGTGGGACTCAATTCAGGACTCTGGGGATCACGACCCAAGCTGGAAACAGACACTCAACACTGAGCCCCCGGGCGCCCCCTCCATGCATTTTAGAAGCCCTTTTATATAAGTCAGTTTCAATATCAGTGATTTCCATTAGCAAAGTTTCTTTTGAAATAACTGCTAGCCACGAATGGCAGCACTAGATTTAACCAAATAACTCACTGAAAATATTTTTATTGGACAACTTCGAGGGATTATGGACTTAGACGCATTCTACTTCCCCATCTGTCTGGGCCTTATCCAGGTCATGCAAGATCTATATGTTGATGGCTCAGATGCTCTTCTAATGATCCAATGGGCCAGCAGGCAGAAGGACTCCATGTTCCCAATGTTTTCATTTAAGTCTGGACTCTTCTTTTGGGCTGGTGAAATCTTCCAAGGTGGGAACAATGCCAATAGTCTCTGAGCTGGAGCTTAGTCCCTTTCCAACATCTATTTTGCTTTCATTCCAGAACTGTTGTAGGAATCAAGGAAGAAAATGAATATGAGAGCACTTTGAATATTGCAGAGTTGTAGTTTAATGTCACTGAGACAGAAAATTTAAGGCACTGACATCTTGAATTTACCGGTTATGAATAATTAAAACGAACTTTAATTGTTTTGCTACACATGGAGGAAAAAAAAAAAACAAGAAGCTTGAGCTGAAACATGTTCCATAAAGTGTTGAGGTTTGGGGAACTCATTCTCTTATTCGATACAATACATCAGTATACATACAACTCCTGGACAGACAGTAAAGATGAACCTACGTCTGCTACCTGTTAGCATCGATTTTTATCTGTTGTGATATAAAATTACCTAATAAGAGTCATATTTTCTCTGTAGAATAGGTGATGATGGATTGACATGTAAATACACAGTTTTACATGCATTGGTGATTAGATAAAAATAAGATTGTCCAGCCTGTGACCAATATATCACACAAGGCCAAATTAACCCGTACCAAGAGTCTCTCTGTAGAGGCTGGACAACAACTTTCATCTTCGTAGTAAGAAGTCGGCCAAATTTTCTTTCTCCTGATGCTCTACTCGCCGTCATTGATGAACCTCATAAAAGTCAATATCCCAATTGAGCAGCTCTCTTTCCACCTCCCCCAGCCCCCCATCCCCGCCAACCCCCTGCCCTGTGTTTCCCTGAGAAAACAGATTGTACAAGATAAACATGCGTAAGGACTTGGGGCAAAGGTATAATCTGTATATGATTTGAATAAAAACATCTTTTACTTTTAGAAGGAGAAAGTACCTAGTGATAGCCTAAAAATATCACACGGAACAATTTGAACAGATCATGTGACTTAAATATCAGAACCTTGGTGCCATCTCAAGTTGCTCCCATTTCTTTCCATCAGTTAGATCCAAGACAAAGTTTATGTCTAAAGCAAAGGCAGAACACATATCACACACAGGATGATGTAGAGATGTTCAGAGGGCACTCTTAAAGCCCGAAGGGGGAAGTTGTGTGGAGCCATAACCGTATGATGAAATTTCTGTCGCTTTCTAATCCATAGTAGTTACTACCTCAACGGAGCCGGAAGAAGCTGGGGAGACATCAGTCCATTCAAGCGTAGCGTGTAAAGTTCAGCTTCAGTCAGAAGCTAGCAAGGGGGAACAACGAAGCTTAAGAGGAATTCCATGGATGGTCCATAGTTTCCAGTCCTCTCGCCACGCAAAGATTCCAAAGTGCTGGAAAGTGGTATCAAGGAACTACAACAAAATGGGACATTTGCTCAACCTCCACTCTCATGCCCTCTTCAGGAGAATGCAGATTGGAATCTGGTGAGACCGCTGAATTCACAGGCATCTTCCGAGGATGAGTTCCCCATTTTTGTCAAAAGGGAGCCACCTGCCTAGTTGGATAGGCGTTTGACGAGCCACTGTGTGTGTGCGCGTGTGCGTGCGCATCACGTGCCAAATACTGTACAATTCAAATCTGCATAACAGTTAAGTGACATTAATGAAAAGCAAATCAGGTGACTCTTCCTCACCCATGATTCTGTCTCAATGTAAATATTTGTATGACTGCTTATCATAGGGACGCAGAAGCCTAAGTGATTCCTTTCCTTGTTTCAATATTACCATCTTCACTTCGATTCAACAGCCTCCACACGTGCCCTTCCCTTTCTGGCTCCTCCTGACCGCAGTCACTGCTGACCCCCATCATGCCCACCTCTTCTTTCTTCTCATTGTACCCAGTGCCTTTGTCGGCTCTTAACTCAGTTGGAATTCTAGAAATATTTATATAGTTAATTAATATTTGCTTACTGCATAGTACTGAAAGCCCACAACAGCAGGAAGGGACTGCATCCCTCTTGACAGGACTGTCATCGTTCAGGTACATAGTAGGTTCTCAGTAAATATTTACCAAACACAGGAATAAATTTATTGAAACATAAATCAAGGTTTTGTTTTTGTTTTTTTTTTTTTTTTGCTAACCACTTTGAGGGATTTACAGATAAATTAGATAGGATCGCAAGGAGAGATAAGATATGGACACAGAAAACTATACTGCAAACAGTGTGTCATCAACCTTAGAGTGGAGATATGCTTACTAAGGAGGTATTGTAGGTGGAAAGGGTGATTAATTTTGGCCACGAATGAAGACAGAATGATTCTATTATATAAATACTCATAAACTTGGGTAGAGATCGGTAGACGGTGTGTAATCCACTGACTTATTGATGACTGATGCAGAATATCTGTGGTTTTTTTTTCTTTCTAGAGTTGGCATGTACATCAGAGAATGGAATGCCAACTTGAATTTTTACTTCACATTCTAGAAGAAGAAGGCATTACATAAAAACTGTACATAATGGCATAGAAGTACTAATTAGGAAAGCATGACTTCCACATCATTGTAATTTTGCTCTCCAGATCCCCTTGAAGTGTAAGCGTTCATTAATGAATAATATCCAGCTCCTTTAAACTTACTTATTGAATGTCCTTATTCGCATTTGAACATTTTAAATGAACAGAACATTTCTTATTTAAAACGTAATGGAAAGATTTAAGAGGAATTATAGGCGATGAAGATAGAGTCGTAGTAAACACACTCCTATGATGCTGGTAGGAGAGAAAGTGGTTATGTCCTTTCAGGGGAAATTAACCTTCATATGTTCACACTCTTTAACCAAAAAATTCCATTTCCGTGTCGTATTTATATTCTAAATATTTATAGATATTTTATCTATAAATAGTAAAGAAAATTTTATCTGTAACAGTAAAGAGTTAGGAACAGACATAATTCGAAAAAATTAAAAAAAATTGGTTAAATCATGGCAATTACGAAGCCATGAAAACTAGGGTTGAAGGAAGCATCTTCTCATCCTTCAAACCAAATGAAATCATATGTGAAATCCTAATATGGAATGAACACGAGAGTTGAACTTCCCTGATTAAAATGTCCCAGATAATCCGATCTTCTGCATCCACTGCCTCAACATTGTTCACGGTACACAAACTACTACAGAGGAAGAATATTAATTGAGTGGAGTTTTTTTAAATTAGGATATTATAGGGACGCCTGGGTGGCTCAGCGGTTGAGCATCTGCCTTTGGCTCAGGGCGTGATCCCGGATCCTGGGATCGAGTCCCACATCGGGCTCCCTGCATGGAGCCTGCTTCTCCCTCGGCCTGTATCTCTGTCTCTCTCTCTGTGTCTCTCATGAATAAATAAATAAAATCTTTTTTAAAAAAGTATATTATAAAGTCCTACAGGGAAGATGAGAAGACAACCTCATCTGAAACTACATAACAAAATACTGACAGCGTTTGTCCATTTGCTTCTTCTGCTCTTTTATAGTTTGCAAGGGTTTAAAAACAGAAATGCATTCACTTTGTAAACAGGGGGTAAGTTATTTTAAATAATAATTGTAACCCAGGATTTTTATTTTCAAAGTGCAGCACTACTCAAAACGGGATATTCCCGCACTTTTCCCAATGATCATTCCTGCTGACAGCTCTTCCGGGAGCGGAGGAAAATCTCTGCAGTGCTCCTGTGGCCCTCATCCTGGGCATTTTCCTCTTCAGCTGAATTAATGCAATCCAGAGAAACGTGTGCCAATACTGGATCCTAATAGACATGATAATGATTATACGGAATTTTATTTTTGAAATTGTGAAAGAGTGCATTATGAAGGAAAATCATCCTCTAAGTGAAGCTCTCACAACAAAATTAACTCATACAAATATTTGGTTAGGCAGATGCTATCTGAGTTTGCAAGTGCCAAATGGGAGGTGTTCTCTCCCAATATCAATTGTGGTGTTTTAATGTGTTTTCCTCCAGAATAAATAAGGTTTTTTTTTTTTTTTTTTTAAAACGGGATCTCACCAATAAGCAACCCTACAATCAGTTATGCCTTTTTGGCATGTGTGGGAAGCGTTGGCTGGAGGGGACTCTGGAAGGCTATTCGTTGCCATCATCTGTGTATTCTTGGTCCACAATGAGGCAAAACAGAGGAGTGCCTCTTTACACTCACCCTAGAGCTTTTCCTTTGGTAGATCCTGCCAGTATCAGCCAGCTGTTGGGGGCTTGTTTGCGAGTATTGTTGTAATTCTGTGCCTCTGTGGTCTACTCTTATTTACATAACAATTTTCATTAAATAGATTCATGTTTTTGCCAGAATGCCGCTGAAGGTATTTTTAGATCATGCCGTGCAAGGAAAACGATCACGTGCCACATGTAGGTAAAATTAGAATAAAGGCATGTTACCAAATTTTAGTTAGGTGATATTATCAACTACTTCACTGCCCAGAAACACCACGGGCATGAAATCTTGGTACAAAAAGAAGCCTGGAGAGCGTTACAGGGACATTAGGGACAGAGTGGTGCCAACTAAAAATTTCCTCTAGACTTACCCAGAAATATTGAAAGAAGATTACAAGGGGCTAAAAGGGATTCTATTTTGATGATGTGATTCAATACTAGTCCATACTAGTCAATTAGCCTACGGGCCACCCAACAACTCCCGCTGCACTCCCAGGAGTATTTGCCCCCTACTTTGGGAATTACTGCTCTAGAATGATGCAGTGATCACGTGTCGTCATCAGCTATTGTCTTCTTGCCCAGGTCTCTCTCTTCCCATTGCAAAGAGAAACATCATCTCTTGGGGTCTTTGCTTCTGTCCAGTCCCTCATCTCCCAGCTTGGCTCTCATGCTCAAAGAAAAGAACAGGATTCAGTATCTCTATGGCTCTCTCTTACATTTTCTTGAGTGTCTTTGTCACTTTTCTTGAGACAAACGCTATATTCAAATCCAGCCAGGTGCTTTGCTTACCACTAAGCCTGGTGTATTTTTGAGGCTCTCAATAAATAATAGATAATGCCAAGTCTTCCTTTACTACACTTATGTGCTGACAATTTAGTATCTGCATGGGTACCAGATGATGTCATTGCTGCGTGCTTTAAGACTTTCTTTATTACAGCCATGATAGCATTATTTTTAGCACAGCAGGTGTCAAAAAGGTTTATTTTGAAAGAAAGAAAACATAAAAATGAATTATTTATGTGAGTTAAATCAAAATGTACTTGATATAAATGTTTAATCAGTTTTTCACCAACTTCTTTCCATATGCTCTGCCCTGCTTGGTGGTGCAGTTCTAATGGAATTACTAAATATATCTTAATAGCTCAGCATACAGCATTATGCAATGGTACTTACACAGAGGAATTTTTCAACTTATATTAAACAGGTCAAATAATAAGAATTCTGTAAGATGCTCACTGTTTTTACAGAAGATTATTATTCGATTGGCTTAGAAAAATTCAGTAAGTTTGACACTTAAAATGTGCTACGTTGACCATATTTAAAGTTTCTCATTCCTTAAAAAAGATGAGAAGATTAGAAAATAACTTTAATTTTGACTGTAATTGCAAATGTTTTTTTTCCCCCTGCTTTCATAAGTAATCAGCAGATTTGCTGTTACTCCTGGAATATAAATGTTACAGAATTAAAATAAGAATTCCAAGAAAGACTACACCGTGACTAAAAGACAATTTTTATATTATGGAAGAAACTGGAAAATCTAGGGCAGGACCAATATTTTCTAGTGTGTGCCAACTTCTCAACTGACCTTCAACTAGTTGCTTCCATATTTCTGTTCTTTAAATTATATACTTTTTTGAGATCTGGAAAGTCCAACTCCTTATTTTATTATGTCCACTTTTTTTTAGCAAAGTCATTATCTACAAAACACTCATTATTTTTACATGCAGATGCTTCACACATGGAAATCTTCCAATTTTTAAGGTTATGATCCAGGAACGAGTCACTCAACTAAAGGGCTCGTGTCCAGATCCGACACTGATTTCATAAGAGGGTTCTCACACTTCAACTGAGCTATTCTGATAGTAATGATCAAAACCATAGTGTGTGTCAATGTTCATGGAGGGCTGTCCACACTCCAGACAACTGTCCAATATTCTCCACGTTCACTTCAAGATTTTCTCCACGTGACCCTATATGGTAGGCGCCAACCATAACTCTGTTTTCCAAAGAAATAGCAAGAACACTAAGAGGGGGATACATTTCTACTTGAAAAGAGACAAGAAGGGATCCCTGGGTGGCGCAGCAGTTTGGCGTCTGCCTTTGGCCCAGGGCGCGATCCTGGAGGCCCGGGATCGAGTCCCACGTCGGGCTCCCAGTGCATCGAGCCTGCTTCTCCCTCTGCCTGTGTCTCTGCCTCTCTCTCTCTCTCTCTCTCTCTCTCTCTCTCACTGTGTGCCTATCATAAATAAATAAAAATTAAAAAAAAAGAAAAAAGAAAAGAGACAAGAAGGTATAGTGGAAGTAGGAGTTGGATTAAATAAATTGAAGATGATTTGGGGTTGAGGGTCAACAGGCATGATTTGGGGCAAATAACTCCAGTGTGCATACATATACTCTGCTCACCACAGCTGAATAAAAAATGGACCAGCCCCAGAGACAATTCCAGAGAAAATGGCTACAATGAAAGAGCTAGAAGCTTTCTTAAGGCAATAGACTAAAAAGACTGTAGGCTTTCAACGTGGAAAGCTAAACACGAAGCAAGAATATTTAAAAGAGGATTAACTGGAGACTGTGAATTTGATGGTAAAGAATTCTTTATCGAGTTCTAGAGGATGGGCAGTAGAAGAAACTCCTTGATATTAAAAAAAAATACATTTGGAAAAAAAGATGAAGCATTTACAGTGCTAATTTATTCAATAAAGAAATGTAAGGCACAGATTATTAGAAAGCACCAGAGGAAAAGCCAATGGGTCCAAAAGGGTTAGGCTGAATGATCTAACATCCAGCTGAGCACATTTTGCAGAGGATATAGAAATATTTCCCATGTTTTCTGCAGCTAACCTCATGAAGCAGCAACATTTCCTGCCACATAGCTCTGAAAGCATTGCCAAACCCAAGAAATAGGGAACTTGATTCCATAAAGCGGGAAGCATTACAGATGGAGACACATCATCAGAGAGAAAGCTTCTGCTCTGCGGTTGTGTATTGATAATGCCCAAGCCATCCATAAGGAGTTACTCCTGACTCCCTGGCACCATGGATGTGGTAGGCGCTGCAAGGATTTTTGTTGATAGGATAGGCCATGCATGACCCCCATGGATGCTGTTAGAGGAATCAGAGGAAGAATCTAGTTTCCTGAGACTCTCTGGGCAGTTTTGAGAAGGAACACCTCTTCAAAACTGCTCTTTCCTCCTCGAATCCCCTTCCTCTTCTTCCCACAGGGGAAAAGTGTAGTAACAACAGTCAGTAGTGGCTAAGGATGGAAATAACTGAGGGTTTATTGGGGGCCAAACACTTTGCTAAGGTCCTTCATACATCGCTACGTTTTATCCAAGATATTGCTTCATCTTATTCATGTAAAGAGAACCCTCTTTCTCTGGTGACAGCACCCATACCGGACCCAGTGCTTTCCACGCTCTAGTCCCATGACCTCAAGTTCCTCTGGATTCGTGGGTGAGAATGGGTCCCAGCCCGTTGGTTGGGTGGCGTTCCATTCTGGACATCACTACAGATTTAGGGAAGACAGATGTTCCAACTCAATCTCAGGATAATTTGTCAGGGTATCTTCAGTGGAATAATGGGAAGAAAAGAAACTCTTCCCACTGGGTCACTATGTTGTAGGGATGAAATAAGGCTGGAAAAGCAGAGCTGAAAGCATGGAATGGAAAGTATAATGGTGAAAAGGAGACCAAAAGTGAGAGCATGCTCGAGGTAGATGCACGACAAATACCCACCATTTGCTTCAACGTGGATGGAACTGGAGGGTATTATGCTGAGTGAAGTAAGTCAATCGGAGAAGGACAAACAGTGTATGTTCGCATTCATTTGGGGAATATAAACAATAGTGAAAGGGAATATAATGGAAGGGAGAAGAAATGTGTGGGAAATATCAGAAAGGGAGACAGAACATAAAGACTCCTGACTCTGGGAAACGAACTAGGGGTGGTGGAAGGGGAGGAGGGCGGGGGGGTGGGGATGAGTGGGTGACGGGCACTGAGGGAGGCACTTGACGGGATGAGCACTGGGTGTTATTCCTGTATGTTGGTAAATTGAACACCAATAAAAAATTAATTTATTAAAAAAAAAAGGAATGGGGGGTGAAGGTGGAGGTGGAGTCCCAGTTTAAGCCCCGGCATCTAGGCAAGCTTGAAGTTTTCTGGGATGCAAGCCACTGAATTTTTGTTTCTGATTTCTTAAGCACTTTTGAGTTGAGTGTCTGTTATTCTCATAATCCCTCTAAAGAGAAAAAAAAATTATGAAGAATGTATTATTATCCTTTTACAGATGAAAAAATGAGCCTCGGAAAGATGTGTTCAAGGACTCACTATTCTACCCAGTATTGTCTGACATATTTGTAAGTTTTATTCCGACCTTTCTCAGATCTTGATTTTCAGTTTTTGTATTTGAGTCTGTTCATTCATTTTAAGTTGCATCTATAATTTTTTCTAATTATTCTTTAATAAAGAGGTTTTAGACTCTATAAGCAATGGACTGAAGTCACAGTCTCAAAATTATCTCTTGAAGATTTCCATTGTTCATTGTCATGACTCACCTAGGCAGAAATCCACCTGAAAAATGGTTTGCATTCACAATTTCTTCAGCTCATGGTTTGCAGAACATTTGTAAATGAGATGTGAATATTTATAGACGTTTGTGACATTACTACTGCATTTAGAAGCTTTTATACCAAATTATAGATTCATGTAAAGGTTATAAATTAGAAGCTTTACAGAAAATGTCTAAATATTTATGAATTTAACTACATTTAGGAATAAATTTGCAAATTTTACATTTGCTATTTTTTCACATTTATGAGCAAATATGAGTTTTCTAATAATCTATCAAAATGAGTCGGCACTCAGAAAAGCACAAACCCCAGATGGAAATGTTGTCTTCATTTTCTCCGGGTGTCTCCCTCCCCCTCTGTCTCTGTCTCTGTCTCTTTCCTCTCCTTCTCACTCCCTGACTCCTTTCTCCACCAGAAATAAAATATGCAAAATCCACCAAGGAGATTTCAGTGCTTCCGACAATCCCTGTATTTATGAGTTGTCAATCATATTATCTCTTTATTTTTAACTCTCTAATCAGTCATCCATCAACCATCAGCATCCAGAAAAAAAAAATTATACCGTGGAACTCTTAAAACATCATAATCTAACCCTTTAGGTTATGCTGTGTTCCAACTGAACATAATTGGCACGGACTCAGGTGAAGCCACAGTTCTTGTTGGCCATACCCCTTGGGGAAGGGACATGAATAGAACTGTCAAGATGCACATCTCACCGTTGGGAACTAAGGGAGGGAGGAGACCATCACAACTCCTTGTATTTTGGGTTAGACTGTGTTTCCAGCAGCTTACCACCCTGTTGCACTGCAGTAGCCCCCATGCAGCTCCTCAGCCAGGACCCAGGCCACCTGCTACACAACTGCTCACATCCATGTATATTCCCTGCTCCCACTGTGTCCACTAGGCCTGGTCATCATGACCAGCCACAGCAACACTGAAATCTCAACTGACATGCATCCTCCTCTTTGAGCCCCACTGTGAAGTCCAATTACTGTAGAACATTCTTTAACCTCATGGAGATTTTATTTTATTTTTTTAAAGATTTTATTTATTTATTTATTTATTTATTTATTTATTTATTTATTTATTTATGATAGACATAGAGAGCAAGAGAGGCAGAGACACAGGAGGAGGGAGAAGCAGGCTCCATGCCGGGAGCCCGATGTGGGACTCGATCCGGGGACTCCAGGATTGTGCCCTGGGCCAAAGGCAGGAGCTAAACCACTGAGCAACCCAGGGATCCCCTCACAGAGATTTTCAAGTCATAAAAATGACTGTCTCATCCCTGTCCTTGATCTATCATATTACCATTTTCCTCCTTTTTCAGCTAAGAGCCCATGGTCCATATCTTGACTCTCTCTCCCTTTTCTATCAAGCCAAATCTCAACCTTGGCTAAATGCAAGTACCTAAGGGTTACTGAACCTCATTAGACCGACCTTAACTTCAGAAACAAAAGTGTCAAATTAGTACTCAACAGTGCTGCCTCATCCCATCAGCTGCAGAAATCCCACCTTCCTGTGTCGCATACGCCCACTTAGGGAACTCAAGCCAAAGTCACACTGAGTGTGGAAATGGCCTAAAGTGACTGGTTCAGAGATGAGCATAAAATCCAATTAGAGTGGATTAGACATAAGGAGAAATTTCATGTGATTTCTCACTTATTTCTGAGAGCAGCTAGGACTTCACTCTCATTTTCCCCTACTCCATTTTGATGATGTAGATTACAGGAAGATAGCCTAGACTTCTTCAGCCGCTTTCCTGACATCAAGCGAGCAAGGCACACTCTGCATGATGGTAATTCCATGGAAGATCAAGCAGGTAAAAATGCAAGAACACAGATCCTTTCTGAGACTTTTGAGTTGCTGAATCATCCAGTGCTAGGGGTCACCCTATCTCCACACCTTCCGGTTACATTAGACAATTATTGAAGGTGGTAGGAATTGAATTTTCTTTTATATGCTACAAATAAGAACTAAAAACTGAAAGGCTTTCTTACTATGGCTACTTTCTTGCTGCCCAAAACAACAACAACAACAACAACAACAACAACACTACCTTGCTTCTACAGTCTCTTCTTTCATCAGACAGGGACTTGTTGAATACTGCTAAATACCTCCTTAATAGTTCACTCTCAAGCTCCAGGGCATTGTAGTGAGGCCCATTAGAAGTATGTGCAAATAATGTATGGCAAGTGCCCATAGATAGTGATTTTCATGGTGTTGGGCATATATACATTAAGGTAGCTCTCAGCCTCAAAATTGTTCTTTTCCTACATGGAATCAAAACGGTCTATAAAAACCCTGCCCCCTTCGTCTGGGAAGGGATGATGCCGTTCTTCAGGTAATGGGAGGCAACTGCAGCTTCCATCAGTGTAGAGGACACGTGAGAACTGAGCCACACTTACTTATTGCATTAGTGTAAGTGATAAATCTGTGCAGTAGACAGTAAAAGAAGAGATGGTAAAAAAAACCTGCATCATAATAATAGCAGCTACCCTTCTTTCAGGGTCTATTATGTGGCCTACCACATAATCATTGTGCAACTTACCCAAGGGACTCTGATCCTCACAACAGATCTACTATAGGCAATCTCCACTGGTGAAAGCTGAAGCTGATCAATGTTAAGTGACTGCCCAAGGCTGCACGGTCAGCAGTGGGTTGAATGGGTGGCCCTACAAACACATGTCCACGTCCAAATCTCTAGAACCTGTGATCGTGACCTTCTTTGGAAAAAATGTCTCTGCAGACGTGATTAAGTCAAACATCTGAAGATGAGATCCTCCTGGATTTGAGAGTCTTCAATCTGATGACAAATGCTCTTGTGAGAGAAAGACAGAGGAAGATGTGAGTCACCGACACAGAAGAGGTCATGGAAAGATGGCGGCAGAGATAGAAGTGATGTATCTATAAGCCAAAAAAAAAAAAAAAATGCTAAGGATTGCTGATAGCCACCTGAAGTTAGGAAAGTCATAGTCTCCAGAAGGGACCAAACCTGTCAGTCCCTTGACTTTGTACCTCTGTCCTCCAGAACTGTATGACAATAGATTTCCATTGTTTTAAGCCACCTGGTTTGTGGCAATTTGTTTTGGCAGCCCTGGGAAATGAATAAAAGCTGAAACCCAAACCCACGACGGCCTGCTCGTAGGAATTCATGCTTTGACCAAAGGACCACATTGAATAAAAACTACTTAAAAAGTGGAGTTTGGATGAATACAGGTAAGAGAACTAAATTTTCATGGAAATTATCATAGATGCTCTACAAAAGACACCACCATGTGATGCACAGAGCAGATCTCAGTGAGAAGTACAGAAGAGCCCTTCATGCGGAACAAGAACAATTCAAAAGATAATGACCACAGGGTTTTCACAAGTTGGCTAGAAAAGAGACATTGCAATTTAGTACCAGAAGACACTTCGGCCACATTACTAGCTATGATGGGTGTGTTTTGTTAAAAAATAATAAGTCTAAGTAGATACATGTACACTCAGCTAGTCGATTGATGTTATAACCTACTATGAGTTAAAGTAAGGCGTCAGCTAATGCTTTGGCTCCCTTTTCAAAGTTCTGAGTGTAAACACTTAGTTTTAGGAAAGGGATTTAACAGGTATTGAGTGACTCCCATACCGGATTCTTCATCTCAATCTTCATAGGCCACAAGCACAGTTCCCCCTTGAGAAAGCTGGGCAGGCACCTCCGGCCCACACTGGCCCTTGACGCTGAGGCCCCAGGAGGCAAGGTCACAGTGTCCCGGCCTAAACCTTAGTAAACATGCACCTTATACTTTGAACCCGCTTAGTAAATGTGCATGCTACGGTTTGAACCCACTTTTCCGCTGAGTCCAAATTCTGTATTTTCACTACTACACGATGACATCTTCAAGTCACTTCCGGTTTTATTCCCAAAAGTGCTCTAAACCCATCTCAGCCAAGGTGACAACCACAATTGGTATGCTGGGGACAGGCCGAGGGAAGAGCCTTTGTGAAGAATATAGTACAGGAGGATGGATGCATGCTCCCCAGGCGGGCAGGACCAGCTCTACCACTTGCAGAGCCTTGTGCGGAAACAACAATGTAGGACCCTTCTTAAAAAAAAAAATCATCAAGAATTCTAATGGCAGAGCAGTAGACTAAGCCCAGAGTCCTGGTAAAGTGGGGGGGACTTTACAGCCCCCGGGGGAGGAGACACACCAGTGAAGCTGGACACCTGGCTTGCAGGAGAGCAACCCAAGGGACGTGGGCAGAGAAGCTCCCCGGCCTGGGTCCGCACCCTCTCCTGCATGGCCCCTCCTGCTGGCGCGGGGCCCAGCAGTACGACGAGGAGATTGGGCCCAGTTATACTTTCTCAGGGCAGGAAGGATCTCTCATGCCTTGCTCTTCGTTCTCACACAAGCAAGCTATCGCCTTGCCTCGGTGGATCTCTGTGTCACCTTAAGGGTGGGTTCAAACACTTCAACAAGAGTATCTTTACTGTAGAGGTCTCTCAGCAAGAGAGGTAAGCCCCTCGTTGCCTTCTAGCTAGTAGCACCAGAAGCAATGCCTCAGATTGGAAGGATAGCAGAATGGGGGCGGGGGGACTCTCAAGTTCGATTGCCCTAGAGGAGGCCTGGGCTTCTGTTCAAACACCTTGGGAAGTGCCAGCGGTGCTGGGAGGCTGGTGGTCCCTGACTTGCCTTTTAGGTCACTGTTTTCCAAAATGCGTACAACTGCAGACCTATTTCCGAAGCTGGTGAGAGGTAATTGCACACAAACAGCTTTATGGTCAGGTAAGTGGGAGCTTTGTGCCAAACAGCGGGTTTTACTGCAGGATGTTCCCCGGCCCCTGTGCGGGAGCGGGCCTAGGCGTCCAGCTGCAGGGGGCCACCTTGCAGGACTGTGTTAGTGACACACACTCTATGAAGCGCTTCTTTCTGTGAAGCTGCATCGCGGGCGGCGTGCCCAGCAGGGCATCTTCAAGCTCCCTAAGTCCAGGCACACTTGCTCAAGAGCTTGCTTACCTAGGAACCTCTGATCTGGCCATTCTTAGCTCATTACTTCCCCTCCCTGAGTCCCAGGTGGCGGTTGGTGCACCTGTTCTCAGTGTCCTGGCATTTGGTGCTCAGTCTCCACCCGAGGAGCAGATTATGACTGTGAAGATTTAAAAAAAAAAAAAAAAATTCTCCACTCATCTTAGCTGTGGGGTTAATACTGTTGTTTTTTTTTTTTGTACGTTTTATTTTTTATTTTTATTTCTTTCTTTATTTTTTGAAGTTCGTTTTGCCAACATCTAGTATAACACCCAGTGCTCATCCCGTCGGGGTTTATACTGCTGTAGGGATCTTTTGTGCCGTCTGTGCAGACGAGCACTGCTCAAAGATCCATCCAACACTCAAAATGAGGCTCCCCGAGTCTCCCTCCCCCCCCAACACCCGCTGGGGCTGCCGGAGCTGGCAACGGGCCTGGCTGTTCTTGTGCGGCCCGAGGCCAGTTCCTGTGTTCACTGACACAAGGGGCTGCTGTGCTCTTCCTAATTTTAAATGCGCCCATGGAGCAGGGAGGGACTCACAGTTTGCTAGATAACTATTTAGTGTGCATCAAGAGTAAGTGAGCTTTCCATCCCACTACACTTGAAAAACCCACCAGGCTGGAAGAACAGCAGTCACCGAGCAAGCCCCACATAACCTGGGGCTGGGGGTGGGGGGTGAGGTTGTGTGGGATGGGCTGTGTGCCCACCGAGGACATCTAAGTCCCCAGGAGGCTGGGGACAGGAGGCCCACTCCCAGCGCCTTCTCTGACGGGCCTCCTCACTTTTGGCACCGTGCGGGCTCGTTCATAGAAAAGGAAATTGAAATCACACGTGAGTGCTTGTTCATAACTGGGCTGGGATAAAGGGGTCATCGGAGAAATTCAGCATATGAGCTTCAGACTAACTTTCCCATCCTAGCCTCCATCAAAAATCACCTTCCAAAAAAAAAAAAATCATCTTCCTCATAGTTGGAATGATTATCTCCAACTCCTTAACACTTTCAGAGGAAAACAGGAAAAAAAAATCAATCCACTTTTATTCAGGAAATATTTTCTTGCAGGAAGAACCATGATTTTTATTAGTGTTGGGTTTTTTTATTTTTTATTTTTATTTTTATTTTTAACATTAAGAGCCACATCCTGGTGATTCCTGAACAGCAGATATTGACTGCAGTAAACGTTAATTAACTTGCTACTATGGCCACTGTTGAAAACACTAGAGGAAGTAAATGTTTAAGGTTGAAAGATCCACATTTTCTTGTGGCATTATATTATTCATTCATTCATTCACTTAACTTTTATCTGGAGCCTCCATTTTGTGCCAGAAACTCTGAAAGACCCATGGGAATAAGTAGGGAACACAATGGGTACGGGCCCCAACCTCAGGCTTCCGCATAGTTATCTCTGAAATTGTTTGCTCCCATGGAAAGTTTGTGACCAGGCCTCTTACATCTCCTGCCTCAGCTTCCCCTGGTTCTCTGCTCCTCACATCCGTGGAGCATCACGGCTTCCACCCTAGCTCACAGCCTCAGACCTTCCCCAATTCCTCAGTAAGTTATGATTGAGGCAGAGATATATGATGGGTCTCAGTATTCTTTCTGCTGTGGGTGGGATGATTTTAGGAGCTTCTGGTGCTTTCAGGAGCTTTGATTCTGAAGCTCAAGTCCAAGATATAGTCTTTTTTATAAATAACCCTTAGGTTCCTGGGCCAGCCCGTCTGGATCACTTTTCCTCTCCCCATGTTGACCCAACATGCTGTATCGTTTGACCTTTCTCTTTAGTTCAAATCTGCTAGGTTACTCAGGTTAGGAATTATACATTTTTAGGCATAGACCCTCTACCCTCTTCTCTTAATAGTTTGTGTTTCTGGGACGCCTGGGTGGCTCAGCGGTTGATCATCTGCCTTTGGCTCAGGGCCTGATCCCAGGATCTGGGGTCGAGTCCCTGCTTCTCCCTCTGCCTGCATCTCTGCCTCTCTCTCTCTCTCTCTCTCATGAATAAATAAATAAACCTTAAAAAAATAGTTTATATTTTTGGGCTTCCAGAACTGACCACCAACTGGATTCCCTGGTGATTAGAATCCTCCTGATTCTAAACCATAAGGTGAATTCTGACTTAATTTGCTATAGATTTGGTACACTTGGCCACTCAATGTCAGACTCAAAAGCTGGAACAGCATCCCGAACTCACAGTTTTGCACTAGGCTTCCCTTCTGATTGTCAGGCCTCTCTTCCTTCCTCTTCCTTCTTGATGGGTACTGTTCCTACATTGGCCAAAACAAACCAGTCCTGTAACACAGAGCTGGTGGGAGATGCTGAAGGAAGCTACTCTGGAATTGGGGAGGCTCTCGACGCAGGAAGTGAATTCCAGCTTCAGAAAATCCATATCATTTATGTACATCAAGCAGGCCTTAAGTTGTCATGGTATTTCACTCCTCCGAAGAAAAAGAATGATCAAATATGCAGAAAAAAGCTGCTAACTTGCATTTCTTTGCTGAAAAAATTATAGGGGGAAAAAAAGTGCATATAGAGGAAGAAGGCAGTTCTTTATTGCTGCTTTTTGAGGACCAAGAAATAGAAACAGCTAGAAGATATCCAATAAAGGATACTCTGGCTAAAGGGGCACCAAGAGGAATGAGGAACGAAAGCAGATGAGTCGGCTGCTGTAACAAAATGCCAGACTCGGTGGGTTAAAGAAAATAAATTTATTTTCTCATGGTTCTGTAGACCAGAAAACCAAATTCAGGTTTCTGTCAGCGTTGGTTTCTGGTGAGGCCTGTCTTCGGAGCTGGAAGATGACTGCCTTTTTGCTCTGTCCTGACTTGGTCTCTTCCCTGTGTGGGCATGGAGAGCAAGTTCTGGTGTCTTCCCCTCTTCTCATAAGGACAGCACTGCTCTCTGATTAGGGCTCCACTCCATGACCCCATCTAACCCTAATTCCCTCCTTAAGGCCGTATCTCCAAATACAATCACATGGGTAGTTAGGGCTTCAACACATGAATGGGGAGAGGGGTCAGAACTTGGTTCCTAACAACACCTAGTGAAAGAGCAGAACAAAGCCACTCAGACCAAGGTGGGGTCTTTTTTTTTTTTTTTTTTTTTTACCCAGTGGGTAAAAAGACAGACTCTGAACTTAAATAGACATGACTTTGAATTCTGGTTCTTCAATTGTATTCACTTATTTTTTTCACTGAATCATTGAACAAATATTCCGTAAGCATATGGGCCTGAAGATCCTGTTAACTAGTTTAGGCCTGCTGGGGTGAATATAACATCTCAGCAGACACGATCTTTGTCCTCAGATGACATAGTTCAGTGGGAATGTGGGTCAATAATCAAAAAACCCTACAAACATATAACCACCCGCTGTGAGATCTTGTACACGTTACTCAAGTGTTACAAGCCTCAATTTCCTCACCTGTAAAATGGGCATCCGCATCATAGTATTTTGCAGGAGATGAAATGATAAGATGTGTATAAGACACAACACAGTGTCTGACATGTGCGTACTGCAAAGAACAGAAAACAGCAGCACAGAATCCTTAGGGGATATTCCCCACCAAGAGGAAAACAGCAGATTGTAGGTTGGTGAAAGCCAACGCATCACTGGTTGCTACAGCACTCTTCCTGTGAACAGTAATGGGGCATAAACATATGGGACAATGTTGTCCTCCTCTACCTTTTGTCAGGCCCCATATCACAGGTCCAGAGGAGTGTCGGAAGCCCCCAGAAAGCCGCCGTGTGTGAAAGACCATGTTCCTCAGTTCCTCTGCTTCTCCCTAACTTTTAAAGAAAAAAACCTGTCCCCAGGAGATACTCCTGTGACTAGTTCTCCTTGGCTGTAAAAATAAAGGCGTAGGAGAGAGAAATCTTAAGCCTCAGAAGCCTAGGCGTTACAAATGGCTAATGATTAAGGTTAGTGAAATAGCATGGTGATACGGCTTTATTTTATGTGACATAAGGACCTTGATAATCAGACCAAACACCCAAACAAAAGAACCAGTTGTTACTCTGTGAGGTCGCACCTTCCAGTGACCCTGAGTATGTCTTTCCTTCTCGACACCTTCAAGTAGATAGAGTAAGTTGATCCTTGGCTATTGTACCAGCTGTTAAATGCAGGGGCCTTGATGTCCAACTAGGTTTTGAGAGTTGGCTTGCAGGTGTGCGCCCAGTACAGAGTAGACTCAATAAATATGTATTTAAATAACACTGAATCCGTAAGTACTGACTCTGCACTTTCCTGATTGTAAATCACTTGGCCTCTCTGTGCCTCAGTTACTACACTGTAGAATGGGAAGAGAAAGGGTGCCAGCCCCATAGACTTGGACGGGGGCTGCTGTGGGTAATTCAGGCAGAGCTCTGCACATGCAAGCAGACCAAGGATTAGCTAATGTTGTTGCAAAGGAGATCGTCTCCACGACACTCTGGGTTATTTCCATTTAGCAATAGTGAGTCCTCCAACAATGATTTTCCAGGGTGGCAATAAACGCAGGCCAATGCCCTTGCTAAAAGGGAAATCTGGCCATGATGAGAGAGGCTGTCAAATCCCTGAAAAGGGGATTTTTGTTACCAAAACCGACTGGCATTTCCTCACTTCACTCCCAGTGTCTCCACCCTTTGTTTCTCTTTTTCCTGCATGCCATTCAGATCAAAGTGTCTTGGCCCCACTTATCCTCTAAAGCACACATCCAGTAGGTGACTAGTTGAAGGTCAAGGGCCTCCGAGTCTGGATACCTCGTCGGGGCCCTGCCTGGAGGAGCCCAGGCCCCAGCTGGCCTGGGGGAGGTCCCGGGGAGCCCACTGTGCGCCCTGCAGATGTAAAGAGCTCCGTGCGGTGATCTGGGCGCACCTGTTGGTTTGTCACCATCTGTTAGCCAAAATGTGAAAGAGCCACACCCTCGGATGGCCAGCTGAGGAGAACTTAATCCCTGCCCCCACAGGCCTCCCAATCCGGGCTGCTGATCACATTTTACAAAAGAAGAGAGGCAAACAAAAAGACCAAACTGTCTGAACCCCACCCCAGGGGGAACCTAATCTTCTGTCATTGCTGGATTTTATTTCTTAAGCTAACAAGAAAGGGGTTTTAAAACAAACCTATATAGTTATTACCTGATAAGAAATCCTGTTACAAACTGCTCTTTTTTTTTTTTTTTTTTTTTTAAGGGAAAATACTGGTTCAACACGGATACCGGTATTAAGTGAATTCGGTGGTGATGGTATTGTGGATGCCGACTTAGTGATGTTGGACTATTACCAGGGAGCTAAGGTTTGCTGCCCCTGAGGAACATAGGACTGGCATCTCAGGAGCCAAGCTGCTTGGGAAACCAGCCCAGGACCAACAATTTTCTAGGCATTTCAGCCTTGGAGCCTCTAAGATTAGAGAAACATTCCTATTAAGGAATGTTTCTTATTACTATTAAGTAAAAACAGAACTTTGTATAACCTTTATCAAACCATGGGGCAGGCTTCACCCACCTGTGCCTCAGTGTCACTGTCCTGACCCGCCCCTCACAGAACACGGCCTCACACCCAGGAGGAGTCAAGAACCCGAGAGTGGAATAGCATTTAGTCCGCAGAGGTTATTTCGGAGCGAGGTGCCGCTCCCTTCCAGCTGAACACCAATAAACACTTTTAAAAGGAGTCTGAGATGGCAAGAATCTTTTAGCAACTGGCCCAAATCTCATCAGAGTTAAATATCTAGCCAGATGAGGCATCCGGCAATTTTCTTGAATATGTACCCAGAATAAGTCAAGAGCAAATGGTAGTGAGCATTCTTTGTTCAGAAAAAATAGGGAGCGGGAAACTTGTTCCCATCTAAAGTTGTAAAATAAGGAGGGGAATTTGAGATCTTTAAAAAAAAATTAAGTTAGAAATGACTTCATTCATCTAGCTATCAAGGTTGGCTTTTTTTTTTTTTTTGATGGTGGTGGTAGGAAGACAATTCTTAAAAATATCGGCCAGTCTTTTGTATGATCTCATACTTTCCTTGTGGATTCGTTAGCCCTTTCTTCCTTACCAAACTATCTTTCAACCTAATCCTTAAGGAATATTGAATAGAATTAACACCTTTATACCAATCCCATTAGTGTGCTGTTAAATTAATGGGTTCATTTCTGCCCTCCAGCAAAATGCGGATTATAATCTTGAGACAAGCTACCTTTAGGCAGTAGGGAATCACTTTAAAAACCTGAAAGCAGGCAACATATGGCACACTGCACAATATAAAAGTGTTTAAGAGGTACAAGTTTCCACCCTCCATGATACATGCCCAGTTTTAAATAAAACATAGCGTCATCTGGTTCACGCTTAAACACTGAAATTGAAATTATTGGCCATACTGTCATTTTCAAAACAATAGCTAACGGTTTGCACATGTGCTGTTTACAGATCCACAGCCTGTAAACACAGTCACCAACCACAACTTTGCAAAGGTAAATGACAGCTTGAAAAATTTCAAGTCTCCAGAACTCCTGGGATTTCCTCATCTTCCCCCCTTTCATTCATTCTCTCTTCCCACCCCACCCCCAACTCTAATCATAGACACAAGAGCCTCCTCTGCTTGCGCATGCGTAACTTCCTAACCATGTCACCGCCGCCCCCCAACCCCCCACGACACATTTTCCTGCTGTTGAGACCAGCTGGGATGTATTAGTCATGCTGAAGCACGTCATGTAACACAGCAAAATATCAGGCAGCCCAGTGTCATGGGAAAAGTGAATCTACTTCATTATCCACCTAGGGAAAGGGAACAGAACTACTGCTTAAAAGGGCCTGGTCTTCTCTTCTGTGTTAATGTATATTCTGTTAATATCATTAAAGATTTTCCAAGGTCTTGCTATCTGTGAGCAGTACCTTAGGAAAGCAGCAGCAGTAACCCTGCTGGGCACGAGGGGCTATTCCCGCCCTTTGTGTTCAGGCACAAATTCTGTAGAAGATTGTGGTTTTATTCAATAAAGGAGAAGCACATGGTTATCAACCCAGGAACAGGTATGTCCTCCACTGAGAGACACTGCTCTGGAGATGCACAGGGGAAAAATAATCCTGTGTGGCGTAGCACTGCTTCTCAAAGCTCAATGGACCTTCAGTCAGCGGAGAGTCTATTAGAAATGCCATTGCTGACTCAGGGGCCTGAGGCTCTCTGCATTTCTAACAAACGTCCAGGTGAGGATGACCATTTCTGGCCCAGGGACCCCACTTTGATCAGCAAGGTGGTAGAGAGAGGGCAACATTTACGGTTCAAATACAGCTCGTTAGAACTATGGAAGACTAAGGTCAATCGCAGAATCTGGTCCAGTTGGAAGAGATCTAGATCTGCGTGATGGTGCAGGGAAGGGGCTGTCACAAGTCTCTGGGACATTTTTGGTGGGCTTTCACAGAGAAAGGTAGGGGAACAGGAATCAACCGGTGACAAGGAAGAAGGTGAGGATAGTTTTTAGATTTTTATCCGGAACGATCGAGACAGGTCTGGAAATTGTCCAGATAATCTTGAGGTGGTATATATTGGTACCTGCAATTTTTTAGTAGAGAAGAGGTGATGCAAAGTTTTTCATAAAGGATATCAAAAGACAGGTGAAAAAAAAATAGAATTGGAGCTAGATTCTGGGTTGGTAGCAGTATCTCCAGTAACATCTATGGGGGAAAAAATAAGAAAATGATCTTCCCAACAAAAGATGATCAAAGAAGTTACGATAATATAAAACATTAGCTTTTCTTTGCTCTCATATTTCCTCTGCCATTCTGCTCATGTCGCTAACTATGGTAGCTGGAAAATAAGTTATACAACTATTTCATTTTTCTAACAACACAATTTTTAACAAAGAAAACATGTTCAAAGAACTATAAGACACTGTTAGGAGTTCTCCTTCAGGATGTGAAGAGACATGAGAACTTTGATGGCTTATGTTAAAACTAAACACAAATTTTGGAAATTACAAAACTGTATATTGGTCAAATTTTTGTTTTTATTTCCTAAAATGTATTTCTTAAATTGTGTCCTGATGTATTAGTTTCTTCAGACTGCAGTATCACAAACTTGGAGGCTAACAACAAAAGAAATTTATTGTCTTACAGTTTTGGGGCTGGGGCTCTGCAAGTTTCTAGAGCAGAATCCTCAGCCCCTTCCTTAGCTTCTGGCAGTTGCTGGCAATCCTGGGTGTTCCTTGGCTCATAGAAGTATCATCTCTGACTCCGTTGTCATGCGGTGTTCTTTCTGTGAGTCTCTTCTGTGTCTCTTCTCTTCTTCTAAGGATACCACATATATGGGATTAGGAACACCCTAATCCAGTAGGACCTCATTTTAACTTGATTACATCTGCAAAGACCCTACAGTAGCCACTGTCCATGGTTTCACTTTCCACAGTTTCCATTGATCAACCAAAGTTTGAAAGCCCGTCATCATCCTCCTTCTGGCGAAGTGTCAGAGGTCAATAATAGTAGCCTAACACTATGTCGAGGTCCCTACATCATTCATGTCACTTCATCACATCAGTGGGCATTTTAACCTCTCATGGCATCAAAAGAGAAAGGACAAGAGCAATAGAATAACATATTTTGAGAGAGGGAGAGATCACATTCGCATAACTTTTATTACAGTGTATTGTTATAATTATTCAATTTTATTATTAGTTATTGTTATTAATCTCTTACTTTGCCTCATTTTCAAAATTAAATTTGATCATATGTATCTGTGTACAGGAAAGAAACCAGCATATATAATGTTCAGTACTATCTGTGTTTTCAGGCATCCATGGGGACGTCTTGTAATGTGTCCCCGTGGGTAACTATTCTCTTTTCAAATAAAATTACATTCACAGGTATGGGGATTAGGACTTCAGCAGATCTTTTTAGGGGACACAATTAACCCATAACAGGTATTGTGACATAGACTTTTTGTACCTTGAAATGTACATTCCAAGTTTTGTCTTGTTTTGTTTACCATTTTGAACAGGTTCCTTTATCTATAAAGCAAGAATGACAGTCTTTTTCGATGTTGAAGTGCTATGATTATGAAAGGGGGAGAACTCAAGAAAGGTTTCACTTTTTATTTATTTATTTATTTATTTATTTATTTTTAAAGATATTATTTATTTATTCATGAGAGACACACACACACACACAGAGAGAGAGAGAGAGAGAGAGAGAGAGAGAGAGAGAGAGAGAAAGGCAGAGACAAAGGCAGAGGGAGAAACAGGCTCCACGCAGGGAGCTCAACCTGGGACTCGATCCCAGGTCTCCAGGATCACACCCTGGGCTGAAGGTGGCGCTAAACTGCTAAGCCACCCACGCTGCCCCAAATTTCACTTTTTAATGTAAAAAAAATATATATATATGAACTGATTAGACTTATAATAGAGATTCGAAGTCTTTGTTTTAGATGTAATGCAATGCAAAATATGTATTCTTATGAAGATTTGTACATGTTTTTATCCAAGAGTTGTTGCTTCACTATTTATTAATAGCTACCACTGGAATCATAATCGAGTACCTTCTCATACTATATAGTTAATAGATTGTAAGTTTCTTGAGGACAGATATTTTCCCATTATTTTTATTTCTTCTCTGTTCCTAAAAGAACACTATCAGTGCATGTTTACTGAACATTAGTTGGACATTTTCTCATATCTAGTTATACCGAATCATTTTATTTTACTTTACTTTATTTTTTAAATTTATTTTTTAAGATTTTATTTATTTATTCATGAGAAACAGAGAGAGAGAGGCAGAGACACAGGCAGAGGGAGAAGTGGGCTCCATGCGAGGGAGCCTGATGTGGGACTCGATCCCAGGACCCCGGGATCATGACCTGAGCCAAAGGTAGACGCTCAATCACTGAGCCCCCCAGGTGCCCCTAAACTGAATCAATTTAAAGGCAAAATAAAACTTGTTTAATCATTATTAACATCTGAGCGTCGCTGTTGTCTATTGGACTTTGGGAAAAATGCTTTTCAGAGGAGATGAATGGTATTTCCATAAACATTTATTATGTATAGGCTGTTGTTAGCACAAAAGCATGCAACAAACAAATCAGGAACAATAGATAATTGGTATCCTAGGTTCATCTTCAGGTGCCCAGGTCTGTAAGCTTCATAGCTTAGCCCACAGGGTTTCCAAGTTACTTGAAAGCTATGATGCGAGCTAATGTCCTGCCCAGCTTGCTCACCTAGGAGATGGACTCAAATGTGTCATTTGCACACTGACTCTAGCCCATGATTTACGGGAGGCAAGGTGAAGAAATTTGAACTGAAAATCTTTTTGATTTAATCGTATTCTCCCAGAATCCTTCCCATAATCTCTTTTCCCCATCCAACCACACACAAGCAAAAATATTCAAAGAAGAATCTTTGTGGTTAAGATTCAAAAACTCTTCTTGAACTTAAAGCTAGCAAATGTCAGCAGTTTCATGCGAGTTTGTCCTAATGTTCTCAGAAATCTAAACTATGGTATCTTGCCGCATTTAAAATTCTTCCCTGCTCGCCGCAGTCCCTAATAATATCCTGGCCATGCACCTTCATCTATATTCATGAGAGTGCAGATGCAGCCAAATTAGTGGCAGCAAAGCACATTTTACAGTGTAGAAAATACAATCTGGCTTCCTTTAAACATTTTTTGACAAAAAAGTTTTATTTAAAAAAAAAAAAAAAGAAAACCAGACAGATTTAAATTCACCACCACCCGTCGGAGGAGTCTGTTACAAATGCACAGCTGGCTTGATGATGAGTGACAAATCAAAAGTCAGAGAGAAACTTCCCGATCATCTGAGCCCTTGCCACCCGATTAGCAGAAGAAAAACAGGGCAGATGGAGGGAGACGCAGCAGTTCGGAGGGAACAGATGGCCACTACGAACTTGATATATGAAATTAATAACACTTTCTCAAATACAATTAGTAACAGGAATACATTACCTGAATTTTCATAACTGTGAGCAAGCTGACATTAAATGAGGTTTTTCAGATTAACAGTTGATGTGGCATTGATATTTGGAGGGAAATAAAAATATATAGCAATAAGAGAAACCTTTTGCTTTTTGGTGCCATTGATCAGGATGTTGTAACATATGAAAGGAGAATTGCAATTCAAAGAAATTCCACATTTAAATTTCACTAATTGGGATTTTTTTTTTCCTAATGTAGCCATTTGGGCCACATAATGCATGAAATACTTAAGAGCCTCACAGATGTATGCAGCATCTACTACCCTGGATGAATTATTCTTTAGAAAGAAATTAACCATTATACATCTCCCTACAGATAAACCCAGGGGAAAAGCAAACAAAAAGGGACACAGGGCAGTAAAAAAGTCAAGATGAGATGAAATTAAGAGACTAGCTTTTGTGTTTTTCACAGCTACTCATGGTACAATAAGTAATTCTGGGAAAGTCATTAAGCTTTCCCTATTTTGATGTCCAGTTTCTAGAATGGGAGCAAAATGCTGGTGCTATATGTCCTTGTTCAAAGCACTGTCAACCAAAAAACTATTTTAATTCAAACCTGTGATGGTGATTCTTTGGGATCGTGTTAACCAGTCCTCTGGGAAACCAGAATCTCACCAGCTCAGTGAGGTCAGCCCGTCGTACAGCCTGAGGCTCCTGAGGAGGCCAGACGTGATGATGATGGAGCTTTGCTGAATGAAGCCCAAACCCAGCCCCTGCAGGAGGCTAAGGCAACATGGGGTGTGACAAGATGAGGCCACAGCAGCAGCTGCTTGAGCTTCCTGATCACAACCAAGGGCACACCCATACTGATAGGTGAGAGCTGCAACGGACTCAACACCCATGGGGCAGGTAGGCTTGAGTGTCTGTGCAGACCTGCAGGAACTGAGTCTGATGCAGGCATAGAGCACACCAGCCACATGCACTTATCCAGGGTGGCAAGAGGAGGCTCTTGTGAGTCCCAGGAGGCAGATCATTAGTTCTGCTACAACATGAGAATGGCTGTTTCCACAGCTGGTGGCTGCAGAAATTGGCACAGAGAGAAAGTAAGGACAGCTCCTCTTCCTCGAACGGAACAACCCTGGGTATTCAGGGAGACACAGAAATCATGTTCTGTGTTAAGAAGCTAGCACCTTCCTGTTTATAAGAAGGAGAACCAAGACCAAAGAAATCAAACCATCCAGAAAATACACTTTACCAAATAGTCAGAACATGTACAACTGGGAAAGCCTAGAATATGGGATGAATATAGAGCACTCACTAGACATTAAATAATATTAATTTTAAGTAATATCTGGATTTAACTTGTGGTTTCATCTGTGAAGCCAATTAGCAGTGGGATCTTAGCTAAAATCACTGCCTAAACCTCATACCACCTTATGAGTTTTCCTGTATAGAATAAAGGGCTTGAGTTTCATAAAAGAACTATCAGGTCTAAAAATATTATATTAACAAATTAAACGTTAACATACGTAGGGATATTCCGTTTATACTTTTAGGTTGCAACAACATGTGCACTGATAACTAAGAGTAAGGAAGTTACTATTATTAGAAAGGTCAATGCCAAGTGTTCCCAAAGGGTTCAATCTACTATGAAGAGGGTATGGTTTTTCAAGGTGAGCGTCTTTTCTCTCACTTTTGAAACAAAAATAAAAACATCATGCACATCTAAGCTAGGGAATTAAAGAAAAGTATGACTTGGATAGGCATAGCTCTGTTTGGGTTTCCCTAGAAGCAGCAGACCTTGACACAATGACTTAGAACAAGTAGTTTATTGGGGAGGTGGAAGAAACCACCAGTGTGGGTGGGCATAGGGGAAGGAAGACAGCAGAGATAGTCGAAAAAAGTCACATCATAGCACATGACTGCTGCTCCGTCTCACTAGGAAAACTCTGAGGTTCCATGTGAAACACACATTCCAGCCTTAACTCACTAGAGGGTGAGGAAGCTGGGGTATTTATGCACCAGCTACTGCAGGTCATCGTTTAAGGTCTACTCCTGGGGATTTATTCTCTTGAAATTCTGGTCTGTGCTTGTGGCCAAGCAGGTTCCTACAGCATGAGAAAGCCTTGAGGCAAAGAAGGTCGAATAGGGGCATATAGAAGTCAGTCTGCTGCACCTCCCACTGGTAGGTGCACTGGATGCATCTGCTGTAACGGGTCATGATAAAAACTACTCTCGGCAAATTCCCCACCCAATGGATACTTGTTCCACTAGAGCGTGTGACCTGAGCCCTAATGTCTCCTCCTCCTCTCCCCTTTGGGAAGTGGACAGAAGCCACTGAGCATCCAGACCTCGAGCAGCTGCTCCTGGAAAAGCCCCTGTGGCAGGCTTCACAGATGAATGAAAAGCATCCCTTGGCCCAACTCATCTGGATACATCTGGGTATCATCTGAATGACACCCAGCCTCCTGAAAGTAATAATCTTTATTTTTCTAATGATCCTGACTTGACAGTTGGTTTTGCTCATTCTCATAATGAGGAGTGAGACAACAAAGGATGCAGGAAAGCTCTTCTCATGACCCCCTCTAACATTCTAGCGAGGGAAGGAGAGCATTCTGACATTTCATTTTTTTGTTGTTATTCCCCTGGCAACGTTAAGTTTGAGTGAAATCCAATTAGAATTTCCTTTTTCCTTACTTGGGGTACAAAGGAAAGTTCCTCCTTCTTTATTGAAATATGCATATTGAGAAGAGCTAGTAAGCAGGACATCCAAATAGAGGGGCCATCAGTAGAGTATTTGCTTATTTTTTCATTCTCCCTTGATGTTAATGGGCAGCATGCCTTTCAGAAAAGGTCTTCCTAACTCAGACATGCCCGATCCGTAAGCTATTAGGTTCATCTGTTCTATGAAAGAAATCTCAGTGCCTGGGGTGTTGGAGGACTTGAGTGTCATCTAGAGACGTTTCTCAAGGATTCCCCTAAACACTGAATAATGTTATTTCCTCCTATTATTTATTTTATTCTCTGAAATTAAACAATTTTAATTCCATTCCTAAGAAATTATCTTCTTTTGCTCATTCAACAAATATTGAGTACTTCTTATGTGCCAGGCACTGTACCAAATAAACATCTTGCATAAAGTTGTTTACATTCTCATGTCAGAGTCAGACATTAGCAACAAAGTCATAGAGAAAGTTAGGTATTATGTAAGAAGGCCATAAGTTCTATAAAATAAAGAAAATGCATAAGGCAGAGAAGAGGGCCTAGAAGGCCTGTGGTTGTCAGGGGAGACCTCACTGGGAAAGTGCCATTTAGGCAAAGATTTAGAGGGAACTAGAATGTAATTCGGAGCCCCTGGCACATTATTAGGGCTAGTTACACTGCAATAAATATGACAAAAAAAAATCCTTTGCTAGAGAAACTTAGATTCTAGCGAAGCACCTCAATCACAAACAGATAAACAAATAAGTATAATGTAATGTCAAAAGATAACCATAAAGAAGAAAAATAAAGATCATAGGAAAGAGTTAGGGGTCGGCAAATTTGTTCTGGAAAGAGCCAAAAAGCAAATATTTCAAGGTTTCTGACATAGGTTCTGACACAACTACTCAATTCTACCATTGTCATATGTAAGCAGTCATAGATTATAAGAAAATGCATGGGCCTGTCCTGGGAATTTTTGAGGATCTGGTATTTTAGCAGACAACTGAATGAATGAACAAAAGCCATGTAATAATCTAGAGAAAGACAAGCAGGAGGAAACACGAGTTCCAAGGCCTTGGGATGGTAGCTTGATTGACAAATGTGAGGCTTCAGGTCAAGTGCACAAAAGAAAGGACTTTAGGAAAATGGATCAGAGTGTGTAATAGACTTCATTGGTGGTCAGTCTCTATTCCTCTCTGTGTATACATCCTTTGCCACGTGATATTTTAGGTTTCCTCTCAAGGGGAGCCTTGACTTTGGATTCAGCCACGTGACATTCTTTGGTCATTAGAATAAAGTTCCAGTTCTGAGTCTAAGGGTTAAGAGAACTTGTGTGTTTCTGTTTGCTCTCTCACACATCTGCTATTGCTTTGAGAAGAGCTCAGGCTAGCCTTCTCCCTCCAGAGGCAGAGCCACCCAGCCAAGCCACTGTAGCCGAGGCCAGCCTGGATCAGCCAACCCTTAGCCAAGCT
Organism: Nyctereutes procyonoides; assembly: GCF_905146905.1. NCBI lineage: Eukaryota > Metazoa > Chordata > Mammalia > Carnivora > Canidae > Nyctereutes > Nyctereutes procyonoides. The sequence goes on from NW_026575137.1 coordinate 8,755,214, forward strand.
ACAGACACCTAAGGGATAATAAGAATTGTTTTAAAACACTGACTTTGCAGGTTGGTTGTTATCTAGAAATATTTCTGTGATGCAGAAAGGTCGCCAAGGGGGCAGATCATGGCAGCCTTGTGATTATGGGAGGAACTTTAGATTTTGTTCTGTGAGCAAGAACACCATCTGAATGTTGAGGGCAGAGGTAAGGCAAGACTTGGTTTATACTGTAGATGGGATATCAGGGTTGCTACAGGAGAACAGACTGCAGAGGAATGTACATAGCATATGGATGACTGCCCAGGAGACTCATAGTGATGGGCAACAGCAGTTAAACTAAGGGGGCAGAAGAGAAGGAGAAGAGAAATGGTCATATTTGAGATATATTTTGAAGGTAGAGCCAATGTGATTTTTTTACATGGACTTGGTGTGGCGTATAAGAGAAAGAGCAATCAAGGATGGCTCTGAAATGCTTGTCCTGAACCAATGATTAAATTTTGGTACATTTGCTGAAATAGAGGGTTATCTAGAGGATGAGTTGGTTGAAACTGGAAAAGAATATAGAATTGAGATCGAGATCAACAGAGAGCTATTTTGCTAATATGAAACCATTATTATTATTATTTTTAAATTTGTACAAGGCTTTGTAGGTACACCGTTTAAGCTACTATATAGCTTGAGCCGTTATAACAAGATACCACAGACTGGCATAAACAACAGGCGTTTGTTTTCTCACGGTTCTGGGGGCTGGAAGTGCAAGATCAAGGTGCCATCAGTGTTGATTTGCAGTGAGTCCCCTCTTTCTGGCTTGTAGACAGCTGCCTTCTCGCTGTGTCCTCACTTGGCCTTTCCCCTGTGCATATGTGGAAAGAGAGATCTCTGCTGTCTCTCCCTTTTCTTAATAAGATAGCAGTCCTTTAGGACTACGACCTCACCCTTTTGTCCTCATTTAACCTTAATGACCTCCTTCAAGGTCTTTTCTCTAAATCCAGTCCTGCTGGGGGTTAGGGTTTCAGCATATGAATTTGCAGGGGGAAGTAGAGGGCACAAGTGAGTCCATAACAACTACCTTTATTCATAATATGTATTATAGACTAAAGCACCTTGACTTGAACTTCAGCACTCACTTTTTGGTTTCCTGTATAGAACAATTTTTGAAAGTGTTGCGTATATTCTTTTTTTCTCAACCTTTCCACTTAAGTTTCTTTTCTACCATTTCACTAAACTGTTTGCTGTAAGGGTCAGAACTGACTGCCATAGATTTTCTGTCATGGTTCTTTTTCTTCCCTCTTCTTTTCTGACTCTTCAGATTGTGACCAAATCCTCTTTGAGACTCCCTGTCCTATTGACTTGGGTGATCCCTCAGTCATCTCACCTCTCTAATAACTTCTCACAGTCATTTTTTGCTGGCTCTTCTGTGAGTGTTGAGATGCCTCGGGCATAGGCCCAGACCCACTGTGTGTTTCTAAAGCAGTCTGTCCCTGGTGACCTCCTCAGCCCTACTGACTTTACATAAAACTCAGAAGGATATTAGCGCCCACCTTTACGTATCCGATGTGACATTTCCATTATGATCCAGACTTTAGTACCTAATTGCATCCTTAACTAATCCACTTAGATATTAATAGTCATCTCATCAAGTCCGAAAAGGAACCCTTGACTTACACCTAGACCAATCTAGTCACTCTACCAGTTTTCTCCACCTGAGTAAATGGCACTGTCATCAACTCAGCTGATGAGACTTAACACCGACGAGTCTTCCGTATGGATACTGTTTTCCTACCTCTCACGTGTAATCTATTAGCAAATCCTGCCAGTTTTGCCTCCCTTCCCCATTCTTCAACTTGCTAACATTTTCATTGTACCCACCTACCAGGTATTGAAAATAAAATTTGCAGTTTAATAAAAAAGTTGCTAACACGTTTAGTTCAAATGTACGACTCCTTTGTAACCCCTTCACTGAAGCATGCTAACAAAAGTGAAGAAACGAAGAAGAAAAAGAATGCAGGTAGTTTAATAAGCAAATCTTGCTAAGATTTTTTAAGAACCCAAAATCCAAGTGGAAGGAATTTTATTTAACATCCTATGATGTTTATTGATATGTGGGAATCCAATATCAAACAGAAAAGAAAGGCATCTAGGACAAAATTCCTTTTGGGGAAATTTAACTGTTATCCAGCTGGATTGTAGGTTGCGATATGAAATCCTATAGCCAGTCACCTTGCGGGGTACTCTGTCCTTTCAAGCTTAAAGGAAGAGGCTGTTCATGCTAACAAGGAACAACTCTTCTAAACGAGCCAAGTCCTTCATGGAGAGATAGTAAAATATTTGGGGGCAGATCCTGGGTACTTTTTGGAGTCCTTCAAATTTAACTGCTTCACCTACATGTGAGATGGGCTGTACCATGATCACTGCTGTAACAAGATAAATAAAAACTACGACAAAGAAAAAAGAAAAAGAAACAGTCAAAAGCAAGCAGCACTCTTAAAAATCCATAAAATCATTATGCAGTTTTAACCAATTACAGGTCTGCTTTCAGTTAAAAAAGTGCCAAGAGCCAACCACAGAAATGAGTCAGAATGGAAATTTAATTGAAGACTGCCCGCCAGCATCCATTGAAAAGACTATTTTGAGAGAGCTTTTGGAGATCAGTATTGAAGCCATATTTGATTTGCTTTAGGAACTGTTACATTCCAACTAGTGAAATCGCCTCCTCAATGGTACAGATAGCAAGCCCCCTACACTGCGTTTTCTTTCTCTTCCACTTGTGTTTAGAGTCAAAAGAAAGAAAGAAACTTCAACAATATAGTAAGATTATTTCGCTGGGCTGGATAAATAATTCGCAAGACCCAATGCAAAATAAAATTTGGGGTCTCCTTGCTTAAAATTAAGGAAACATGTGTTGCTGTAAGTGCAAAAATATAATCTTTTTCCTTTCTTCTGAGATCTCTTTCTTGACCTTTTGATGTTTTTCATTAACTTTTTAATGTTGCACTGCCTTTGGTGGGTGATATACATAGGGTCAGTGCAGACCCTCCAAGGAAACTGAGGGCTCAGCCTACACCACTAGACCAATTTGTTAATCTCCTTTTTGTGTGCTGGCCACCCAAGCCACATAGACAGATGACTCAGGGATTCCAGCCCATGAGCGGGATGCCAGGAACCTTGATCAGGAGTGGTTAAAAGCTTCCTCCCCACCCCGCCCTGCAAAAAGCCACCCATTAAATGCCTCATAAAGTGGTAATTCTAGGTTAAGGCAGCAAACACGATACCCAGCCCTGACATACTATGGGGTACAGGCATATGCAACTCCAGACCTCTCCATGTTCATGCCCAGGCCCCACCAGGGCTAGACAGGCATATGCAACCCCAGACCTCTCCATGTTCATGCCCAGGCCCCACCAGGGCTAGAGGGCAATGACAGAGTGTGGATCTTCTCTTGCTGATCCGACCCTGCTCCTGGTGGAGGAGGGTAGTGGTAGCAGGGAAAGAGGTGGGAAGTGTGGTGGGCTCATAGGGCCCAGAAGGTGGGAACTGGTTGCCACAAACCCATACCAAGGGGGTAGGATGGCAGCAGAGGGCTTCATCACATATTAGCTGGAGCTCCAATCCCTACCTCCTTATGCTCTATTGTCCCACCACACTTCACTGACAAAACACAAATTCAAAGATTAAAAGTATTAATAATTCCAAAATAGGGACTGTAGAGCAAGAAACCTCAGGCCTTCCTGAACCCAAGGTCATATGTGATTGCACTTATCATGTGTCCATGAAACAGACCCTGATGGAACATGAATTTGTTTCATCCCAGTGTCCTGATCCTGGAGAGTCTTGGAAGAGCTGTGTGCCTTTGTTAAGTCTTATCCAACACATGCAATTTTTTTTTAAAGAACTTTCTACTTTACTAGGACAAGAAAGACAAGGCATTTTAGAAATTTTAAAAAGCAGCGTAGCTTTCATTTCATGCACTTATCAACATCCTAGACAGCAGTAGTAATAGGACTTGCTGAAGACAAAAATGACTTAATTTGGAGTCTGTTTCTAGGCAGTGCCATTCTAATCAGAGTGTGATTAAGGCAGTGCTCCAAGCAGTCTTGGCTGGCTTCAGTGAGCTCGCAACAGATACGGCTCTCTGAGTCCTTTCCAGCCTGGACTGGATTAGCGCTCATCAAAGCCTCCCAGAGCCCACTGCTCCTCCTTCCTCAGGACTCCATTTCTTTATTAGTATTGCTCTTCAGACCATCTCCAGCAGACCCCGGTGTCATCAATGATGTATCAGTGCCCACATTCACCATACTCTTGGGGTTGATCGTTTTTATTGTGGTATATATTTGAAAAACCTAATTAAACACTTAAATGTAACTAATAATTTTGAAGTTCTCCATAGCTCTGCATGCATATACAGTCTCATAGTTATGATTCCACCTCTTTTCTTTTTAATGTGGTATGATATCGCTTCGTTGGGGGAGTGATTAGTTATAGTCCATTGTATTTAATTATTATAATTATATATAATTATATATGTAATTCTAAGTATAAATGTATTTGATTATGATTGTGTGTAATATTTCTTGAATGCTATACCTAAACCCTCTTAATCTTCACAACAATCTTATAAAGTAAGCAATCTCATCACTTTTATGTATGAAGATACTGAGATACTTTCTTAAATGTATATAGCTGGTGATAGTAACAGTTATGGAGGTCTTACTCTGAGCCAGGCACCGTGCTAGGTATCCTATCTAGGTTATCTTATTTCATCTCTACTGCTATTCTTTGGGATTGTACAACGGTTATGCTCATTTTAGAGATGAAGAAATTTGACATTGGCCAGGCTGATTTTCTCAAGGACACACTGCTATTGTCACTGAGTAGAAGAGCCAGGATTTTACCACAGGCATTTGGATATGAGAGATGGTGTTTTCATCTATTGTGTTGTTTGTGGAAGGTTGTAGTTTGCAAAAATGGTCAGGGTAGTATTTCTATTCCAAACTCCTCTTCTAAAACCTTGAACTCCATCACCAGGAGATGGAGCCTATTTTCCCCTCCTCTTGAAACTGTGTGAGCATTACAACTGCCATGGCAAGTAGCAATGCAGGGGAAGGAATATGACGTGTCTTTCGGGGGCTAAGTCAGGAAGGGCACTACAGCACCCACGTGGCTTGCTCATGTTCATCATTGGCATTCAGCTACTGTAGGACCCAGAGTGATGGCTCCTCAATAATGTCCGTGCCCTAGTCCCTAGAACCTGTGAATACGGTACTCTACATAGCAAAAGGGGCTTGGTACATGTGATTAAATGAAAAGCTTGCAGATGAGACTATCTCAGATGTAATCGCAATGTTTCTTAAAAGTAGAAGGGACAGAAAGTTCAGAATCAGAAGGAGCAGTGATGATAGAATGATCATGGAGAGGCAGAAGCATGTTAATTAGGGGAAGAAAGCCACAGAGAGAGGCAAGGTGGCTGGTTTTGAAAGTGAAGGAAGAGGGTCAGGAGCCCAGGGGTATAGGCAGTCTCTACAAATGGGAAAAGGAAATGGATTCACCCTTAGAGTGTCTGGAAAGACATGCCACCCTGAAACACCTTGATTTTAGTCCAGTGAGTTCTTTATTGGACCTTTGGCTTATAGAACTACAAGACAATACATTTGTGTTGTGTTAAGCCACCAAGTTTGTTTTAATTTGTTGATGCAGTGACAGAAAACTTAATACAGCTACCATGCTGTGAGGAAGTCTTTCGACTGACAACCCAAGCTAAGGACTCAGCCAATTAGCCAGCAGCATTCACTAGAGAGTAAGTGAGCGAGTAAGTCTTCAGAAGATTCCAGCTTCCAGCCTTGGAGATGTCCTGCCACAGCAAGGGGAGCAGACATGAGCTGTCCCTGCCAGGCCCTGTTTACATGTCTGAAGAGACTGTCGAAAACAAAAACAAATGAAAAAATAAAACTAATATAAGAAAGTTTGTGTTGCTTTATTCCATGCTTTGCTCAACTAGGGAAACTTTCTGGTCGTGGAGCAATTGTTGATTACGGAGTTTCAGAATTTATATATTCATAAATTACAATAAGCACCAACCTATGCCTAACTGCTGAGGATTTCCTATCTTGTTAAATTATTAGACCCATGTTTACAAATATTCTAGAAACAGTAAGCAATAAGTAAGGAAGTATGCCAATGGCCACCCTCACCGTTAGAAGAATCACCCGTCTCCAAGACCGTGTGGCCTCTATGTTCTCTACCGGTTATAGCACTGCGGCAAGTATCAGAGTCTTTGAAAAACATTCCATTTGGATGATTCCTGAGATTTATATGAATAACCAAGAACCTTGATTCCACGATGCATAGCATGTAGAACACACAGAAAATTGTGGAGGACCATCTACCAAATATAGGTACCTATCTTAATTCAGATTTCTCCTCTTCTTTTGAAGAAAAGACAATGTCACAGAACTACCATGACTGTGAATTTGGCATTGTTATTTTCAGCCATGCATCTTCTTTGTATTTTTGCTCCTCAGAGAAAATAATATTGTTTTGCATCTTTCCACATCTCACGTATGGTATCGCCAACCTGAAACTTAATTTTTGGTCACTATTATATTTTTAAGGTTTATTCATTGATACTAATAGGTCTAGTTTACTAATTTCTAATGGCATATTCTTTCTGTTGTTAACGGACATATTATTTTTTGTTTGTTTCAGCTTTCTATTTTAACCAAAAATGTTATAATCTGTGTTCTTTACACATCTCTCTGGTTACATCTACTAGAGTTCCTGTGCTATGTATTTAGGGATGAAGTTGATGAGGTAAAGGAGATACACGTCTTCAATTTTGCTGGATATTACCAGATTATTCCCCAAACAATTTTTAATTCCACGACAGTATCTGAGAGTTCCGCTATTCTATATTCTTGCTCACATCTGCTATTATCAAACATTTTAGATTTTGCCAAACTAAGTCTGGAATTATATCTAATTGTGGTTTCCCCAAATTATGAGGAAAGCTAGGCAACCTTTCAGATGTTTAAAGGACCATTATTTTCCCCTTTTCTATGAATTACCCCTTATCCTCTGCTTATTTTTCTATAGGGCTTTGTGTGTGTGGTCTCATTTTGTTAAGTATCTTTAACATTTTGGGATAATAATTTGTTTTGTTATATACTCTGCAAAACTCCTCTCCCAATGTTGTGTCATGTCCATTTACCTTGTTTATGTCATCTTTTGTTTCTTGTTTACTATATCTCAAGGTGATACGTATATTTTTAAATACTTTCTTCTAAACTTTTTATGTTTTTGTTTGTGTATAGTGGTAGAGGTTTTATTTTATTTTTTTTTGACAGAGATCTTTCATTTCTCACCAGCATTTATTTAATAGTCTCGTTATTCTCCACTAACTTTTAATGGCATTTCTATTATATTGTGTATATATATATGTATATATATATATGAAACTACCATAGCTTTACAAGTTTGCATACACTATTACCTCTGTCTGGAATATCCTTTCTGGGTTGATTTGCAAATATTCTACTCATCTGTTGAGTCCTAGCTTACCTATCACCTCCTTTATAAGGTGGCTCTTTCCCTTCTTCCTGCTTCTCTATGTTGATTACGATCTGATTGCAACATGCATCAGACCATAGATATTTATGTGGAGACAGTTTTCGCTGCCAGATTTTTAGCTCTTTTGAGGCTAAACACATTGTCCTACTATTTTATACTGCTAAACACCTTGCAGATATTTAATAAGGTTAACTAAATGAATACATTAATGAGTGAATCTTCAAAACAGAACAGCTTGAGTGACACTTGGTAAATTTGAATAATTCATCTTCATATCTCTGGCCTCTCTTTTCCCCTTGTTTTGCTGACTTTGTTGTGTAGAGACTTTAACATAGTTATTATGGATGAAATTCTTCTTTATAAAAATTGCTTCTTATGACCATAATTTGTAGATATATGATCTTATTGGATTCTTCATTTCTATTTTTGTTTGTTTGTTAACAAATGATGTCTGAGGACTAAATCAGTAACCTTACCTACATGGCAATCTGCTTTATCTAAAAATCCCCAATGCTGTCATGTTGAGGTGGAGGGCAAGTTTGCTTTGCATTCTAAGCAACTACAGTTTGGTACCTAAAGCTAAAATCCACAAAGCATACTAAAGACTATGAACTCATTCAGTTTTACTCAATTATGTTTAGATACTCTCTAGTTCCCTATACTATATATAGGAGAGTCCATAAATGGTTATTGAATATTTGCATGATAATAAACATATGTGTCTTCACGTGTTCTACTTGTGAGATTTTATAAGATCTAGGACCCTCACAGGTAATAAGGAGCATAACTATTTCCTGTATATTATTTCCATCAAAGTACACATCTCCAATGAAGCAGGCCAGACATCATCATTGTCAGTGTGACCCAGAAGTTACCATAGTCATTTGCTTCTGGTATTATTTGAAAGTAAATTTAGTCTACCTATTGTCGATAACATTTTCTTTTAAAGATTTTATTTATTTATTTATTTATTTATTTATTCATTCATTAATTCCTGAGAGACACACAGAGAGAGGCAGAGACACAGGCAGAGGGAGAGCAGGCTCCCTGCAGGGAGCCCGACGTGGGATTCCATCCCAGGGCCCGGGGATCACGCCCTGGGCCCAAGGCAGATGCTTAACCGCTGAGCCACCCAGGGGTCCCTGTAGATAATGTTTTCACTTGCGGTAAATACTCAGGTGATTAGCAGTCCTTCTTTATTGCTGTCAAATTTGCTATCGACTAAACTCACAGTAATAAATGCTGCCATTGACTTCAACAGTACAAAAGAGTGAAAAGCACAGTCTTTGCAAGAAAGTATTGTCATCAAAATCTCCTACTCTGCCAGTCACTGCGGCTGCAAGATTTACCTTAACTTGGGAATGTGGAAGTTTGGGTTTCACACGACACAGGTCAACAAAACACACACAGTTAGCTCCGCCTGGTTTAGAGTCCGGTTACAGCCAATTCCACACTATTTCTGCACCAAGTTAAGCTGTGTCTCTGATGCCTCTAATTCGCTTAAGGAAAGAGCAACCATTTCCAAGATTTCACTCAAATTATTCTCTTAAGCCATGCTTAACAGCCTGGGCTTTTCTCTAGATCTTTCTTTTCCTTATCTCTAGAAATATCCTTCCATGGTTTGCTTTTTAAGGTGTTCTGCCGACATAATTTCTAAAATCGGTCTGTTCAGTTCCTGCCCTGGTTTAATCTATTAAACATTTGAGCTTTCTTTCTTACTTTCTTAACTCTTTTCTGCTGGATTTCCTTTTTGAACACTTCTTGCCTCTACTCTCCTACGCCTCCTCTTCACCCCACACACAAAGATTTTCCACTTCCTTTCCCCCTCAGCCATATGGGTTCCCAGTTTTCTCTTCTCCTCTGTTCATGTCCATGTGAAAAGACACACACACATACACACACACACACACACCTCACAAACCTATTTTATCTCAAATTAGTGTTGTAAGCCCCAAATTTGCACTTAAATCACTCCTGTCTATAACCTCTGCTGGACTCTTCCTCTCTGTAGAGTTCAGTTTCCTTGTCTGTAAAATGAGATGGTTGGAAGAGTTCTGTTTCAGCATAAACATGATTATGACTCAATCAATCTAACAAAGTCTTCTCTTTGGTAACCTCAAATGATAATGGCTTATTTACCACCAAATAGGCTACTTTTCACAAACAACGTCTCAAGGAGCACTCTGGCTCTCAGCACATTCAATGTAAAACTGGATCAGAAAGAAAAAACCAGCCCAGTCTGGCATCCTAGCTACATTGAACTTAGCACAACATGAAGCGACCTGGTTGGGAGGACATGGCAAAAGCACAAGAAGCTGCTAAATGGAAACTGGATTAGGGTAGTCACGCAGAAAGATGCAAGCCCAGATGTCTGTGACATCCCAGACGATGGCAACCAAAGGAACTGGGCCAGTTTCAGGGCTTCAGGGAGACCTTGATAGGAAAGAGAAAAAAAGGAATTTAGAAACTTGGTTTAGAACTTGGCAATTTACAGCTAAAGTTTAGAACTTAGAAATTTAGAACAGGTATTTTTTTCTTTAGTAAAATATTTACTCAGAAATTGAGTTTGGGAGTCCAGAGACAAAGTAAAAGGCACTTCCAAAGCCCGTCAGTAGATACAGAATCAGAGTTAAAGGTGAGATCCATAAAAGGAAGCATGAGCCCAGAGTCCTTAGTAGTTTTTTACCCCCTTCCCCAAAGGGCATAACTCTGAACACAATGAGCAGAAATAGATGGAATTTATTTTTAGCTAAGGTATCTGTTTGAATGCCTCTCATGAAATTCCTAATTGCACGATGCAAGTACTATGCTGTCCAGGTAATACAAGAAATACAATTATATTCCCTTCATTCTGTTTGGTAGACAGCACAACAGGAGACTGCAAATGGTCTGCTTCAGAAGAGCAGCTCTTTCTGAACAAGGAGAATTCTTGAAAAGAATTGTCTGCTTCCCGAAATGAAGATTGGTAAAGATGATATCTTCCAAAAGTTTGATTTATTGAACAGTCTTCTTAATTTTTCAAAGAAATAAATATTTTTTTGAATCAAGAATATGCATGCTACAGATCCTTCTGGAAGGTGGGTGATTGGATTGAATAACTTTAAAGTTAAAAACCAATTGTATAGCTGAGTAAGGTGGCTGTTATTTCTAGATCCACTTTGCAGAGGTTATGGAGGGTCAGCATGATCAAGTACTTGGAAGGTGGTTGCAGAGGGCAAGAAATGGAACTGGGATTTGAACTCAGGCCTCTTGACTTTAAGCCCTATGTCCCTCCTAGTTCATTCCCAGTGACTTTTACCCAGGCTGTGGTGGATTTAAAAGGGTATATTCTTTCAACTTGTATGTACTTAGTAAATTAAATATGAGAATGTAACAGACATAATGAACATCTCAGCAGAATCACTCGATGATCACCGACATCTTCCCTGCCTTTACATCTCCCTTCTCCATCCCCAGCCCAACACTGGGTAACAAGGATTCCCTCCCTCCCTCTCTCTCTCCTTCCTTCTTTCCTTCCTTCCTTCCTTCCTTCCTTCCTTCCTTCCTTCCTTCCTTCCTTCCTTCCTGTCTTCTTTCCTCCCTTCCTTCTTCTCTCTCAGTTAGCTTTTTAAGAGTTTGTGTGGACAGTGGTGCTATATACACTAGAGCTCCCTGGCAAAAGGAAGATCCATTCATTGACTTCTTGATTAAATCATTCACTGAGTGTTAAGTGAGTCATCACTCCTTGCAAGTCCTTGTGTGAGGTACGTAACTGGGCATCATACAATGTTTATGCTAATGGATATAGCAGCCTAATCTCTTTTGCTCTGTGTAATTGGAAAAGGTTTCAGATGGTTGAGGTTTGGAGGAAATTAGGAAAATGAATCTTAGTTCAAATAATCAAAAAGTCCTGTATGAAGAAGAAACGGAGCTGATTCTCATTCAGCTCTAAAATATATTCAAGCCCCTAAACACGTTTTCAAATATCGGTGCAAAATGAATGCCAGAGTCAATGTCAACTGGTACAGTGCGTTATCTCTCCCCATCAGAGTAAATGAATCCAAGATTGCTTCTCTTAGCCTTACCTCTCCTTCTTGTCCGTCCCTCTGCTTGGAGGAAAACGCCTGCTGATGGCACTTCCTGGCACGACAGCAACTCTGATATTTTCAGTGCACTTTGCCTTTTGGAGCTTCCTTAACTCAGTGACCTACCCGTGCTGGCCAGAGCTGCATTAACCAGGTCCCGCCCGCACAGGAGAAATTCCTTTCATTCATCAGCAGATAAGGAGTTTTGACAAGCCTCTCTGGGGAGCAAAAGGGGAAAACATGCACACAAAAGACTGCCCTGTAATACTGGGAAGCACAAAGTGAAGGAGCCAAAGAAAGACCGAAGGAAGCTTTGAGGCAGCCAGGGCAGACAGGGAGTCTGCTATCAGAATTAAATGCGATGCAGTCCAGAGCCCTCTCTCTGTCTCTACCTGCTTCTTCTCAATGTCACTAGCAGCCCACAGTTTGATACAAAACAGATCCCCAGAAGTATGCCAGTAACTCCTCAGGACCACCAGGGCAAAAACAAAAACATTCAGGGCTTGACACTTAGCAGGGCAGCTTGCCAAGCGTATCACATGTGAAAAGAGCTGCTCGGAGAGAATAATCTTGCTCATGTTCACAAGGCCGGGTGTTAAGTCTCTGAGTACCCAGGCCATTTTCCATCCAGGGCAGCCTACGGGGGCTGGGAAAAGCACTTTGCTATGAACAGCCAGAAAGGGCAACTATGCGTTTTGTGGAAGGAGAGCATGGAAGGTCAGTTGTGGGAGAATGGAGAAAATTAGTCTACCTTTTGCCTTGAGTCCCAAGACACTGAAGTGACCCCGCCTTGCAAGTATATATCACACACACACTCTTTACGTAAATCTTTTCTGCAGACCTGGCCTTAAGGAATTCTGGTGCCCGGCCTACCAGTTTCATGATGCGTTAATTTTCATGTAGCACAGTCTAATCGAGATGATAAGATGGGCTTTTCCACCCCACCAAACTTTTCTTCATTGGTCTAACAGATATGTCTAGAGCACCTACTACTGGCCAGACATGTTCTAAGTGCCGGCACTAAATCAAGGAACAAAACAGATACTAAAACCTCTCGCTCTTGAATCTCATCCTCTAACAGGGTTTCCCAGATATGTAGCATATTAATCATGGCAGGGAAATTGGTAAATGAGAAATACAAGGTTTGGTTGGCTACAGTTGATCTCACAACTCATTGTTAAATACTTAATATGCATTGTACAGTGTGTTTTAGGTGCTGGGCTGGGGATAAAGCAGGAACCAGACGGATCCACCTCCCGTCCTCCTGTTTCTTATATTCTAGTGGCTGTGCCCATTGTTTAACTCTGCTCTCTCATTCATTTCTTATCTCCTCTGGGCTGGGAGGGCGAAGGCGGATAATCCCTGCATGCTGTATTTTCTATGTTCCTTTGTCAAATGGCTTTTGACTTGTTCTTCCAAGAGCAGGCACTGGCTCAGCTTTGGAGGGCGGAGCAGCTGCCCTGCTGCTTCCTTTCCTCTCTGTCTCAGGAGATGGCTGCCTCTCCTGTGGACATCAACTCTTCTAGCCATGATTCAAAGCCCTGAGAGACACTCCTTCCTCCTGGGCTCTGGGAAAGCCTCCTCCTCCCACTGTCCTTCCAGACCCTTTGGATGGTAGTGGCTTCCTGTTCTGAGTTGCTTCACCATCTCCCTTTTAACTTTCCTGCTTTTTGATAACCTGTGTGACCGAATCCTTGCATTCAATTTCCTGTTGTTGAAGGACCTAAACAGTTTTCGTTTTCCTCAAGGGACCCTACGTGGGAAGGAGTTTTGACCAAAATATTAGAAATGTGATTAGCAAAAGGAAAGGGGAACTGTGGATATATAAGAAATGGTATGTCTAAGAGAAAATACCGACCGCATCAGTTTGCTCAGGCTGCCATAACAAATGCTGTAAAGTAAGGGCTTGAACAACAGAAATTTAATTTCTTGCAGTTCTGGAGGCCAAAGTTTCGAGATCAAGGTGTCAGCAAGTGTAGGTTCTTCTGAGGCCTCTCTCCTTGGCTTGCAGATGGCTGCTTTCTCTCCACGACCTCATATGGTTGTTCTGCATTCCTGGCCCTGGTGTCTCTTCTTATAAGGATATCAGTCAGATTGAATTAGTAACCACCTAAGCAGCCTCTTTAAAGACCCTATCTCCAAATACAGTCACATTTGAAGGTACTGAGGATTAGGGCTTCGACATATAAATTTGAGGAGGAGAATTTCAGTCCATAGCACTGATCTCGTTGAAAGGTCAGAAGGCCTGACTAAGAAAGACATCAACAAACAGAGTAGCAGGAAGGGCTTTGGAGCCATATACGCATCTATTTGATTTTCATATATTTGATACACTTTAGTCAACACAATGTGCCATCCATAAGGGATATAGGCCTAGATAAGAGGAAGGTGTTCTCTGCCCTTGACATTGGGTAGGGAAGGAGAGATGGACAAGCTGTGGAACAATGAGAATATAATACAATTCATCTCAGGCTGCACTAAATGTAGGGAGTAGCTGGCGTATGGAGAACAGCAACATCCCACTCTGTTAAGAAGGTCAAGAACAGCTTCCTTGAAGTGGATACCATCTAAGTTGAGTGCCCAGTAAACTACAATGTTAGGCAAGTGAAGAAAACATGGAGAGTGGGAAGAAAATTCCAGGCACATACAAAAGCACATTGTCTAGAGGTTAGACCTGTGAGTGAAAGACGGCATAGAATTTTGATCCTTCATGACACTGAAAAGATAGTTCTTTGTATTTTTGTAAGAACTGAGAATACGTCTCAATAGTCATTGAAGGCTGTGTTCTTTGTGGCTCTTTTAAGAAATTTTGTTGGTCTCCTAAGTATCTTTGAGCTAATGTTTTACTTTCTCTTATTTGTTGTTTTGTTTTGCTTTAGTGTGTTTCCATCTATGAGAGGAGGTCGGGGTGCTCCTCCTTGATCATTGCGTCTCTAATTTTAGCGTGGCTTTCTTCTTCTGGGCACCTGTGATCCTGGGGGACCAGGATGGTGCAATTCCCAGGAAGCTGCTGGGAGTGTTTACCCAGCAATGGGAAGAACAGTGCAGGCTTTTAAAATTCTGCTTTGTAACTTTTTTTGCATCTACATTTTTAATGAGGATGTTCCTTCCCTTCTTAGCCATATCTCTGTGGTTAATGAAGTATTCCACAGTATTGAGCACACATGGTTGGCCCCAAACCAATGTCAATAATAAAATAAAAAAATAAAGCTTTTGTCTTGTTGCTCTTTTTCAGCTGTTTCAGTAATCTCTTTCCTTACTGCCTGAGGGTGTCATCCGAGAAAGTTTAAATCTACAAGAATTTATGTAGATTTCTGGCTTAAAGAATAAACAATATGTCCAATGACATTGTTTAAGAGAGAGAGTAGTTGAAAAATAATGTTTATAACATTATAAAAACCTATGGGCATTTGAGAAGTTTGTATTTAATCTATATATCACAGATAAAAAGCCTAGAGAAGTCCCCAAAGAGAGTCATTAAAATCTTTAGATGTGGTCTTTTTCTTTGGGAAAACTCTGGTTTAGTAATTCTAAAAAAGTTTTCTGCATATATTTTTTCCTATTCAGAGCAAAAGGATATTTGAGTGTTCATCAGTGCCTGCTTATGGTAGATTTAGGACTGGATGCCTTCCTTTGTCATTGGGACGAAATTGCATGCTATTGACGTGAAATAAGAATACCATGTGCATCTTACCAGCCATTAGGATTGAGGACATTTGACTTATGGATTTTCTGAGCTATTAGATTGTTTTATATTTCCACTTCTGTGGGAGAAATAGATTCTACATTGTAATAAGAGAGCACTGAGTTAGATGTAAAGAAGAACTTTGTGTGTCAGGCTGATTAAACACTGGAGCAAATTAGCAGGGGAGCTTATGGAATCACCATCTGTAGAGATATTTTAAAAATAGAATTGACAATTTTCTTCTTTGGATGATTTAGGAAATGCCCCTACTGGCAAGGAGATGGACCAAATGGGCTCTTGAAATCCTTTTTGGTTTTCCGCTCCTAAGAGTCTTTCTATATAGTTCTTGGAAGTGTTTATTTCCTAAGTATAATGTAGAACAGAATGCTTTTAGCAAAGGTGGTGTGTGTGTGTGTGTGTGTGTGTGTGTGTGTGTGTGTGTGTATCCATGTCATTAGGTAGAAAGATGGGAAGGGAACATTGTGTTACTTAAAAACCAAAATTATTTCCTAACCAGTCATTTTTACCAATGCAAAATAAATGGGACTTCCTCAGACTTTCTAGAAGCTTGCCACTTTCCTGACCATTTCTTCTCTTTTCTATGCCCACACTTCAAATGTAGGCCTGATCTGGTGCCTACTCTCAGCTCTCTTTTCCACTTATATCCTGTCTTTCCTGAGGCAACTTTATGTTCTCCTGAGCCTTCTGCTCTTGGATGACTTGAAAAATCTGCTTCCAAAGCCATGAATATTTCTCTGGGTTACAGATCTGCATTCCAGCTATCTGCTAGATGTATTTACCTGAGAAGACCCCCCTCAGCAAACCAGTTCAGCATGTCCCAGACTGAAGATATGGCACAATGGAAAAGGGTGCTTGCTGACCCCGAATCTCCACCTTCCCCTTCCTAAGTTTCTCCTGTGGATCTCTTCATCCCTGCTCCACACCCACCACAATCACCCTTCTGCCCATCTCGATCCTCTCTTCAGTATGGCCTCATCTTGCATAGTGACACTTCCACAACTTAGGCTCAAACAGTCAATGAAAATCATACCTGACCATCTCTGGTAGCATGCCATTCTCACAGCTTACAGCTCTGGGAGCACACTTGTCTGCCTCAAACTGCTCATTCCTCTTTTCTTGGGCTTGGAGCAGTCTCCCTACCTTGAGAGGAGGATCTTGCCTCGACAATGTGACACATGGTTCTAGTGTCAGCTCATCTCCTTAGGAAGTCCTCTTCAATCCCCCTTGATATGCATTCATCAACGTTGTTCACGGACCCTCAGTACCTTCTTGATATGACTATGGAAGAGGTGTATAGCAAAAAATGGGGCTAAAAGTATCACCACCCCATAGGAGTGAGGATGAAAATACTCAGCTGGATATGGGGGTGAAAGGGGAGTAAAGAGGTGAATATTTTGTACACTTGAAACTACCATAATATCGTGTGTTAACTATACTCAAATTAAAAAAAAAATAAGGTGAATGGTCCCTACATTCAAGCAGCTTATAGTAAAAAAAACTGTTATATGCAATGATATCCAAATAACTGTAATAAGCTGTGAAAGTAACACCCTCTTTAACGTCATCATTATAATCACAACTAATCTTCCTGTCCATCACTTTCTAATCTGCATGAATCATTCAGTGGATAGATATTAGTAAAACTCTCATAACAATTAGGGAAAGCAAGGTCATTTAGATTTGTTGACCTTTCTTCCCTGCTAGGGCAGGATAATTCCCCATAGCATATTCTGAAGTGTTTAACAAGTCCATTTAAATGACAGATCTATTTGGTTCCTCCAGTATCCCATAAAAGATGGTCCTACAATGCACAAGACGGAAGTTCCAGGAAATTTCTTTCTCTGAGATTTACTTTTCTTTCAATCATTTCAACAAACCCTCAAATCTCATAATTTCATATGAATAAGTACTCTCATTGTGCAATAATTATGCCTTGTATTTGTAGTTATCTCATTGCATCTCAGGGGTTCTTTTTTCCTCTTAAGATGCTTTACCACCTACATTTACTCCTTTACATTTCTGAGACATTATTCCTAAGCAACCAAACCATAGCTATGTTTGAATTTATTTGTATCCTCAAATTGTTTCCCATGTATTAGTTCTGGGGCAAACTCTCAAAATCTTGAATATCATTTTATTTGGTGTAATAAAGATGATAATAATAAAAATAATAAAAAATCACAGGAAATAAACGAAGAATATAAAAACAATGATGGCTTGCATCAGTTTACAAAACCCATTTTGCACCAAAAAAAAAAAAAATGTACAAAACACTTTCACATCAATCACAGTGGAATTTTATCTTATATGGAGATGGGGCCCTCAAACCCCAATAGGTAAGGTGGAGATTGTCTACAGCTAAGTTACCCTTAAAAATCCCTTAGAAAGTGCCGCATTCAATTTCAACATCCCATTTTTCAATAAGTCCAAAGATTTCTTTTTTTCTTCTGCCATTGGAACAGATCGCTGTTTCTTTGGTTGAGCTCCAGATGAAGCAGTTGGCTTGCGTTTAGGGACCATGTTGCATGAAAAATAAGTATCTTTAAACACTAGAATCACACTCCTGCACCATCAGGTGCTCACATTATGAGAAGCAGCCGCAGGGAGACAGAAGTCTGAGCAGAGACAGCCTCCCCTGTCACTCTCACCCTCGGGCATGTGCTCAGGCACTGGAGGGCTGGGTGGATGGCCCGTGCTATTTCATATCTCCTCTCTGCCTCTCTGTCTCTGTTTCTCTCCTTCTGTCTCTCTCTGTCTGACTCTGATTCTTTTTCTTTCTTTTTGTGAACTATGAGGAGTCAGGCATAGAGCTGAATATGTTTAAGTCAAAAAAACCTCATGTTATACTATCATTGTGCCCCATTTGAGTATCTTAACAATGTGATGAGGTAGCTAGGGATTTTTATCTTATTTTTTCAAGTGAAAACATACTAAGGCTTAGAGTAGGCTTGGTAGCTTCAAAAATAAAAATAAAGGATGCTCAGCTAAGCCTCAATACCAGATAAGCAATCAATCATCTTGCAGGATAAGTATGTCCCGTGTGATATTCGAGTCACACTTGTATTAAAGATATTTTTTGTTTATCCGAAATTCAAATCTAACTGGACACCCCATATTTTATCTAAAAATTATAGCTCGGAAGCATTCCTTGGCCTCAAGTCTTCTTGTTTCTAGACCCTTACCTTAGCTCATGATGCTCCTCAGATTTTGAATGTATTAATCTCTTTGTTTACACATGAACAACTGATTTGTCTACATTTGGAATGACTTTCGATTACTACTAAAATTACTTACAATTTCAATTTCTACTGTAAGATTAATTAAAGAAACATCAGCCACACATACAAATATATTTTCTTATTAAGATGGTCCATAAATTAAGAGTCACATTTGAGTTGTCTTAGTCCATTCCTGACAAGGAATTGAGGATCTCTTTGGGTTCTGCTTTCAAGATAAAACACCCACTGAATGTGATTTTAGGGAATGATGTGAAACCCAGAGAAAAGCTGTGAATATAGTAAAGGTCTTTGCTACTCAGATGGAAAATGCTTAAGCCAAAAAAAAGAAAGAAGGTCACATTCACGCACCTAAAATGTTGAGCTTGTTCTTATTATGACATCATTAATAGCCGATGAGAAAGTTCTCTTGGTATTCAGCTTTCTGACTCCATTTCACAATAATTGGTATCGATAGCACTTTATTGTGCTATATTCTCTGCCAGCACCAAGGCCGGTGGATTCGGATCCAGAATATAAGCAATGCTTTAACGAGGCAAGCACAATGTTACGTTATTTTTACTATGCTGTGTTACCTGGCAGGCAATTATCATTCTGGATTTTAACATTGTTTTCCAAGAATAACAATCATCTAATGTTTAGTTTGGCTAAAACAGGGTTTGTGATTGGCCACCTGTTAGTAGAAAAATAAGGCATTCCTGTAAATGGAAGATCTGAGGTAAATCGGGAAAGGTTTTAAGACAGGGGGTGGCCTGTTCTGTTGACTACATGAGAAGCTGTAGGAGGTGAGGGAGATTGTAGAGTAGACAAAGGTCTGAGTACTACACATCTTTTGACTATCCTTCAAACACCCCCAAAATGCTATCATCCGTGGGCAGGGGTGGAAGGTGTGACATTTGTGACCTTTCAGGGGAATAGCGCAGAGGCGGTATCTTCAACGAGTGGTCAGATTCCCTGAAGAGGATCAGGGGAGTGTCACCATGGGGGTATGGGGCCAGAACAGCTGCCTTGAAAACAGCTATTTAATCATGAAGCAAATGCAGAGTAGTCTAGTGTCTATGAGCCAGTGCCCTGAAGCAAGCGCACCAGGAATGATTATGAGTTCTGCTAAAACTCCTACTACTACCTCTGTGACCCTGGGAAAGTTTTCCTCTCCAAGCCTTAGCTTTCTCATCTGTAAAATGGGAATACGGATGCTCTTAGGGTTGTTTCGAAGGAATTAATGGAACCAAGAGTAAAGTGCTTATTGTATAATAAATGCCAATCAATGAGGTTATTCTTATTACCTGTCAGGAATATGAGTAAGGAGCATAAGATTTTTGTTTGCTTGTTTGCTTGTTTGTCACCTCTTATTAAACAAGCATTTGGTGAGTATTGGGCAAATCTATTTTAGGTGCTGGAAGATAAGAACTTTCAACTCCAGGCAACTTTCCCACATCACTTCAGCCCAATTTGCTACTCCCATACCAAGTAGGAGAAGATTACATAAAATTACTAAGCAAACAATAGTATGAAATAACATTCCTCGTGCCCTGCCTCATCTTATATCATTTAATACCTACAATATCTATGGAGGCTAAGTGTCATATTGTCTTACGATAGACGAGGGAACCGAGGCAGACGGAGTTTTAATAGCATTAGTGCCTGGCTGAGGCTGGGGTTTGGACCTACGTCTGCCTGACTGCAAAGTGCATTACTTTAACTACATAGAGTCAGGAGAAAATGCCTGAAAGCCTCTACATAGATGATTCACCATCCTGTTGTGGGGGGGGGGGGGGAGGCCCAAACTTTCATTTCTGTGGTCACTAAAAATTATCTTATCTTGCATTCTGTATAAAAACTGAAAGCTAATTCTTGTATCAAAGTGCCCTTGTATTAATTCCCTAGTTCTCTTCCATGAATGTGCATTCATTAACATTTCTGTAACTAGTCCCTCGTATTGCTGATGTGATCAAAATCAAACGGTTAATGAACTAAACCACCCTTGCTAAAAATAATTTCTGCAAAGACCACATGTGGTAATTCTAATGAGCTATTTTACAGTAAATGTACTTACAAAAAGCATGAAGGAAACAAAGAAACAGAGTTCTCGAAGTCAAATTAAATACCAGCATTAAAGAAGCCAACCTTGAAAAAAAAAAAAAAGCCAGTCGGGGTCCACCATGCTACATTTTAATCCTACACTATTTTTTCACCAAGATAGCATAGCAATTTATCAATAAATAGCCATTCTTAAACATCTACACAGCAATTAGGTTTAGACTTCCCTAAAGAGAAACCGAGTCACTGATAATTAGCAAATTCTCTAATCTTCAAAGGAGAACTCTAAATCAATAATAAGAGCCAAAAGCCTATCTCCCTACATGTTTCTGAAGACTTCAAATGGGGGCTATTCATTGTTCCCACTTGTTAACATGGGACTGACTATCTGAGATCTCTGGTATTTTTGAAATACCTCACTATTCATATACTATTGTTTCATAATTATAATCATATACTTGCAGTTTAATGGGGGAAATACGACCGATACTGTTCAAATGTGAAATGGAAATATGAGATTCCAAGTGAAACAAGAAATCTTTCAGCCCAGGAGAAATCTGTGTTCAAGTCAACCATAGCCTGGATCTTAGAATTAGTCCTTCTGTGTCTGGGACGGGATTTGTGAAGACATTGGGCATACTGCTAATGACAAACTTAGAGGAATGGCAGTCAGTATACTTCTCTAAATGTTACTTAAAAAAGCAATGAAGAAATGGGAGAGCTACATGTGCACATTATTCCCACTGAAGCTTATTATCAAGAGTGGTTAGGTAAATGCCTTTCCCAGCACCCTTGCACCCAAAATGAGACCTCATTTATATACTCAAGACAATAGAAGAGAGAAGGGAAAGCCATTCACTTGCCCTAGTAAGGATGAGGTCACCATGAAGAGGACATTTCTGTCAATGGAGAAGTTTTCAGTTGATAACAGACCTCTAGATGGTCATATTTTAACCCTTGCCTCTCTCTTGGTCACTCTTGTCGCTGTCATGCACAGTCATTCCGTTCTCTGTCTTGTGAATGATTATCACAAATTGTCTCTCCTCTCGTCCTCAGACATCCATTTACCACCCTCATCAATGTGTCATGACCTCATAACATTTTTTCCTGGTTTTATTGTTTTAGCTCTCCGTCTGTTTTCACCATTCCTTGTCCACATGCTCCCAACGGCTCAAAATGCTCTAGAAACCCTCAGGAAGCATGTACATTTTCTCCTTGCTCTGGTATGTGCTGGAAAGGCCACAAAAGAGTTGAATAGCCTCTTAAAGCCTGTTGCTGGTCAGAAGAAGGGGGGATAGCAGCATAAGACATGGTGTCTAAAGACAATTTGAACCCTGAGGTTCTCTCTGTATGAGAGATAGGTGTCCTTATCTTGCAGCACCTGATGTGTTTCAATTCGGAATATAGTCTTAGATGGTGACTGGAAATGAGGTCTTCTTATTGATTTGGTACCATGAGCAAGTCCATTCTCTTCTCTGCCTCAGTGTCTTCAAAAATGAAATGAAACGAAATGAAATGAAATAATGAAGATTTGAGCATTCTGAAGCAGAAGGACAAAGAGGGGAGAATTAATTCTCTGCCTCAAGCAGGACATGCCCTATAATGTAGGAACCAAGTGTGTGAGGAGGCTCAGTAACCATTTTTAACTTTGGTTTAGGGCAGACACTTTGGGTCACGTGTCCCTCTACCTAGGTTAACTTTGTGTGTTTTACCTGATTTCTCTTCTCTAGTGAGCACTGCTACTCAGTTTACCAACACCAGGACCTTAAATCTCACCTAGTTCCAAAATGAGAAGAAGATGGCTGAGCAGTGCCCTGGGAGCTGAAGAAGTGTTTTGAGAGCCCACTGATGTTCTGAAGTTGACTAAACTGGCAAAACCAACTGCACCTCCTTCGTCAGCTACCCAGGTGGGGCACAGAGGCTGACCACAGCGACTGGACCATCCATGAGGAAAGAGGATGGAGGAAAGGTGCAGGAGGGAAGGGAGAAGAAGACTAAGGAAAGAGAAAACAACACAAAAATACATCACCATAAAACTGTTAAAATATCAAAGGAAACTATTTAGGAAGAAAAACATGAAACAGCTCTCATCCATCAGCGACACAGTTGGTAGCATCTCTTCCTTGGGGCTTTACCAGTGGGCATTACTGTGTGGAATTACTTTAGAATTCTCAGTATTGTTTAGCATTGACCAATAGCTTCTGGGAAGGCTTAGAACACTTCAGGAATCTTCCAAGGAGGCAGCATTTAGGAATATTTTAATCTACCTGACGGTAAAGAAAACCAGCAGAGAATGAACTGAATTTTGGAGATTAGTAAATACACATTAAAATTAATATCGAGTGATAGCATAGCTTCAAAGAAGATGTCGTCTTGAATTGAGAAAAAAGTTCACTTGATCAGTGTCTGAAAGGGCATATTATCTAACATCATATTATCATTTGGTTGAATTTCACTTGCAAGCAGAGAAATTTCCCCCTTCCTCCCCGTGAAGTGCTGCTGTGGAGAGAAGAATTTTCAAGTCGGCCTTAATAAGGATCACCCGTGTACAAT
The DNA here is from genome assembly GCF_905146905.1 of Nyctereutes procyonoides. Lineage (NCBI taxonomy): Eukaryota > Metazoa > Chordata > Mammalia > Carnivora > Canidae > Nyctereutes > Nyctereutes procyonoides. The sequence goes on from NW_026575137.1 coordinate 8,778,358, forward strand.
TTCTCTACTCCCAATCACAGGTTTCTAGCAATGTTATCTGGGTATCTAGGAATGTCTTCTGGGGCACAGCACATAGTATTCCTAACTGAATTATCATCACACGGAGAAACTTCTTTCTTTTCTGTGTTGGAGGGCCAAAATACACCAGCACTTACATTTTCAGAATGATTTAAAGAGGACAGGAACTTTTCAAATAAAGTCAATTGATGAGATTTAAAAAACATTTTTCTTATCTTTAAAGAAGGCAACCAGGTAGGTGATATGTGTCCATGCTGAGGCGAATTTCACCACTACAAATTAATGTCTTAGTTGGCTTTTCATTGACTTTAGGTAAGCCAAGTGGGTCTCAAACTATTCTTGATGGTGTGCGTCTTCCATGAAGTCAAAAGATTTATAAGCCACATTTAGCATGTGTAGGCTACATCTATGGCTTTCTTTCAAAAATATTTTAAAATATGTATATATAAAAAAATATATTTACTTAAAAGTAAAATAATTTTGAAGAATAGTATACCTCAATGTATCATCAATGGACTTATAAATATTGCAGTACTGTGCCAGAAGTAGAAGCTTAGATGATGTTGTCAATATAGACAATGACATTAAATTACAATAATACACTCTGAATGTATCTGCAACAATCCTTGGCTTTGTGGCTAAGAGTTGTTCATTAGGCATGCTTTGATAATAACTGATTTCATGGCTAAAAGTATGAATTTTTAATAAATATTTTATTAATTTGTTTGACAGAGACAGTGAGAGAGCATAAGCAGGGAGAGTAGCAGAGGGCGAGGGAGAAGCAGGCTCCCCACTGAGCAGGAAGCCTGATGTGGGACTCCATCCCAGGACTCTGGAATCATGACCTAAGCTGAAGGCAGCTGCCTAACTGACTGAGCCACCTAGGTGCCCCTAAGAGTATAAATTAAATTCATGGAATGACATCATAATGCAGTGAAACCCCAGAATTCGGAATTACAATATCTAAGTTCAAGATCTAGGAACACCAATTCTTGGTTCTGTATACTCTTAATAGTATTGAGCCTTAGGGTTTTTTTTTTTTTTTGTATTTGTTCTTGCTTTTGTTTTTGTTTTCAATAATTGGGGACACTTATTTGGAGATTAATGCAAAGATTGAATGGGAAAATACATATTAAAAGTACTTATACAGAGAGGTAGACAAACCATAAGAGACTCTTAACTATAGGAAACAAACTGAAGGTTGCTGGAGGGGAAGTGGATGAGGGGATGGGGTAACTAGATGATGGGCATTAGGAGGACACTTGATGTAATGAGCACTGGGTGTTATATCCAACTGGTGAATCACTAAATACTAATAATGTGTATATGTTAATTAAATTAAATTTGGATTAAAAAAATTTAAAAAGTATTTATATGACATGAACACACTGAGCAAATAACTATTTAAATGACTAGCAGTAAACAATTATTTTATTTAAGAAAAGTTGTCCAAAGAATCTCTCTCTACCATACCTTCCACCCTGTTGTCAAAACGTTTCATATTGATGTCACGATCTTTGAAAAGAGAATAAAGAATCTAAGGGAAATTCCAGATGATGGTTCCTTGTTAAATTTCTTTTTCTTTATAGAGATATTAAATTAGTTAAGATGGCAAAGCATTTGAAATTTATTTTTCCCCTCCAGAAAAGAGAAAAGAAAATACTTAAAGAAAACATGTAAACATCTTACCCTCAAAAGGTTTGTAAAATGTACATGAAGTAGCAGGATCACCACATACATCCATCATCATGTTGAGAGGCCGTGCAGCTCAACCAAGAGCTTCTCAGAGCTTGAGAGCGGTCTTGGTCCCCGTGATGTTTTGAGGATTCCTGATATATTAAGAGGATATGAGTACGAAAGTGGGGTTATAAAAATTGTATTTTAGCTGCTTGTATCTAGCCAAGGAATACTTCAAGAAACACAAAACACACAGTGATTTTGTGTATACATCCCATCAGCACCCCTTCCCGACCGAGAGGTGCAGGGTAAATGCTTCTCCTACCCCCTTGCAACCGTCCCCCTCCACACTCCCACCCCAGCAGGCTGTTCTCATGATATCACAGGCAGGTCTGAGCAAGGAATATGTATTGGGTAGCTGCACATCTGCTCTTCAGAATGAATCCCTATCCAGATAGTCTTATCCAGCAAGAACTATCTAGGTTCAGTGGAAAAAATTCAGTATGTGTGAGTAGCATCCGAGATGTGCCTCTATTTTTACCAGCCTCTGCAAGGATGCAGAAATTCCTTTTATTTCAAAGACAGTGAGCACCAAGTCACTTGTCTCCTGTATATATTTTAAAGCGAAGAATGAACGAGGGCGGCCTGCGCCTTCGCCTTCCATGCACAGATGAAACAACTTCCACATGGCCTTTTAATTATGTTACCCCAAACTAATATTCTTGGGAAAAGTAATTTTCTCTCCATGGAGTTACTCCTGTAAGCTGGCACAGGATGGTGAGGGAGGGGGGTACTGTACCCACTGATCTCGCCATCCATTCTAAGCAACTACAATGCCAAGAAATGCTCTGAATATTTCAATGGACCTCCCACATTCTCGATAGGATGTTTCCCGTGCATGGTGATCCACAAATATTATCATTCCATGACAATGCAGTTTCATCAAGGTACGTCTCAATCCATGGGATACGAGTCCCACACAACAGACGGAGAATTTGGCGCAGCCCAGCGCACGCTGCGTGTGTTACTTACTGGTTATATTGCAGTGGTCACACTGAGTCCCGTATGGCGCCGTATTAACGAATGGCATGCAAGCACCTTCTGTTGAAACATCTGCGACAGGGAAATTTCAGGCATTTTTCCAGATCATTTTTTGTGCTCTGGACCAAATTTTCATTAGGACTATAAAACCTGGCAAGCAGTATTGTTGTGTATGATTTTTTAATAAACTGGGACATGCCTTTGTTACAGGAGTGAGGGAAAGGGCTCTTCAGAGACTCCTTTCTATTATAAAAAGTTCAGAAAACATATGACAGCTCACAAAATAATATCTCTCAACTTTTTTTTTTCTTTCTTTCTTTTCTTTTTTTTTCTTTTCTTTTCTTTTCTTTTCTTCTTTTTTTTTTTTTTTAATGTGCAAGCTTCCAGGCTTTCGTAGACGTATAAATAAAATTCACAGTTTGGGATGCAAAGAGTAAAAAATGCAGATTTTTCGCAACTTGTAGTAAATGATTCCAACGGTGGCTTCCCTTAAACATGTGTTTGTGAAGAATGCACACAACCAACAGAGATGTTTTTTGTGTGTTTAATCTTTGCTGCCTGCTGCCAAAAAAAAAAAAAAAAATTCCGTGCGAAAGGCTTTACTTGCTTTCGGAGACACCGCGTCTCAGAACGCGAAAGGATGGAGAGAGTTTGGGCACGAGCCTTTCTGTCCCTATGCACAGTGCTAACCTCACAACTGGAATTGTTCTTTTTTATTTATTTTTTCCCACCAGTTCATATATGGGTGTTTCCAATTCTTTCTTCACTGCCAATAACCACCCTACCTCAGTAATGGAGGCTAGAAAAACTCCCTTTTGTAATTCTTTAATTCCCCGTGCCCTGCTACAAACACTAATGCAAAACAAACATGCTTGGCAGTAAATATGTGCATTATCATTATGTAAATAGGCATGTTATCATTATCCTTTGATGATGCCTGTTCTTTGCAAAGGCTTTTTTTTCCCCTTTCTAAATATATTATCCAATTTAAGTTATAATGCATATTATACCACTGGGGCTATATAAACACTCTAGATCAAGGAGAATTAGTAGACGGTCTATAATGTAACACAATGTTTACCACCTATGCATATGGTGTGCGATGCAAACAAACAGACCAATGCTGTTGCACATTATACAATCCCACCCCAGCCGTGCGTGGAAACCTCTGAGATTAATATCCATCTTGCTGTTCAAATTGAGTACCACATTATGACATTTTATATTGACAGCATTATACGCTGAGATGATACATTTTAAACTCGATGAGATGAATGATCTAGTGCGAGCAGAAAATAGGCTGCATATCTGAACCTTATATGAACTAGGAGCAACTCATGTCACAGTCTGTTTGGAAACGTTACAATGTTTGCATAAATCCATTGCTTATGCATAAGCACCAGGGAACTGGAATCCTGAGGCAGGCAGTAATCTGTAAAGTTCTTGTGGCGCTTGATAAGCATGCAAGATGCATCTCGCATTCCCCTTGGTGAATTGCAAATGTTTATGTAAGAAAGAGCAGATAGCTGCATATTGTATGAAAAGATCAAGGCTGGTTTCTGCAGTAGGGATTGGAAGGGAGTTTGAGAGGACGGGCCCCGGCCCCCCAAAAACCAGCACAGCCCACCTGAAGGACGTCGACGTTTGGTCCTGCTATTTGTCTTCCCATTCTGGAGCTGTCAAAATTGTTGGCCGTATCAACAATTTTGGTTCACCTATAAAGACATAGCGATGCTGCTGATTAAAGCACAAATGATGAGGTTCCTTCCCTTCCATCATTTTTCCCGGAGTGAGTGACCTGTTAGCTCTGAAACAACAGGACACTTCTATTTATTATTTGTTTAAAATAATGTTGTCGACATATCTACCTATCTTCTATCTACCTATCTTCTATCTATCTATCTATCCTTCTATCTATCTATCTATCATCTATATTTTTTTAAGTCTCCTAAAGGACTATGCTACTTGACACATAGTTCAACTTGTGTAACAGCTCCAAGACTGGATTTTTGCAAATTTAAAGCTCACTAGCATGAGAATCTGATCGGCTGGGCTCCAGGATGAACAAATCCTGCCGTGTTTTCCGTGTTCCTACCTCACCATTTACTAGGCACTTGGTCTGTGTGAAGTTTTTTCCCTGTTGAGGTGTGTCAGCCAGTCACAGCTCCCATACACCACGTCCACTCGGGCTGACACCAACCTGCGATGGCCTTGAGGGGCTTCAGATACTCATCACCTACGTCGAGCTTCCTTCTTCAACCCAAGAAAGGGTTGAAGAAAGAGTCCATTTCTACTCTCATGTCAGATTAATGATGGATATAGTTTGAGAAGTGGGGCTTGCTGGGGGGCAGATATTACATGAAGGGACACCATGTTCTGGATGCAGTGTTTTGCTCAGTCTTCACTGGGAGAACCAGCCTCCCTCTTCACTCCACCCCCGTGCTCATCCCCTGCCCTCCCCACCCCAGCTGGGCCCTAACCTTCTCCCTCCCACTTTACCTGGATTAATCTGTTGGGACTGTCATAACAAAATCCCATAGTCTTGGTGGCTTAACTAAACCACAGAACCGTATTTCCTCACAGTGCTGGAGAAGTCCAATATCAGGAACCATCAGCATTGGTTTCCGGTGAGGCCTCTGTTCCTGGCTTGCACATGGCCTGCTTTTTGCTGTGTCCTCCTCACATGGCCTTTCTTCTGTGCATGTGCTGAGACCAGGGAGATATCTGGTGTGTTTCCTTTTCTTATAGGAACACTGGTCCTCTCAGATTAGGGGTCTTCCCTATGACCACCTTTAACCTGAATTGCCTAGCTGAGGGTTCCATGTCCAAACACAGTCATGATAGGGGTTGACACATCTGTACAGCTTTAAGGGACACAATGTAATCCATAGAGCTAGGCATCAATCAGGTCACAGCCAAGATCTGCTTTTCTCCTGGGAGCTCCCCCAGCCTTCAAGTTTAGGTCAGGTGGCAGTTTGAAATTAGGCCAGACATCCAGTAACGTCTTGCATATCACAGCAGAAAACCTGATATTCCTTCTACCCTGTGACCAAGAGGCCTAATTAAGAAGCTGAATACATGCCTGTGAGATCATCACAGAGAAAGTGCTTCCTGAGACAGACATAGGTGCATCAAGGCCCCAACCAGTGGGATTGAGCGAGACACCTCCTCTTTGAAAGTGCACTCGTTTTTTACATTTGTGAAAATACAAACCAAGACCAAGAAGACTTAAAACTACAGAGTGAGAATCCACAGAAAGTGGAGTTAGGTCAGTTGACCAAACTGTGAGCTTGGCATCTGGTGCTTATAGTCCTGGATAGAGAAGAGACTTAGGGTCTCTTGACTTTGGGGTCAACCCAGCTGAGACTGGGAGCAGATTGTGAGCTGTGTCTGGAAGCTGCCAGCCATTTATCTTCACGGTATTTGAGATGCACCAAGGCACATGTTGCTTTACTTCTTCCTTGGAGGAGCCGATGGGGAGCCTGCCATCTGCCAGGGAGTTCATCAACTTGAATATGTAACAATAGGCTCCACTGTCATTAGCTTTGTTTTGAGAAATTCTATCCTGCTTCTGACAAGCCTTTTGGGGACAGTGGTAATCACTTACCTATCTGGACTTCCCCCCAGGCCTCCCAGAGGAGCCCTGGCCACTTCTTCTCCATCGTTTGGGATTGACCATGGTTGAGATGGTATCAGTATTGAACTAGCCTGGGCGACGTGATAGAGCCTTGTCCAGATAAGTTGAATTACAAAGGTAGTTGAGGAAAATCTCTGTATTGTGGCAACATGTAGGGCGATGGTTTCCTTCCCCAGGGGACATTTGGCAACATGTGAAGAAATTTTGGGTTGACACTAACTTGGATGGGAAACAAGGAGGGCGACACTAGTGTGTAGTGGATGGAGGTTGGGGATGCCACTAAACATCCTCCAACCCACAGGCGAGGCTCCCTTGATGAAGGATTACTTGCACCTCAAATGTTAATAGTACCAAGCTTGGAAACCCTGATGTAGAGGTCAAGAAAAAGGATTTTGGATTAAAACAGTCACTTGGATAATTTCCTTAACCTGTGACCAAGGTTAAGCTCACTCACCTATCAAATGAGCATCAAATATGCATTTCTTAACTCTGTCATAAGGATTAATAGTATATCAAAATATCCATCGCTTAGTTTAGCATAAACCAGGTTCTAAATAAACTCTGAAATGCTTTGTGTGGTGACATACACAAAGAAACCATCGAACAAACATCAGGAACTATTGTAATACATTTCTACATAAATAAACTGCTGCAAACATAGCACATTCGGACTAGGTTTGTGGATCCGCGGGGGTCAGGGGGCTGACTGGAGGAGTGCGTCAGATTAGAAAATTACTTGCGATTGCCCCATTATCTCAGGAAAATGAAACTATTCTATGATGTGTGGGGAAGAGGAGGTCAAATCACTCAGGCAAAAAAATTCCAGTCACGTCTCTCAAGAGATCAGCGAGTTCTGGGACCAGGGCAAAGCCTTACGAGGACTGAGGGCTCTGGGGACTAAGGGGCTGAGATGACAGGGGAGCTCGGTAGGAAGGGACAGGGACTGAGAAACCTCAGGGAAAGTAGGAGGCCTGGAAAGCCCCACAGGGAGAAATCCAAAGGCAGGTAGACTTCAGGAGGCCAGGTTGGAATTCCCAGCCCAACTTTTGCCTGTGGCCACAACCTTGATAGGGGGATCCAACCTCTCTCCCCAACCCAAAAAGAACTTATTTTCCTTTTATGCAAACTCATGGAGCATAACAGGTCTTCCGTCAAGACTCGACTGTGGTTGCCGTAATCTGTCCAAAGGTTTTTTCCTCTGTGTCGAGAAACATGCCCACCCCCCAATGACCGTGTCAGTGACCTCCCTGAAGTAGCAGCCCACCTCTGGGCCTGTGTGAGAGAGAAAACAATGGCCCCACCAGAGGTCCTAGCTGAACACCAGCCAGGTGTGGGACACAGGCCTGCCGGTGTCTGCAGGTCCGTGTGTGTTGAAATCGCATCCAGCACGAATCAAATCCGAGGGGCAATGTTAATTGTTTTTAAAACGCCAAACATGACAACAGCTGAAATTCTTGAAAAACATCACTGGGTAATTGAGCTTGGTATTGAGATTATTGGAAAGCTGGAAAGTTCTTGATGCTAATGTTCCAATCAGTAGGATCATAAAACGACCAGCTTTTTAAGAGACGCCACATCTCCATTTACCCAAATTTCACATAAGAAAGAAATGATCTTCTCAGAAGGTTGTTTTCTTTTTTTGTGAACTCAAATTTATTTCTGCTCCCCCTGCCCGCCTCCCCCCCACACCCCCACCCCAACTGACTGCTCTCCCAGAAGTGGGGACCTTGAGAGGAAGCAGAGCTCAACTCCAAATTCACAAGGGCCATGCGGCGCCTGCATTTCCCCCCATTCCTTTCAAGTTGAACACACTTTTCAAGAAAGGGGAAAAAAAATACAAATGCCCAAGAAGCCTTTTATAAACAAGTCATTTAAACTTCAGAGACAATTAGCCCCCTGCCCGGTTTTAACTTCTGGGTTTCAGAGCTTCAGCTTTCCTGATAATTTACTTTTGAAGTGCCCGGGCCTGTGTGGCTGGCCAGGGGGGAGTTGGCTGTCACATGTGTGGCTGCTCGGAGATGTCGGACCGTGGTCAGCCTGACGACGTATACATAAGCTTTTGGCACCACATATCTGCAATATCGTGGACGGTCAAGGAGGCGCCTGTTATAAAAATACACATTGAAACACAACTGAAGGACTGCTCTTTCTCAAAGAGGAGCGTAATGCATTCCTTCTGTTTAGGCTCATTTTCCAGCCTTTCACATTCTTTGTGAACAAGAGTTATAAAACAACCCTGATGCAGGCCAATTATTTTTACTTTGAAGGCCATTAATCAAGATTGACTAAGAAAATGAAGACAGCTAAGCAAAATTTCATATGTGACTAGAGTAAGATTAAAATAAAACCAGATGGGATGGACAGAGACACTAAGCATTTTTTTTTTAATTTTTGGACTCATGTAATAAATGTCTTTTACAAATTACAGCTCTCTTATTTTCTTACAGTAAATCAAATCAGGCCATAATGTACAAGTGGTCTCATTGCTGAAATGTCAAAAATAGAACCTGCCTTGTTCTTGTAGAGTAATTCCTCAAATCTAAACCAGCAGTGTGGGCTAACACTCTATAAACCATTTACCTGTGTGCAATCAGAACTGTACCTGATGGATGGATTTCTCCTGGCTGCCGAGCACACCGCTTGGTGAATTTGCAGGAATCGCACCCTGAAATGATTTGGGCTTGTGGATCCGAGTTATCAAATAGTCCATTACCCCATAAGTCAAGAAAAGGCAAGTTTGGGACCTGTTAAATATCCAGAGTCTCTGTCATGAAAATATCTAGGGAGGTCACCAGCTCCACCTATTTGGAGAAATTTTTCTGTTTTGATCTCAAATAACAACGAATCCAGACTCAGTATGTTTTTCTTGTTGCTGTTGTCAAAACTATCCACTTCTCTTGATATCCAAACGTCTATCAATTGCCATCTCATCCTCTAAGCTTAACCCTTAAAACCCCCCTGAATTTTAACATGTTCCAGTCTTCTTTAATATCTCAAAAAAAAAAAAAAACTTTTTTTTTTTGGTCTTCAGGATCTGACACTGTTGGTGATTTTTTTCCCCACATGAATACACATTTGGAAATATGCATTTGATAAACAAAACAGTAAAATGTTAAAAAATATATGCTAGAAAATAAAATGAACTCTTTTTCTCTCTAATTTTGCGTGGAAGCAAGGTTCTATCACCGTTGCTTCAGATCGCCGCCGAATCTTCCCGCAGTGAGAAAATGACTAAAAGTAACCAGCTGTTATAGGATCTCTATCAAAACACACACCATAATCCCAGAGAATTCTTCCCCATTTAGCACTGTCAGGTTAAAAAGTCTGCTTAGGAAATGAGACTAAACTTTCTTTTCATAACACTCAATGAACCATTTCCATCATATATTTAGAGAGGACATACACATTTCTTAAAGCACATTCAAAATAATCTGTAAAGAAAATGAAGTGGATTTTCAACTACGGTAAATTTTCTTAACTCCTCTGATGCTTCCCTTTCAAGTTGAAAAAGGCAATTTTGAGTTTTAAAAAGGATGTTTTTTGCAAAATTCTTTTCTTAGGGGGGAAAAAATCAACCCATGAGAGTGAGAAGGACACCAACCGTTCATTCCTCCTCCACAAATCTCTAAATGAATGAGGAAGCACTGGCCCGAATTCCTCAGAAAATATTACAACTCTCTCCACATAGTTATATTTTATTTAACGCAACGGATGTGATCCTCAATAGTTGCATTAACATTGCATTTCTGTAACTGGACTCAATAATTAATCGCTTCCTACTTAAAGCCCGCTTCTTCTGTAAATGAGGTTTCTTATTGATATTTATGGAGGCTACCATAAAGAAACACTGATGAATTAATGAAATTAAATTGGCACGGACTTCTGAAAGCTCAGAGCAGTTTTAAAGTTCAGATTTTTTAAAATTAATTGATTAATTTTTAGAGGGGGGGGTGGAGCAGAGACACAGGCAGAGGGAGAAGCAGGCTCCATGCAGGGATCCTGATGTGAGACTCGATCCCCGATCCCCGGTCTCCAGGATCATGCCCTGGGCTGAAGGCGGTGCTAAACCGCTGAGCCACCCAGGGATCCCCTTAAAGTTTAGATTTTTACGTACATTTCTTGATCAGTGACCTAGCAACCAGACTGACTTTCCACAATATGCTTATTTGTAAAGCAGGAATACAAGATTCTACACACCCATAGGTCTCTGACTCACGTAGAATATTATCATGAAAATTTTCTGTTTTGATCTCAAATAACATAACAAATCCAGACTCAGTATGTTTTTTTTTGTTATTGTTGTTGCTGTTGTCAAAACTATCCTCTTCTCTTGATATCCAAACATCTATCAATTGTCATCTTATCCTCTAAACTTAACCCTTAAAATACCCTGAATTTTAACATGTTCCAATCCTCTTTAATACCTCAAACACCCATGCTACTTTGCCTCCGCTGCCTACCATCCGCTATGTGCTACCTGTCAAAATCAGCACATGAGATCAAGACTTCCCGTAAATGCAATTCAGAGAAACAGACCATCCTGGTGGGTTGGGGGAGAATATGTCAAGGGGATGGTGTTACTGAGTCATCAGCTTTCTGTGCAAAGAAGGGCAATTCGGGCTAGAATCTAACAGAGCAGAATAGATGAGTTTAACACAGTCAAGAGAGGAAAGTCCATTCGCCCCCACCTCAGTCTTAACATTTTCCATCTCCCTAGTTCCATTGTTCATGCTCAAGTCATTAAAAAAAAAAATCAAAGAATTACTTGAGATCCTGCTCTTTCCTTATCTGCATCCAATCCATCAGTAAAAGCTACCACTCCAACTTCAAAACACACTCCAAACTCCCAATAGTTCTCTACTACTCACTCAAAGCTTCTAGTCGAGTGACCTCTGACAGTGACTTCTTGCCTCAACTACAGCAATGGACTCCCTGTGTTGTCCCTGCCTCTCCTCTGACAGTTACGATCAATTTCCAAGAGAGCAGCAGAGGGATCTTTCCAATATGGAAATCAGGTCTTATCTTAACATTCTTCTTGAAAACTTTCCAGCTGTTTTCCTTCCCCAGTAGAGTAACGCCCTAACTCATGACAATGCCAACACCCTAACTTATTAGTGGGCCTAACCAGCCTTATCTCATCCTGTCTCCACTTACCTTTCTGACATTATCTCCTTCCACTTTCACTGTGGCTTACCACATTCAAGCCAACTGGCCCTTTGTTGTTCCTGGAACAAGCCAAGTTCATTTCTGTCTTGGGGCCATTGCACTATGTCCTGTACCCAGAGCACTAAAAAAAAAAATAAAAAAAAATTTCCTCAAAGAATTAAAAATAGACCTGCCCTATGACCCAGCAATTGCACTGTTAGGGATTTACCCCGAAGATTCAGATGCAATGAAACGCCGGGACACCTGCACCCCGATGTTTCTAGCAGCCATGTCCACAATAGCCAAACTGTGGAAGGAGCCTCGGTGCCCATCGAAAGATGAATGGATAAAGAAGATGTGGTCTATGTATACAATGGAATATTACTCAGCCATTAGAAACGACAAATACCTACCATTTGCTTCAACGTGGATGGAACTGGAGGGTATTATGCTGAGTGAAGTAAGTCAATCGGAGAAGGACAAACAGTGTATGTTCTCACTCATTTGGGGAATATGAATAATAGTGAAGGGGAATATAAGGGAAGGGAGAAGAAATGTGTGGGAGATATCAGAAAGGGACACAGAACATAAAGACTTCTAACTCTGGGAAATGAACTAGGGGTGGTGGAAGGGGAGGAGGGCGGGGGGTGGGGGTGAATGGGTGACGGGCACGGAGGGGGACACTTGACGGGATGAGCACTGGGTGTTATTCTGTATGTTGGTAAATTGAACACCAATAAAAATTAATTTATAAAAAAAAAAACAAAAGTTAAGGAGAATCTAAAATAAAAAAGCTGAATTTTCTCTAAAAAAAAAAAAAATTGCCAATATTTTGTATGGCTGTCTGCTTCTTGCCATTCAAATCTCTGCCTAAATGTCACTTTCTCAGAAGGGCCACTTTAACACTCTGCCTACATTTCCCCCAGCCATTGTCTGTCACATTACCTTGTTTTAATTCTCTGCCCTTTTCCTTGTGGATGTATTCATTTATTTGGTGACTGTCTATCAACAATAGAATGTGAGCTCCATCACAACTGAGGCCTTGACTCCCTCAGTTACTGTTGCATTTCTAGCACTAGATCTGTGCTTGTCCTTCAACAGGAATAGAATAAGTTTATTGGATAAGTCGAGGGATGAAAACTGGAGAGAAAAAAAGGGGATAAGCCAGGACACGTGAAAAAGAGAAGTAGAGGTGAAATGGGTGGAGATGAGGTACAAGGAGCTCCTTCGGAGTCTGCCGTCACAGATGTGGAGCTTCCTGGTGGCTTCCCCTTTTTAAGGGAAGAGCTCTTTTTTAGAGACAAAATTCCACTGAGCATAATCAGTTGTTCCCTGGGATGGCCTTTAAAATCCTCCCTTCTTCCCTTCTCTCTATCTACATCATTTTTTTTTCTTTTTTCTCAGTTCTCCATGCTTTTATGGCTGGACCACCTTGTTCTGGGTTTGCCTCTTCCCAGTCCATCTGGTGAACTGGTACCAAATTAATCTTCCTAAAAACAGTTTGCATGATGTCACCTTCCAGCTCAGAACACTCTTCAAGTGGTTCTCATTATCTAAGGCTAGAGGTCAAACATTTTAGTTTAGTACACAAGACCATCGGACTGCCCCCAGACATCCTTCCCAACCTTATCTCCCTCTCATTGCTCCAACAGGAACCCACTCCCTAGTTCAGCCAGACTCCTTAGCCCCTGGAACTCACGTTGTCATTCCCAATCCTGCTCACTTAACCCCAGCTGACTAAAATCTTCTCTTTCTCTTCTACGCAGCTTTTAACCAGTGCTCACAGTCCAGGCGCATCCCAAAGGATCTTTTTTTACATCTTAAAGTGCTTATTATTACTACTACTAATAGGATTAGGATAGTAAATAATATTATACTATATCTTTGATCATTATCACATATTACTTTCAAATGGTCATTATTTTCTCATTTACACAAGTCTTGGTTTTCTCGAAGGCTGGACAAGTATTACTTTACTTTCTCCCTGCATTCAGCTTTGATAGTGAGCGTGCTACTGGAAATCTTAGAGACTGAGTTTCTTCATCGGGAAAAGGGGGATAACAATAGTAGCTTCGCAGATTTGCAAGAAAAATTAAGTGATATAATGCATTTAACTAGCTTAGCATAGATATATATCTATATATATTCATATATATATGAAGTGTCATTATCTCAGCTCATTGCAAAGGGACAGATTAACAGATTAACTGATCAAATGATTTTTGAAAACCATAAAACATGAATTTATTTACAGTGCAACTATATCTCTCCAAAATATGCATATAGTAAATACCTATAAGTTAATCTTTTTAAAAAGGATATAACTTCTGATTTCCACCACCACCACTATATTTAGTAACTTGATCCAGTGATTCTTAACTTTAACCTATTCTTAACTAAAACCCTGTTCAAAATCTGATTAAGGCTCTTAACTCTCTTCCTAGAAAAATGCACGTACATGCAGAATTTGCTATACAATTTCATAGTTTCAGAGTTTATAGACCAAGCATAAACTTCTGGGACTCTATTGGATCCTTAGCAAAACATGAAATCCAATGTCAAGACTGGTCACTCTTCCCATTCCTGGTTCTCTGACCAAGCTGCTTTGATAACCAAACACCATCTGCAGCAGAGCACATGAACTTAACCTTTTCTCTTTTTTCCTTCTTCTTTTTTTAATTTTTCTTTTTTTCTTTCTTTCTTTCTTTCTTTCTTTCTTTCTTTCTTTCTTTCTTTCCTTCCTTCTTCTTCTTCTTTCTTTCTTTCTTTCTTTCTTTCTTTTTTTCTTCTTTTCTTTTCTTTTTTTGGTAAAAGCAAAATTAAATGAGATTATTTATTATTAAAATAATAAATAAATAATAAATTTTTCTTTTAACACTTTTTGCCTCAAGTGCATTATGATGCTTTCATATTGGGTTTCAAAAATACAGACCATTCTTTTTAGGCTGTTTCTTTGTTTTCACATATGAGATAGAAAAAGCAATACTTACCTGGCAGGGAAAATATCACTACCACAAGATAGAAAACTACAAAGTCACAGGACAACCCAAGTTTAACTTCAAATTTGAGATTTCTGTTCTCACGAACTTTGATCCTTCCTTCTTTCATTCTTTCTTTCCTTTCTTGAGGTAGCTGAATGCTTGTTCGGTGCCATACTGTTTGCTAAAAATTGGGTAGACAATAGTAAACAATATACCTTTAACCCTACCAGAGCTCATGGAAAAGACAGCATTATGGAATACTCTTATGAATAAATATGTACTTGTAATATGTGCCAAGACAGATAATCAGTGGAAGCTACAAGAGTACATAATTGAAGGAGATGACCTAGTCTAGGGATCAAATAAAGTCTCTTAGACATATTTTATTTGAGATTTGAAGATTGAGAAGTTGTTAACAAGATTGAGAAGGGTGTGGGTAGGGGGTTGGGTGGTAATGATTGAAATCGCCAAGGCAGAGAGTAACATTTTAGGAACTCAGAAAACACCAATATCACTGGAAGGTGGAAGAATTTTAGCAAGCATCGTAAACCATGTAATTCTGTTAAGGAATGCTTTTGATTTCAAGTAATGGAAGGTTCTAATGAAGTTTAAAAAACATGAGTTCAATAACAAAGATTTTGTTTAAACGGTAGACAATTAAGGACATTAAATGTTCACCCATCCATTGTTGTCAATGGAGACCCAGATTTATTGTTTTTCTTCTGTCCAGGGTCAGTGGGCTGTTGTTCATCCTCACACTCATCATCTCATGGTCATAAGACGGCTGCTGAAACCCCAGGCATCACAGCCAGATTCAAGGCAGGAAGAAGTGAAGGAAGGGTAGCAGCATCAGCTACATCCATCTGTTTCATAGGAAAAAGCAAAGGTCCTCTCAGTTCTCAGCCCATTTACAATTATACCTCACTGGTCAGAAATCTGTCACATGCCCTCTCCTAGCTGCACGTGCAAGAAAGGCTGGGGAAGTGAATATTAGCTTTTCTAGCTTGTTGGGTAAGGTGGGCAAGGGACAACCAAGATGGGGACTGATGTAGGGCTAGGTTAATAGCAATGCCTGCCTCTTGTGTCAAGAGCTTTATTCTTTGCCTTAAAACACAGAATGAGTGAAGCCATTAGGTATTGTATTCTAATTTAAAAACATATGATCACTTAAAAACACAGATCTCACAGGCTATCACAGGGAAAATTGATTGGAAGGAGAAAGAGATGAGGTGAGGTGACAGAAAGATATTGATCGAGGTGACAGATAGTTGGGACTTGAACTGAGGGGGTGGTGGTGAAGACAGAGGAGGAATGCAGCGGGGAGTTCAAGAAGTTTAGGGTTGCTTTGATTATTCATAGGCTTTTTGTGTATAGCAAATGCAATCATGTTCAAAACTATAGATTTGTCCCAAATTAGTTCATTCTCAAGGCACAATCTGCCTAGCTTATTATTAAGATATGTGTTGTCCTTGAACTTAAAACTCTTCTCTGTTAGTGAAACTCTTGGGAGGTATAAAAGGTGGTTGATTCCTCTGGCAAGATAAAATTACTTTCTGATCCTTTTTCCTTACAAAAGTCAAAACTGTACTTCCACTGAGTGCTGTAGAAAAAGTAGGAAACATCTCCAGGCTGACTGTATTTGCACCTCCAGGTTAATAAAATAATTGTGCTTTTGTGTTCATACCAAGGAAAGCCCAAATGCACTAGGTTAAGGATATTCTTAACGACATGAGGAAAAATTTCGGTTCCCTTAAGTAAGGCAAATCATTCTACAGGAAAAAAAAAAAAAGGAAATAAAACGGGGAGGGGAAATTAAACCCACATCCTAACATAAATTTCAAAGAAAAATATTAGAATTTCTCAGGGTTTTCTATAACTGCTATTAGAATTCATTCCTGAGCCGAGATTTTTTATTTCAACTTTCACATTAACAGTCCAATAATAAACCCTTGATTAAAGAAAAAGAATTCTAGTGAAAGGGTTGAAATAAGCTTAATTGTAGAGGTGTGATTAGTGCCACAGTGATAGACTCCCAGGTAATGATTTCTAAAATTTTATAGGAAATGTTTAACAAGATGATTGCCTGACTGTAAAATGTCTCTGTATAAGAAAATAGTCTTTGAAAGCAGCATTTGGGCCCTGTTGCACTAATACATCCATGAATGGCAACACTTCTTTTATAGTTTTGATGAATGCTGAAGTAGAAACTATATTATAATGATTTTGGACCAGAACTGTGAAAATAGCCAGCAGAATATGAACACTTTACCAGATCAATCAATTTTCATTTAAAATTCTACTTATTGTGTATGGTATCAAACTATGAAAATGTAACATTTCAAACTAGTGATTTCTGTCCTACCAAAATTGCAGTACTTATTTTAGTTTTGAAGTAGATAGGATCAGCATTAGAGACAGCATGGTGTAACCAAAAAAAGAAAAAAAAAAAGGAGCTGGAAATACCTACATACCTGCATTCTAGTATCTTTTTCTTATTCATTCAACTGCAAATATTTACACATGGTCTAAAAAGTGTAAGACATGGAAATAGAAAGACCCTAGATATTTTGAGGTATTCTTCTTAAGAAATGCTCAGGTTTCACATGACCCTGTGTTCCCCTGTAATGATGAACATAGAAGTTTGTGGGAACATAGAGGAGAACTCATGTCTCGTGGGTAGGGACGTATGAAGGGGCTAAAAGAAAGCTTCTAGGAAGAGGTGACATATGAACTAAGACTCTGAATCACCACTTTTAATGAAATGGAGCCAGTTCAAGGGGGCAAAGGATATTGGAAAACAGTGCCTTTTTAAGGGGCTCAAGTGATTTGATGACATCAGAATGCAAGAAGTGTCAGACAATGAAATGGAACCACAACAGATCAACTCTGGCTACTATGAGTAGGAAATAAAAAAGAATGCTGGATATAGTATGGCTCACAAAAAGTCATTCATCCTTCATTAAGGAATGTGGATTTATGGGCAGCTTGGGTGGCTCAGAGATTTAGCACTCCCTTCAACCCAGGGCATGATCCTGGAGACCCGGGATCGAGTCCCATGTTGGGTTCCCTGCATGGAGCCTGCTTCTCCCTCTGTCTGTGTCTCTTCCTCTCTCTCTCTCTCTCTGTCTCTTATGAATAAATAAATAAATCTAAAAAAATTTTTTTCTTAAAAAAAGGAATGTAGATTTAATTCTGAAGACAATAAAGAATTTTCTGGAAAATGCTGTAATCGTAGGCAGATTTGAAATAATTCACTTCCATGACTCTGTGAAGGATGGATTTAAAGGAGGCCAGTAGGAGCCTCTTGGTGGTGGGCTGAGAGAAAGAGGGTTGGGGAAGAGCCAAGAAATATCTGGGAGGTCAAATCTGCAAAAACAGAGATGACTCAAGAATATGAAGTAGAGGACTCATGGAGGCAGACCCGAGAATGGTGGCAGCAAAGCATGTGTGATGGAGAAGGCAATGAGTGTTTAGACATGTTGAGTTTGGGGTACCTATGGGATATCCAGGTGGAGATGCCAGCAGAAAACTGGATAGAGGAGTGCACAACTCTGGGCAGAAGACTGATTAAGAAGTGCTCAGCATGCAGCATACGAGGGGAGGAGAACCTTCAGCTGCTGAAATTTCAATTGTTAATAATAGCTCTCAGGGAGATCCCGTGTCATGAAAGGAGCAGGAGGTCCTGCCTTAAAGGGTTCCTCGAATATCAAACAACAGAATATATGGAAAAAGACTACAGAAGAGAAGTATGGGATGATTATTCATTTAATTCAGACTCAAATCCTTAAATGATATACATTTAAAAAACTCCAAAAACTCTTACTGTAATAACATAAACATTCACTTACCAAAATATGTTTGAGGTGTGAGACAGATAGTAGGAAGAGCAGAAAATACTACTCAGAAAAATTTACAGTCCCATTGAAGATCTATCCTGATGAAATTACTGGAAAAAAAGTCAGTGAGGGAAATAATACCTTATATTGGAGTAATGACATCAGCTTTTTTAAGTTGTCAGGTTTCATCTCTTCCTCATGTTTTCCGGCATGGGCCTTCAAGAACAAATCAAAATAACTAGAAAAGCATCCTCTGAGGTTAAAATGCCCAGGCCATTCTTCAGGTAGAATTTGTCCGTCATAATTCTAGAATGCTGTTATATTTAAAGAACTGGAGAAGGGGAAAAAAGCTTACAATATTTTGGTAACTAAGGCCAGTGACTTTGGAAACTAGTCGCTGGACTTGGCCCTAATTATGTCGAAAGGAGAAGGTAGTGATTTAAGATCATTTGCTTTGCCCCATGCTCCTCGGTATTCAGTTTTAATTTCATCTCTTCTCCAAAATAAGCGATGCGAAAGTCATCTTTGCTACTTTCCCAGAAATAATTTAAAGTTGGGATTTACTACTGAAATTAGGATTTTCATATGTGGATTTATCATCGTTATTTACAACAGAACGAAGGGAGATGCAACACTCACTTGGGTTCCATTGTAGCTCATCAAAAGGGTTTTGTTAGTTTAATATTGTTTAAAAAAAAATGACCCTAGCCTGGTGTATAAAGAGCTTAAAATAACAGCTGGTTATTTTTTCCTCAATAAATTAATAGATATTCCTAATGCCCATGATATTAAGCAACTGTTTCATTATAAGATTGTCTTCATGACTCAGTGACATTTATTTTGACTGCCCAGCATGCAAATCCCTGTATAACTCGAGAGGTCCTAAAATAGAGAGGAGACTGGACCATACTTCCCAAAATGAAATCTTTAAAAAGCCTGTTGATACACTGTGTTCCTCTGGCCAAGTAGATGTTTCCATTCAGGACTTAGAGAAATTTAGAAATCGCAATATATGGTCATGTAGCATGGACTCAAAAAGTATTTTTAAAAATTTCTGGCTCGCTAGATCTTGATAAATAGTTTATCATTCTCTTTTAGTACTGTTTTACAGAACATCTAAACATTGAGGCAATATTTGCTCAAAGCTGTTTTTCATATTTTCTTATCAATTCATTCATTCATTGATTCATTCCTTTCAACTTATTGTCTCTATATCGTACATAATATATGAATATTCATACACTATTAATACATTCACATTTAATTTTTCAATTTATTCCTCCTATACAGACAGAATGGGTCATGGTGCTAAATATTTCATGATATAAGGAACCGTGAAGAGATGAGACAATAGAAAAAATGATATTAATAAATCTGAGAAAATTAAGTACATCCCTGTTATGATTAATTAATTAAAATAATTGAAAATTGTATCTTTTTAGTTGTATTATGTAGCTGGAAAATTACACTATATTTTATCTATTTTTTTAGTACTGTTTGTGCCTCAAAAAAATTGTTAAATGCTTTGTTTTCCCCCATAAACTTTACATTTCTGAATTTAGGAGATTAGAGCTTAGTGCCATGCTTACTTTTCATTTTTTTTAAATTAAAAAAAAAGTTTTTTCATGCTTACTTCTCAGAACATTCACACAAAGGCCAACACTTTCTCCACTGTTATTTAAAAGTTTATTTTCTGCAGTGTTTCATTACCCTCATTGGCAAAAAAAAGTTATCAACGTTGAGGAAAAACTCCAGACCACCAGGAGAAAAGGACCCCAACTCCGTATTACATAGACCTGCTTTTGTTTACATTGCAGCTGTTTGGTTTCCAAATCCCCAAATCATCACACCAGTGCATGATCTTCATCGAGAGTCCACTTCTAGGCATGTAGCAGCCACTCAATAATTAAAGATTCATTGATTATTTTAGCTCACATACTGGCCTGCCCAGACCTAAAAGTAAATCAATGTTTGGACTATAAGAAGTAGATAAGACACACTTCTAGTTTTGGAATCATGGAGTAGAATTACTAGAAGTGGCGGGTTACTGTTATGTCATTCCATTCACCTAGAAACATGGAGAAAAATAAATACGCCACAAAGGTAACAGTCTAATCCCTTTCTCCCATAGGGCTTCCATCTACAAATGAGATTATAGTGTGCAGCAGGTAATATAATGCCCACACTCTATCCCCTAAGATGTTGTCCTAATCCCTGGAAGCTGTGAATATGTTATGTTACATGGCAAAGGGGGATTAAGATTACAGACGGAATTCAGGTTACTAAAAGAATTAACTTTATAATAGAGAGATTATCCTGGATTATCTTCTTGGGCCCAATTAATCACAAGAATCCTTACAAGTGGAAGAGTGGAAGGAGGCAGTAGAGAGGGAGAGGGATGTGAACACACGAGCAAAGTCTAAGAGATGCAGCATTGCTGGGGTTAAAGATGGAGGAGTAAAAAAAAGAAAAAAAAAAGATGGAGGAGTAAGGCCAGGAGCCAAAGAATGTGAGTCGCCTCTAGAAACTAGAAAAGGTAAAGAAACAGGAAAAAGGCTTCCCTAGAAGCCTCCAAAGGGAATGCACATATGCTAAGACCTCGATTTTAGCCCAAGAAGATCTGTATTTGACTTCTTACCTGCCTAATTGTACAGGGATGAATTTGTATTGTTTCAAGACACTAAGTTTGTGCAAATTTAGTATGATAGCAGGTGGAAATGATGCACAGAGGCTATCATTATACAACTTTCTAAAACTAAGTCTACGGAGTGAAATATCTGGAAATTGGAAGATGAGGAAGCTGCTGTAGTCTAGATAATTTCTAAAACGCTTCTCATTTTGTAATTCCAGTTTCTTCCCATTAGAACATACACAGCTGCAACTATGTTGGCCCCAAGCCACACCCTATCAGGCCATACATAAGAGTCTCCTCTCTCTTTTACTTTTCTCTCCAACAATGTCTGTTCTCCATTCTCTCCATCCATTTGCTTCATCAGGCTTCTACACCCAGGAAAGATATTTGGGGAAAGTATGTTATTTACATACAGTACTCACCAACCGTTTATTATCAACTTAAACTTTCTAGCAAACGCACTTCTTTATTGGCTAGCTAGTCTTGGACCTATCTGTTAGGACGGGGTGGATTTCTCATCAAGATTGATGGGGCCAGTATCTGTAAGAGCAGGTGATGAAGTCACTAAATAGAAATCCTTATAATCGCTAAAGGCCAAAGTGACCTGGGGAAGAGAGTTTTCTTTCCGGCACAAGCCCTTGACATGGTCACTCTCACCCTCCCACAATATTTGTTGGCCATATTACCAAAGGAAATAGCTAAACTGAAAAGCATAGGAAGACACAAGCTGCAGCAGTAGGTGAATTTCTGCGTAACTTGTCAAAACGTAATTTGGGGTGTGTCCCAGGTATCCTAGAAAATCCAGAATGGAGTCATAACATCTTCCTAGAATACCTTTCTCAAAGGTAATTGGTTTTCAGTTTGAATGCTTGTATTTTAAAAAGAACAGCTCTTAAGTATGCTCACCACAAAAAAGTAACGGGAGCTACGTGGCCTGTTGCAGACCTCGTGCTATGGCGGTGATCAGTAAGAGTATCAAACCAACATGTCCTACACCTGAAATTCACTCAATGTTATACGTCAGTTATGTCTCAATAAAGCTGCAAAAAAACTTCAAATTTAAAAAAAGTCTAAAAATTTCTCCTATATTGTTATTGATTTTTCTTTTTTACCAAGTCTACCAACTAGAGCATTCAGCTGGTAAGAATTATTTTTGCCTGAATTAAATATGGAGGGATAACTCAGGCCCATTTCAGGTTCAACAAACATCTTGAACTATTTTTCAAACATTTGGGATTTGGCAAACAAACATTTCAGTCAGTAATTTTTTGCTTAATTTTTAAACCCTTGTGTTTTTGAAGGGGAATTTAACCCGTATGGTTCTGATTCATTTACCATTAACTGATCAGGCCAGGGTTTTTTTTTTTTTTGTTTTTTTTTTTTTTTTGTTGCTATTTTTTGGTGGGGGAGATGTTTAAGGGATACTTTCAGAGACTTTGACAAATTTCTTGAAAAAAATAGGGAAGCTTCCTTTTGCCAGGGAGGAAATCAAGTGTCAAAAGGAGTTGAAAGAAGTTCTAGATTCAAGTTAGCAATGCAGCCTGACTCAAAAAGAGAGAAATAATTTTTTTCTCCCAATTTTACTGGTAAGGATGAAAGGCTTTATGAATTTAGTATCACAGATATGAGTTGGTGCTTATGGAATTTGGATTTACTTACCATTCTGGGCGCTGGTCTCCAGTGAGTTTGAGATAAAAAGGTAACTCTTCCAAGAGAAAAGAGGAGCCAAAGAGAAATGCTTTTAGCAGCTCAGAAAAGGATTATGTATGATTAGACAGCAAAGAGAAAGAGAAAATGAGTGGGCAGGAGAGAAAAACAGAGAAAGAAGAAAAAGAGAAGGAAATTTCTAAAAAAAAAAAAAAAAAGTTAAATAATACACAATTTCCTTTTTGTTTCTAGAGGATCCTTGATTATAGCCTTACGGCTGCATGGACATAAATGGCTAATCACTGAGACTGCTCTCTGACCCTTGATAAATTTGGAATAGACAAACTCAACCTCAAATAGGGTAGCCACTTGTAATGACCTTAAAACCTTTTTTTTTTTTAAGTGGAGCAATCAACATCACTTGCTCTATTTGCTTTCTTTCCTCAATATGTTGATTTATTTGTTACAAAGCACCATTAATCACACTTTCTCAATTTGACTTTTGTTTTTCTCTGAAGTTTTTGCATTCTTTACGCTATTTCAGAAGCAAGAATTGATAGTTTGAAAGAAAAGGTATTGCATTCCTTAATAGTTTATATAGGTTGTATCTTAGGTACAAAGTTTTATACAGGGATGTGCGCATGTGCGTGCACCCCACTCACAAAATTCTTGGCATCAAACCATTTCTTTTTAGACCTTTGGTCTTTCTATTGTTAATATTGCTTTAATATTCTATCATTAATATTTCAATTGAATATAAAAATGCCATTCCTGGGGCATAAAAAGTTTTATAGAAGTGTACGACTAAATTCTGGGGCACTGGGTGGCTCAGTTGGTTAAGCATCTGCCTTTAGCTCAGCCCCCCTCCCCCACTTTGGGCTTCCTTTTCAGGGGGAAGCCTGCTTTTCCTTCTCACTCCTCCTTGACCACTTGTTCTCTCTCTCAGGCTCACTTTGTCTCTCCAACAAATAAATAAAATCGTAAAAAAAAAAAGTGTAAAAAAAAGTGTAAAAAAAGAGAAGCATATGACTAAATTCTATTACCCATTTAACATTTTCCGAACATATTCTATGTGTGCAACGTCATGATGAAGAATAAATATACTAGAGCATAGGGTAGGTTCCTAAGCTTAAGTGTTGAACAGAATACAATTTTAGAAAATAAGGACTGATACGATATTAGTCCCAGTTTACAGTTTTTAACTGAAATAAGAACATTTTTTTATATATATATAAGGGAACTGCCTTAGAAGTATCCTTCAATTTTATATTTAGAAAACTTTTAAATTAGGATTTGTAAAAAATTATCAAGCTCTACAGTTCAATAGTTCTGGATCCCAGTATCTCAGGAAGCTTGTCTCAGTTTACATCAAACTATTTTAAATCGTACCTTCCAGTGAGATGCCAGCCGTACTGTGTCAGTCAATCTCTGAGCAGGCCTGGCATTTCATAAGAGTGACAAGTCGACTGTGAAAATGACAGAGGGGAAAATCACAAACAATTGTTTTAATGCCCAAAAGCTGCCTATGGTGTTCAACGTCTCTAAGATTTTTTGTCCCAATTAAGAATTTTGAAATGAAATACTTGATACGTAGAAAAGATTTAGATTTCACAAATCACCTGAGAGAAGAATGGCCTTATTTTTCTGCATCTCAGGGTAGCTTGCTTGAATTTAACTCACGCCGAGCTGCCAGCCGACAGGATCATTCCTATAAAGTATCTGTGTTCACCTTCCCTTAAAAATGGGACTATGGCTCTTTCTAGAAGAAACAGTTAAGTGTTAACTGGGGATAAGTGATCAGGAAAGTAAATAGACAAGCTACTTCCTTATTTAAAATTCACGTGGATCTTCAAAATGGATCAACATTGTTAGGATTTCCTAATGAGGTATGAGATAGAGTCATAGAAAAAATATCTTTGTAAAAAAATAAAATAATATGTCTTGTTTCCAAGAGTTAGAAGAAATTTGATAGGTTTACAAGTTTTTTCCCTCCACAAAATTATTCATTTTATTTATGCTTAAGCCTTCTCATGTAATCCCCTGAGGTGTTGCAAGTTTGGGTGAGGGTCAGGTATCTTGAATTTTTAGGTGTTTTATTCTTAAAGTTATAAATGGAGTTCATGCTTAAGAACATCAACAATACAGATGTGATAGCCTTCCAACCACTCAACTGTTGTAACCAATCTCAACAACCTGATGCTCGCTCTTTTATATTTTTTCTCATGCATATAAAATCATAGACACACCAACAGACGCATAAAGATTTCACCTTTAGGAAAAAATAGGTCACATTATAACTTCTGCTATTCAACTTCTTTTAAAAAATTAGTATAAGCTTTCTAGACCTTGCAAATATCTGTGTGACATTACACGGTGTGGATATGTACTTTGTCCAACCATTCTCCATTAATAGGTACCAAGGTCATTTCCAGTTGTTCGCTGCTACAAGTTCTGCTGTAATAAACATCCTTATGTCATTACGTTTTTATTTCAGTAGATTCAATTTCTAGAACTGGGAGTTCCTAGAATTGTAAAGTTTTGTTGGGAAGGGCCAAGGAGGCTGAGAGTGAGTCAGTATTCAGAGCATGACAAGAGTCCCGGCAGAGTGATAGACAGCGAATCAGATAAGTAGGCAAAAGCCATGACTGTTGGCTTGGCGACAACAGGAAAGAATTTTAACAGGAAGGTCACCATACATTGCTGGGTAGAAAGGTGGCTGAAGCAGAGTAGAACCGACTTCATGGAACCGCAACCCTAGCAAATCTTTGTTTTATTGAGAAATAGCTGCCATAGAACACTGTGGAAGTTTAAGGTGTACTGTGCATTCATACATTCCCCTATTGCAATAGGATTACCACCCTATTGTCAGCTAACACTTTTACCACATCACATAATTATCATCTCTTCTTTGTGGTAAGAACAGTTAAGATCTAGCCTCTTAGTGACCTTGCAATATATAATAGAATATTGTATTTGTCTTATTCTAGCTTTAGCGAGCACAACTGTCTCAGGAACAAGATGTGCCTGAACATGTAAGGTCGTATTCGTCAGTCCCTTAACAGGAGGGCAAAGTGAGGGAGGATGAAGCACAGACTGCTCTGGCCACACAGAGCACATTTTCTGCAGGACTCCTAGGCAGGTCCCTGAAGACGCAGAGTGGAGCTATAAAGAGAAAATTCTGCTGTGATGCAAAGGGATCAACTATTTTTGCTCCCACCATTGGGGTGAAACCAGGACAAATGGCAATCCCATTTTCCTGTTTACAAAATATCTCACTTCCTCAGATTCTATTTGAGCATTATGGCTATCTATAGAAGTGGAAACACAGCTGAAGCCAAAGAGGTCTGGCCCTATTTCCCGTGGGCCCCTGCGCTGCCGGGTGGGATCTGAGAACAGGCATGAGCCTGCCATCCACAGCAACGCACTTGGCCACACTATCATGAAGCCTGTCAAAACACCCAGAGGCCTTGGGGTCAGGAAGAGCTATCACGTGTCCTTTCTTATGGGTACACGAGGTCCCTAGAGCGCTGCTCCAGTTCTTATTTTAATTATTTCCAATTCTCAGAGGTTCTTCACTATTCGTGATGATGCCATTGTTAAGGAGCTACATGTTTCTGTATGAATCACAGGTAGGACTCAACCCATCACTATATACTTATTGACTCCTGCCATATGCCACAAGCACCATGTTGTGGAGGATCCAAAGTGTAGCAAATAATATTTATTTTTCTACGTATTTCTCTTTTCTCTCCTTCCATTCTGTCTCTCTCCTTCTTCTCTCTCTCACTCTCTCTCTCTCTGTCTGTCTCTATCTCTTGCATTTTGGTAAATATAGAAAAATTTCAAATAATTAAGAGCGTCTAGAATTGTTCATTTCTTTTTCTGATGAGCTAAAAATAGACAAATAGACAGTGATTCTTAACTTTTTTTTCCCCATTCCTTTACTCTTTTCTTTTTTTTAAACTTTTCTTTTAATCTTGCAACCTTGTATATGGTTATGTGATATTCTGGAGGGCTTGAATTTACTACTGAACCTATATCTTTTCTTTAATTATAGAGTAAGCCCATTTTGTTCATATGTGCTGGCCAATATGCACCAATATTAGTTGTTCAGGAAAGTTAATAATTTGGCTAAACATTGTGTGTGCACATGTGTGTAGAAATAAAAGGCACTCTAGAGCATTATCGAGAAATCTCTCAGAAAATGGTGCCAGAGGAATACAAATGGAGAAAGAGACCTGCTTGGGACCACTTTAGGGAAAGTATCCTACTTTGAAGAGAGAGATGAGATCATGGCGGGTACTCTCCCTCAATACTGCCCTCTTTAGCTGCACACTTACTTACATGCCCACAATTCATCTCCTTCCCTTTAGTCTTAGAGAGCAGAGTGGTCTTTCCCTTCCCATTGATGCACTGAGTCAAGTGCCTTCTTTTATGATTTCCTCCATCAATTGTCTTCTCTATCCTGGACCTTCAGTGCCATGTCTCTGTTAGAGAAACATAATAGCTTAAATACATAAGCAACAAAGGAATATCTTGTGTCCTGAATAGAGATCCTCCCGTGACCACACTCTGTTCTTGTATCAGCCTCTCCTTCCTCTTCCCTGTCATTCCTATTTCTTGAATGTGGAATTGAGTTTTCTCTTCTTTGGCTTATTCACCTCTTCATAGACTGAGGTCTGGCTTTTCCTGCCTCTAGCCCACTGAATTGGATAGATGCTTCTGTTGCATCTGACAAGGTTCATTACTCCCTCTGTCTTGACACTTCCTGCTCTAGGTTTCCGTTATGCCACTCTGCCAACCTGTCTTTAGTCAGCTACACATCTCTGAGCACTCCTTCTTGGTCTTTCCATGAATTTCACTGTTATTGTTTATATCCTAAGAGTTGATATTCCTCAAGGTTCCACCATCAACTCACATTTCTTCCACTTTCTGCTGTTCCATGGGCAAATCCACTTACTGATGCTGCCTGACACCAGAAGTGGTAGTAAACTACAGAGGTCCTGGTGGTGTTATGTCAATAATGCTTCAGTTCCCTCTCTAGCTCTGAAATGGTCCAGAACCTTCTGGTCACCTCTACCTCATTGTCCTACAGGAATTTTTAGTTCCATGCACTTCCCCAAATCCTTTGGAGCAATTCAGAACATCAGTAAATAACTCAAAGGGAAATGCCCAATGTCAAATTCATCACTTTCCCCTCCTCGAACCTCCTCCTGACTCAAGAGTATACCATGGACTTAGTTAAAATGGAAATTGGTAGAAATTGGAGAGGAGAAAGAGAGAAAGGGAGAATGGAAAGAGACAAAAAAATACAATTTGAGTCTCTTGAATCTCTCTTTTCCCTTGGATCTCAGATCCAAGTAATCACCAAGTGCTGTGTGCTTTACTTCCTAAATCTTGAGTCAGTTTCTCCATCCCTGTAACTACTTATACTTCTTTAATGGACACCCTAGACTATTATATTCGTCTCCCAGCCTCTAAGTCTACGTGCTCAAACTCATCCTTATACAATGGACAAAGGAATGCATCCAAATTCTATTCTGATCTCATCATTTTCCTAACAAAATTTGCCAGTGGTTCCATGTAATTTGGTTTATTTCTCTGCCTTTTTCTTACACAACCATTTACCACAGGCTTTGCTCTTCTACAATATTGAATTCTTTGTAATTCTACTCATTTCCTGTGCTGTTCATCCACTGATGTCTTTGTTCAAGATGACCTCTCTGCTTGGAGGATCCCTATTCCCTTCACCTGACTAACTCTTTCTAATCCTTCAAAACTCTTCTTGAGAGTAACCTCTTCCAAGAAGCCTTCCTTGTCTCTACCCCTGCCTCTAATTGTGTCGAGTAACCCTCTAATTCCATAGTAACCTCTGTATGTCTTCCCTGGATTTGTCATTTTATGTTCCAATTACTTATGTCTGTCATTGAGTGAGAACACCATACTTTGTGTATTTATTTTTAACCCAAGCACTCAATTCGGTGCCTGTCCTAGAACAAGTGCAAGATAGCTAATTTTGTCCAGCTAGGGCTTAACTTGAGTCTTAACTTATGAGCAGGTTTCAGATAATTGAAAATAAAGGAAGAAATCCACTGGAAATTAGACTTTGAACTAAGATTCAGACACAAACAGATCCCAGGCATATTTCTGGAGTCAATAAGGAGCACGTACCTCCTGGAGTGGGAAGCTTGTGTGTGTGTGTGTGTGTGTGTGTGTGTGTTGGAGGTAGAGGGTGAGGAGGCATGCATCTGCCGGCAGGCTGGATGGATAGATTACGGGAAATATGGAAGTGTCAGAGTGTATTCATTTTGGACATTGTAGAAAACACCGAAACTGATTTTGAGTTAGTAAGCATGAGGAGACTGGTGTGTTAGGAAAATAATTTCAATAGTACTGGGTTAATAGATCAGGGCTGAGAGCAGGGTAAACACTTATAAAAAATTATGGGAAAAAAATGAAAATGACCTTGGGCTAGAATAAGGCAGTGAGAATAGTGGGGAAGGAGGATATGCCAAAATATTTCCTCAGAGTTACTATGGTGGCAGGTGCAAGTGCATTGGGAAGACCCAGATGAAATTTGATTTTGTTTGTCTGTTTGTTTGTTTATTTATTTATTTATTTTGTTTAATACGGTGTGTTCACTGCTTAGCGTTGACCTTGGTATATAGTAGGTGATGAAGAAATATTTTTTTAAGTAAAAGAGTTAATGGAAAAATAATGATAGAACCCTTTCACAAACATATAGTTAATCTCTTCCTTGAGAGAGAACAGGTGGAATGTTTTTTTGTTTTGGTCTGATTTGGTTTTGTACCAAGGCACCAATGCACCAATGCACCGAGCAAAGGTCTGAGTAAAGATGTAATGATTTGATTACAGTAGTGGTCAGTAATGGTCTGATTGGGAGTAATGACAGAATGATGCGACTCTGTTATAGTTTAGGTGACTTTCATTCTCTTCCATTGGCTTCCCCAGAGTACCAGGCCTTAGCACAATTAATGTCACTGTTTTGAAATCGGCTTTAGAACTTTGATCTCAGGCTCTAAATATGCCCTTGCTGTAAACAAGCAACACATCTAATAATAACCATATCACCTGCTCATCTAAAGGGCTTCATGTGTGTTTAATTAATAATTGAAAACAAATATCACCAACTTTGCCTCAGTCTAGACAGGGGACAATTTTATCATCTACTTATTTTTTCTGCTTGAGGGATACAGAAAGCTTTCAGAGAAGGTTATTAAGGATTCAGATAATTAAACTTGTATTTTTTTGCACATCAACGACAATTTATACTTGAAAACAATTAGCATGAGTTACTTGTGCGTTCAAATAACCAATTTCACAGAAAAACCTTCATAATGTGCAAAGATATATGTTCAGAAATATTAACTGTAACACTGTTAGCAATAGCGAAAGTCTAGTAATTACTTAAATATCCATCATAAATTATGGTACACATTCTAGGCAGAATTCTAAACAATGTTTTTTTTTTAAAAAATTGAATAAATACATATGTACTGATGTAAGAAAAATGGCTGAGGTGCATTGTTAAATGGAAAACCTATAGAACGGAATATTTAATAGGAAAGCAATTCATGTGACCAACAAATATGGATCATGTGAGTGTATGTGCATGTATACGCATTAAATGACCAGTGAGGCTAAAATTACCCAGAAGGATTCCTAAGAAAATGTTAGTAGTTAATTCTGGGCTTGTTTCAAGCATTTTACAACGTTTTTACAACGATCACATACTAATTGACTGGAAGCAATAGACACGTTACTTCTGTTATTTTCCAAGTTCTGCTGTGGCTTCTCCGCACATTTGAACTCCTAGAGTCGATGTTAAAAATACATTTTGATTTTGTCTCTTCTGTCACATGTTTTTTCCTATTTCGTGATCTCAATTTTGTTTATTTTCTACAGCATTCATGTCTATTTTTTATTATATCTTCACTTCTACTATCTTTTGGCTTATTCTGTTTTTTAGAACTTCTTCAAAAGATGTTTGTTAACTGGTTTTCAAATTTGTGTCAAGTAATTGAAAAAAAAATGCCCAGTTTCTTTGTCAGGACCAGTCTGAGTTCATCTAGCAAATTTTGATACGCAATATTCTGTTCACCATTAATTCTAACATTTTCTCATTTCCATCATAGTTTCTTATTTGACCTGTGAGTTATTTGGAAGTTTTAAAATCCCCAAATGTGGGAGTTTTTAAAAATTATCTTATTTATTTAAATTTAGTCATATTGTAATCAGATAAGATGGTATTATCTCAAATTGTTTTCTTCTGCTTGGTGTTTGTTTTAATAATATGGAAGTGCTTAAAATGTTCTTTTTTCAATTAGGACAGTCTCAGTTTCCGAGACCTTTTTATTGTTTTTTTTTTCTTGGTAGCATATATGTTAACTCTGTTAAAGCTCTAAATTCTTTATGATAATACATCATCAAAATGCTTTCCAAATAGTCATTCCCAACGGTCTCTTCTTTGACAGAAACAATGCCATTCTCTTGATTGCCAGATGTGAGTGCTACTAACAAGCAAAACCCATAATTTCTAAAATAAAGATGAAATCTTTTTTTAAAGATTTATTTATTTATTTTAAAGACAGAGAGCAGGGTGAGGGGCAGAGGAAAAGAGAGAGAGAATCTTAGGCAGGCTCCACACCCAGTGCAGAGTAAATTATTAATTAAACACACATGTCTCTGAATCATGACTTGAACCCAAACCAAGAGTCAGAGGCTCAGCCAACTGCACCACTCAGGCACCCCTAAAATAAAGAGGAAATCTTACAACACTTTTCCTCTTACACATTATTGGTTTCATTCATTTATCTATTTTTTATTTGTTCTATGGTACTATTTGCCGAAAGGCCGAAAGGACTTTAAGGTTATTTCCTCAGAATGTCCCCTGTGTCTAAGGCAAAGAAGACGACTTTGATGATGATGAGAACCATGGGAGGTTTTGAAGAAGAGAAATTATATGATCAGGTCTGTGTTTACCAGAGATTATTCTGGAAACACTGAAAGATGACTTGGAAGGGATAAAGTTTAAAAATAGAGCAAGAAGCTAACCAGTCAGAAGCTGTAAAGAATATGAACTGAGAGAGTGTGGAGGGTACGAGTCTAACAATGCTGAGCACTCAAGAGACAGTGAGGCTATCCACAGAGTAGGGACCCCCAAAATACTTTTGGAATAGTTTAACATCATAGAATTCAAAAAAGACATTAAAACTTATGGTTAAAATCCACATTATATTGGATTCTTTATAGTACTTACTCTATGAATTTTTTTAAATGCATGTGTATTTAGTGTGGCTGTGCCATTGTATTTGTGCTCAGAGCTTCCAAGGATCCTAGTGAGTGACGAGATTTGTTGCTTAGGCAATTTAATGATGGTACTGGTGCCATCAACTGAGATAAGGAGCACAAGAATAAAACAGATTTTTTTGAGGGGGAGTTTAATGTGGGGATTTTAGAGGTTGAAGTGACAGAGGGCCTTCTAAGCAATCATGTCCAGTAAGATCCAGCACCTAGCAGTTGGGGCTGGTCATAGAGAGAAATAACTCTGTCTTACATCTGGAGCGTGTTTACGAAGTACCTTCATGTGCATGATTGTTCAGAATGGACACAAAATAGAAAATACAATGGTAAACACAGAAAAAAAGGGGAGGCTTTTTGCTTGATCATCTAATTACATCTTAAATCATTTTGATTTGATTTTTAGGTAGGGAAGACTTTAGGATTTATAAACTGTAGTGGCTCAGCCAGTCATCTAAAAAGGTACTACTTGGGATCCCTGGGTGGCTCAGTGGTTTGGTGTCTGCCTTTGGCCCAGGGCACAATCCTGGAGTCCTGGAATCGAGTCCCAGGTTGGGCTCCCAGCATGGAGCCTGCTTCTCCCTCCTCCTGTGTCTCTGCCTCTCTCTCTCTCTCTCTCTCTCTCTCTCTCTCTGTGTGTGTGTGTGTGTGTGTGTCTATCATAAATAAATGAATAAATAAATCTTTAAAAAAATAAAAATAAAAAGGTAGCACTCAGTCTCCTAGCCATTTTTGTTACAAGAAGCATGTAAGCTTTTTGCTTATGGCTCATTTTACAGTTGAAAACCACAGAAAAGGGCTGACCAACTAACCAATGAAGCCCTCAAACTGCATAGTACCAGACACATAGTAGTTATTTAACAAATATTGAATTGAATTCAAGTTGTGAAGCAACAATGGATTTTCACACTTCTAGACATCAGCTTTCTGGATTTTCCATGATTCCCATCATCATCAAATATAAAACTCAATTTCTTAGCAGAATATTCAAGGCCCTTCCTAAATTGGCAATAACATACCTTTCTTATATCTTTCCCAAGTACAGGCATACCTCATTTTATTATGCTTCATCCTCTTTTCTTATTGCATTTCTTATAAATTTATGGCTGGTGGCAACCCTGTGTCAAACAAGTTTATTGGCACCATTTTCCAACAGCATTTGCTCAGTAGGAAGTGTCATGTTACGGAAATTCTCACAATTTTCAAACTTTTCCATTATTGTTATATTTGTTGTGATCTGTAATCAGCTTTGATGTTGCTATTTTTTTTTTGATGTTGCTATTTTAATTGTTTGGGGGCACCACCAACTGCACCATATAAGATGGCGAACTTAATAAAAGTGTGTGTTTCTGATTGCTCCACTGATGAGGTGTTTCTCTTTTTCCTTCACTGCAGGTGTCCCTATTCCCTGAGACACAGCAATATTGAAATTAGGTCAATTAATAACTCTACAGTGGCCTCTAAGTGTTCAAGTGAAGAGAGGAATCATACATCTTTCATTTTAAATCAAAAGCTAGACATGGTTAAGCTTAGTGAGGAAGGAAGGCATGCTGAAAACAGGGATAGATTGAAACCTAGGCTTCTCATGACAACAGCCAAGTTGCAAAAGCAAAGAAAAAATTCTTGAAGAAAATTAAAAACGTTACTCCAGGGGCACCTGGGTTGCTCAGTTGGTTGGGCACCTCACTCTTGATTTGGGTCATGATCTTGGGGTTGTGAGATTGAGCCCCACATTGGGCTCCACGCTGGACAAGGGGCCTGCTTAGGATTCTCTCTCCCTCTGCCCCTTCCCCTGCTTGCACTTGCTCTCTCTCTCTCTCTCTCTCTTTCTCAAAAAATAAATAAAAAATAAAAGTGTTATTCCAATGAACATACGAATGATAAGAAAGTGAAACAGCTTTATTTTTGATATGGAGAAAGTTGGATTGGTCTGGACAGAAGTCAAACCAGCCACAACACTCCCTTAAGCCAAAGCTTAACCAGAACAGGGCCCTCTCTTCAATTCAATGAAGGTGGAAGAGGTGAGGAAGCTGCAGAAGAAAAGCGTGAAGCGAACAGAGGTAGGTTCATGAGGTTTAAGGGAAGAAACCATCTCCATAACATAAAAGTGCAAGGTGAAGCAGCAAGTGTCGATATAGAAATTGCAGCAGATCCAGAAGATCTAGCTCAGATTACGTAGAAGGGTGACTACTCTGAGCAGCAAATTTTCAATGTAGATAAAACAGCCCATATATTGGAAGAAGACATCATCTTGGACTTTCTCAGCTAGAGAGGAGAAGTCAATGCCTGGCTTCAAACTTTCAAAGGACAGGCTGACATTTTTGTTAGAGGCTAATACAGCTGGTGACTTGAAGTTGAAACCAGTGCTCCTTGACCATTCTGAAAATCCTAGGGCCCTTAAGACATGCTACATCCACTCTGCCTGTGCTCTATAAAGGGAACAACAAAGACCGTATGGCAGCACATCTGTTTACCCCCAGTTTACTGAGTGTTTTAAGCCCACTCTCAAGACCTGCTGCTCAGAAAAAAAGGATTTCTTTCAAAACATAACTGCTCCTGGTCATTCAAGAGTTCCAATGGAGATATGCAGTGATTAATGTTGTTTTCATACTGGCCAACACAAGGTCCATCCTGCAGCCTCTCAATCAATCAAGGAGTAATTTTGACTTTCACATCTCATAAGAAGTACATTTTGTGAGGCTATCGCTGCCTAGATAGTGATTCCCCTGGTGGACCTGAGCAAAATAAAGTGAAAAGCTTCTGGAAAGGATTCATCATTCTAAATGCCATTAAGAACATGCATGATTCATAGGAAAAAGTCAAAATATCAACACTGAACAGAAGTTTGGAAGAAGTTAATTCTAACCTAAAAAAAAAAAAAAAACACTGACGGAAGAGATAACCGCAGATGTGGTGGAAATAGCAAAAGAACTAAAATTATAAGTAGAGTCTGAAGATGTGACTGAATGCTGTAATTTCCTGGTGAAGATGCTATAAAGACTGCCAAAATGAGGGGCACTTGGGTGGCTCAGTGGTTGAGAGTCTACCTTTAGGTCAGGTCATGATCCCGGAGTCTTTGGATTGAGACCTGCGCCGGGCTCCCTGCATGGAGCCTGCTTCTCCCTCTGCCTATGTCTCTGCCTCTTTCTGTGTCTCACAAATAAATAAATAAAATCTTAATAAAAAGACTTTCAAAATGACAGCAAAGGATTTAGAATATTGTATCAATTTAGTTGACAAAGCCGCAGCAAGATCTGAGAGGACTGACCCCAATTCTGAGAGACGTTCTACTCTGAATAAAATGGTATCAACCAGCATCACGTGCTATGCTATAGAGGAATGTTCAAAAAAAAAAAAAAGAGTTAATCAATGCGGCAAACTTAATTGTTGTCTTATTTGAAGAAATTGCTACGCAAACCAAGAAACAGATTCTTAACTATAGAGAGCAAGCTGATGGTTACCAGAGGGGAGGTGGGTTAAACAGGTGATGGGGATTAAGGAAAGCATCTGTGATGAGCACAGGGTGTCGTATGTAAGTGATGAATCGCTAAATCCTACATCTGAATCTAATGTTGCACTGTATGTTAACTGGTTGGAATTTAAATAAAAACTTGGAAAATGTAAAAAAAAAAAAAAAAAAGGAAGAAAGAAAAGAAATTGCCACAGCCATTCCAACCTTCAGCAACCACCATCCTGATCGGTCAGCAGCTATCAACATCAAGGGCAAGACGCTCCACCAGCAAAAAGATTATGACTCATTGGAAGCTTAGATGATGGTTGGTGTTTTTAGCAATAAAGTATTTTTTAGTTAAGGTACATACACTGTTCACACATAATGCTGCTGCACACACTTAATAGACAACAGTATAGTGTGCACGTAACTTTTGTATGCACTGGAAGCCAAAAAATTCATTTGACTTGGCTTTATTGTGATAGTTGCTCTATTTGCAGTGCTCAGGAGCTCTCTGACATAGCCTGCGCTTGTCCCCTGGTCCTCCTTATCCCCAGATCTCTAGCCAGAGTTCTCACCATATATGCTATGTAATTTCAGATCTCCTTACCTTAACTCATTGCCTTCTTTTCCTTCCCCTCTCCCCTTCCATTATGCCTGTAATCTCAGTAGTTTGCTAAAATTACTTTTTTGTCTTTCAATAATTTCTCAAATGTCTCTGCTGTAGCCATTTCTAACCACCCTTGTGTTCATAGCAGGAATAATGACTCCCTCTTTGGATTTCCTACATAAGTTGGTTTATAAATACATAAAGCATTTATTACTATGCATTATGGTTAGAGCTCATTTTCTGCTAGACCTGAGTCTTTTTGAGAATAAGAACCATGTCTTACTTCTACCCTCCTCCCTTTCCCATTGTGATACAGCATAACTGCTCATGGAACTGAATTAGGCGTGTTTTCTATGTGGAGTCATTGGCCTCTGGATAGGAGGGAAGCCCTAAGCACCACTCCCTTTCTAGCGGAGCCTCTTTTCCTCTACTCCCTTTCTTGTCTTCCCCAGCTCCCAGCCTCTGTTTGAGAAGATGGAGTCAGAAGGAAATACTGATGGAGTCAAAAGTACCAGCTTTCTGGTTGAAGGAGGCACAGTGGCAACACCCTCCAATGCCTCTTTTACTGGTGAGCACCAACTTTGGTGCCAGTGAGCAGCTGCAGCTAAGATGGAGACAAATGGATCCAGAAACTCCTCTTGAGCAATGAGTCTAAGCCACGTGCTCAGCCCAGCTGTCCTGGTTGCTTTTCGACAGGACATGGGGGACCAGCCGACAAGAATTAAGGCAAATTTAAATTTAGAGTTTGTCCTCACTGATGAGTTCATGGCTTCTTGGGAGTCTCATGTGGAAAAAGACATGGGGACGAGAAGTAGAGTTGGAAGCTCTAAGTCCCCTGATCTAGTATCTTCTAATACCATTAAAACTAATCCTCATTCCTAACAGCACAGTAGGGCAATTGTATTTTGTGTATTAAGATTAGCATATTTAAAAATTCCTCTGTTCTCTAACTTACCTTGGCAGGTTCAATTGTTTCAATCCTTAAGTCTCTTTCACTATAGAACCTTGTAGCTTAGAGTGATTCGATGGGGTCCCAATTGGGATGCAAGTGATAATAGTCAAATCATGTTCTTTAGTCACTTTTTCTTATGTGTTTCCCTGGATTTTTTTTTAAATTAATTTTTAAAGAAAATACACTGTTTTTGTTTTGTTTCGTTTTTGCTGGTGCTTATAGAGTTTCTTCTGGGGGGGTTAGCAATATTTCAAATCTTCTATCATCTTCCATCTGTTGACTCTTACTTTCACTATGAGCTCATGAAGGTAGAGAGATCTCGTTCTTACCTAAATCAAATCTAACAAAAAACGATCATTACTCTTCAATGTGCACATTTAAAGGGTGAAGTTATAGTCCCTGTTCAACCTTTATGGGTTTCTTGATCTGATCTCAAATTTATCAACATTTCAAGCAAGGTGCTACCTAATTTTGATGGATATGCATGAAAAGGAAAGTGGGTCATTCGCTTCAAAGCTGAAGCTATAGGCTATTCATGCGCTGCACTGAATCCCCATCCCTTTTCATGTTTCAAGTTAAAAATTTCAAGCAGCCACATGTTTGTCATTGTAATTGATACTACAATGCTGCCCTCCCTCAGCTCTTTCATCCTCAGATGTATATAAATATTCCCCTTGGCCCACGAGTTTCTGTTTCTTTCATGGATATGCAGTATTCGTGAACTGGGCGTGCTGTCCCTAATAATCAAAGGCTGCAGACCACAGTGAATAGTACCTGGGCTTATTTTTCACAATGTGGAACAAGAACATTTGTTGTTGTTGCATATTGTGTTTCTGGACAAAGTCCCTATTCCCACTGTAACCAAATCAAATGAGCTTGTGGTTGGATTTTATTCATCCGAATTGCGGTTAATGCAGTCCTCAGCTATGGCATTAGTTATGGCCTGCCCAGGACTGCTGAAGAGTCGGCTTTGTGATTTACCTGACTCAGTATGTGATCAAGCATCTCCATTATTGGAATAAAATGAAAACTTCCAAGATCATGGTCATGCAATAGAGGAAACAATTTTGCCTCAGCACTAAAGCTCAAATGCTACACTAATCTACAGTAATTCTGTTATTGCATTTGGAAGCAATTCCTTCTATTCACTCAGAGATAACTGTTACCACATACAATAGGCTGCCTCCTGCCTTTTCCCCACAGTGAGCAAAATACACTGTTCATCGCAAAGAAACCCAGCAGTAGTAGGCTGTAGTGTTTGTTTCTGTGCGAACGAATATGCGCTTGAAGATCATCAGGAGGCTTGGTTTGTATTACAAGGTTAGAGTGGAACACATGCTCAGGGTGTAGGACACTCAAGCAAAATATGCACGCGAGGAAATTATTGCCTTCCCCAGATTTTGGTGAGAAATCTAATAAAAAATTCTTTGATCCCAATAGTCCCACCAGCACCACTCTGGCTCAAGAACTGAGCTGCCTGAATGGCTTCAGGATCATTCTGCGAAGGGAATTATTTGGTAAATAAACATTACAGACTCGTTCTCTGTGTACTAGTATGGATTGGACTTACTGATTGTTCACTTTGCATCCTGAGTGTAAAATCTTGCTTGCCAGATTTAAACCAATCGCTCTAGGTAGAAGAACATACATTTTGCTTAAGAAAACAAAATCCTTAACTTTCTAAGCTTGCAATTTTGACATGAATATTTTTGCATCAGAAAATGCTCCTTTCCATCTACAAACTGTCATGAGATGATATCCTATCTTTCCTGACCACCTAGTGTGAGGGAGGGATGGCAATTTGATAATTAACAACAAATACGAGATATATATTAAGTTAACAGCACTTCTACGTTTCTGCCATGATCAACTTCGTCTGACTTTCTGTTTTATCAACCTTCTGTGACAAGTGCATTATGGAAAGACTCCTTTTAAAACATGATTTTGGCCCTTCCTCATAAAACAAAGCAGATCATCTAGAAATGGCAGGTTATTTTACACTTGGCATCGTTAGGTCTCTTAGTTAAAATCCCTGTTAAATGTTAAGCATTTAGGCTCGGAATGTGATTCTTGTCACTGTATGGTGTCGGCTTTCATGCAAACAAGCTAAAATAAACATGAGCGATGGAAAGCTTATAACTGGAGAAATCAATAGTATTTGGGGAATGTTAAAGAGGAGGAGTTGAATATCCATGCCAAGAGCATTCAAGGAATGAAAATCCCCAGCTAATCACCCCAGACATCTTTGCTTGATTTGATTAAAACATATGTTTTAAATGACGGGATCTGTAGATTTAAAAATAGTAGCAAGTCAAAGTACAACTCAATCCTTCCTAAATTGGGGAAATGAGGTCATAATGACTATTCGGAGAAGAGAGCTAGCAAAGGGCATTGCAAAAACTACCTTTTCCATCTCTCCTCCTGTGTTTTCCTGAGTCTACGGTATTGAGCCATTTCCCCCCAGTTTTATTGAGATACCCTCGGCAGACGGCACTGTGTAGATTTAAGGTGTACAGCATAGTGATTTGACCTACATTTGTGAAACGATTATCACAGGAAGTTTAGTTAACATCTGTCATTTCATGCAGATACGAATAAAGAAAGAAAAAGAAAAAAAAATCTTTCCTTGCAATGGGAACTCTAAGGATCTGCTCTCTTAAGAACTTTCAAACATACCGCAGAGCAGTGTTAACTAGAGCTATCCTGCTGTACATTACATCTCTATATTTATTTATATTGTAACCAGAAGTTTGTACCTGTTGGCCACTTTTCCCATAGCCATCTCTGAAGTGAATGACATCACTATATCCAGTGAAAAAAAGTGGGAGGGAATATTGCATACCTCAACACTAAGAAGCGTAGTGCATCTACTTTATTGGCAGTGGGGAACCCACGAATGTTACTGACCTTTAGAGGCTTTGTTTTCCAGGATAAAGACCATCAGATTTCTTTCCTGTCTGTATGAGACTATCTCAAATCCTTAGATTTTGCTGAAAAGCTTGAAATTAATTGCTCACTGACACCTATGCGGCAAAAGCTGCGCTGTATTAATATTCCAAGAAAGTGCAAAGGTTTGAAAATGAAGTATTCGAAATTTGATTTGAAATTTGAGTATTTGATTTGAAATTTAAGTATTAAAAACCTCCTCCTCGTGTATCCTTCTTGTATGTTCTCGACACCTAAGCAGGTATGTTTCCCCATCCTCTGGTAGCCAGGGCTGTTTGCTTGCGTAGATCATTATGTAGAATTCCCCGCTTTTCTTTTCAGCTGCGGTCCTGAATATGCCACTCAGGAGAGGCAAGATGAGGCTCACATTCCAAAGTCATGAGCGTGGAAGTGGATACTTGGAGGTTTAATGTGGTGCCATAATCCAGCAAATAGTGTAACATGTGACTCAGGCATTTGTACGTCTAAACTCTTGACATTCTTCCTTTTGAACTTCGCTTGTGCAAATGCAAGGGAGCAGGAGAGACAGAACCATCCACTGAGGAATATCATTACCACATTTGGCTTGGTTCCCTGCCTCCTCCACTCCACCCTACCCTAAATTTTTAGTTAGGAAAGTTAAAGCTTTTAAGTAAAGCTTGAATACTCAGTGAGACAAGTCCAGAGGATTCTTTTTTTTTTTTTTTTTTGACTTTGTCGCTTCGCAGCTTGAGTTGATAATAAGTATCCCTGACTACTGTCAGCTTTAGAAGATCTGTCATCCATCCTCATCTCCTGGATGAAACACCACTGGCTGTACGTTTGAAAGCCTTGTTGCTTTCTGTTCTCAACATTTGGACTTGCTTCTCACACATGGTTATGGGCATTGAGTTCACGCTCTGAAAACCACATACTCTAAAGGGTTTCTCATTAACTTGAAGGCCCAAAGCAATGAATGATACCCCCCCCCCAACAATGTTGCTTTTCCTACCTTTACAAATATCACTAAAATAGATCTCTCATATGTAAATATAACTTCTCTAGCAAAACTTTTTTGGGTAACCATCTGGAATAATACAGAAATGCTCGTATGGGATCATATGTTGATCCCCCTTTCTCTGATATCTTTGGCATCCATATCCAAGGTAAACCTGGGAAGTGTTGCCTCCTACGTTCATCTGTACTTTCTTAATTCGGGTTATTAAATACATGACAACTACAAAGCTTTTGACAACTATAATAAAGACACTGATGTATTGGGAAGGTTATTTTCGATAGTGTTAAAGACACTTGTTATGACACGATTATTTTAGGCACCACATGTATACTTTAAGGGAGAGTTTGTGAATTTAAATTCTTGACAAAATGTCCAGGGTATATTCGA
This sequence comes from Nyctereutes procyonoides, assembly GCF_905146905.1. Taxonomy (NCBI): domain Eukaryota; kingdom Metazoa; phylum Chordata; class Mammalia; order Carnivora; family Canidae; genus Nyctereutes; species Nyctereutes procyonoides. The sequence continues at coordinate 8,819,615 of NW_026575137.1, forward strand.
AGCAAGAAAAAGAATAACCCAAGTGGCTTTCTTTCTCCCAGTTTTGGATGAAGGTGGACACAGGGGAATCCAGTGTTCAATTCTTAGGGAAAAGAGATATTTTAATGTGCTGATTTTTTGTTATTATTTTCTTAGTTAAGTCAGGTTTGAAGAAGCAAATGTGCTACTTGTGTATATTAGTAGTTATTCAGCCGCCATGACCTGACTCATGCTATGTGAGTGTATCCTGTTATATTCACCATTCTGAGAAATGCTATTCTTACATGAGAGAGCAGTGAGAGGAAAAGCTAAAACCTTCCCAGGATTTTCCAGAAGGAGTGTGTTTTTCTCTTCCAGTGTAGTACTTAATATGTGCTGAATCCCACATATGGATAGATACAGATTTTGTGGGTTCTAAAGCCACATTATTTGGGGTAATCTCTTTGAGGAAAAGATTACAAAATTAACAACTATTCTTAATCTTTAAATTTTGCATTAGAGAAAAAGCACAACAAACTATAAACTTTAAAGAGCTGACACAAATACCACAAAATCTGGGAAAATGGCATTATTTTTTTTACTAGTTATGTGAATATCATTTCTCTGTGATATTTCTCTATGTATTTGGGCTGCATTCTTTAAAGGCCCCTTTAGAGAACAATGTGCTATCGTTTTCTGCAGAGAGAATAGGATATCTCTGCAGCTGTGCCAATGCCGTGCCATAACAAAGAAAAGGAGTTGCAGGGGGAATCGTTATGGAAAGGGACACTGGTCTTAACCAATTGCAGTTAAAATATCTTGTTTTTGCACACTTTACAAAAAACTTGTGGCTGTATGAACATGAGCATCTCTTCATAAAGCCTTAGATGGGCCCATGCAAGTGAGGTGTCCTAAAGCCTTACTACTCTGATGCAACATCCACATCTGGAGTCAAATGTTATTTTAAGATCAATATATACATTTATACTTAATTTATTGAGATGTAATTCACATCTTATAAAATTGATAATTTTAAAATATACAATGCAGTGAATTTTAGTATATTTATCCAGTTGTGCTCCAATTCCAGAACATTTTCATCACTCCCAAAGGAAACCTTGTACCTATCAGCACTCATTCATTCTCCTTTCCCACTAGTCCTTGTCAACCACAGCATTAGTCAGGGTCCTCCAGACAAACAGAACCAACTGGATGGTTGGATGGATGGATGGATGGATGGATGGATGGATGGACAGACATAGAGGTATATAGAAAGAGATTTGCTGTAAGAGATTGGCTCTTGTGGTTACAGAGACTGAGAAGTCCCATGACCTGCCATCTGCAAGCTGGAGGCTCAAGAAATCCAGTGGCATAATTCCAGTCTAAATCTGAAGGCCTGAGATTCAGGGGACCGATGGTAAAGTCCCAGTCTGAGTGTCTGAAGGATCGAGAACCAGGAGAAGAAATGCCATTCCCGCAACTCAGTTCTTGAGCCACAGTAGTGCGGGTGGGATTACTGGATTTTTTATTGTAATATGTTTAATCAGATTGCTTCTTCTTGCATCATCTGAATAGTTTCTAAGACCTTGTCCACTAAATCTAAGCTACTGTTGCTTTTACTTTTTTCCTGCACGAGGAAAATAATGTTAAAGAACTTTCCAGAGCTCGTATTTGAAAACAGGTCTGTTTGATTACATGGCGCTAAAACATTCTCTGCAAAGGTACGGCTTCCCTGTGACAATGAGAAGGGGAAGCCCACACCTCCAGATGCTTTTTCGGAGGTTCTGAGAGCCTCAGACCAAAAAAAGACCATGCCACACTGCACCGAACTCTGCTTTTCAGCTTTCAGCTAGGAGTATATTCTTTGGACTATAAAGTGGAAGATAAAGAAATCTGGAGAATTAGTATTTTTTTATTTCATTACATTCTTTAAGTTCGTACGTATACCAAAATACTCTTCATATATGTTTAGCTCAAATTTTAAATTTTATTTTCTTATTCTATTAGCTTTAGAAGCACATTTTTTTTAAGCTTACTGAGTTTTGTTTTCTTATACTTTTCTTCCTGAATATAGAAACTCTGCTTAGCTTCTTTCATGATTGACTTCTTACATACCACCATGAGTTAGACATTATTAGGCCCTTAATTTCGCGTATGACGAGATTAAGGTCAGGAAATGCATGTACAGTTACAAAGGTTATACAGCAAATAAGAATCAGATCTGAGATCTAAAGTTGCTCTTAACCACCATTCTTCCATGATTAACATTTCATCTCAAAGCCATGTATGGTTAACTTTCTTTTTCTCTTCAAGTATACATTTCTTTTAAATTGAAGTATAGTTGACACACAATGTTATATTAGGGTCATTTGACGGGTGGTTTAACTTCTTAAAGCAAAAATCCAGAGAAATTCTGTGCCTCAATGTACTAGGCATAACAGTGCTAGAATTCTTAGGAATAGAAGTGTCTTGGCCTGTAGCGATGTTATGTCACGTGACGTGAGACATAAAGATTTTTGGCTTAGGTGACCTAGGTCACATTAGAATTAACTTGCTTTTAGATGATGTTTCTAGAAATCTTTCACTTATTTAAATTCTTAATGATCAAGAAAAGTAACAACTCCGTATAGACAGAGGCTTCCGTGATTTATCTTCCCTGAACACTCTCTCTTAAATACTAAACTATTTGGCCAGGGATTCAAACATGGTTTAATTAACAGCATTGTAATTTAAGTGGAATATATTTATACAAAACACAAGAGGACAAAAACAGCAAGTCTATATTTTCAGCTCCAACTCATAGCTTGAAGTCTAGACCAACATTTATAAACCTATCTATCTCCGAAACTCAACAAGTGTTAGCCACTTTGATCCTCTTCATCCAAATGTTTCCCTTGTTCTGTAATCATTGTCCCAGTGACTGGCACTGCCACCCACCCCACACCCAAGCCCAAAACCTAGAGACTGCGTACACTTCTTTTTATATTTCACCCCCTTGATCCGCCTGTTAAACACATTCAACCAATCCATGTTCATACTTCTAAACAACACGTATTTCATTTTTTCTTTTTATATCTGTGCACAACTGCTGCCTGGTTATGCAGCTTTCACTGCTCTTACTATTCCTTTTCTTCCTCGATCTCTTCAGTTTAACCTTCAAATTTCGCTCGTGTTCCCCATCCTATTCATTCTCTGCACTACTGTCATGGTTAGCTTTTAAGAGTTCAAATACGTTCATACAAAATTATCAAAGCTAAGAGACAAAATTAAGAATTATTGACATGACATTATATAGCCAACAATTATTTGGTTACTGATCAACTGCCCACCCTCACTACCTCTTGTTCTCCCTTAATTATTATCAAGTCTCTCCTCAGGCCATGATAGCTTCTAAGGATGAAGAGGGTCACATTTTTAGTAATCATTTGTTTTACCAATTTGTGTCCACACCTGCTAATTTCTATCCCCTCTAAATCCTCGCTGAGTACTTTTTCTGTGTATCCTTGAGACTGTCCCATATGAGCTCATGGACATCCTTTTTTTTTTTGCTACAACTACCACATAGAAACAATTCTGTTGCTTTTAATCCTTCCCAGTGGGAGAACATTCTTGTCCATGTCAAGAATTCTACTTCCCAATGCTTCCCAATCTGCCACAGATTCCCCCAAAAATCCACTGCGAAGTTTGCTTTACTTGTGATCCTCCATAGACTGGTGGTTGGTATTTAGGTCTAGGCACCTGTCACAAGGTCTCGTTCTGCTATTCTTGCCTATAATTTCATCAGATAATTTCCCCAGGTTCTTTCTCTTTCTTAAAAACAAAAACAAAAACAAAACTTCTCTAGGAAACCACTCCTTATCCCTCACTCTTACTCACTCTTATTGGTAAACTCCCTCTGCCCACTATGAACACTGGTACTTTAGCATGCATCTTACTTCCTAGCCTTCATCATGTCCCTGTCTTTGTCTGATTTCACCATAAAACCTCCAGGATTGACACCCTATTTGTATTCCCAGCATCTACCACGGTGCCTGGAACACAGAACGCACTCAATCAGTGTTGGTTAAGTGTACCAAGAATATCTTTTCCTGTGTGCACACAGAAAAGCATGATTTGGGGGAAAATACAATTTATTAACTTAAAAAAATGCTGCCTATTTTCCCTAGTTTTGTTTCTATTAAAAACTTACTTTGTATAAATTCAAATGCTTATTTTTTTAAGTATCATGATTGTGTGTCAGATTATAAAGTGTAGGATAAGTTAATTTAGGTGACTATGATCATGAAAGAGACTCTTTACATTCAGTGATATGAGTCCTTAATTAGACATCTCATTTCTCAGAAGACCTAACAAGAAAAAAACCAAAGAATAAGAACTAAGACAGAATTCTGGTTTTGTTAGGAAAGAAATTCAAGGAATCTGTATTTAATCAAAACATCCAAACAATCTCCAGATACTGTCTGGCAACAAATTTAGGATTTGCAGAGCTGAAATGTTGATTTGCTTTGCTATAAATATTAACTTGATGAAAGACAGTTCTAACCCTGCCTTCTACCACTTTATATCTGATAAGAAAGTTAATATTGCATGTATTTTCTTAGGAACTCATTGGATCTAACCTTTTTGGAAATATCCAGAGAGACATAATTATTCAACATGAAAAGAACTATCCAGATTTCACATGGAAAATGCCTACAAAACAAAGGTGCAAAGAACCGAGAAAGAACAAGAGTAAAAATTTTCTTCAAATCTCATGACCAATCCAGCAGCCTTATGAAAAAAAAAAAAAAGAAGGAATTTCTTTTGATGTCAATGAGAACTCCAAATTCTCAAGTTTGGGCACAGAGCCCATTCTGTGATATGTTAACTAAAAGAAAAATTTCCTTCTCCAGGCGTCTGCCTTCCTTTTTCTCCATTTCCATGGCAAGCTGTTTCAAGGTGCTTCATGAAAAGCTTCTCAAAACCAATGTGTTCTAAAAGCCACAAGTCTGATGACTGATGAAAGAGCCACAAGAGAGAGGTTTTGCATCTTTTCTTTAACAGAGATCTTGAAAAGCCAAATGACTGGGAAAGAGCATGATTCATCCCCTGCAAATGCTGAAACGTATGTTTAACTGTCACCTACTGCATTTTGCAGCGATACCTATTCAAAAGCTACCCAAAATATGCAAGTACCGTTCTGAGGAGGGAGAAAAAAAAACTGAGTCATGATAAATCTCATACTGAACTTTCTTTCATTTATGGAAATTGTGAGTGTTTAAATGTTACAAATACTCACATTTCTATTCACATTATGTGAAAACTCATACAGTAAGTCTTCAACTATACAGAGCTCCCTGGAAATGAGTTATTCTGAACAGCTGAATGTTCCAGATGGCTTGGGGTTAACTCACTAAGTTCCAGCTAGAATGTAGCAACTATCTCCAAAACAGGCCAGGTTTTATCCATCTAAAATTTTTCAGAGCATAGACCATGCTTAAGAGATCAGTTAAATGTCACAAAGTGTATTCTAAAGTGTACACAGTGTGCACAGCATTTGGTACAGTTCCCTACACAGAGTAAATATTCCAGGAAGTAGGAATAATTGTTACTGCTTCTTTGATCACAACTATAATTCCTAAAGATTCTTAATCTTTCTGGTCAACATGGTATTAGATGACTGGATCTTTTGATCCTTGGGTCATTTGACTGAAGACTGTTTAAAACAGAAAACGATTAAGTGGTTAATTTGGATGGATGAGGTATGCCGTAAACTTTTGGGTCCTCCAAAAATCCACGAATTGAAACCTAGACCTCAGTGTGATGGTATTTGGAGGTGGGGCGTCTGGGAGATAATTAGGTCATAAAGACAGAGCCCCCATGAATGTGATTAGTGCCATTATAAAAGACACTCCAGAGAGATTTGTCACCCCTTTCATCACGTAAGTACACAGCTACAAGATGTCCCTCTGGGTACCAGGAACCAGGCTCTCACAGACTGAATCTGCTGGCATCTTGATCTTGGACTTCTCAGGCTCCAGCACTGTGAGAAATGTTGGTTATTTATAAAACATCCAGTCTATGGTATTTTGTTACAGCAATCTGAACAGACGAAGACAGAATATGTGGTGTTACACCACGGCTTCCTGTGACTCAGCACCTGCAAAAGAATTAAACAGCAATAGTCAGTGACTCTGGTATCACCCAGGGCAGATTAGCCGATGCTGCGTTGATCCATCAATGTGTTTCAGAATTCTTCCCTACGCGAATGCCTATTTCTTCTTCTGAGATTATCAGAGTTTTCAAGATTTCTTTCCTGTAATCATTTTGGAGAATTATGCCTACATCTGAGTGAATACATAGAAAAACTGATGATGCAGGAAAGAGAAGGAATGACTGCAAGAATGAAGTCCTAATGGAGATGTGAGATGGTTGGCCTCAGGTAGCGATCAGACCTTACTTCCTTTATAAAAAGAGTTTCTCAGCTCAACCCATTTATTCAAAACTGGGCCTGCCATCAGGAATAAAACAGTAACCAAAAAATAAATTTTGTGGGCAGAGGATGAGACAGTTTTCATCTGGTTGTATCTCATTTACTAAGGAAGTATGAAGTCATCAGCTGGGTTTTTAATCACAGAAGATTGAGGAAGGAGAAAATGTGAAATAACTGTCTGAAGAGTGAGAAAAAAATCTACTGTGGAATATGGGTGTAGCTTTAGTGCCTGCTTGATAATTTTGTCATTCACTCTACTAAAGTGTGACTAGTGGTTGTGGTCATGAATTATTTGTGAATATAGTTTATAGATGCTGATCTTGCTTTGAGTCAAGAGCTAATTACTTAAGCAATAAATAACAAGTCTAGAATTTAAAAGTTCTCATGAACATTCCAAAACGGAGACTTTCACTTAAGCTACTGCCATATATTATCTCAAGTTCCTCAGATATTTCCAGAAACGTAAAAAGTAATTTGAAAGATTCTAGTCACAGCCAATAAAGAATAAAAGAGTTCAGAATATCCCAAATTGCACAAAAACTCGAGATTAAAAAAATCAAACTGAAAATACTTTTAAAAATAAGGAGAAAAATAAAGAAAAAAGAATAGCTTGTTGAAAGGCTGGTTGGAGAAATGTTTTTTTCATCTTCTTATTAAAGATGGATACACAGTTGACTTAACAGTTCTCTCCTTTGTTTAAAGCTCCTCTTGTATCACTTTCCTAATGAGCAAGGAATCAAAGAAATGTAGCAACACTGAATATTTACAGTTTTACGCCAATCTACTGTATGTATTTTAAAGCTTCAGTATATTTAGTACTTTTAGTGATACTAAAAGATCTACCATTGAGTCCTTCAAATCCTACTTAATGCTTTCTCTGGGTTTAGCAAAGTGCAATTTACCAAGTTCCTTCACTGAGACTGTTGTTATCATTGATTCGATGAAGTCGGTCATGGGTTTAAATTATGGCTCTTTATTATAATATCTATGTGGCACTGAGTAATTGATTTGGCTTCTCTAAATCTCTCGTTCCCCTCTGTAAACTGTGGGTAGGATTCAAAGTTAACTCATAAGATTACTGTGAGTACTGAATGAAAGAAAATATTTAAAGCAGGATTCCTGTCACTTGGAATAAACAAATGATAGCTGATACATTATTGTATTTTTCTATATAATGCACACAAAGAAAGCCCTATGCAATGATGCCATATTGAGATATTACAGATGAAGAGAGGGTGAAGATGAGTCAGGAAGAAATGTGCCTTCCAGGAGGTTCCGTGACCACGGAACAGAGCTTGGGTATCAGGCCCATAGTAGACTCTTCGACAGAAGACTGCAACACTGAAGCTATCTTATTGACTCAGTAGAATGGTGGTTGTGACCGTTAGCCTCAGATCACCCAGAATGACGTTTCAAAAGAAAATTTATCCAAAAAAGAATTTAAATATATCCAAAGCAGACAGAAACATACAATTAATCTCTGTACTTTTTGTTTTGTTCTTGTTGAATCTAGATTCAACAATTATTAAGATTTGAAAATGTCATGTTTTGAAATTCCTCCCTCTAATGACTGTACATTTTTCTCTATGGAAAAAAAACACAATTTCTGAAATAATATGTGAGTTAAATGGAACATTAAGTAGTAGTCATGTATTATTCAGGACATATTTACTGTATTCCTCACATGTATCAGGCACCATGCTAAGTGTTGGCCTGGGATGGTGATGAAGACAGACACCTCTCTGTCCTAGAAGAGATCTATTTGCATCGTCACTACCAAGGATGTCTCAGTAAGTTCTAGTTCTCTCATTTACGCAACTCATCAATTGTTCCATAGTTGCTGAGGGAGGAAAAAGGGGATTATTCATCTCAAAGTGGAAAACAGTAAGAGTATCTGACACCCAAACTTAAAAATATATTATCAGAATAGTTACTGCTAAAGACTAATTCGGCTAGCTAACAAGTGCTACTTTCACTTTCGTGATTGCTTTTCAAAAAATTTCCATTATTCATAACCTATTCTGCTTTTATATTAATAGCAAATCTAACCAGGCAGTTCAATAATATTAAATGATTCCAAATTTCCAAAGATCTCTTCAGATTATCAAGCATATTGGTATCTTACAAAAGCATAAATTTTAAGCTTTACTAGAACACCGACAAAATTGTTGTGGTAGCAGTGGTACAAGTGGAGATACATCATTCATATCTTGGATAATTTTGGGTTCTTCTAGTTACTAAAATACCAAAGACAATCCCAAGCTACAGAACCCTCCAACAGTTTTTCTGTTCTGTTCGGAATTGCTATACGATTGCCCATGGGAGAGCTGTGGCTTGAGATTGGTGCCACATTGTCTGTTGGGAGGTCAGCACCATTATTTCCCTTCATCCTGGCTGATCTTTGAATCACTCAGGCTGAAGTCTGAGAACTAGACTTCTCAGATATTGTCAGAAGATCCTTCCAATGAGAGGCAATCCATGAAACACGGAAGGTGGAAAGGAAGGAAGCCATATTATCACTTTGGCTGCAATGGGCAGATATGTGGGTTTGGGCAGGCATGGCATATTTGCATCAGTTTTCAGGTATTTTATTCTGAAATCATTCACTTCACTGTTGGAAGCAGTGGTGATTGCTGTAAGTTTCTGGCAGTTTCTGTAGCTTCTTGCCTTCACTAATTCTCTGTATCAAATCCTTTTCTATTTATTTCACGTAGATGGAGAGGTTTCTGTTTTCCTGACAGGACATAGACAGATAAATTATTTCTATATTAAATCAGAGGAGATGAAAATTGGGAAAATAGTAGAACTAAAAACTCAGTAGAAGTGTTTTTATGATCGTGTCATGTTGATCTTTCATTTGAGCAAATATTAGGTGCTTAATAAGTACTCCTTGTATCAATTTTAACTCGCTAAAAATAGTATTTGGATAAATTCAGTATTGGGAGAGATGAAGCCCACAGATGTGAATTTTAAAACAGGAATAAATCCATTTTTAGAATATCAAAGCAGGGACATATAATGTTTTCATTTTCATATGATTGGATTAATAAAGCTGATAAAAATAGAAACATCAACTTTTAAGTAAATGCCTATTTTAATGTTTTCATATTTTATATTAAAAGACCTCATAATATTGGCAGGTCTTTGTGGGTTTTTTTAAGATGTTTTTCCAGATTGTATATCAACTAAATAAATGATAGAGTATATTACTACTATTCAGAACTGGAATATTATCAACGTAAAATAATTTATTCATCTAGGGATACTATTATTTTATACCATTAAATAAAAAATTCTAGTAATAGATGTGATCAAATCTACATTATACTTTGTTTGTAGAGAGGTTTTATTAATTGAAATTATCTTTGCTCACCCTCCTGAATTAATAAAATGTGGCTGACAATCATCACAGTCTTACAGGCCACAGTTGTTAGGAAAAGATGGTTGCTAGGATACCTTCATTATTTCATCGTCATGTTACACCAGTCTATCAATTAATAAAGAAACACTCAAGTTAATTCTCAGTCACATTTATACACATTCTTAGCATATGATTTCGCTTATCTCCAAGTGACATTTCTCCCTCTAGCATTCACCTTCTACTCCATAAAATATTAAACATGAGGTTATCACATCAGTTTACAAATTACAGCAATGATGCACGTCTTCTACTTAACCTTTCCATTCACTTTCCATCATGGTGAAAGTTCTTACAGCAAATATCCATGCAGAGAGTAAATTATTTTTTCTACTTCTCAGATTTATTTCCAAGAAAACTGATGCCTGGGAAAAAAATACATGTATTGAATTGATATCTTTAGTCCTTTTTAGTTCTTTCTAAGGGGAAAAGTGGGAAAGGAAATCCCTTTGAAAGTCGGTCCTGCATCTTTAGATATTCATAACTATTCCCAGGTTATTGCTTTACATTTTAGGGTTAGATTCACAGAAGATGTCTGGTACAAGGTCTTATAAATACATTTTTTATGACTATTACATTGCAGTCAGAATCACCACATACTGCCTTGAGTTGCCACTTGAAAGGGCATTATAAAAATAAATATAATAAATGAAAATTGTTGATATAATAAATTCATCTTCTTTATTCCTGCCTAATTCAGTGCCTACGAATTCCAGTTTATGCTACCAAAAGAAAAGAAATTACATTATGTTTTTGAAAAAATGAGAATGCAACATGTCCTGAAAATTGTCTGGCAAAAGAGAAAATACTTATTATAGACAATATGTAAATATAGAAATTTCATCAGGAGTTCATTTGGTTTTGCTATCTTTTTAAACAATCCCAGTTAAATAAAAAGTATTGTTAACCTCGCTATACAAGGAAACTGAGTACTTTTTGCAAAGCATAATTTAGTAAATTCAACAGTCAAGGACAGAATTAAGATTTCCTCATTTCTTCATTTTTACAATAGTTTTTATCATTCCTTCACATTTAATGGTTAATATTTGCCTTTAACAGTTTTACTCAAATTATATACCAGTAGAATCCAAGAAAAGGGAGGGGGGAACCCAGGACACTGAATTCAAGGCATAGATGACTCAACTTTTAAAATTGTTTTTAAGCAAAAAAAAAAAAATGTTTTTAAGCAGTTCAACATATTTTTATATTTATATGTAAATACCTCAATGGTGATTGTATCAAAACCCAAACTGACCATCCAGATGTAATCTTTCAAAAAATTCGCCTGTGCCAAAGACTGTACACAGCTGTTTTCAATTCACTAAAGTATATGTGTGGTCCTCCTTTCAGGTCAAAGAAAAATATCTTTCTCTTTTTAAATTTCCATGTGTGGTTTGGCAAATCGTATAGTTAATGTAGGAATATTTTCATGTAAAGTAATAGTTTTTATCAATCTTTGTATCCTAAAATTAGGGTTAGAATCATCTTCTAATGAAATTCAGGAAATTAACTAATTATCCGATGTTTTATCAATGTCTCCCAAGTGTTACTTACGTATATTCCGAGTGCCATGCAACCAGAATTTTTTTTTTAACTCTGAGAATCAGAAATTTAAAGAATGTAACAATAGACTGACGTCCAGGATTTCTAGTATTTTTGATGGAATAATTAGATTCAGAAATATTTGCGTTTCATATTGGTTTCATTAGTTCCATTTTTATCACAGAGCATTTGATTTTTCCTTAGCAAAATATGATCACACGTCACTTCTCGGGGTCCTGGCTCATCTTGATCTACACTTTTGTCATATACAACATTTTCAATTGTACTCATTAGGGCATTAAATTTTTTTTTTCCCCTAAAACAGAAAAGGCACTGGGTGGTGACTACGCTTCCCTATGATTTTGGCAGGCTTACCAAAATCTAAACACATTGTTATTTTCTTATAGATTCTACTCTTTGTTTTAAATTCATCATGAATCCTCCATCTGAAAATATTAGAGTAAGGTAAACTTCAATGTGAAAAATCCATGTTTTCATTGACACATTCTTCTTTATTTTAAAACATAAAAAAATTTGAAAATTGGATTCAATAAATGATTATTGTTAAAAGTTATAACCATGAACACATCCTTTTTCAACTTTTCAAATGGCTTCAACCACCATTTTCTCCAGATACTGGAAATATAGATTAGTCCTTTATGTGGAAGGTAGACTCTCACTAGTTCAAAATATTAGTCCCTTCTTTTGCCCATTTGTTTTTCTAAAATTCTTTTTATTTACCATGTTGCTAGTCCTTAGGGAAGAATTGACTTTCTTTTTGGTTATTTCTCCTCAACATAGCCATAGTCCAATTATTCTAAGCTGACATGATGTATTCCACAATGATATTTTTCCCTATTCAATCAAATATTTATTAATGACCTACTATGTGTCATAGACAATGAAGGTAGACTATTCGGCCTACCCCACTCTACTGTAGATACCACTGTTAAAATTTGTTAAAATGGCACATTTGACGCTAAATCACCAACTCAAATTTAAGTGGTTGGGACCAACATTGTTTCCACCTTAGGCAGATGTGAAATTGTATACACTCATTTAAGTTCACTTCATCATTCAATTATAAGTGTGTCCCAAGTGCTCATCTATGCCTCAGAGAGGCATCCAGCTCATCTATGCCTCAGAGAGAATAAACTAAAAAAGAAAAGAAAAGAAAGTCAGTAGATGATGAAAAGACATCTTTACAACCTCCCAAGAGTGTGCATGATCTGTAGGGGAGAGTGGATTATTGTTACACACAAAAATCTGGAAAACTATAATAGGAAATAAGAAAGAATGAAGGCCAAAAGGAGGGGACGATGAAAATGTCCAGGAAAAAAACATTTTTTTACTTGGTTTATAATTTTAATTCTATACTACTAGTAAAATACCGTAGAGCTGTAACTCTAGAAATTATAGAATTCACATAAAGAATTCACATAAAGTCAGTGTGAAGGCTCAATATATTCAAACAAGGATAATGTACTTCTTTTGTAAATTCTCTACTGAAATATACATTTAAAAAACATGCAGTATATACACTGTATCTGAATATTTTGCTTGGATATTCAGAATTCAAAATCATACTTGGTCTCCGAAGCTTCACCTACTGTGCTGAATACTAATATGGGAGCTCTAATGGGAAGCTGTCTCCACGCAGACTCAGGATTCCCCACTATCCTCTCAGCCTGTTGTATTCATCAAGAGGCAGTGTCTGGGCTTTAAATCTCTATTTCGGCAGACTATTTCAAAGAGATGACATTCTTATTCAAACTCTAGGCTTAAAAGATGCTGAAAATTGCCCAGACTTTGGGTAAAAAGAACGGAGACTTTATTTCTAATGCTCTCTGGAGAAGCATAACCTTTTACAAGCAATAATTTACTCAGCAAACAGAAAGGGAATAAATAAACTCCCCAAAATACCTTTATTAGGCAACATAACATTATAAGCATAGCACAGTATCAGTGGCTTTTCTTTTATGTAAACGATGAATATGCTGTGGTCCTGGTGAAGGTGAACAGTACTTGGCCATAGCAAATAGGACCATGAGCCCATTAATCTAAAATCGGACTATGGCCCTACAGGATACTCTCTGTGCCACACTCAACTATGGTGCATTATTTTAGGAAAGTTAGGGAGCAGCTGCAAAAGCCAAGAACCATAAGACGCAGGTCTAACTTACAGCTCTCCACATACTAATATGATTGCTAGTTTTTAAAAATCGTTGATTCACTTCTAATATTACATGAAATCTATGCCAAAGGTTATAACAAGGTATATTCTCCTCCTTGGAAATTCATGGCTTGCAGCTAAACAGATGAAAAAAAATAAATCTTAAAAACCATATGTCTGAAAATACATAAATAATGTATTATACTATGTATAATAGTCACAAATCCCACAATTATTTTCTTGTGTAAAGTGTGGATAGCGGAGACAAATGCTCTTTAGATTCTTTCAAGATTCCTGTTGATGCCCTCTTATCGAGAAAGACATTCTCATTGCTGATTCTTCAAATATTTCAGAAGGATTTTGGCCCTGGATTGAGTCTCCTATTGTTAAGATGAAGAAAATAAAGTATAGAAAAATTTTATTCAACTTTTATGTTCACATACTTATTCAGCGATAGAGTCAGAACTCAGAAAATACCTTGGGTTACCTGACATGGCACATTTATGAATTCTGTAACCCACACTAGACTCAACAGAATTTTAAAAGTGTAATTATTTTTTCCCTTATCCTTTCCTGCCAACACTTGAAATGAATTCAACTGCAGTTGCATTAGCAGCATGGACCTGGTGATAGCATACAGAAGTATGAAATTCAGAGAAACTAGGAGGAACTATATGAGATCCTACGACATTTCTTCTAGTAAATTCTCTTCTGCTTTATTAGTCAAAAAAAAAAAAAGTTATTTGCTGCTCTACAGCATTTGGCCACATCAGAAGACTCACACCTATGAGAATGATTTCTGTTGCCTTGAAAAAATATTTCTTAAATCACACATAAGTGTGGCTTTAAAAAAAAAAGTCCTTCTTGTCAATCAACCTGGAAATAAACATGAATATTCATTTGCCACTCATTTGAAACCCTGAACTTTTGGACTTCATGTAGCTCAAGGCTTATTGTTTTACAACATGCTTGTGAGAACATAATGAAAGGAAAATTATTCATCTAATTTGGGAGAAGTGGCTGCCACATTTTGGTGTGGCATGTGGCCTTTCTATGTACACAATGATGCCCTGCCATGTACCAGCTTTTCAGCACTGGCATGTCACCTGGCCTGTGGCATCTCACATTCTCATGTTCTCACACTTGTGTTGTGGCCCAACCAACTTGTGTAAGCCAAAGCCAAAAAGCAGGTGGGGCACATGCTTGAGAGAGGCTGGAATGGCAGGCCACATGCCTCTCCAAGTGCTGTAAACACCAGGGTTTGTTTGGAAATTTCATCTCCTGGTTACAGTAAACAAGACTTGCTGGAGCATCCAGCAGAGAAGTGGCATGCCCTTTTCTACAAAAAGGAATTTTCAGGAAATAATATAAGCTATTAGCGAAGTGCAGAATAACTTTTCAAGTCACCTATTTATACCTGAGTTCTTTAAATGCAATGCAACATAATGTGAGGCAGTCTGATATCTTATGCCATAATTTATGAAATGACCTAATTATTCATATTTCTAAGGTTCAAAGAGCCAACCTTGGAGGGTTAGTTCCTGTGAACTGCATGGTGAAGGAACTCAGCTCTTAGGTTCTGTGCTGTAACTTTTTAAAGGTAAATGTATAATATTTTTGTAGGAAAAGATTGAGTTATAGCAAAACATAATGATGACCTTTTATCACATCCTTGCAGCTCTAAAAAAAGTTATTCTATTCTAAATTTAGAGAATACAATTTCTACAAAATCATCCTCTTGTCTAATAATTAAAATATAATCAACTACATAAAAATGAGATAATGTCCAGTACTACCAAAGGTTTCACCCATGTACAAAAACTCCAATAACTCTTGTCGGACTGATAAATAGCCGTGACACAGCAGCTTGATTTCCAGGGTATTACCAGCATTGAGACGTTAGCATAAAAGTATGTACTATTTAGCTCATGATTTAATGATTCAAGATTAATATTCCGTGCTTTTAAATTGGATTATATGCTCTTTAGAATTTTTGTTTCTTTGTTCCTCATCTTACGCCTGAAGATTCTGGTCATATATTTAGCTCATTTGTATTTAGCTCATTACGTTGATCATGTGATAATTTATTTTCACGTGGGGACACATCAAGAAAACTTGTAGCTGGGTGGAAGACATGTCTAGATTTATTCTTAACACATACATATACACAAAGACTTATAATTATATCAAGAGTTTAATTTGGAAATGAGTGGTCAGTACCAAGAAAGCTAGCGTCTACTCCCCAGCTCTACTTTATTGTTTATTTTCATCTAAACTCCATGTTATGTCTTGGTGCATGGTTAGAAAGATTTCACAAAGATTTTTCCTTCCACAATTATGGTTCTAAACCAAGTTTTAAATCAACTGATTATGCCAATTCAGAATTGTCACTTCCCCAGACTGTAATATGCGGCACAATTGTCTTGAGGATATTTTAGGAGTTTTCATCCACAAGGTAGAAGATCTGTTCTGATTTTTATTAATGAGGCTTCCATCCTTAGTGCTGACAGTATAGGTTAGATGACAAAGATAAATGGAATTTTCATTGAGGGCAACAGAAAGAACAGGGATGATGTCATTCTCCTCTGCTTTTTTTTTTTTAATTGAAACACGTTTCCAATGAATTTCAATTATAATATGAAAAGGAGTGTTAAAGCAGGAGTGAGAAGTGCTTTAAAGCTTTTCAAGGTAAACAGGTAAGAGCAGAGGCTTTTCCTTTTCCGCTGATTACCCCCACCTCCCAGATTTGCTGCTAGATATTTAATGTATGTATCTCCAAAATTTTACTCTCTACCTCGTATGTGTAAAATATGCTATAGGTGAGGTTGTGCAAATTTGTCAGCCTCTGTCCTCAGCTAGAACAAAATATTCAAATAGCTATAGTGCCTACCAGACCACAGTGATTCCAATAAAAGCTATAAAGTATTAAAAGTGTTAGAGAAAAAGCATGTCTGGTTGAGGAAATTTTTTTTTTTTTAAGCTTCATGGAGAGGGAGACATTTGAATGTCAGTAGAGATTTGACAGGAGGGAATGTGTAGAATATTTTAGGCAAAGGGAAAACCTTGCGGGAAGATATAAATGCCCAATATGTGCTTGGGAGGTAGCCAGAGGGACAGTTTGTCACTTGAAAAAGGCAGAAGGAGAGCTGGGTGAGATAACTCTAGATGGCCTGGTTGGCCCAGATCATGGGTGGTTAGGATTCAAGGCTGAGGAATATATTTAGTAGGCAAGGAGGAAGCATTCAAGGCTGTTTGGGGTTGGAAAGTGATGTTCTGGGAATGATTCTTCAAGGAGATTTAGTGGTAGGCTCTGTCCAGCAGAGGGTGAATTCGAATTTGGAGATCAGTTCTGTAGTATTATAACCTCTGGGAGGTCTAATGGAGTAGATCTCAGGTCAAACTTCAGCGCTGGAATCAAGTCGTCATGTAACTTGGGCCAGGAAATGAAGCTTTGTGGCCTCAGTTCCCTCAGATATTGACGACCCTGCTATAAATGACCTTCCAATTCCTTCAAGCAATAACATTCTATGATTCAAGGTAATACAGAGCCTGGAGTAGTACCACAGAATTGGAGCGGAAAGTGGAAACTGAGAATGAGAGGCTTTTGCAGAGGTGGATTTTATTCATATTTCTCGGTAGGGCCACTCTTAATATTTTGGGCTCCACAGTTCTTCAGTGTGAAAAAAATCCTCCCAGCCCTGAAGGGATTGCAGCGCCTCTTGTCCTTTCCCACTAAGTCTGAGTAACACCTCACAGTCATTACGGCAATCCATAAATCCCATAGAGTTCCAAATTTTTCCTAGAGGACTATGACCCCTGGACTTCCCCCATCCACCATCCTGTGCATAATCATCATTTAATATTTGAATAGGGTAGAGAACTGAAAGTCTGTTGGTGCCACTGATAGCCATAGAGAATTCATGTTGAAAAAGATTATGATTCATATTGGGTATATCGAATTTGAGGTGCCAGTAAGATATTCAGACACCCCGTTGGTATATGGGGAGTAAGGAGATTAGAGGAAAGAAAAAACAAAAACCCAGCAACAACAGTTCAATAATTTGTCTACTCAACCTTGAGAGATAGAGGAGATGTTCCTTGTTCAGATAGTCAGATGTTTTATTAAATAAAAAGAAGTGTTTTGGCCTTGCTGGAATCTATCTGCTCCTCGTGCACTGAAACCTACCTCTTGGGCATCTACACGTATCCGATGCGTGCCTGGTGTTTTATACACTCATATATTTTACAGTCACCGTATCTCAGAGAGGTCGAGTACCTCGCTCAGACGCAAACAGTGAAGTAGCACAAGAGGAAGATTCAGACCCGGTTCTACCCAGCTCCAAAACCTGGGTTCTTTTCTCTACAACGTGACAGCTGATTTGAATATTAAAAGTCCATGTTGGCATGCAAATTGGTACTATATATTCATGTATTACTCCCACAAGGCCTCCTGAGGCACTATTACACTTAAGGCAGAGTGACGGGTGGGGATTCTAGGCACCACACTAGGTGGGTCAGTAGCAAACCGTTCTGCATTCTCATCAGGAAACACAACCTGCAGTTTGAACAGGGACGGGATTATTTAGACCTGTTCATTTCACTTACAGTACCTTCCCCATGACAGAAATAGATCCTTTTGGATCCTCGTAGTGAAAATTTCAGATCAGGAGACATTCCTCAGCATGATGGGGGACTGCTTTCCCTAAGCTTACTGTTAAGCACAACACACATTTGTGTGTCCCCTTGCTTCCTTAGGTATGGCTTTATTCCATCCATTTTCTACTTGACCATGCCTGGTGTTGATGTGATTCCTGTATCCACGTGTCATGCCTTGGAGGTAGCTCCATGACCTTTGCGATTGTTGCTTTATGGCCTTAGTTATATTTAGTAGATGTTTTTTAAAAGATTTTATTTATTTATTTGAGAGAGAGAGAGAGAGAGGGAGTGCACAATTCAGGGTGGGGGAGGCAGAGGGAGAGGGAGAAGCAGGCTCCCCACTGAGCTGGGAGCCAAACATGGGGCTTGATCCCAGGACCCTGGGATCACGACCTGAGCCAGACGCTTAATGGATTGAGCCATCCAGGTGCCTCAACATCTACCAGGTGTTTTAAGATCAACTTCGGTAACCTCTATTTGCCATTTTCTATTGAATTCTTTCTCTTTGGCTCTTTCTCTTTTTCTTTTTCTTTCTCTTTTTATTTCTCTTTCTTTCTCCCTCCTTCTCCTCCTCCTTCTCTTTCTCTTTCCTCTCTCCTCTTTCCTTCCTCCCTTCTTTCTTCTTTCTTTCCTTACTTCCTTCCTTCCTTCCTTCCTTCCTTCCTTCCTTCCTTCCTTCCCTCCCTCCCTCCCAATGGCATCATGCAGCACACACACATCTAGATTTCAATTCTGGGTTTGAACACTGTCTTTGATGCTGTGCTGTCATCTAAAGCAGTGCATTAATTTGCTTTCTTCTCCTGTAAAATTGGTGGTCATCATTTTTTTTTTTTGTCCTTTTATTCCCTTCAATTTAATAGATCCTAAGCTCTGGACTGAACTTCACTAGGGTGAGAGGAGAGATATCCAATAAAAATAAATAAATGTGATTGATTTGTATCACCTCTCTATAGCCCCACTGGTGGTTAATATTAATACTTATTTTCAATGTTTACAAAGCAAACCTTGGGTGCATATATAATACAAACAACAAACTATATATTTCAATACATTTATGAACATGTAGGGGTTACAAGTGGGCCAGGTTGAGTTCAGTTGGTTGATAATTTCCTTTCTGTTTTGTACAATGGTTTACTGAGGAAAGATATATTTTAAAAAATTACTCTCCTGGAAGAAACATCTGTCTTGTGGTGGTGTCAGGTGTCTTGCATAATACCTATGATACAGTAAATCACTCAATGAATGCTTGTTTCTTGAAGGATACGATTTGGACATAAAAACATTTATGTGGTCCAGGTTAGAGGATAGAAAAAACACAGCTGCTTTTGTCACATGGAGCAGTCCACATGAAGATTTAAAGAGGAGAGAAAAGAAAAGCAAAACATGTTTTCTCATTTTCAGAAGTTACAACAAAATGTGATTATATAATGAGTTTATATAATCATATGAGTTTATATAATTATATAACTCATATAATATATGAGTTTATATCTGACCTTTTCCAAGCAGGTCCACATCCCAAAGAGAAATCTAAATGGAAACCAAAACAGGTACCTCTATCCTTAGAGAGACAGGTAGATAAAAAGGACTTTCAAAATTATAGCTAACCTTGCTAATTCTATCAGGTAAAAAAATGCCTTGATCTTGGGCGATGTATCAATTAGTTCAATCTGCATGTATGAGCATATATGCTGTGTGTACACTTTCAATCATTTGGATTTTGACTTATTTCCTGTCAAAGAATGATGCATATTTTTGTCTCACTGTAAGTAACAATTGTAACATCCCACTGACTGCTAATGCAAAAATAACCTAATTAAAATATCCCTCTAATGAATTTAGTAGTGCACTTCCAATAAATAATTTCTGACGGTCTTTCTACATGAACATAATGGACTGGAAAAAAACCAATATTTTGTTTCAGATATGCATTTTTCTAGGACAGACCTACTAGCAAATTATTTTAAATGTGTAAGATTAGATGTTAATTCTGAAGGTCAGGGATCCCTGGGTGGCGCAGCGGTTTAGCGCCTGCCTTTGGCCCAGGGCGCAATCCTGGAGACCCGGGATCGAATCCCACGTCAGGCTCCCGGTGCATGGAGCCTGCTTCCCCTCTGCCTGTGTCTCTGCCTCTCTCTCTCTCTCTCTCTCTCTCTCTCTGTGACTATCATAAATAAATTAAAAAAAAATTAAAAAAAAATTCTGAAGGTCAAACTTCTAGAATTGTAATATTGTGTTTACACAGCAATAAATATTCAACAAATAGTATATATCATTACTGTCATTGGTACATTATTTTCTATGTATCCACGCCATATATACATCCCGAATATCAGCTGCTGGCCGATGCAAAGCATCCAATATTTTGAGTTGCCTTGTCTTTCAAGATTTTAGTAAAACTTTGTCTCAAAATCCTACTCGCAATGTCTCTGGGGATTGATGGTATGGGGCTTGGTCAGACTTACATTTTTCCTAGACACCACAGTTCTGCATTTCTTCTAAATCTTCAATTACCTTCATGTCTTATAGCTTCCAGCTATCCTGCTCTCTCTCCCCTGTGTAACCCAGTTATAAAACAAAGCCCCTTTTCTTGATTACTTTAACACACCACACAGAGAGAGCAAGTTATGAGCTTGTATGTTAAGAAAATCTGAAGGTTTCGTCTAAGTGTTGCATAATTTCAAGCATTTTCCTAGTTGAATAGGAGACATTCCCACTGCCATTCTCAGCAACTCGAGCATCCCACTAGCCAACTCTTTTCTTTTATATCCTCAACAACCACACCTCCTGGTACATCCCCAGACCCATCCCCAGAGTCCAGCTTCTTTCCATCTCCAGACCCCTTCTTCTCCTCCTCTTGGCTACCTCTGTAAGTGAGAATGTATTATGCAGAGCCTCCCACCTCTTTTTGTAGAACTCTTGCTGCATTCTAGTAACGAGCAGAGAGCTATCATTACAGAACTAATACAGACCCATATGTTATTTTGAGAAACAAAATAAAATTATCTTTTCTAAGATAATTCTGATGTCATCCTTGAACTAACAGGTTTTTCTCCTCTGATTAGATGTGCATTACCCAAGGTTATGCATGCATATGAATGAACTGTGTACGCATATATATTACACTTTCATCTTATTTTTATTCCACCCTCTAGCATTGCATCCCTCTATAGTTAATTCCTGCTAAAAAATGTAAATGTTCCGATTTCCTTAAGCTTTATTTAAGTTGCTAACTTGGTGATGCTAACGCTCGCTATTGCACTCAGTCTGTTTTCTCCTTGCCCTTAATGATTGAGCATTCTGCTGGTGCTTCTTCTTACCACGTTGTCCTTCCTTAATCCTCTTGGCTTGGTCTCCATGGTGCCACTCCAATGAAGAGACTCACTAATTCTCCTCTTCTAGGAAAATCCTTTTTTTCCCTTTTTCCTCTCTATGAACATTCTTTTCATTTTGAAGCTCTTCCACCCTGTATGTAGTTGCTCTAGCATTTGGCACTGGTGGTTATCCTCTACTTGATCTCAGTTTCTTATATTTTACCATACTACACTTTTCCTCCTGCTTTCCGTGATTTCATTGTCTAACATTCTTTTACTTCTATTCTTACTCATAAATAACTCATCCATTTGTTTTGGTCCAACTGCCACCTCTAGACAAGTACTTCCCAGGTTTACAATTCCAGTCTTAACGTCTTTTCAACCTAGCATTTCAACTCCGTCTAGATAAATTTTGAAGTATCAAACATTAAACTCATTGTTTTCTCATACGAATCTACATTCCGTACTTCTTTCATTTTTAAAAAGATTTATTTATTTATTTATTTATTTATTTATTTATTTATTTATTTATTTTAGAGAGGGAGAGAGTGTGAGTGCATGCAAGTTGGGGGGAAGGGCAGAGAAAAAGACAGAGGAAGAATCTCAAGCAGACTCCCCACTGAGCACAGAGCCTGAGGCAGGGCTTGATCTCAAGACCCGAGATCCTGACCTGAGCCAAAATCGAGTGTCCAGCACTTAAAGGACTGAGCCACCCAGGTGCCCTTGTACTTATTTCTTTATTGTCATTGCTCTTTCTGCTCAATTTATGCTCAACGCCTTTGTTCTATCAATTGATCAAGCCCATGGGCTGTTCCTTTAACTGCCTATGGTGTTAAACACAACCTTTAACTTTTCTTCTTCTCCATTTCTACAACAACCACACTAGCTCATACCTAATCACTACACGCTTAAGTCTTTATATTTTCCTCATTGATAGCACTGTTTCTCATACTAAACTCCATTAAAAAATTACTACTTAAATTTTTCTTTATATACACTTCCTGCCGGGGTCATCTCACTATGTTACAATCGGCACCCATTTACCTGTATATTTTGTCTCAAATGCAAATCTAGTCACACCATTTTCTGTGATCTGAGATTAAATTTCCATTGCCAGTTTGCCATTTTGGTCTGCTCTACACACTTTAAGGTCCTTTATCAGGGAATTTCCCTTCCTCCTCAGCAGGAAAACTGGTCTTAACAGTTTTTACACATTTGCTGCTTACTACCCCTAGTCATGATATTTTCCCTGTAGTGACTATTCCCACCATGTCCCTCTCTCTGGCTGATTCCCTCCCTAAGGATTTTCTCAACATTTACTTATTCCAAACAGGCTATGCTGAACATGTGTTCTCCAAGATGACCACTTTCCATCTTCCACTTTTCCTCTGCACATGGTGAATGATTACCACATATCACATCCAGTCTTTATAAAGAATAATCCTTCTAGATTGCAAACTCCACGGGGCAAGGAGTATGTCTCCTCCATACTTTTTAAGCCTTATTACACCAAGTACAGTGATGTGTATCCAACAGGTGTCAAATGACAAGTGAGCTACAGAACTAAGCAAAATGTAGTCCAATGGTGAGTCATTAAGAAAGTCACACAGTCTTTTCCTCCTATAGCTTGATGCTCTCCCCCTGACATATCCCACCCCATCCCACCACCTGCTTTTAAAGCTCAATTATTAATTTGAAATAAATGAACAGTCAGGGAAGAAGAAATACTAAAAATCACTATTCATTCTGAAGCCCACCCAGGCTGAGCAATGGAGAGGTGACACTCTGCATCAGCCAGCATATCTTTAATTTCTCCCCACTCCAGCTCCTATTATCTCTCTACTGCCACAGCTGCATACTGCTATTGTCAGTGGTAAAGATGAGACATCTCTAATTAGAGGGCAGGGTAAATTGCTTTTATCTACTTTTAACATGCTTTTACATGGCACCTGGTACACAAGCCTTAGCTAGGCAGCCATAATTTGAAAAGCAAATGAATGCTCAGAGAAATACGATACGTTTTTAAAAGAAAATTAAATATATAGAGTAGCAAAATCAACATGCTGGAGACTGCAGAGTTTTAGAGCTGTCAGAGTCTTGTACACTTATGCATTATAGTGAATTAAAATAAGCAGTCAGGGGCCATGGACCCTGCCGAGTCCAGTGGCCCTGTCTTTCTTTTTCTGTTGGGAATAAATGGTGATATTTAAAGTCTAGAAAAATTATCAGTGCAAATAGCAGACTGATGAAACGGTGAATGAGCTAGAGTGATGGTTAATCTTAAGTAACATTTTTTGGATATAAGCTTTTCTTAAAGTTATCTCCTTGGGAGTCTAGAAAAGTTGATTTTTAGGTAAGAGAGAGAATTCAAAAGAATTCTTTTTTTTTTTTAACTTACAGACAACTAATCACCTTCATAATAAATAAATCTATTGTGTATGAGCTTCTATTTCTGGTTTTAAATTCAATTTTTATTTCTTTAGCAGTCCAGAACATTTTCAACAACCAGGCAATTTATCAGCTTTTGAAAAATAAAACAAAGAGATTTCAACCACGGTTAGAGCCATGGTGTGTTGGACAGTAATGTCATTCAATAAAAATATCTGACATTTATTATTGGTTAGAATACAGATCCTATAGTTTGGGGATTCTGAGTCTTATACAAAGTCCACAGGCTCCTCTCCTTCTGATCATTATCAGCAAAAATGCATCAAGTGTTTCCCTCCAGCAGCATCATGGAGATCATGTGCTCTGCACTCTGTGCCATCATTATAGCCCTACCTCATGCATAAGTTCTGTTACTACTACAGGAGCAAGGGTATTGCCCTCCAAACTTTGGCTACTTATTTCCTTGGAGATTCCTTGATTACTGACTATAACTTTCAGGCTATAAAATCTGGCAGCTCTAAATAATAACTGGGCCACACCGTTTATTTATTGCCGCCTTGAAACAGAAAAACAACCAGAGTCCTTTAGTGCATTGGGTAAAAAGGACTTTCAGCTAAGAGAACTGTAAACACAGTGGTTCTGGCCGGGGAACTGTCTGATTAGAGATCCCTAGTTTCTTCAATTCCCATACGCAGGCCTCTCTGTGCATATAGAATTGTGAATTTCTTTTATTTTTAATTTACTATAAGTGAGAGGTTACAATTTAAAAGGCTAAAGAGGCATATTGTAGAAGTATCTCTGATTTAATTAATTGAGCCACACGCAAGATTAGAACCTGTGCTTCACCATATTAAATACTCCTTAGACTGCATTGATTCCTATTTTAATCTTTATGGTAGTCATTAGCATGGTTGCTTAAAGAGTTCTCTGCCTTCCACACATAAGTCAGGATTGCACTTTCTGGCCCTTCCAGGGATGGGTGTGCCCATGTGATGATTTCTGACCAGTGATGCATGAGCATAAATGGCAATTAGCGTCTGATGGGAGGCCTTCCAGAGCTCTCTTCCTCTTTCTGGCTAGGCAACCACTAGTGTTCAAGATGGTGGCTGGTCCATCAGTTTGGATCCCGGAGTGGAAAACAACATGAACAACTCAGAACTGCGGTGTTTGTCATGTAGCATAAGCAAGAAACAGAATTTGCTGTTTTAAAGCACTGAGACATTAGTGCTTTTTGTTATCACAGCATTATTTTGCCCACACTAATAACTATGCTGTTGTTACTCATTTCACACTCTTAGTGTGGTTCCACCTACTGTACTTTTAATTTAGTTCCCCCAACACACTTTGATTATGGTACTTAACAAGTAAATTGCATTTATTCCCTCCTCTATTGGTTTACAATATTCTTGAGGTTGGAGGCCTCTCACTCATCTTTATCTTTCCAGGCCTTAGTGTATTGTTGCTATACAATAGATCCTCAACCCTGGATTTGAACTGAATTCATTTTTTAAAGATTTTTTATTTATTTATTCATGAGAGACACAGAGAGAGAAAGAGAGGCAGAGACACAGGCAGAGGGTTCTCGCCTGCAGGGAGCCCTATGAGGGACTTGATCCCAGGACTCCAGGATCATGACCTGAGCCAAAGGCAGACGTTCAACCACTGAGCCACTCAAGTGCCCCCAACCAAATTCAATTTATCCTGAATCCATGTTTCAGCTCTGTGCTCAAGTGGTCAATGAGCTAGAGCAATGGTTAATTTTAAGGAATTTTTTTTTTTTTTGGATATGTACCTCTCCTAAAGTTCAAAAAGGCAAAAGTGATAGAGTCAGTTGAATGGAATAGTATATATATGAAATTTAGCAGGTTTGGCTTTAACTTCTGATTCTAGCTAGGTGACATCCTACGATTTGTTTTGGAAAATATTTATTAGTCATCCACTGTGCTATGCCAGACAATATTCTAGACCCTGAAAATACTAAGAGTAATAAGTGCTCCTGAAGAATCAACAAGGTCATGGCAGGTCACATGAGTTAGATGCGTATCCTCTAAAAAGTTCAACAATAGTATCTACTTTACTTACTAGATTTGTTATAAGATTTGAAATAAATGAGTTTTATGAATTTCAAATCATTTTATCAATGTAAACATATGATATTTTATTTTAAAATTTTGAACAATACTTTTTTACTAACAATTACCCACATGGATATAGTTTAATAGTGCACTATCCCATGTATCTGATGATTCATTTCATGTAACTAATTTGGCCCACAACAGAATAATTTTTACGCTATTGCAAATTTTAGATTAGTGTTTTAGTTTGGAAGGGGATGTATGTCTAAAAAAAAAACAAGAGCCACAAATATACCTTTCATTTGGCAGAATGCAAGTTCTAACTTCTAATTTAAAAAAAAAAAAAAGACAACTGCCTCCTGGAAATAGGAATTAGGTAATTAAGAGTTGGTAAAAGGGTAGGAAGGGAGAAGACGCTGATTGGGTCGACCAGGTGATATAAATTATAACCTCTGGACATAAGACGATTGCTACAGATGCATATCATTCATTTAAAGAAGAAACACTTTGACTATAAAGAAACAACAGATATTCAAAGACACATTTGTGCTTAATGTGCCAGAGTCAACTAACACATATATAAACACCGACCAAAAAACCACCTTCACTTTTCTGGGCAGCAGATTTAATGGCGCATTGCCTAAACTGTAGTTTATTTCATAATATTTCATCAGCAGGAATGAGCCTGCCTCACATGCTCCCAGGAAAATACGCATGCTCTAACTGATATATCCAACACACCAATTTATTTATTGTGCTTTTTAGATATGTCATCAATGATGAGTCTTTGGGATTTACTCATTTGTTTATTCAATTGTTTATTGAAAGAAATGTTAATTAAGTGTCCTATTCCATTCCAAATGTTGTGCCGGGCCTAAATACTAAGGTAAGTTTCACAGTTTCTGGCCTCAAAGAGCTCGTGATGTTTTACAAATATTTACTGCTTTGTACAAAGACATATATTGGGTTGAACTTGGTGACATTGCTACGGTCATGATAAATTTTTTTTAAGACCTGTAAAATGAAGATCTAGCTCTTAAGAAGACTAAAAATCTAGCTGGATACAAACGAAACAACCAGATAAGTGTGTGGCTTCTTCATACTTTTTAAATCTTATTACAAGTAATAAATTGACCACAATTTAATAACCCAGCAATTTTTTTTTCTGTGCTTGTGTGTATTCTGCATAACAAGGCTAATCTGTCAGAGAGTTTAGCCAGAGAAACAGGTATGTCCAATAACACATGTAAATTCACAGGAGAATTTGGAAAACTTGACCTGATAATGAGATTTAAAAAAATCTTCCTTTTGTCTGAGACAGGTAGTCAGCAGTACAGCTTAACCTGAACTCCGTAGATAGAATAAACTGCCCTGAGTTTGGGGGTGATGGTGTGAGCTGACTTCGTTATGTGAAGGCTGGGCTAGAGGTGGCAGGGAGCCAGGGAGGGACAAAGTTCCCTGTAAGATTGCAGGACAAGTGTGGAGGCCATTGCTGTCCATTCCATTCTGTCTCCACGTACAGCAGCCTTCTAGACGAAATGAATCTGACCCTGTGTCCACTCTCTGAGTGAGTCCAGATTGGCTGGGCTATTAGGTAACTTCTCAAAGTTACTGATTTAGGGGTCGCCTGGGTGGCTCAGGGTTAAGCACCTGCCTTTGGCTCAGGTCATGATCACGGGGTCCTGGGATAGAGCCTTGCATCAGGTCCCTGGCTCAGCGGGGAGTCTGCCTCTCCCTCTCCCTCTGCCTTTGCCCCCACTCATGCTCTCTCTCAAATAAATAAATTATTTATTTAAATTTAATTAATTAATTAATTGATTGATTAATTAATTTTTTTGTTACTGATTCAAGAATGAGCTTGTAAGCCAGGCCTGAACCAATCAGTCACAGTATTCTCCTAGTTATAGGGTTTGGTTCAGGGAAGGGCATATGATCTGAATCGTTCTAATCTGAGGGTTGTACCGGACTCCCTCTTGGTGTTTAAATATTTTATTTATTATTCATGAGAGACAGAGAGACAGAGGCAGAGACACAGGCAGAGGGAGAAGCAGGCTCCATGCAGGGAGCCCGACATGGGACTCGATCCGGGATCTCCAGGATCAGGCCCGGGCTGAAGGCGGCGCTAAACCGCTGAGCCACCAGGGCTGCCCCGCCTTGGTGTTTAGAGAAAGAGAAGATACCTCCCTCCTTGGATGTGAACCACAAGCACGTACCTCTGAAATCAACGAGTAGTCATCCTGTCACAAGGAAGAAGCCATAGTAGGAGCAGCAGAGGAGGGTAGAGGCAAGAGAGCGACAAGGCAACGAAGCCAAAGACCTGTGATTCTGTGAACTCTTGTTTTCCCACCACCTTCTAATGCCAACAAAGTCCTGTTAGTTCAGTAGTGCTTTGCATGAATTAGAGACAGGTCTAATTGGGTCTGGGACAGAAAACATGGTGCCCCTCCCCATAGCTGCTAACCAGTAAAACAACGATGCTCACCAGGATGGTCACTAATTGTTAAGAGCTCCCTGGTGAGACAGCTGGAGGGGAAGAAGGAGAGACACTGCCTGCCCCCCCCCAACCCCCGCCCCAGCCCAGCAAGTATGTAGCCCAACCCTAGAAAACTCTCAGACTTATCTGGACAACATTTAGTGAACAAAGTTAATGGGGCACGTGCCATTATACCATGAGCTACCCAAGATATTATTGTTGAGAGAACATTGGTTTTCAATCTGCTATGTATG
This sequence comes from Nyctereutes procyonoides, assembly GCF_905146905.1. Classification (NCBI taxonomy): domain Eukaryota; kingdom Metazoa; phylum Chordata; class Mammalia; order Carnivora; family Canidae; genus Nyctereutes; species Nyctereutes procyonoides. Next base: position 8,848,338 of record NW_026575137.1, read on the forward strand.
TAATCTGTGTATTTTCTACAACTCAAGCTAATTTGTGTCTTTTCTTCCTCCTGGAAACTTAATGCAGTCAATTCTAGATTTTCTTATTTAAATCACTGAAGGATTTTTCCTCTTACATAATCCTCCTATAAATCCTTCCTCACTAGGTGTTAGAATCTCTTTAAGATTTTTTTTTTATTTTATGATACTTTACAACTCTTCTCTTTAAGATTACTTTACAATATTTAGCTTCTCTCCCCTGCCCCCCAGCATTGTGGAGTGAAGAACAAGGAGATCATAGGTGGGTATGATCCTCAGGTATGGCCATTCCCTACACCCAGATTCTGGTGACATGGATACTGCAAGCCTCCACTCACTGGTACCCATACTCTATCCCTCGGTCACGGCACTGAAATCCCGGATATGGTCTTTAAGCTTCTTTCATTCTTCCGAGCCTTTCCTTCTCTTCTCTCATTCTCCCCTTCCCTCCAAGACCAGAGAGAATTAGAATATAGTTTTGTTTTGTTTTTTTTCTCCTCTCTATGCCATAGTAAAAATGAAACTGGTTATGAAAATTCTTTATTTCCTCCAAATCCATGGCTTATCCATCCTAGAAATATGACAATCAACTTCATTTGTCTTCCTTTGCATTTGCCCGTGCCTCACTTCTCTGTGGTGCTGGAGTCCAAGGTCTAGTTTACAAGAGTGTGTGTGTGTGTTTGTTTATGAGTGTGTGTGTGTGTATAATTTGGGGTGGAGGTAAAAAGGTATTTCAAGGATTAATAACCTCTTTGGTAAATATTATGCCACCACAAGCTATACAGTAGTGATAAAATATTTACAAAATGCACATTAGTGCTAAAATCCATGGCATAGAGATAAATGTTCTAGAATGTCACAGAGAAAGAGGAATTCAGTGAGACCCAGGGCATCAGGGAAGTTTTCATAGAGGACAGGGGAATTCAGTGAAATTACAGTAGACATATCTAACATGCCAGGGAATTCTAAGAAAGAAGAGCAATAGATTCAAAAGCACAGATGAGGGAATAAATGAATGTGCCTTTGGAAAAGTGAGAAAGTTCACGAGTCTCTTGGTGATATTTGGTGGACGGAATCAGGAAAGCATATATGTGGTTGCAATGGGTTATAAAAGATCCTGAAAATAAGGCATATTGGTCTAGATTTCATGAAGTCAACACTTAGTATATACTTGAAAAATTTTCTATATAATTGTAGCTGTCTTTTGAAGAATGTGTACATTGTGTTTAGTGAGTTGCTCTTCAGTGAGTACCTCATTAAAAAAAATTAAGCAAAGATTTAAAGAAATGGCAAAACTGAGGGAAAGTTACATAAGCCTCTGTAACAGATACAATGTAGCCCAGCTTCTGGTCAACAAGGACCAAAGTGAACTTGATGTCTGTGTGTTCTAGGTCAATATTGCATCATTACAACTAACTCTGGCTGTTCCTTAGATGAGTCACCCAATGGCCAAAAGTTAGAGATGTTCCCCTACTTTTCTTCAGTGAACCCAGACAATTCCCATATTAGAGACCTCTATCCAGCCACACCTGTACACACTATAAGTAACTATTCTAGAAGCATGAGTTTGCTGTACTTATCAGATGACTTATCAGATGACTATCAGAAGTTAACATTAAATGTGTTAAATATTTAAGCTCATAACCTAGTTCTTCCTTGACTGCTTAAATTCAAATTATATAATAAAACTTAAGAACTACTGGATTAGAATTAACACTAAGGTAGTCAAGGCTGATCTCAAATTATGAAAACTGACTATGTTCCATAAGCGAGGTTTTTGATAGGATGTACACTAAATAATGTTATAGTATTTAGCAATCAGTGTTAAAAGGGCTTTTTAACTTGAGTAATTCACTTTACTTAGACATTTTGAGCTGCCTTAATAAATTCATTTTTTTAATTTCCTTGACAAGTAGTTCACATTTTTTGATTAACAAATAAAATCTACTTGAGTAGTTAAATAACACTTGTAGAACTAATACATTAAATTTATGGATATGATGAGTCTGAAGTTATCTTATATGTTCCAGAACTCTTTAATGTATGGAGTCTCATAACTTTCAAATAAAAACAACAACCAAAAGCCATCACTCAATCACATGCTTAAATTTAAATCTGTTAGAAAATTCACTAGGCTAAATTCTCTTAAATAGTACAAGTCCCTAAGTAATCAAAAACACATAGATCACTCCTTATCACAAAATATTGAGCATATGAGTTTGATTTGGTTCATCATTTCTCCATGCTTAAAAATTATTCACTCAGGAAACCAATTGTGTCACTCCAAATAGCTTGGAGTTACCTTTCTAGACAAATTCTCAAAGTTGCCTTCTCAGTTAGTTGGGTTGTTTTTCAACTAGAGATTGTAGCTAATGTGAGATCTGGGGATGCAGATGTCTGAGGATAATATCCTCAACATCTGGAAGGACAGACTGAGCTGCAAATGAAGAGGTCTCTGGCTTTGGGTCTATAGTAAAGTTGCACTTTGCAAAATTCTCCTTTTCATTTAAAGAAGCTGGCAACCATCCCTGAAATTAACTAACTTCCTTCATACTGCAGGTTTTTAATTTTTTAAATTTCTTTGGCTCTTTTAAGATATTAAGTGACATCAGATTGGATTTAGCATTTTTCCTTCTACTTTTCTGGCTCCATATCATACTTTCTAAGATCATTCTAACATTCAAATGACAATACCAAATGGTGAAATGTTGTCTAAGCAAAGTGTAAGATAAAAATCTGCCCTTATTTTATATTCCTTTAATATACCAATAAACTCATTACACATTATGCTCTGATGAAATTCAATGTATCTTGAGAATATTATGGTGAACAAAAAATAATTCTTGTCCTCAAGGCATATGTGAGGTTAGGGAAATAGACAAGCAAAGAAAAATTTGCAAAGCCTCATATAAGTGCTTGCTCTGGAACTAATAGGAAAGAAGCCTGAGTCTTTTCTTGGACTCAAGGAATTCTTTCTAGAGGAAACACCTTTGGTTGTTGCATTAACCCTTCAAATCATGTTAAAGCTTTCTGTTGGCGTAGCGCTGAAGAGTAGTTCTCAGAGTGCAGTCCTCAACTTGAAACAACATCATTATTACCTGGAAATTTGTTACAAATACCATCTTATCACCTCACCTATGGAAACAAAAAATTCTTAGGTGGGGCCCTAGAATCTGTATTTAATAAGTTCTCCAGGTGATTCTGATGCACACTGAAGTTAAGAAACTATTGCCTTAAGAATACCACTAAGGTAGATATGGTTGATTTCAAATTACGTGCATTTAAGAATGACCATGTTCGAAAGTGAGGTTATATATGGGATGCAAACACTGAAGAGTCTTACATACAGCTGACTCCTCAGTGAAGACCACTAATTCTAGTTTCAGATACAGAACTTCACTGAAACTGAAGTCTGAAAAAAAAATGATTCATGTTTCTCAAATGGTCAAATATGTATTTAAAAAATAAAACTTCAGTGCTCATTTATAATTTGTAATAACCCAAAAAGAGTGAGTTTAGTTTCTAAGACTAATTCCCCTTTTTACCAGAAAATCTTGATGTTTAAAGATTAAGACAATGTGATTCTTACTAGATTTTAAAAATACCTTTCTGAGAACCCCCCCCAACTCTGCACTTATATGTCAATACTTATATTAGTAATTAGATTTCCTGATCAAATCAATATGCATACAAACTCCTGCATGGAAATAGTCCAGTGTAGAAAGATAAAGAAGCCTCTGTACAAGTTATGAACAAGAGCTTCTCTGGATTTTAGCAAGAATGTTTACAGGTTGAAAGAATAAAGTAGTTTCTACTCTCTTCCTATGAGCAGTATTACTATGGCAATTGCTGTCAGCGCAATGATAGCATAAGAATCTCTAGAGCCCATCCCCTCCTAGAAACATCAATTTGAACAACTGCCCATCCATGAAAATGCCTTCAGAAGAGTTAAGAATGCCAGGTGAGGGATTACAGCCACAGGGCAAAGCACAGAAATAAGAGAAGACACATGAAGGAGGATAGGAAAGATGGATTCACATCACCCCTATTGCTCTCCCACAGGCACATGTAGCCCAGCATGGAGACAGAGTCAGCTAAAGCAGGCCAGCACTGGATTCAATGGTGAATTGGGCACTTGCTTCACTCACTTCACTCATGTCCCATATGAGTTGTTGGGCTCAAGTGGCTTCTGTAATATTAGGTTCCCAGTGGGCTCCAGCAAATCCAGGCTCCCAGCCTGTATGGAACTAGATTCCAAACTGGCTTCCTTGTACCCAGGCTCCTGGCCCATTCCAGCATCAGGCTACCCTCTACAGCCCCAGCATCAAGGCTTCCAATCATATATCCAGACCCTTGGATGGTCCTAGTCCCAGACCAGCTTCAAGAGACCCAATCCCCAGCCTAGCCATTCAGGTCCTAGGTTAAAAGCTGAATCCCAAGCTTTTAGGTTTACCCTGGCTCTGTTTGGCCTACATTATTCCAGCCTGTAAGCCAGCTCCCACAAAAACAGGGTTCCAGCTCTTCCTGATATCAGACTGGCTCTTATAGACCAAGAGGCCAGGCCTGTTGCAGCGGTCCTTGGTGCCTCATTGACCCCTGTGGACTCAGGCCCAGGTCTACCCATATAGACCCAGGTCCAAGCCCATTTCCACTAATTCAAGCACCAGGCCACTCAGTGAACCCAGGCTCTGGCTCATTCCCAAAGACCCTTCACTCACTTCACTCATGTCCCATATACCGGGCTGTTTGGGCTCAAGTGGTTTCTGTAATATTAGGTTCCCAGTGGGCTGGGAACTTATTAATAAGTGGGAGGACTTATTACCCAGTTAATACACTGGCTGTTCCCTGGTATTCAAGTGTGAGGCCTGCCCACCCAACCCAAGCAATGGGCATACTGGTCCTAGGATCTCCGCAGAAAGCCTGCCTTCAGATAATACTAGACAGCCCACCCAGAATCTCTGGACAAGCCAACTGATGAAGAGCTTTGCCTGACAAAGTGAAGTCTGTAAAGACTGGAGGAGGTGCGATGCCTTCTTTCTCAAATGTGGAGGCATAAACATAAAATCTTAATAATTACAAATAATGAAGGAAATATTTTTTAAAGATTTCTTTTTAAAAATTTTTTAAAGATTTTATTTATTTACTCATGAAAAATACACACACACACACACACACAGAGAGAGAGAGAGAGAGAGAGGCCAAGACACAGGCAGAGGGAGAAGCAGGCTCCATGCAGGGAGCCCGACGTGGGACTCGATCCCAGGGCTCCAGGATCAGGCCCTGGGCTGAAGGAGTGCTAAACAGCTGAGCCACCCGGGCTGCCCTAATGAAGGAAATATGATACCACCAAAGAAGCTAATGAAGCTTTAATGGCCTAACAGAATGGAGATCCATGAACTATCTGACAAAGAATTCAGAATGATCCTCTTAAAGAAATTCAGTGATAGGAAAACACAGACAATTAAATGGAATTAGGAAAACAAAGCATGAGCAAAATGAGAAGTTTAAAAGGAAATAGAAACCATTTACAAAGAAAATCCAAATATAAATTCTAGAGTTGAAGAATATAATGACTGAATTGAAGAGTTCAATAGAGAGCTTCAAGAGAAGGCTCAACTGAGCAAAGGAAAGAATTCATGAACTAGAAGACAGATCATTTGGAAATCAACCATTCAGAGGATTGAAGAGAAAGAAGAATGAAAACAAGTGAAGAGACCTATGTGGAAGATGGGATATCATTAGGAGAAACCATCTATGTGTTATTAGCGTCCTAGAAGAAGAAAGGGAGAAAGGGGCAGAAAGCTTACCTAACAAACTAATGTCTGAAAAGTTTCCAAGTCTGGGGAATGATCTGGATACGCAAGTTCATTAGGGTAATAAGTCTTCCCAAAATTTCAACCCAAAACAATCTTTTCTAAGACATATTAAAATAAAACTTTCAAAAATTAAAGACAAAGGAAGAATTTTAATAGTAATAAGAGACAAAAGAATCCTTACATATAAGAACCTAAATAGGCCATCAGAGGATTTTTCAGAAATATTGTAAGCCATGAGATAAAGAATGATATACTCAAAAAGCTGAAAGAAAAAAAGGCCAACCAAGACACTTTATCTATCAAAGCTGTCTTTCAAATATGGAAGAGAGATAAATACTTTCATAGCAAACAAAAGTGGAAGATGTTCAAAACTTGCCTTACCAGAAGTAGTAAAAAGAGTTCTTCAAGCAGAAATAAAAAGACAACAGTTAATAATATGAAAATATAAAACATACTGCTAAATTTAAGTGTAAGGTCAAATTCAGAATATTCCAATACCATAATATGTAACATTACCCAGGATAGATCATATGTTAGGTCACAAAATAAGTCTTAGAAAATGTGAGAAGATTAAAAACATGCCAAGTATCCTTTCCAACCATAGTGATATAAAACTAGGAATCAAAAATAGGAGGAAAACTGAAAATTCATAAGTATGTGGAAATTAAACAACATACTCCTGAACAACCAATAAGTAAAAGAGGAAATCAAAAGAAAAAAATGATTTCAAATCTTAAAGCGAATGAAAATGGAAACATAACATACCAAAATATATGGAATGTAGCACAAGCAGTTCCAAGAGGGATACTTTTAGTGATAAATGCCTACATTAAGATTTGCATGGAACTACAAAAGACCCTGAATAGGCAAAGTCATCCTGAGAAAGAAGAGTAAAATGGGAGCCATCATAATTCCTGATTTCAAATTTTATTAAAAAGTGACAGTAATCAAAACAGTAGGGTGTTGGCATAAAAACAAACACAGACCAATGGAACAGAACAGGAAAAAAAATCTATGCATATACAACAGACATTTGACAAGGGAGTTGACAATACCCAATGAAGAAAGGGCAGCCTCTTTTTTTTTTTAAATTTATTTTAATTTTTTTTAGGGCACCCTCTTCAATAAATGTGCTGGGAAAACTGGACAGAAACATGCAAGAATGAGACCATTATGCTGGATGAAATAAGTTGGACTGAGAAAGACAAATACTGTAAATTCCCATCTACTTATGGAACCTAAGAAACATTGGACTCCTAGAAATAGAGGGGCAGTTGCCAGGGCCTGGAGCGTGGGGAAATGGGAAGATGGTGGTCAAAGGGTACGACCTTCCGGCTCTAAGATGAAGACGTTCTGGGAATCGAATATAATGCATGGTAACTACAACGTTGTACTATATACTTGAAAGTTAAGAGAGTAGTTCTTAAATGTTCTTGCCACAAAAAAAGAAAAAGGTGGTTCTATGAGAGGATAGAGACGTTAGCTGACTTTTCTGTGGTAACCATTCTGCAAATGATTCTATTATGCAAAATCACTGCATTGCACACCTTGACATTCATTACAATAACATCTTGGTAAAGCTGGAAACAATGATTAATATGACAATGTTTAGGTGGGATGGCTTTAATGTGTGATAACACTTGAGACCTTTAGAAGTTTAGAATTTGTCATCCCATTTCATGATTTGGTGCGGAACATAGTCCTTGGTTTAGTGAACTCACTTTGGGTTACCTCTTCATTTAAGAGTTGTGTCAGGGGTATCAGAAAAGAATAGAAGGGTGCCTGGGTGACTCAGTCAACTAAGCATTGGTCTTTGGTCAGGTCGTGATCTCTTGGGATCGAGCCCTGCTTCTCCCTCTACTTCTACCCTCCTGTCCCACGTGCTCTCTCTCTTGCTCTGTCTCTTAAACAATAAATAAAATCTTTAAATAAAAGAAAACATGAAAAGAATAGAGCAAGATTTTGTTACAGCCTTCAAAGTACAAAAAAGAGGGCATTATATAACCTGCTTATAAACCTTGTTTAGATTGCAACTGAATAACTGTTTTTCCGATAGAGTTAAGGCACATAGGCACACCCGAAAGCAAGGAGGAGATTTTTATCAATAAATAGGAAAATCACTTCTATACTGTGAATAGGTAATTCTCCATCTCGTAGAAGCTAACCCCCACCCCAAATCTATTACATAAACACAGCATATTAATTTCTGACACAGACCACATTAAACATATTCTATCATGTTCTGATTTCTATACAATATATTCTGACATGAACTATAGGAACCAAAAACAATTAGTCTATAATAATAAACAGTATTGCTATTTAAGTTCGAGCGCCTAATAGGTAGCAGTGAATTAGCTCTATGATGGACAGTAAATAATGAAACTTGCTATTGCTCCTGCAGTGATATTTTAATAAACACCATAAGGGTAGATGTCCAAACTAAAACATTCTGTGTGAAAGTTATTGAATGACATCTTATTCAAACCTGTTTGGGGTGAGATAGAAAATACTCCAGATTTCTTCACATGCGTCTCTCATATGGAATTATTTCCCACAGAAAGCTGCCACTCCCAAAGGAAAACACTCCTTTGCCAAGTTGGTCCTCTTTCTGGAATGGCAGGGGTGCTTCAAAGCTTACTGCACCCCAAATAATGGATCTCTGCAGTTTGCACAAGCTAATTCCCAGGGCAGCCGGAGCTCCCAGCTCTTCACATCCATAAACTGAAAATTAACAGCAATTTTTCATTATGACACTGGGACTCCAACTGTGCTCATAAGTGTTTCCGAAAAAAAATACAGCATGATATGATTTCCATACATACACATATTTTTTGAGGTTTCAAGTACAGCATTTTTCAGAGCCACTTATGTAAATACAATGATACTCTAATAGAGGGGGAATCATCATTATATTTCATTTTAAATGTTTAAGAAAGAAAAACCTCATAGCACAAGTCTGAACTAGCGCATTGTTTTCTTGATTTCCAGGGTTTGAAGAGATACTGAATGAATAGCCCTCCCTAAAGCAATATTTCATGTACTTTCTATAGGTCTGTGAAATTTCTATAATGCAGCAAAATAAGCCTTGCCTCAGGTTTAATGTCTTCTGTTTATTAGCAGAATACGGTGCACCTGCTCAAGACACCTGCACACTTTAACTTAGCATTTTAAACCAAATTCAATCAAGTATGCATTAGCACACTGACTCACCATCTAGTACATTAAGGATTTAGGGTTCAATTCATAAATTGCTTAGCAAGATGGATGTCCCCTCTTGCCTGCCTCCTTGTTGCTCCTCCGGTCCCACCACCCCATGCGGGGGATTATCTATCACAGTGGAACAGTAGCTTTATCCTTACTGTCAAGTGGAATTAGGAGGTTATTTAACTCTTGGAGGCAAATCCATAAGACTCATGGTCTGTTGTTCATGAGACAACAGGAATTTTATTTGTGATTATAAATAGGCATATTTTCAAAAGGAAATGTCCATCAATCACGAGAACATGAACCTTGTGCATGACAATTTTTCTTTTCATTTGTAACAGCAGCTGCCAAGTCCGTTTCCTATAGGTAGCAGAAAATAAAATAAAATTAAAAAAACCTGGAAGCCCCTTTTTATTTCCTCTGAGTCAGGTTAATTGTCATTGTTGTGTGCTTTCTCAAAATATGTGTATTTATTTTTTTTCAAGTAAAATATGACGCATTAGCACAATATGGTATTTCTTATTTGAATACATTCTCTCACTTCTCTTCCCGCATCTGTGAAAACTCATTTTTGGTTTCCTTCATCAGCTACTGCTTTTTTTGTCTACCTTTTATCGTCATTCATTCAACAAAAATAAATAAATAAAATTTTAAAAAATACACACACACATATATACATACATATATATGTGTATATATATATATGAATATATATATGAATATATATATATAAATAGAGAGAGAGAGTTATTACTATCTTCCCAGCACCATTACCGGTGCTGGTATATCTACAATAACATCCAATAGGATTGAACATGTTCTTTGCCCCGGTATTAACTTGCATCCCGGTGGTGGTAAAGGGTGAAAGTAAATGAGTAAATTCATTCAATAAATGAGTGAATAAGCAGATACATGCTTACGATGTCAGTTACCATGACGGTAAGTGATATGAAAAAAATAAGCAGAGCAATACAATAGGAGGACACTAACTTGAGTGGATTTCACAGTTTCTTTTTTTAAAAACTTAATTCAATTAATTTGAATTTTATTTTTTATTGTGTACACGGACTTTGAACCATGTCCTGTTTGATAATGAGTCTCCAAAGGTAAGTTGATTTGACCTGTACCTCGACAGAACTTACATTCCAGCAGAGAGAGGGAGAGATGTAAACAATTACAATAGCCTGTGACAAGGGCTAATAATAAGTTCTCTACCGTGAATGGAGTGGGGAAACCCTCTGATGCTGCCCAGGGCGTAAAGGAGACTTTCCAGAGTCAAGGACAGTCGACTGAACCAGTGAAGGAGCAACCAGCATTAATTCTATCCTGAAGCTAAAGAGCATTGTGGGTGGACATGCAAATGCGTGCACATTTAGACCATGTGCATTTGAGGTCTCCTGTTCAGTATGTAGAAAGAGCATCACGCTATCAGATTTACCGGGTCACAATCATTCGCACTTTGAAATGTTTGCACTTTGAAGGGAACTGGTGGAGGATTTAAAAAAGACTAGAAGTGAGATCAGATTGGGGTTTTAGTGAGACCATTCGATCTACTTGGAGGGAGACATCATCCTAGGAATGGATGGAGGCTGGGGAAAGGCAGAGGCCATGGTGAGGACACACCATGGCAAGTGCAGGCAAGATTCATGGGATTCTAAAACGGCCTGCACGGTGATGTCTCTCTGTAATTTTTTTTAAGAGAGGAATAATAAAATGAATGCCTGAATTAAAGGAGGGCTAGATAAGAGAGTGATCTGGGTATGAAAAGGGCTTATTGGTTGAAATAAACTCACTGATGGCTTGTTCTAACGCAGCCTAATGTGAATCGTAGTCATAAGCAGAAACACTCATGGGTGGAATGTGCTCAAGTGCTAGTCCGGGTGCAGTGGTTTTCAACTAAGGGTGACTTTGCCCTTCAGAGAACATTTGGCAGTTTATGGAGATGTTTTTGGTTTTCACAACCTGGAGGCACATGGATGTGCTACTGGCGTCTGGTAGGTAGAGGCCAAGGATACTGCTAAGCATCTTACAATGCACAGAACAGATGTCCTGCCACAAAGAATTATCCAGATCAAAACGTTGGTAGTGGTTAAGAAACCATCATTTAGAAGAATAGTCTCACTGGGTGTGGGAAAGTCTATTTAGTGTAAAGTTCTAGGAGAAAAGCCATTGCACTGAGGGTGATGTGTAGAAGAGGTCTCATTCGAAGATTTGAAAGGACTTTGATTCCAGGTCCACAAGCTCTGTTTGAGCCAGTCGGGTAACGAGGCTGATTCCTTCGTCCCTGCCCTTATTTTCTACGCCTTCAGAAAAGACACGTCACAAAGACCTCTGTAGGTCACATCTCTGTGTGACATTTACTTCCTTGTAATATGCACACATTTTGTTCCCGGTCATGATGCAATGGAGGAATTTGCTGAGCACTTTGGGGGAGAAAAACAACAGTGCATCACATACATGATAACTAATAACACTCAGGCTTCAAAACATGTGTTTAAAAGTGTGATGCAATCAATTACCAGAGAGGGACTCAATAATGGAATTGGAATATCTGCGAGGGCTACCATTAACAATGACAATGGCTACTATTTATTGAGTACATCCTTCTATGAGTTCATGTGTGCTGGCTCACAAATGCTTTTCACTTGTATAAAAAAAAAATCTAGTTGTTCCTAGAAATGTAATGGGAACACCCATGCAATGGTGTCACAATGTCTCCTCAGGAGATTCCATCGAAGAATCCAAATTGGGCAAGTGACTCTGAGATCAAGGGTCTGTCATTCTCCCCCAGATCATGCACACTGGTGGCGAGTGGGTGGATGATTTCACTTGGAAGCTGAGGGGACAGCTCTTCCTGATTTCCATTGAACAGGAGAATTCTTAGCTGTCAGAACACTTGAAATAAAAGAAAAATGGAAGCAGTTTCTTTAAAATTGAAAAAATAATATTGCCCCATGTAAATATTGTGTAGCTTCTTTGTTTGTGTGGTAAACCTTTTGAAAGTGAAAATGCATATAGCAATGAAGAAAAATCCATATAGGAATTAAGCCTTGTTGGAACCTACAAAGCTGGCAATAAGTAAATTCTGTGTTGATTCTATCTCTATGGATAAGCAAGCACGGAAACCAAGCGTATAATGCATTTATAAATTAGGCCCCCCCAAGTACAAAACACTTGGTAGTGATAATCTTGAAAAATATATATTTTTAAAAATCTTGATCAAAGTAATAAGACTGTGACAAAATTTTGTTTTCTGTTTTTCTTTTGGAAATTATGCTTCAATGGTTTATTTTAAAAAATGAAATAAAATAAGTTTGCCGCAGCCTTTACATATTCATGGTTTTCTCCCAGGGATACAAAAAAAAAAAAAAAACACAAATGTTTTGATAGAAAATGGGCAACTTTAAAGTAATTCACAGAAGTTCCCAGCATTTGGCATACAGTCTAGCACATAGTAGGTGGAAAGTTTTCTCACAAGTTTGAAGCAATTAACAGGTAAAGGTCCAGTGTGAGATCAACTGAATGCTGTATCTGAGAAGGATGAAGGAGAACTCAAGGAATTTATCAGTAACTTGACTGATTTGCCTAAACATTCAGTGGCAGAACTGAGGTCAACGTCTTCAGAAGCAACTAAGGCACACGTCGTAATGACGTTTCACGTAATTCACCATGAAGCAAATTCACCCAGATGATTTCACATAGACCTCTCTTGTTCTTAGAAAGGCAGGGTTACAAGTATCCCCATTTTATAGACTCAGAAAGGTTCGATAACCACCCTCATGCCAAAAGAGAGGATGTGAATCTTGGTTCTCAATTAAGCCAGCGTGGCCTTCCACCTTAGAGGCTTTCTTTACACATTTCCCTTAGGCCATTCGGACACCTTCTTATTTTTCAAGGGAGAACACTCATTTCTACCTTCATTTGGGCATTCTCCACTCAAGCGTGAAAAGCAGCCCAGAGCTTCAGGAAAGCAAAGGGACTCAAAGAACTTTCCACCATCTCCTCCCAATCCTGCAGACTGTTCTAGCAACAGTCCTTCTGGTTTTAACCATCTTGGAAACCAAGTTGGCAGATTTATTATGTCATCCAGCAAATAGCTCTCTTTTATCCATTTCAGAGCTTGTGGTTTTCTCTAATCCCTTGCACTTGAGTGGTAGGTGAGGCCTTGTTTGTTCTGTGCATCCCGACTCTCCCCCATCACAGGTCGCATCTTTGGAGCAGGACCTAGAGGGAGGTGTTTGTTGGCACGTCCCGGTGCCGTGTCCAGTGGCACGATGCTGGCACGGTCACACTCCTCAGCATTGGTTCAAGCAGGTGAGCCCGGTTTCTTTCACAGTTAGCTGGAAAAGAGCTTGCTGGTTTGGGGGATACAAGGGGTGGTGGTGTGACTTATGGTGAGCGCTTTTCTTCCCTTCCTGCTCACAGAACACATCATATATTCCAAGCTGTTCCCTGTACTGAAGGAGAGGGTGTCTGTGCCTCTAGATAGAGGGGACTTGACCTCTTTAATAACTTTACCATGACCATCAAGGAGTGTCTTTTTTTATCCTCTGTTTTTTTTTTTTGTAATTTTTCGTTTATTCTACTTGAGAATAGGAAAAACAGACAAAATTGCCCACAAAATATATGTGAACAGTAAAAATTATGACAAGAATGCTCTCCAAGATAAACAAGCCATGGTTCCATTTCCGCTGAAAATCTACCTCTTGCTGTCATACACTGGTAATTCAGGCTTACCTCTTGGAATGATTCATGAATCAATGCCTTCAACTGTAACTGATTTAAGAAACCAAATGGCAAATCTCCACTAGAGAAGTTCAATGTGGTTGTTCAAAAATAAGGTAAATTCTGAACTAAAGTATCCGGAAACGGTCCCATTGGGAAGCCTTTTCTTTTACCAAGTGAATATTTAGATAATAGATATTTAAATATTTTGATGTTTATGTTAAAGTCTGTCCATTTTGGATCAAATTTGAATTTTCCTAGCTGGGAATCTGCATTATTAACTGCCAGCTAAAAATAACACAGAATAAGAACATCATGGGAAACAAGTCAAGGCAAGATAGAAACATGAAAGATTACAGTTGTTTTTTTGTTGTTGTTGTTTGTTTGTTTGTTTGTTGTTTTTTTTGTTTTCTGTTTTTTCAATTTCCCTCTTTGGGAGCAATAGAACTTGAAGTGAATAGACATTCTAGGGATGGGTACACTATTTCACCCCCTTTAAGTCTGATCATTTTATTTTTAGTAAGCAAGTATTCTTAAGATTTTTTCTAGTGCTTTCTTCAAAGAAATAATTGGAATTGTTCTCTTTCATATAACAATGGGAAATGACTTGAATGCTCATTTTACTAAACCTGTGTTTAGACTCTCCTGTTGCTAAATCAAGAGGACAAATGGCTAGGATCCTATGTTTAATTCTTGCTTTTTCAGCCCACTTTCTGATATATGATAGCTGGAGTTCATATGCTGCAATTAGTTCACTATAACATTACCTTGAAGAGGCAGTCAAGTCAAGGAGTTAGAAAATCCATGATTTGAAAGAATTTGAGATTCTGTGGTTTGCTTATTGTGGGTATAATTGATTTTCTTTTAATCACTAGTATTAGAAGGCTTTAATGAACCTTAAAAGCTAATCATATTGTGATAGATTTTCATTATGGAGTGGTTAAATTTCAAGGAGTCAGATTTTAAAAATTCATTTGATCCCAAGGTGTCCCAACTTTTCGCTCTCATCTCTCTGACCTTGGGCTCTACTTGTGTCTACCTTTAGCTCAGTATTGATAGGACACATCCACAAACACTTTAGGATCTTTGATTCGTAGAATTTAAATATACAGTCGTGTTATTTAAAGTCAAATATCAATTAGAACCATAAGAATCAAACTAAAGCTACTCTAATAGGCTGTCTCTAAATATTTAATAGTCTTAAAATATTTAACTAGTATTAACATTTTGAGTCTTCAGAAAAAATTTATTAAAGAGATTATTAAATTGGTCTATAGGCTGGATTAAATACAGCATAAACTATTATCTATTTCATGTGAGTTTTTTAAAGGCTTTATAGTTTAAGAGTGAAAAAATACATTTACGGGTTGTTATTTAATCTTTTTACTGTGAAAGAAGACGAGAGGCAGAAAGTGAGTCCTTCATTTCAAACTTTTAAGGGAAAAATCCTAGAAAGGGAACCATCAGGAAAAAGTAAAGTGTGTTTTTAGTAGACCTATCAGACAGTGTCAGGCTTGACTCATTCTTCCTAGATCATTACAAAGACAAGGTAGCCCTGTACTCAAGCCCACAAAGTTGGCATCAATCTTCAACCACGCTTGGGACTTTTAAGATGTTTCACCTTTCCATATAATGCTAGTCTCTCCAACCAATTATTGTACCTACCATACTTAATCCCTGTCTCCAGGATCCCTCTGGTTAAATATTAATAACACAAAGCAACTGTTATTTTATATAAAGGCTACTCCAACGGCCTTGGGCAGAACTGTTCCCTGGATCTTCTGCTGAGCTACTAAGACATCTTGCTCTTAAAGCATGTAACTTTTGACTCTACCACTAGGCTATGAACTTTTTATGGTGATGAACCATGTTCATGGAAATGCCCACATATGATTCTCAGTGAATGCATGAACAAATGAGAACAATTCCAAGCGACTTTGTCTTGCTTGAAGATGCCTCTGAAGATCTTTTTTGCCTGTGAAGTATTTGACTATCTGTAGAGGTGGTGAAGCATTTCAGATGTTTCCAAAATGAGATTCAATTTCAAAAACACATGATTTATAGATGCTTCAAGGTTAGGCATGAGCAAAATATGTAGCATACCTGTTCACCACTTAGCGACTCAAAGAATATTATTTAGATCCTTACATTTATTGGTGAGGATGAATGGAGACAGATTTTTGAAAAGCAATTTGGTAAACTATGTATTTTATCTACATGACATAAGTAAAAAAATATTATGCATAAATTTTAGTTTTCAATGAAGTATTACTTTAAGCTGAAAGCAAAATATATAAATGACTATCTAACAATAGATAACAAGTTCATGAGATGGAATATCAGGGAGTTTTTAAATAATTTGTATGGAAGTGCTAATGCGACGATATTATGGGCAAAGAGAATTTTTACATACACTGTGATCATAATTGTCCAAAAAATTGTACGGGAAAATGTTGATTAAAACAAAAATATAACGTGGAAAGATTTCTTTTTGCTTATTAAATCTGATTTTTCCCTTAAAACAAATTTATGTTTTTTTACTGTTAAGCAAAATTTTAAAAAATTTGAACAACAAAACATACCATTAACTTTGGAGTATTTTTCTAAACAGAGTTCTAAAATATTAAAGTTGGAGTGGAAGTTAAGAACAGGAGTTTGCACATTTCTTTGAGAAAAATTCAGGTCTCCCATAGGTGTGTGAGCATGTGGTGGGCAGTGTCCAAAGTTGCAGCCTCTGTCCCCCACCTTCCCATCTATCGGAACACCTTTATCTATTTTATTTATTATGGGTCTGTCAACTCTATTATTTGAAATAAGAATTCTGCCCATAAGATCAAATATGCTTGAAAACTAATTTGGGCACAGAGGCTTTAAGTTACAGTGAAGACATTGAGTCCTGGGAAGACTAAGGTAAGTGACCCATGGTTGTTCACTGAGATTAACAGTGTAGGAAGATATTAGACCTCTTAATTTTCCAGTTCATCATTGTTTCCATTACACCCAAAGCCATGCTTTTCCCTGAACTACTGCACCAGCCTCCTCTCTAAACCACACATTACTCTGTGGGAGGAAAAAAAAAATCACATCAACTTAATCTAGAGTCTTAAGTGTCATGTCAGGATCTGCTTTCTTGATTAACTCATCAAAACCCATCCAGTGCATAGAAAGTTTCCTTCTGAAATGCAAATTCACTCTCCAGTAAGCTCAACAACCTCGACAAACGGCCTAAGTCCTCTTAGGTAGTGAAAGACAAATTTGCAGACATTTAACAAATGAAAAGAGAAAGAGAAAATTGAAGTCGGTTATATAAATATCACTCCTATTATCAAACCACAACATACTGAAATGATGTTTCTGATACTGATGCTTTAAAAAAGATCAGCTTTATTGAGGTATAATTCATACACAATGAAATGTATCCATTTTAATTACACAGGGCAATGAGCTTTGATAAATGTACACACTTGTGTCATCACTGTCACAACAAAGGTAGATCACATTTCCGTTACCCCAAAAACGACTCTCATGCCTCTTTCCAGTCAAACTCGTCCTCACCCTGGCCGTGAAGCAACCACTGATCTCTTTTCGTTACCATTGATTTGTTTTGCCTTTTTAATAATTAGCTATTACTGAGGCTGTTTCCATGTTGTTCCAAAGGCATCAGTTTAATAGTATGTTATATATAGATTGTGCCATCATCATTAAAGCACAATTAGGGAATAGCTGGCACTTGCTATTTAGTTATGAGTCACATGAAATGCTAGAGAGGCCTGAACACCAGTCCATCAGCCCAATGGTTACAGAACCACTTCAGGGACTGTGCTCTCTGGCTCCGACATTGGGACAGGTTGGATCCAACCCAGGCTCCTAAGATTTTCCCCAACCAGCATTTTGCATGGAGTCTCATACTAGAGAAGACATCTCTCCCCCTTTCTCAAGTACAAAAATGTAGTTTAGAATGTGACCCCGCATTGAAAATAATAGTAGGGCCCATCTATATCGTCGAAGAAGGACGTTTACAATCAACTATGAAATGACTCTGCTTCCCCCCCGCAACTTCTCATATTAAAATATTGCCAATTGGTTTTCAAGATTTTCTCCTACTGCAGCAACTTAAAAATAATTTGGATATCAATTTTTTTGCTTACTGTTGTGTTGTGATTCTTTCCTCTGTTGTCACAAGTATGAATATCAGGTAATGGGCACCATTCATTTTTGTGCTTAGCAGTTTTCCTGGGGTGCCAGTGACAGGAGAAATGTATGCATTAAAACAAGCGTGATGAAAAGCAGCTCTCTTTATAATTTCAGCCCAGCTGCTGTATTGATGGATACAATCTCTAGCACATGCTCCAGGTGGCTTCTAATGCCTGACTCCCTGCAGAAGCCTCTATTTGCACATCTTAAACCACTTATTGGATTTGAACAGGATTTTTCAGCCTGAGTGCAGTAACAGTGTTCACTTGTGTAATATTTGTAAATCCTGGCTTTACATTTCACTCACCAAACCATCGTCAGAAGACATTCAACAGTGCTTTTGTGCATCCTCGATTCTCTTCCTTGGATTAGATGGTACCCATTTCGTGTGACTAAAAAGTGTATTGATAAATATATTTCCGTCACCGTTGGCATGCACAGTGAAGAGCGATTCAATTAATCAGCCTTCTCGAATGGTGCTTTTCTTTGTCTCTCAAACTTATATACAATGCTTTCAAGGGTTTCATATTCGGACTGCACAAAGTTTAACTTTTTATTCAAAATACGTATCTCCAAACGCTCTGCCCAACGCATTTGCCTTTGTTCAAAGCTCTACTTACTCTTATATCAGTTGCTCGGAACAATGTGCTTAGGACTTTTGTTCAATGCTGACAACAATTTAGTATGACCCCCTGTAGCCGGCACAATTCGAGGCTTTTCAAGTTATGGGTGGGAGCTGGCAATGACTAAAGCAAATGCCCTCCTTTAGTGTGAACTGAAATTCAGCACAGCAACCTCCAGGCAGGTATTTTGTTCTGCTCCTTGTAGGCAAGTCGTACAAATTTCAGGATTCCCCAATATAACGGATCTCTCTGCTCACATATCTAAATCTTGTAACACTTAAGAGACTTGTTAATAGGTTAGTTCACCAATTAGCAGGAACGGCACACACCTGTGATTTATAGGCAATGCTTCACATGTGATTATGTTGCTGAACCACAGAGAAACCTTATTCCTTCACTGTATGCCACCAGAATTAATTGTACATCAACAGATTGGAAGCTCTGAGCCTAGTAGCTAGTTAAGGATTCCTATCCCTGAGAGGTTGGGCCTCTTCCATCTGAAGAAGGTCTTTTCCTGGTGAACACCATTGGTATTCAGAAGCACTGTACGTCATGTGGGTGATAGCACAGCGTCTCTAGGTCCTCTGTGCAGGATAAAGACGTATCCTGTCATTGAGTAGTGCTTGTGAGTTGGTATTCCAGAGCAGTTGGCTTGAATTGTGACCTGAATTCAATTACGCGAATGTGCAACGTGGATTATTCCAACAGGATACCCTGAAGGGTGCTGGGGAGATAGAGAAACCAGAATCGGGACCTAATGATTGCATTTAGCTTTGGAGTGGGCTCACGTCAGTGCTCTTCGCTCAACTCTCCAAAGCACAAAGGGTAAGGATGCCTGCGTGGTGGCGGGCTGGAGGTAATGAACCAAGGAGCCTGTATACATCATGTGGGGCAATAATTCTTGGGCTGAGCGGGATTTGCATCCTAAGAAGAGCTGTGCCTTCACCAGTGCTACCGTCTGCCAGGTTCAAAGTCTACTTTCAGAGAGATACTAACACACAGTCCAGTGTGTGACTCATGTTATCTTTCCAGTTATCAAAGTATCCATGAAGTACGTAAAGCTAAGAGAATCCCAAATGTGTTTTGGGACCTTTGGGAGTTTGGTGGGGGGAGAAACAAATAAAGCACAAGATAAAACTGCCACATAAAACATGAAAAAGTAAGCATGGTGCTTCTCAGTCCCGGGAAGCCCTCTCACGTTACGTGTGAGCTGGGCCCACATGGATGTGTACACTATATAACTCACACGCTTTTTGCAGTGAAAGTTTCCCTGGCTTAGGTGGGACTTTTTAAAAATAAAATGGAGTGAAAAGCCTGCCTTCAAAGTGATTTGTGTATGAGTATAAACTATGTTAAGCCGCACAGCTAGGCACTTCTATCTGGCTCTGAACTGACTACTTGGGACCGAGTTAGCTTTTATGATGTCCTTCTCTATCAGTTGTGACCATATCCTGCTTTTTCCTCAGTCACAGAGGCCTGAAATTCGTCAACGGTATTATAATTACCCAACCATATGACTTGGCATAACAAAGTCACACATCAGGAGTAAGAATCCACGACGAGTAAAGTGGGCCAATAAGGATTTCACATTTGTTTCTTCTGAGTCTTATCTGCATCTGACATAAATTTCGAATAAGAATTCTATTTTCTCTGGTTGATGGGGCCAAACACACCGAGAGAGATTGGCTCCAAACCAGGCCATTCTCTACTGTTTGGAGAATTCCAGAATACCACTCTGCTTAAACCAGAGCCATGAGGCGGTGACGTCCTTTCCTATCAGTTGTGACATACTTTGCTGAGGATGAGATGGCACTTTTGACACATTCCTTCCTCATACGACTGTCACTTAAGGGAACTATCCGGACAAATTCCACTGTACATCCTTGGCATTTGTGTATTTTTAGCCACTCCAAAGATACCGTCTTGCTCTACCTTCACAGTCTCGTGATAGTGGCTGTTATACACATCAAACTTCCAGCACGGACAGGTCAGCGTGTCTTTCCAAAAGCCACACACTCATCGCCTCATTATCATTCAGCAAGGCAGAGGAGAAAAATTGCTTCTCATTCAGAGTAGACTAGACAAATGGCTGTTAAGTCTTCTCACTAAAGACCAGTGAGCAAAAAATGGGAGGGTAAAACCCTGTAATTACTCCAGTGCCACAAGCCAAGATAACCACAACATTTTAGACAAAATAATACAGCGAGAGCCACCATATGCTGAGACATGCTTCAGAGAGCTGATTTAAGTGCCATTATGACCAAATTTAGAATTTGGGAGGATTCTTATAAAAGGCACTTTGCCACTCTGAGTCTAACCATATTTAATAAAGATGAGTTTTGAAACCTGATCCTAGTTATGCATGTTTTTCATAATCAGTCTTCCCTCCACTACACACACACACACACACACACACAGTCATCAAACAAAGCAGCACAGAAGAAAGAACTACACATTCACGAGAACAGTAGAGCCTGTGCATTGACCAGGGGTTTTCTACTCTATCCGAGGCAGTTCAGAGCTTCACTTTAATTTTGCAGCCTTCGTGAAACAACTCATCAAGCCACAAAGATCTGCTTCTATTTCATCACGTACACACAGACCCATGTTGATGCAAGGTCTATTAGAGAGCAAGAATACGGCACCACAAACAATGGTCTGTTAAGAGACTGGCTCCCTGGGCTGCTATCTCAGAAGCCACACTTTCCCATCATGTTGCCTGGAATCTCAGTTTTCCATCATAATGGGTGTCCACACAATGTAAACCTCTCTTCAAGGTACACTCTCTTCTTCCAAGAAAGAGTTTTCATTATGGCCATCGAAAAGTCGCCTTACAGTGAGAAGTTGTCTTAAAGTGTGCTTAGTCCAAAAAAGAAAAATAATTAGGGGGAGAGGGGGTTGATGTACATTTCTATAGTGAAATCTACAGAATCTTGATAGGATATAAGAGAATCAGTATTGGGTAAAGTCCTCCAAACAGCAAACAATCCAGAAAAGGGTAACAGACACAGACGCAAGTCAAAAATTACAGAAAGCAGTCGAACATAGGTGTATTTAGAACTTGCAGGTCTGGAAGTACAAGTGCAACATATGTGAGATTGGCTAAATGAAAACAAAGTTTGCAGACACTGCAGAGGGGTTAGAAAAATATGTGCATTTGCTCTATCAACCAGTCAAGGACTGATGTTCTCATAGTTCCTCACCCTCCTACGTTATTCTCTTCACAACATCCCTATTCAGTGATTGGGTATAGTAGCCATTCATATTGTTATCTCCTAGGTACCCTGTAGGGTTGCATTTCCTGATCACATGATGTTTGGAGTCAACTGGCTAGCTCTTGCCAACGAGCTGTACGTGGAAATAATGTGTCACTCGCAGGCTGCAGCATTTAGTTGTCCATCCATAAATGTTTGCACCACGTTCCTTTTCCCTCAGCCATGATGATGGGGCAACATTCAAGATGATGGTTGTTCCATCATCTGGGTCCAGGTGACTCAAGTGGTCAAAGCATCCCTGCCAACATGATGGATATAGACAGTGGAAGACATTGTTTGGAGTCCTTGAATTTTTTCAGCATTTTTTTTTGTTATTGTAGCATTTCCTCGTTTTTTCCCTGATGGATGCAATAACCTCTGCTAAGAAAAACTCAGTGATCGCAAAGACATTATTTAAAGAGGCACCCTGTTCCATTTTTGGATTTCTCTGAGGTTTAATTCTCATCTATCTGATATTGAACCTCTACTGTCTTCCTTTGATGTCCTATTACAAGCATAGTTTTATTTCTGGAGAGTATACAAGACAAGCCTAATTGCCCTTCACATGATTACCTATCATATTCAGTTAGCTCTTCATTCAGCAAACATTATCGACCATCTATTGCATGTCTGGTAACAAGGCAGGTGAATGGCACCACCAATAAGATACAGACCCTGTCTTAGAAGAGTTTACACTCTAGTAGGCGTCTTCCTAGCCTCACATGCAAACACCACAGAGTGGTGGGACACTGCTGGGATAATGGGCCCAACAGCCATGCCGGTGCTGGCTGGTGCTTTAGGGCTGTTAAATTGCCTTGGTTAACATTATCCTACTCATTATTATCATCATTACTATGACTGAGAGCTTCCAAAATCTTGTAAAGAGGGAGACTAGAAAGATAATTTTATGATTAGTATTATTATTATCTACCTTTTAGACCGATGAGAGACAGAGGGACGTTTGAGTGGCTCGGTGATTGAGCGTCTTCCTTTTGGCTCAGGGTGTGATTTCGGGGTCCTGGGTTCGAATCCCGCATAGGGCTCCCCCAGGGAGCCTGCTTCTCCCTCTGCTTTGTCTCTGCCTCTCTCAGTGTCTTTCATGAATAAATAAATGAAAGAAAGAAAGAAAGAAAGAAAGAAAGAAAGAAAGAAAGAAAGAAAAAGAGAGTCAGAATGGTTAAGGGATGTGTTCATACCCTGATACATAATGACTTCTGAAGGCCAAGCTTGCCACCCAAGATTTCTAGCTCCAAAGAAGGCACTTTCCCCAGGACCCACACTTCTCTGTCACTCTCAGGGAGTTGCACCAGACTGGGATGCCAACCAGCAGAAGGCGGAGAAGACATTTCCGGGTCATAGCATGATCCATGGAAAACTGTTGGAAGAACCAAAATAGACAGTTTGTTTTATTCACCAGAAACTGTAAAGAACTTTAAAGGTACTATGGGGAAATCGGAACTCTTGTCATTTTAATTTTTTTTCTGTCTTTTTACATTTGTTGTTGTCTATTTTTAAATATCCCTCTGGCATAGCTTGATAGGGGGGCTTTGAAACAAGGATCATTGTTGACTGGAGGTTGGGTGAACAGCCTAACTGGCCTAATGCTGAGAACTTTTCAAGCCAAGGAATAGGATTTTGGAGAAAATTCCTGCAACCCTTGTCCACTGGCATCTTTGGTAAAACGCTTACATGACATCGTGATTGCCAGAGCTTTTTCTTGTGACAGCACAGTCTGGTGGAATATATATACACGCTTAGTTGTTTCCTTCCACCCAGCTCCTCCCTCCTCACCACCCCTTCCCTCCCATTGTAGCTGACATGCTTCCACGCATAAAAATTAATGTTCCCATTTCAACTAACTCATTTGGCAGGAACAAGTTTGTAAGCCAAAGCAAACACGGAAGGAGGGAAAGAAATAAAGCATAGACCGAGAGGCATGGAGAGGACATCTAGAGACTTTACAAAATGAGTTCCTGAACTATGTACTTTACAAAAACAACGGCAAAAAAAAATGTATAGCTTGTTTACTATTTCTTAAGCTCTTATCAAACTGATGCTAAGCAGTTCACAACAACAAAGTCATCAACCAAAAATAAACAAAGAACATTAAAACCAAAGGCAAGAAATAAAGTGTTTATAGAATTACCAAGATATAAGGGACATAGAATTTTAGATTTCCTGTTGGGGGTATGTATTTTTTTTCCATTAGAAATTTTATCTAAAGATTAATCATTCTAACGTTTTTTTAATCCTTGCCCATTATAAGCTTTACAAAATATTCATTCTAAAATTGTCCTGTGTACAGGCCTCAACCAAAATAGGAGTTTAACTTAAAGTGCTAATTCTTCTTATTGTCATTTCCTTCACCCTGAAAAAACTGATATTTTCCACAATTATGATAGCCCCCGAAAGAGTATACTATGGCCCTTCAATTACACAGGGAAAACTCGGTGGGTGGTTTGCTTGCAGAACACCAGGAGACTAGCACACAGCAATGCAGGTCATTAAAAATAATAGATATGGAAAGTATAATTTTAACATTTTATGTAGAATAATTATAAAATACAAGGATAATAAATAATCTCAATTAAATAATTATTCGCATTTGGACTCTGCGTAGTTCCTATTAGATTTACCATTTAGCAGAATGTCTAGTAACAATAGCTAATTATTAGAATTACAACTACAGGGAAATAATATTTAATATCATTTATGTATATGTTTAATGAAGAAAAATAGATTAAGCAATTTACCGGCTATACCTATTCTTGTTTCAAAAATTAAAAAATAAAACCTCCCAGAGAAACACTTAGAGATGTGAATAGAAGTTCAATTAGCTGCCCAGACTACGCGCATCCCAGGTTATGCCCAAACACCACACAGAGCTAACCTCAGCATGGATACGTTGCCCTGTTCCAGCACAGTGTCCTCCGAGGTCATAGAAATAAGGCGTACTTTTCTCCAAAGAAAAAACAAACTGAAAATTTATATCTCTCCCCTGTCACATCCTATTCTCTTAAGGAGCCTAAACAAAATATACGGCACAACTAATGCCAGGCCCAGTATTTTCATTCCTATATATGCCGATCTGTAACCACAGCAGTAAAACTTTCAAAATCAAATGACCCTTTTTATGTCTACTTTTATTTGTCTTGTATTCCAATTGCAAAGAAAGTCTATAAAGCAGTTGCACTCTGTAACTGGTGATATTCAATTCGAGTTGTCAAAATAATGAACGAATGGCTGTCGTTTAAAAATAGATTTGTCCGTGACCATTAGCGTTAGGTGAAAGAACTTCAGTATGGAAAAAAAAACTACGCTAATACATAAAATTTATCTGGACTTAATTTCTAGGCAAGGAAACACAGAATTCAGGGCATCCTATTTTGTACAATCTGATTTCTAATTAAGTGTTTTCTAAGATTTTGCTTAAAGTCAAAGATTAATTTATTTAATTAATTTAAAAATGTTTTCCACTACTCCAGATCTTAGAGTTTTCTTTTAACATTTTCTAGAATTTTTATGAGGTAAATGAATGAATAATGCTGCATTTAATTTTAATTTCTCAGCAAGTGACCACATTGTATGATCAGCAAATAGCACAATTAGGAACGTGTCAATAGAATATAATGTTGTGAGCTAATAAAACCTACACAAATCAGTGTGTGGCACAGTTTACCTACACAAGCAAAGTCACAACCGTACTGCATTAAAACCGTAGTCATTAAACCGTAGTCAACCGTAGTCATTAAAATTATGCAATTTACAACATTGACTCAAAGTCCGACTACGTTTACACATCAAAAGAATATCTGTGCTGTTTGCCTTCTCGGATATTTCTAGAGAATTCTGTTTGCTTGTTTGCTTGCTTTCTTCATTTGATCATTTATTGGCTTGGGATACAAAAGTTCAAACCACCTGTCTCAACTCCGACACAAACGTCGCTTCTGAGCCTCTCATTTCTTACTGTGAACTAAGTGGCTCAATTAGCTAATCCCTGAAACCACTTCCAGATCTATGACTCAAGAATACTTGATTAGACCATAATGTCTCTCCACCTTTCCCAGCTATAAAATGTTATGCTTTTCAATACCTCATGCTCTTAAATTCTTACAACAGTAGCTAATCCACAATTCAT
Organism: Nyctereutes procyonoides; assembly: GCF_905146905.1. NCBI lineage: Eukaryota > Metazoa > Chordata > Mammalia > Carnivora > Canidae > Nyctereutes > Nyctereutes procyonoides. Next base: position 8,874,313 of record NW_026575137.1, read on the forward strand.
CTCACAGAAAAGAGTGAACACTTAGTACCCACCCCCAAAGTGATCCCCAATGATCCACACCTTTAATATCTATAACCTTGTGTAGTCTTGTCTCAAAATGAATCAAGACAGGCCCTGTGTGATTGAATGAAGAGGGCAGAAGCAACAATGTGTGACTTCTGACAAGAGGTCATAAAAGGCATGCAGCTTCTGCTTTGGCTTCTTGGATCACATACTCTGGAGGAAGCCAGGTGCCATGTGGTGAGGGCACCCAAGCCACCCTACATATATTGGCATTTAGCCAACACCCTGGGAATGAGGATCCTCAGCCCCAGTAGAGCCTTCAGACAACAGCAGGCTTCTGACTTCCATCACTTAACCCCAGTGAAAAATGCCCTGTCAAGTCCTTCCTCAATACCTATCCTACAGAATCTGCAAACATAGAAATAACTGTTATATCATTCAGGTTGGAGTCATTTTTGAAATAACTATAGGAATTGGTATACAGGTACACAGGACATTTATTTTTAGACAGCAGCAGGAAGAAGAAAAAATTATAAAAGAGAGGAGACAAATACCTTCCTATCTTATCAATTCCATCTTACTCTAAAGAAAACAAGAATTTCCTTAGTACGATTTTGATAAGTAGATATAATACATATTCAAAACACATTAGTTGCCAAGTATTCTAAAATATCTTGAAGTATGTATTTGCACAGAGAAATCACAATCACTAAGATGTCATTGTTAATCTTCAAGTACGGTGGAATGGTAGAGGCAGGATTTTGTACGATTGTTCCCAAATCTCCCTTCTCCATAACCACCACACAACTCTTACACACTATAGACAATTGCAGTTGAGGTTCTCTGACTTTCTCAGCCTCCTAAGGAAAGTGCTATTGTTCCCTGAAACTTTCAAACTGCAAAATCAGGAGGAAAAAGGAGAGATGAGGAAGGTAAAAGTCAAATGGAACAGGACACGTCAAAGACTCTCCAGGAAGTTTGGAAGAAAGAGGTGTTGTGGAGTGTGGATTGTGAGAAAACTGGAAAGAGAAAAACTTGGGAGGATGCGTTCCTTGTATGGGAAATGTCTTTAGCGTTCTCCAACAGACATAAGAAAAACGGGATTTATTGTATTGAATGATTCTTGGCCAACTGAACTGTACATCTTTTAATACTGTTATTCCAGTACCGCGACCTTTATAAATTTTCATAACGATAAAAGCAAGAAAGTATGAAACATAGTGGAGGCAGAGTGTTTGAGACTACTGCAGAAGGAGCTGCCAACTGTTCCAGAGCCATCACCAGGGGTCACAAAGGGGAGGTGACTACTAAACCAGGAGTGAAGTACCCACAGAGTTTGGAGGTAGAAACTCCCACTAGACAAAACTAAGTGTACGGAAGTGGAGAGAGACAGGCAAGAGCAAGTCTGGAGAGGGTTTGTGCATTTTGCCTTTTTCTTCTGGCAAATGCTGGTCCATGGACTGGTTTCATCAAAATTTCCAGAATTAGATTCTGAGCTCATCAAGTGCATGCTGAACCAACATCTTCAGAGACAAAGAGTTTGACCAGGTGAGTGTCATTGGGACTTCTGCTGAGGCAATGCAACACTGTTAGATCTCTGAGCACAAGAGTAGCATGATTGGAGATGTTTTTTGGGAAGCTCATTCTAGATGCAGTGCAGACAATGAGACATAAGTAAAGGAACCAAGCAAGCTAGGAAGCAAGGAAGGAAATTTTTCAGAATTTCTGGTGGCAAGTGATGAGACCAGGAACTAAAGCAGTTGTGCTGAGGGTGTAGACAGAAATAGGAAAAGATTGCTGGTTTAGATTCAATAACTGTTTGGGACTAATAGGATGTGGAGCACACCTCTCCACTAACTGAAAGTCTTTTAAAGGGAGGAAGTGCGTTTAGTTTGTCATTATTGCAAAGATTTTAAAATCTAACCATGCCTGGTTGAACAGACACAGTGCAAATCATTCACAGACATACAAAATTAAATAGACTATCAACTAAAAAGTGTGATAAACTGACATTAGATTACTTCTCCTTTAAGCGAAGACAGATTACAAAGTAAGAAGATATTAGGAATAATAAAAATATATTGCACTGATTTCATAACTTTACCCACAAGAATAAAGAGAAGCTATGTTGATTTGAAGGGATATTGATTGTCAATATGGTAAATATCATCTTATTGAGCTCAAAACCTAAACTCTCATTCAAATTAAAAGTTGATTTTATGCAATGTTAGGCATTTACAGGCTAGAATAATATCTGAATATTTTGAACAAAGACTTTGCCTTGCTTTATTCTCTGTGCTGGGAATTTTGTCACCTACCTATATTTACTTATCCATTTATAAGGCATTTACATTGTACCCAGAATTACTCTAAATTCTTGATAAATGCCATTCCTTATAATGCTTCATGAGTTTGGTATTAGCAGTAGTTACAGTTTCTCCATTTTACAGAGGAAAAAACTAAGGTACTAAGAGTTTAAGTAATTTGCCCTGACACACAGCTGGCAAGAGGTGGAGCTCATTTGAACCCAGAGAATCTGGCTCTAGAATCTGTGCTCTCAGCCACTTCCATAATATATACTCCATTATTATTGCAGAAAGAAAAAAAAAGAAAGAAAAGAAAGAAAGAAAGAAGAAAGAAAGAAAGAAAGAAAGAAAGAAAGAAAGAAAGAAAGAAAGAAAGAAAGAAAGAAAGAAAAATAAGTTTAAAAAGAAAGAGAAATATCGATTCACTACATGGTCCGTACAGCCATTAAACAAATATTTTGAATTCCTATTTGGTACCAGGTACAATATTTTACCTTACCCTGCAGTATGGTCATTTTTTAGACAATACAAAATATGCATGAATGATGATGATAGCAGCAGTAGAGCAGGATTTGCCTGAGCTAAATCTGTGAGATTATTATTCTCAATCCATGTAAATGGAGTCTTCCAGAACCTTTTCTTTTCTTTCATTAACTTGAGGGTAAATTATTGATTTTCTGGGTTTGTTTTTTAAAGCACCCATAGTGAACCTTTGGCCATAAATATGTAAGATCGATACTGACTATTAATAACAACATGGATTACCTTTTCTCTTTAAAGGAATCCCTTTAAATAAACGGGTGGTGTTTTAGAGACTAGAAATTTAAGAGGTACCATTTTCATGAAGAGCTGCACTCAAAAAATTGAGTTTTTCAAGGAAAGAAAAGTCTGAAGATGTGTATTTATTTACTGATCTGATTAACATCTCCAAAGTATTAGGGATGTTAAAGAAGTTTAGGCAACACAGAAGATATTATATGGAGACATCAGACTATAATTAGGATATTCCAGAAACAGCCATTATCATCAGTAGGAGAATCAAACTTCAGTTCTGAAAACCTGAGACATGAGCATTTACTTGGGCTTCAAGTTGGTTATTTTATACATAGATGATGAAGATAGCTTTAAAAAAGATAAATATAAAATCCACAATCTGGTTTGCTAAGAGAATTCTTAAGATCTTGCCTCCCGGTTAATCCATAGAGCTCTTCACTTACTTTTCCCACCCATTTTTACCAGCCCTTATGTCTGTTAACAATGAGTATTAAGTTGTAAATATAAAGAGAAGAAAGTGCTCAGCAATATATCATACTAGAGAGCCCAGAAGGCAATGTTATCCGATACGTGGTAAATAAAATTATGCTTGGATATCATCTTGTTGTGATTATAACTCTACAACTTTCGGTGCCATCTCTCATTGGGGATTTTTTTCTTTTTCTTTTTCTTTTTCTTTTCTTTTTTTTTTTTAACCATTGCCTCATTAAAATTGCTCGGTTGGAGGAGTGGAGAAACAGATTTCTTTTATTTCCCTTGGAATATTCTGGGTTACCTATTTATCCGCAGAACTTTGAAACAGATTCTCTTTGCTACAGTGAATATGAGGTAGCAATTTAGTACCTGGTCTATACCAAGAATTATTTATGACAACACTGAATAATGTATGAGTTTTGACTGTGACAACAGTGAGATGTCTTTGGATGACTATAATGAAGGAGCATTATTATAGAAGAACACCTTAGAAGCTTGTGAAAGAAATTCCAGCCTAATAGAGTTATGAGGAAATATCAAATATAAATGAGTTAGTTAACGTGAACCGGGGTGGGGGGGGGAGCACTAAGTGCTTCCAGTGTCAGGGAGGTTTGCAATTTGGGTGATTTTATTCTTTCCTGTCTCTACTCTCTTGTGAAATGCTGACGGATCACCCTTTAAATTAGATCAAATCAACTTGAGATCTAAACCTAAGATGAACCTGGGGATCTTGATGACAACAAATGGGTTGATAAAACTCCAGCATCATTTCCCAACCTTGTTGCTCAGAGGGTTTTTTTTTTTTTAAACTTTCTTTCCATAGTGATTTCTTCTCCCTGAGAAATACTTTTTTTAACCTGGGTTTACCACTGGAAAAAAGGCATAGTTGCGATGCGTGCAATTTAGAAGTGTAAGTTAATATTTTAATATTAGTAATTAGTGACATATTAATATTTTAAAATTATTTTAACGTGTTTTAATACTTTAACATTAATAATTAATACGTTTAATATTAAGAAGCCATTGCAATATTCAGTCAATGGCTTTAAAACAGACAGTAGATTCCCAGATTACATCCAGAACTATGAGAATGAAGTGGGTTTCTCAATCTATCAGTTCTCCTACGTATTCTGAGGACCACATAGATATTGGTTCTTCAAACTCTGTCTGCAGATGGTTTGCAGAGTTTAAAATGAGGACAGCTAAATGCAATGAAAGAAAAAAAATCAGTAGTTCCATGATACATGTCAGATTTGTGGGGTGAAAAATTGATGTTATTTTAGACATTTAATACCTTCACTGAATGATTTCTTTTACCTCTAGAATGCTAATGCAGAGCTTGATATGACATCATGAAAAGTCTATTTAATATCAATAAATTGTGGATGCTGCAAGCCAGGCCTCATACACACTCTGAATCAAGAGGCTTAGTTACAAAGGTAATCACCTCAGAGTGCAACTCCATTGCAGGCTTTCATTTCACACCCAGGGAGCAGACATGAAAATCCCAAATGGAAGAGATATACAAACAGGTTTCAGTATGCACACACTGCTACCCTGGGGCTGGGTGTGTTGCATATTTGTGTACACAGTATACGAATGTGTGCGGAGCAAGTGGGGATTACAGCTGAAATACAGCATAACTAAATACACTGCTACAGGAAAAACTTTGCAAGAACAAACTAAGAGTGAAAAACACCTTTTCGGGTGTGTTTCCAGGTGAAATGCGACAATGGTTTCTAATTATTACGATGTGAAAAACATTAGAATAAATAGAAACAAGCTTACTCCCCCCCCCATCCTGGAATACAATACACAAGCTACAGATAATAGCCTTTTTCTGTTGTCACCACGCAGCCACTTTGAGCCAGTGTTTTAGCAGTCCACCCTCTCCATTATATTATGCTATAAAACCCGGCACAATTCAGCACATCAGAGTATAATTTCCCCAAGGTTTTATAAAAATCATTAATATGAAACATTAATGTGAAGGACCTGTAGGACTTTTTTTTCTTTTTTTTTCTTTTTTATTATTTTCTTTTTTTTTTCTTTTTTCTTTTTTTTTTTTTTGGTTAAGAGTTTAAATCCATTGACTTGTAACTGGCTTTTAAAATGACATTTTTCCTTGCTGCCTTCAATTCAGTCCAAATTAAAAAAAAATAATAAAATAAAAAGATGCCAGATGTCACGAGGCCAATAAGCAGGTGGGCTGAAGCTTCTGTACCAATTCAAACTGGCACCGCATCAAACCTGGTGGGTATAACCTTTAATTCACTGCTTCCCTGGCACCAGATCTAGCTCCATCTGCTCAGCCTTGCTAAGCTGTGCTTGTTTCTGTGCAGGGACGATGCCAACAATGCAAACTGTCTCCTACATGTGCAGGGAATCATCAGTGCAACTAGTTTTTCGAGACCCATATGGTGGCATCTGCGAATGCACACTGTCAGCATCGCTGCCTGTACCACCCTTCGAGTTTTAAGAATGGGAGGAGAGAACGCCAGTTTGTAATTCACTATCGAGAGCCAGGAGGAAAACTTTTTCCTTCCTTCTGAGTGCTTTTATTAGGGTCTTTTGAGTGAAGACCCAAGACATTGGAAGAGGCTTGACTTTGTTTCAGCTCAGAGGCTAAGAACTCTGGGAAGACCCTGGTCCCCCTGTGTCCTGACTCAAGAAGCTTGGCTCGACAGAAACCGAAGTCTTCCCCATCCATGCACCAACATTTGAGAAGCTATCTTTTGAGAATTCATTCTCAGTTCCATTAAGATCTCAAATACTAAGATTTAAATAGATTGGGGGTGGGGGTGCAGAGATAAATCTCATTCTACCAGAAAATAAATGAAAATGGGAAAACAAATTTGTTTTATCACTATGTGCACTCAGCATGCCTTAGAAATACTGAGCATCCTGGAACTCTTATTTTTTTTAAATGACAAAAGACCCTCAACCTACTTATCCATTTTGTATTATTTGCTGAGCACTGATGAGGTGATTTGAAGGAAACGTATAGGGGTGCACAGTTGTGCTTTGTAAAATGGTGAGAAAGGCCTAAACTGCCGGGTACAGCCAACTGCCTTGGAGCCCAGAGCTCCCAAATGAAACAGCGAATTTTCTAGATCCATGCCTACTGACAATTCCCCACTCTGTTCCATTTCTCGGTACAAACGCCCAGAGTCTGACTTCTAGTAGCCTTAAGGCGGGAATCCCTGATCAGCACTCTACTGCTAACCAGACACAAAAATATGCAAATTTGTTACTTTGCTCATTTACTATCTATTTCTCCCACTGACCACAATTTCCATGAAAAGAAGAACCGTACCTAACTCACCATTCCAAACTCAGCTTCTAGCGAGGTATCCGGCACAACTAAAGTAGTTGTAGTTATGCTGTAGGTATAGTTATTCAATAAATACTTAACAAATCATGAATTTATAAACGCAGAAAATTCTGTTTTTAGATAGTGTAAGAGAAAACATTTATTCCAGAATATACAAGATATAGGGACCAGGAACTGGATTGACCTTGCTATTAACAAGTAATAACATACCAATAATACGACTTACAGAATCCAAATTCTAAGCTAAACATTATGCTAAGCAGTTCACGTTCTTTACCTTATTTTATAATTTCAGCAGCCCTATCCGTTACGAAGCCGGTCCCCATTGTACAGATGAGAAAACCAGTCCTGCAAAGTTTAGCAGCTAGTAAGCAACAGAAGCAAGAGCCAAATCCAGCTCTGACTCCAGAGTCTAAGCTTTTAATCACAACATTAAAAGGCCTCCCCTCTATCAAAATATTTGGTAAATTCAGTCTAAATCAAATGGGAAAAAAAGTGTCAGACAAATAGGTTTATGTTTCTACCATATGTTAGGTATTATTTTGAAAATCTCCTCTCCATCAAACTATTTTTATTATTATTAGGTTAATGATTTGGGGCAGGTACATATTCAACCTTTTATTTGTTTAAAAGACATTCATGTTATATCATACATGAAACATATAATATCTTATCAAGAATCCTAAAATTCACAAGTATGAAAAATATAATTCTCACTCTGTTAACACCCATCTCTGATGGTTACATTTCTGCATATATGGGAACTCTTGATTGCTGTATTAGTGATCTCAATACCATCTGGCAAAATAAAGATCTTGAAATACGAGGCAGAAGCATTTAGGGAAAGGATCATGATAATTGTAGTGCAATATTTATCACACACACACACACACACACACACATTTAAGAATGTTAATTCACCTGATAAATGTTAACACACAACTGAAACTAGGAAAATAATACCTTTCCTAAACATTAAAGTATTGAAAATTCTTTTTATTTTCACTGATTTTAGTTGTCATTGTATTCCATGAAATGATTTAAGCAGCGCAATGAGAGCCTGATGACATTGCCTCACCGAAAGAAATATGTCCCATAAAATCATAGTTACTACAAATACACACCTACGTAGATCCCGCCTTTAACCCGTAAGGATCTCTTTGGGAACTTGATGATTTCTTCACTTCACTTCAATTCAATCCATCCTCTTCCTTATGCCTCAACCCAACCTTTCTTTAGCCCATGTGTGCACGCGGGACCCAAACACGGAAACACACACACACACTTTTTCCCCTAGAAACAAAAGGAAGGAAGGGAGAAAACAAAGAAGAAAAATGTTAGCGCTTAGGCATAGGGAGCATTTCCAATGGAAATTCCACCAAGAGTCCAGTCCCCCAGTGCATTTCTTCTCAATCAGAATCAGAGGATAGGGAGATTTTTAAACAGGCAAATGGATTATGAAAAAGTAAAATTTAAATAGCAGAGCACAAACACTGCAAACAGAAGGGAGGTCACTGTACCCAAAGCACAGGAGCACACACTCTAAACGAATGCTAGTGACCATGGGTTCTGTAAGAATATGGCTAATCTCAGGCTGCGGTAATTTTTCTAGTTCATTGAATTGCTTCAAGGATCAAATACGATAATGGATATGACACTGCGTTGTTCAATGTGGCATGCAACACAAATGTAAGGTGACTTTTTATAAGCATTATTATCGTTCCTTATTGCCAGTCATGGCCCAAACACTTCTGTCAACACAACAGGGACGAGCAAGACTCTCATCACCAGGGAAGTCTGACTACAAATGGCAGATGCCTTGAAAATGACCACTTTGCACATTTGAATTCCACTTCATCTCACACCCGAGCTGCCAGGTCAACTGACTTGAGCTTCATAAACCTAAATCAGCACATTTTGGTGGTTCTCAGTGACCACCATCCTCATTTGCATTCAGGTAGGTCTTGCAACTTGGAATCTGTTCAGAGTTTAAACCTCAATGGAAAAATCTCCTTGACGGAGATTCATTGCAGGAGCTTAAATACCACCCCAGGGCAGCTTGGTAAAAAGTAGGACTGAAGGCATACCCCAGTGTAGAAGCCCTGTCCTCCCTTCTAACTCCAGCCCTAACCTCAACTGCCAAGACCATCCAGGTTATACACAAAAGTAAGAAGAAATAAGCAAGCTTGTGCTCTGCTCTTTCTTCTAGCCTCGGGTACGCCATCTTTGCCTTCCTTGACCTTCCAGTGCCTGTTCTTCCCAACTCCTTCAGTCTCTTCACAAAACTAGGCAAGTGATGGCACCAGCTCTGTCCAGTTCCAATACAGAAGGAGAATGTGCTCATTAACCAAAACATTGTAAGAGAAACATAGCTGAAAACTTATGTACCAGACCCGGTGCCCAAGCACTTCATGTATTTCATCCTCATAATAATCCTGTTAACAGATGAGAAGACTAAGGCTTGAAGAGGCAAAGAGATGGGTCCAAACCTGAATATGTCTGAAACCCACACTTGAGCTCTGGAACCCGGTGCTGGTGCTCTACAAACTGGGGAAGACCTGGTAAACTGGGAGGTCATGAAGCCTGAAATCACATGGAACACCCTGCAAGGCTCTTTTACTTGAAAACTTCTTGTAAAAAAAAAAAAAAATTACATCAAAATAAACAGGATGTATTATGGAGTAGAAAGCCATGAGGACATGAATTTTTAATTTTAAGGATGTAAGAATTCAAGTAATTGCATGCACGTCATGGCCATCTTGTCACAGAAGTTTCTGCCCTTCTGCCCAGTGAAGGGAAGACAGACTATGAATATGGCAGGGGCCCCTCACATACCGCTAAACTATTCCTCTGTGAACTAGTGGGTCTCAAATCTGTCCATATATTGGTATCATTAAGGGTTTTTTTGTTTTTGTTTTTTAAGTACTCCTGTGGTGTAAGCTCTACCCTCAAACAATTTGATTTAAGTGGTCTAGAGTGGGTCCAGACATCCGTAATTTTCAAAATTCCCTCAGAATGACTCCACAGACAAAAAGCATGTGTCACATTAGCAATTAAATAAACACGGTTCAAAATGCTTCTCAATCATTTCAGACATACCTGTGTATGTCTACCTGAGTGGGGCTCTGGGCTAGGCCCATGGTACTTGTAACCAGTGCAGAAATCGGGGCCTGAAATATGCTTCCTGTAGGCCTGAAAGATTATAATTAACTGAATTGTCTTGTTACTTTTCATTGCCTCGCTTCTGCCCTCAGGTAGACAGTCTTAATAGTAGTGTGAATAGACTCTTTTTATGGCCCTTATTTCTACCTGGTGGCAAATAAAATGGTAGAAGGAAGAAAGACATAATTCCATCCTAATGTCATCAGGAGACAAAGTTATTATAGGATCAGTCTAGATGAAGGCAGGATAGAGGCAGAGGTAACAGAGAAAGGAGGAGGGAGGGATATGGGTCACCTGCTGGGAATGCACCGTACTGAATTCCAAATTCCTCCAGGTCAGGTGTTGAATGATCAGTAAGCCATACTGAAATGAAAGACCACTGGTGTTAAGTCCGTAAGACATTTGTCCCAAGCCAATAGTTCCAGTGGTGACAACCAGAGTGAGAACAAAAATTAGCACAGGAGTATAGGGAGAAAGAGAGAGGGAGAGAGAGGGAGAAAGAGAAAAAAAAAAAAACATATAAAAAGACACCAACAGAGGAATTACAAAAGTTTTTTGTCATTTTTAGGAATTTGTGCTTTGAGGTAATACTAAAAGAAGACGATGCATGGCTATTCAGATTGGGAAGTTCCTAGTTCCAGTTTCCAGCATTCATAAACAGATATTTTGCGGGATTTTGATTCATGAGTTTAGGACCCATTCCACCTTCCAGGTGTCTGTTTCCAGCTTGGGATTTGAAGCGACCAAGTTAAGTGGAGTAACACAGATAATCCAGGCATTTCAATGCATCCTTGTGTTTTCTGACAGATGATAATAACTGCTGTACTCTTTTGAGCACCTTTATGCGTGGGGCACTATTCTAAATGCATTTTATGGATTAAACTTTTTGCTTGGCTAGCTACTCCCAGCTCCGGGTGTCATGCAGGTGTGGTCAGATGGTGGCTGGAACTGGAGCAGCTGGGAACTGGCAGGGCTTCTCTCCCTTCATTTAGCCACAAAGATTCTCCATGCTGTCTCTGCACATGGACCAAGCTGGACTTTCACAGCATGGCAGCCTCAGGGCGGTGGCCCTGGCTACGCGGACACTTGTGCACCAGCACGGGGTTCTGTGCCATATTCCCTTTCATTAGCAAGCGTCAGAAGGCATGCAGCATCACTTCCACCACATTCTCTTGGTTATGAGCAAGTCGCAGTCCCACTCAGGATTTAAGAAAGGCCAGTTAGGCTCTACCTCTTTGTAAGAAAATGTCTGGGTTCTAGAATAGCATATGGCACTGTTATGGCCTCTCTGGAGAATACAATCAGTCACAGATAGATAAGATGGGGTATGTAGATATAGATGTTTGAACCTATTGAATGCATCAATCTATTGAACTTGTATGTATATTACACACACACACACACACACACACACACTAAGGTTTCTCAAAGTATGGTCTGAAGATCCCTTCCAGTAATAGAATCGTCTGAGTGCAAAAGTTGTCTGATGGTCATGCTGTCCTCCCCCTCCCCCATTGGTTTGCGTTTCATTTTCCTTAAGTTGCAATCAATTCTGGTCTCGCCCTACCTGCAGCAAGGTATATGACTGTGGTATGATAAGAATTATTTCCACTTGACCCTGGAAGCCCAGGTTGAGCGTCTCGGATAACGGTATCAACCCTGCCCACTCCCTCTGCCCCACCACCCCCCTGGGAGAAACTAGACGGGATTGATTCTGCCCTCTTCTTTCCATAGTAGAGGTGGCACCTTAACTCCGTATGTCATAGAGTCAGTGTCTTCTTTCTCCCTACAAGAGAAGCTGTAATTTCCCCCCAAAGCCTCCAAGTTCCCAGGTTGACCACCCTTTATTACCAGGCAACTCCCATAAATAACTGGCACCAAATAACTTGGACTCCTTGCTCTATGGCAGCTTGCATGTCCTGGTCACACTTACTTTCAACCTTAGAGATCACTGAGAAGAAAGGTCCCTGTCCTGGAACACAGATTCACACTAGACACTGCATCACATCTAATAAATCCTAAATCAGGCCATCCTTTGTTCTGGCCATTGTGATGTTTTCTTTCCCAGCGTCCTTTAGAATGCCCATTTATTTTTGGAAGCAGAAAACTATGCCCATTAAGGTTTGCAAATTCTGACATTGCTCCTGTACAAAGGACATCTGTAAGAAAATGAAAGTGATTCCCTAAGAATCCAGAGTATAAAACCAAATAATAGTGGCTTCCTTGTTTATTATCTCATTCACCTTGACAAGTGGCAGTCACATTATGCCTAGATGTTTACTTACTAAGTGTATTGATGTGGCTCAGTCAGCAAAGCATGGGACTCTTGATCTCAGGGTCAGAAGTTCAAGCCCTATGTTAGGCATAGAGCTAACTTAAAAAAAATTTTTTTAAAGTAAGCAGATTGATTAGTTACTAAAAAAAATGTTGGTCTTTATATTAGAATTCTTTACTTGTAGGTCCCTCAATCTGATATGTTGATGTGTCTGAGCATCAGAAATTGCAAATTGCAAATTTCACCAGACAAATGCAACTTACAGTTATGTTTTTGTGGCCTGTAAACTTTTTAAATATTTAATAGCCAGGATATAGACATAGAGGGATAGCTTTAAAAATTATATTTCTAGCTTCTCTTAAAAACAAAAAAATCACTGGAGCTGACACCACAAGGCCCATGTTGCTTTTGGCCAATTATCAGTTAGTTGATGCTGAGTAGCTGTTCTCTTTGCACCTGGCTGGTGGCTAATCTGCTTTACTTATTTTGCATAACCTCCTTGGCCCCTGAGGGCATTAAGTTTGAGACACTTAATAAATTTCATATCGAAAATATTCAGCTTATCAAATGATAGATAGTAATAAAGCTTGTATTATAATTGGCATATCTATTGAAATACAGAGAAGCAATGGAAAATGTCAAGAGAGCTACTCAATGTACAATCACCCAAGAGTAATAGTAGAGCTATTTGGTGGTAATTTATCTGTCAACCTCAATACATACCTAGGATCAGGAAGGGAGATAAAGAAGCATCTGAGCAGACTGAAAATATGGCATGAAATTCATGCAATAGATTTCATGCACGTTCCTCATAGATGAGTACCCAAAACCCTCATTCAACACCCATTTGCTTTTCTTTTAGATCATGTAAGTAGAAAGCTTAGAGTGACAAATATTCTACAAATAACCATAATCCTTTCATAGAGAATACTGTTCACAGTATACTATACCATCTAGGCAACTGCATGCAGATTTTTAAAAATATCAGTACCATGTCATGTATGTACATGTATATATACTATATACCATCATTTTTAAAGATTTTATTTATTTGAGAGAAAGAGAGATAGTGAGAGAGCATGAACAGGGTAAGCAGGGAGAGGGAGAAGCAGGCTCCCCTCTGAGCAGGGAGCCCACTGTGGGGCTTGATCCCAGGACCCCAGGATCATGACCTGAGCCGAAGGCTGACGCTTAACCGACTGAGTCACGCAGGTACCCTACGTATCATCTTTTATAGCATTTCTTTTCAGTTAGTGCATCCTTAATCTTCCCTTTGTTTTATTTCCTTTTACATGTTTTTTAATAACTGCACTGTTCCACAACATAGATTCACTATGTTTTAAGTGGTGTAGCTTTTTAATCTAACTTTTATTACTATTGACATTATTTAATAAACAACCTTGAAGATGAATTTTCCCCCTATGTTTATGATTATTTTCTTAGTAATGCATGAATATAAACACTTAATATAAAGTACAAAAACTGGAGATTGCTCATTCAAATGATATGCTTATTTCTAACATTTTTGGATACTTACTTTGGGAATATCTCTTAGTTTGTTTGGGCTACTTTAATAAACTTCCATAGACTGAGTGGCTTATAAACAACAAACATTTATTTTTCACAGTTCCGGAGCCTGAGAAGTCCAAGATCATAGTGTCAGTCTGAGTGTTGTTTATAAGGCACTAATCCCATTCATAAAGGCTCACTCTCATGACCTGGTCAGTTCTCCATGGTCCCACTTCAAAATACCATTACACTGGGGATTAGGTGTCAACAAATTAATTTTGGATTTCAGCTGTTACACAATTGGTTTGTTTTTAGATAGTTAAGTGAATAAATATGTTTTTCTGTTCTAAGTTGTAAGATTCTATTGTCTGGAGAAATTCTCAGCAAAGTTCAACATGTTATTCACCATTGATAACAGATAAATTAGATATTACTACTTATGAGATCTCTCCAACTTATACCTGCATTACTCTAAGGACTACAAAGGTATTCTGGTGATAGCGTAAATAAGCATGCCATTGTTTTTGGAGAATCCCTATGCATATCAATTATCCATTGCTACAAGAATGTTACATTAGAAATGACCACAAAACTGGGGCACCTGCGTGGCTCAGTCAGTTGAGTGTCCAACTTTGGGTTTCATCTCATGATCATGGGATTGGCCCTGCATGGGGGTTTGCACTCAGTGGGGAATCTGCTTAGAATTCTCTCTCTCCCTCTCCCCTACCCCAACCTCCTCAAATAAATAAATAAATCTTTTAAAAAATGACTACCAAACTTAATGGCAAACAACAATAAATATTCACGAAACGCATGAGTTTGTAGGTCAGTAATTTAGTCTGGGCTTGGCTGGGAACTTCTTGTATGGAATGAGCTTGCTCACATATCTGGTGGTGAGCATCATGTGAAGACTTGGCTGGGTGGATTGGCTACCTGGCTTTTCCCCACATCTACCATCCTCACACAGTCATGTTCCCACGATGTTGCAAAAGGAAAAGTATCAGCATAAATTCTCAAGTGCTTTCTCTAGATTCTTTGATCACACCTCATTGGCCAAAGCAAGTCACATGGCCATGCCCCAAGCTGGAGTGAAGAGACACAACAGTTAGACAGCAATGGGAGTGGTTTCAGAGAGGTGTGATAGATTCAGCCTTTAATGAAATAAGTCTTCCATTCTATAGAAAACATTTACAGTTTTTTTTTTTAGATGGTTATCCTTGAGCTGGTGTTATTGTTAACACACCCTTCCAGTATACTTGAGAATCCATTAAACCTGAGAAATGGCTAGCAAGTCTGATTCCTTTTCGTAACTCCACATTATAGGGCCAAACCAAAAAATTCTTGTACCCAAATGGAAAAAACATTATGGAAGAAACATCTATTGGGATGCAGCTGGACAAATCTGATATAGCTGGGGAAAATTTCTCTTGGCCTTAACTGACATGTATTCATTTCAGAACCAAAAATTGAAAAGAGCATCTGGTATTTTATAACGAGTCTTTGTTACAGTTTATTTTTAAGCTTGCATTTTATCATCCAACACAAAGTTAATTTCATACAAAACTAATTCCATGAGAGCATCGGGATGGATAAATGCTCATTGAGTAACTGAATCCTGGATTTAATCAATTGATATTTGAATTATGTCCTACAAATAATTAATAGTAGAACTCGCTCTGTTTTATAATTCATCCAGACAGAAATGGACTTCATATCCTTTTTCATTTCTCCCCAACATCAAAGTAATTTTTCTTATGGATAGAAAGAATGAAAAAAATAGATATGTTATTCCACTCAAAAATATGTCTTATCATCTGGGAAGTCTTACTAATATAAGTTTGAGGACAGTATTAGATAAGGAAACTCAGCAGATGAAATGTAGAAGGCTGTTAGTGGTAGGAGGGTACACATATTTTCTCTACAATCGCCCACTGAGATAGCAAGATGACAATGTTTTAGAATTAGAAAACACATGTTTATATAACTTGTTTCATCATTAAAAGTAAAGACATAACTGAATTCATTTTGAACTTTAGTATGTGAATTGATCTATAATGACATTGTAAAAAAAGAAGCTATTTGTACATTTTTAAAAGGCAAAATTATCATCATTATTATAAGAAGGTATAAAATATTTATACATGAAACAACATGAATGAAACGTGAAGCATTATACCAAGTTAAAGAAGCCAGTCCCAAAACACCACATGTTGCATGATTCCATCCATAAGAAATGTCCAAAATAGGCAACTCTACAGAGATAGGAAGGTTAGGAGTTGCCTGGGGCTGGGATAGGGAGTAGGAATGAGGAATGACGACTAGTGGGTACTATTTCTTTGGGGATTTAAAAGAGTTCTGGTACTAAATCGTAGTGATATTTCCACAACGCTAAATATACTAAAAAGTCATTTCTCTATACATTTTAAGTAGGTGGATTGTATGGCCTATGAAATATAGCTTGAGAAAGTTGTAAAAAATGTAAAGTTGAAAATCTGGCAGATACTTAGAGAAGAGGCAAACATGAAGAAAACTGGATACAAAGAGAATATTAATCATTAATAGTTTAAATCAATTGGAATTACTTTACTAAAATTATATGAATGATTTAAAATGAATCATAATATCACTTAGATTTAAGTAAACTGAACTAAGAATCATTTTTATCATTAGTGTAGTGAAAATTAGATACATGGAGTTTAAAAAAGACAATGAGAGAAAGAGAAAATAGATCATTGAAATATAATGAAGGGACACGGGTAAATTCCAAAGAAGGAAATGAAGGCATTTGAAAAAAAGGAAAAGATCAAATAGGAAGGAAAGAGGCCTGACAGGAAAATAATGAGTCCTACCTCAGGACTCAAGTTTCCAGGAACATTATTTGCATGATGGCTGGGGTAAGACAACATTCTCTTCCAAGTTGAATTATCACAGCATAGCTTCTCCTCTGTTTAAAATATTTTTTTTTTCCTGAAAGAACCATGCGTATCTATAGTCACAAAAAATTGTGAGACAAATATAAATAATATACCTAATGTCCTGATCATATTATGTGTTTATAGATTCACAGAACCTACTTAGCTGAGGGAGACCTGAAGAAGGATAGCTAATTTACGGGGAGTCTCCAAGTGTAGACTCATCGCTCCGTATTTTTGTTTTTGACTTTTCTTCAAGGTTCTCCTGTTTGTCTTCGTAATTCTCTAAAACACATGAGATCCTTTAAGAGTCAATGCAGGTGCTCACATACCTGATTACAGCAAGCCACACCACAGGCACGCACATTGATCTCTGAACCAAAAAGCTGCATTACGGACAGTCAGCTCTCACAACCTGCTTCACTTCGCCTCAGAACACCCAAAGATTCTGGAATAAGAATCGATCTCTATCACATATCCCCAGTCACTTTTGTTGAAATCACAGGCCCATGTCACACACAACATTCATATCGAATTACTTATTTCTTCTCTGTCAAGCAACAGCTTAACCTTGGATTGACTTCTTAGCTTACAAGCTACGCAAAGTTATTATGTGACCGAGAAAAGCTAAAGTACATGCGAAGAAAGCAGACAGGGAAGGCCACCCAGTTCAATCAGAGCCAAGGAAGCCAAATGACAGTTCATAGCTTATATTGTCCAAGGTGAAACCTTTTAATCGCAGTCGCTCTTCAGTGTTCTGAGCTTCAGAATGCATTTCAGGAAATAAAAATTTTAAAAAAAGGTAGGTTAAGACTGAATATTTAAAGTACACTAAATGAGCACCTGGTAACAGCAACGGATCAACCCAATAAGGATTTGTCCTTGTCTGAAACATTTTGAGTGTGCTACACCCTGAAAAACTGCTGAGACTGATGTGAATGGTGGTGAGGCAACCTAAGAACTCCTTCTGGAACATTCTCAGACACAAAGTGAGCCCGATCCCTTGGTATCTGCATTGTCGACTCCTGTTAGCTCTTCCTATTCCTTCTACTTTTAGGATCCACTATACTCAGACATGGCTTGATCCACTTTGGGAATACTCTTATCTTACTTCTTTACTTATTTCTAGAAGACACATTTCTGTTCACCACCTTACCCCATATCTCAAATAATAATAAAAACGTGTTTACGTTTAATGGTAAAAATAAGTGGTAAACATTTCGGTGATGACATATCCTAAAGAGGACAGCAAAGAAGCAAAGTTAGTAGTGAAGTTATATAACCACCAAATTAATCCTTTCTTATTTTATGGAGTGAAAGATTTCAATTTGTTGCAATTAAACAGTGTCTCTTTATTTGCATCTAACCAGATATATTTTTTTAAGATTTTTTTATCTATTTGAGAGAGAGAGCAGGGTGAGAAAGAGAGAGAGAATCTCAAGCGGACTCTCCACTGAGCATGGAGTCCCATGGGCTCGATCTCACAATCCTAAGATCATGACCTGAGCTGAAATAAAGAGTCTGTCACTTAACCGACTGAGCCACCCAGATGCTGCTAGCCAGATATATTTATGCTACTGAGCCCACTTGAATTTGGCTCTCTGAAATACAAACCGCAGAAACATGCTAAGAATACAGCATTTAGGTTCTGGGAAGCATCTAGGAAGTTTACGTTTGCATAGCTTGATTCATATAAAGCAGACCTAAATATTCATTAGAAAATTAAACGTGGCTTTAGAGGGTAGTACTAATGAACTCTGGAACGAGAACTAGAAAAACATAGTTCATATGAAATGAATGAGGGAAAAATAAAATCAAATGTTAGACACACAGGAGACAGAAAGGAAAAATTGCCAGAGTTATTGTAAAAAGAGTGACTAAACATGTCAAGGCATTTTAGAGATAAATGGAGTTATTAATAGAAAGCCTTTCAAATAGCAGTGGTGGATTTTAGAAATGGATAGGGAAACCCAGAAATCAGAGAAATGATAAATAAACACTTTTTACATTGAAAGAGAGATACACACACAAAGGACACAAAGGGAGTGTGTAAGTTGTATCACCTCATCTCAAATCACTTTTTGACAAGGTAGGATATAAGCGATAGCTAATTAGTTAGGGGGAGACCACTGAGATGCTCTAGTGACAGTACTCGTTTTTAAGAAAGAAAGGGAAGTGTTAGAGAAAAGTGGATATTTTAGATTATTCTAGGAGCAAAAAGATTTACTGGAGATATAATCTTGGAATCACTTCTTTATTGTTAGGTATAGTCACAGAAATAAAATCATATTAAGAATCAAACAACAGTTTTATACTGTACATTATCATTTATATACTATATTATGGAATAGCATAACATATCCTTTTACATATGACTTCTACTCGGATAAAATTTCACTACAATTCCAATTTTTTCAAATGACAATATGACAAGAATCTAGATTTTTTAAATTTAGAAGTAAATCTTGGATCTAAAGCCAACTTTACAAAATTCAGATGGAAAAACAGCTACTAGCTCAGCCACCTGAGATATTTGCCAAGAAGCCAGGTGCTTTGTGGGAACCTCTTCCATAGCTTAGCATCTGGGTTTTCTAAGTTGTTACCAAGGGAGGAAAAGGGAAAAAAATCCACCACAGTGTGTAGTGCGGAGGTTACCGGCCTCTTCAGAACAATCATATGAAAATGTTTTCTTTTCAACAATGAGACTTACAAAATGGGAATAGACATCCAAAGGTAACAAAATATTATATGCTCTAAAATGTCCTTTCTGCATTATTTTTAATTTATGTTAAGACTGTATTAGCTTCAGAGTGTTTATCTATGTCCCCAAGAGAGGATTAGCTAGGAACGTTCTTTGAGATAAACTAAAAGAACTATTTGGTGCTGGCACTGTTAAATTTTTCCGATGTGCAGGTGTTTGTAGTATTTGTACAGTTGCCTGATTGGTTTCCATCCAGGTAAATCCACAGAGAATAAGGTTTATCGTTTCAGGATGGAAGGAGCAGAGGCTATTGCAGGGTAGAGTGAAAACCTGCCACTAGCCACTTCCGAGCTATTTTCTAAGAGTTTCATGTTCTGACTCTGAGAATATAAGCAAGACTTCACTTGCTCATTAAATGTTTCTTGCTGATCTTTGCTGAATCCCATTCATCTTACTTCCCCCCCCCAACATCTTTCACAATCAACTCCGCATTCATAACCTTCATCAGTATTACAAAGTAAGAATATATATTGTTACTGACAAATAAGAAAATACACCAAGAAGCCTGTTATTTTTACATAAGCTTTAGCAGAGTACTGGAAAAAAAAAAACAGTTCATTCCCTCTATTCCACTGACAAAATTTTGTAGAGTGTCTGAAATTTTTCAGGCACTGTGCTCGGTGCAGAGGATAGAAGAGTGATAAAACCAGAAATGGTCCCCTGCCTTCGTGGAGTTTATGGTTCACTGGGAAGGCAGAGAGTAACTGAACAGCAGATTAGAGGTTTCAACCATGACAACCGATGGAAATGCAATGCTGCTTTCCACAGGATGTATTAGACCCGCAGGCTGAATTAATACACGATTTAATCAAAACTCCCTCACCCTTGAAACTCTTCATCCACAGCAGAAGCCATGGAGTTGGAGGTTGGGAAAAGATTTGTTAAGGTTTCTTTGAATCTTGCTATGAATTCCCCAGACCAAAAAAAAACAAACAGAATGGTGGAGATCAGAGTGTCCCTGTCTTTACCTCAACCTTTTAGGCACAATGGATTGGTGGCTAACTGTAACCTAGAAAGCCAGATTGTAGCAACAGGTTGGCCAGCTGCTTCTGTAACAGAATCAAGAATTAATGCTGTATTGGGATTGTGTTGTTCATTCAGAATTTGTCCTGTAAAAGAAACCTAAGACTGTTTTTATCAGATGTGGGCCAGAGGAGAGAGGGCTGGTCAGGAGCTGTTCTAAATTCTACATTAGAGGGCAATGCAGGAGGCTGATAGGACCCCAAAGATAAATTCGATGTGGTATAGACTTTTTTTTAATTTTTATTATTTTTTTTTTATCTTTTTGTTTTTAAAGATTCTATTTATTCATGAGAGACAGAGAGAGGGAGAGAGAGAAGCAGAGACATAGGCAGAGGGAGAAGCAGGCTTCTTGCAGGAAACCCGATGTGGGACTCGATCCCAGGACCCCAGGATCACACCCTGAGTCGAAAGCAGACACCCAACTGCTGAGCCATCCAGGCGTCCCAATTTTTTTTTTTTTTTTTTTTTTTTTAGGAGGTGCTGAGAGGTATGTAACCAACAAGAGAAAAATGCATTTCCTATCTCAGGCAGTACAGAGAATCAAGATTGGAACAAGGTGATATAAAAAAAGTACTCATCTCAGGCACAAAATTTAAGGGGGTACCAAAAGCAAAAACTCAGTAATCATGATAAGTAATACTTAATGCAATATTTTAAAACATCAGAATTAATGCAAAGCAATCCATGATGAAAAAAATATCAAAAAAAAAAGTTTAAAAGAACAGGAAGGATCTAACCCTCTACTTATAGATCCCTGACTCATTTGCCTCAACTTAATCTTGGCCTTGCAGGGAAGATTCACAGAGAGGCCCTCTGAAGAATCAAAAATCACCCAAGAAAGAATCACCTTTAAACATCTGGCAGACCCGGAAGGAATGAAGCTCTCTTATACTCGTACCAGCTGGCAAGACTAGACCGCTTCCCTTGCCTTTTATCCTTCCTCCTTTGCCAATAAGACCATCAATTCTCATTCCTGTTGGGGTCCAAAACTATTGTGAGTAAGTGGAGAAGATGAGCAAGAGCTGGGTGTAAGGAGGGTTGATGAAACCAAGTTGAGTCTGTCTTCTGTGTCTTAGCATAATCACAGGTTTTTGTATATTATTTAAGAGTTACAGTTACTCTCATTTTTTTTTAATCCATTGTCCAGGAAAAGGATAGCCAAATGAGCAATCCAAGGGGACTATAGGAAACAAAGATTTTCTATTTGTTCAGTGTAACAGTTATATGAGAACATAAATGAGTTTATAATTACAAATCAAAGCACATGTTCTACGGAAAAAAACATGGTGTTAAGCTAGGTGAGAGTGGGGACTCTTTGAGATAAGCTGGCTGGGAACAGTGTATCTGAGCGTCTCTGAAGAGATGCCAGGCATCCCAAGAGTTAGAGGAAAAGTCCAAGGAAAGGCCCCGCAGCAGAAGACGGCATGTCTCCTTCCATATCCCAAACGCCAGATTGACTACAGCGTACCCATTGGTGACATTAGATTAGAAGGGGGAAGACAAGGGCCAGAACATATGGGTTAAGGTAAGGACTTTGAACTTTTTTCCTAAGTTCCATGAAGGTCCAATTAAGGGCTTTGAGGATGGGAGTGATATGGTCTAGTCTTACCATTGAAATCCTAGACAGTGCAATAAAGCAAAATAATAATAATAATAATAATAATAATAATAATAATAATAAAGAAAAACAAAGCATGAAGAATAGAAAGAAAGAAAGAAACTGCCTCTATTCACAGACAATTCAGAATATCCTAAGGAATTCTTAACTACTAAAGAGAACTAGTAAATGGATTTAGCAGTCACAGAATTAAAAAAAAAATGTTAAAAAAACTACCTTTGTTTCTACACATTAGCAGAAAAGACAATTGGAAAACAAAATTTACAAAGCAATATTGCTTACAATAGCCTCAAAAACCATAAAATACTGGGAAATAAAATTAACAAGAAATGTAGAATACCTCTTCAATAACAAGCACAATTCTTTGTTGAAAGAAAGTAAGAGACCTGAATAAATAGAATTATGTCAGGTTCAAGTATAAAAAGACTCAATAACACCAACATCAATTCTCCCTAAACTGATCCATATATTCAGTGCAATTCTAATCAAAATACATTAGGTATTTTTGTAGAAACTGGAAAAATAATTATAACATTTCTGTGATACAACCAAAGACCTAGGATATTCATAACAATCTTGAACAACCTTGTAAGATTCACAATATCTGATTTTCCAGTTACTTTCACAGCTATAGTAATCAAGACAATGTGGTATTGATATAAGTACAGGCAAACAATGGAATAGGCCCAAATATATATAATCAATTAATTTTTAACAAACGTGCAAGTTAAATTCAATGGGGAAAGGAAAATCATTTCAATAAACAATCCTGGAATAACCGGATAGCAATATTATACACACAAAATTAACCTCAGCCTTTTATGATACCATGAACAAAAATTAACATGACGTGGACCACAGACCTAATATAAGAGCTAAGATTACAAACTTCCTAGAAGAAAACTTACAAGAACAATTTAGAAATCTTGGATTTGCAAAGTTTTCTTACAGAAGACACACAAAGTATTAATATATGGATAGATTGGGCTACAACAAAATTAAAAATTCGGCTAAAAGCACTCTATAAAGAAAATATATGATATGCCATATGCCAGGAGAAGAAAATTTTTAGGAGAAATTTTCTTAAAACATATATTTATGATCTTTACCTGTAAGCAAAGAACTCTGATAAAGCCATCACAGAAATACAAATGGCCAATAAAAAATTGGACAAAAGAACTAGTATAAGAAGATGTATCCATGGTTAATAAGCACAGGAAAAGGTCCTCAGTGTAATTAGTAGTGATGAAAATGCAAATGAAAAGCGAAATGAGATTTCATTTCCCACCTACCAGGATGGCTAAAATGAAAACTAACGACAACACCAAATGCCGATTTGGACGCAGTGGACCTACAGACTCTTACCCATTACAGGAAGGATGCAAATGGAACAGCAACTTTAGAAAAAAAGTTTGGTAGTTTCTTATTAAGTGAAAAATACACCTACTCCGTGACCAGCAGTTACACTTCTATACACTCACCCACAGGAAATGAAAACATACTTCCATACAAAGAATTGTGCATGAATATTCATAATACCCAGAGACTGAAAACAATCCAAATGCCTATCAACTAGTGAAAGAGTAAATAAGATGTGTTACAGTCATACAGATGAATAATACTCAGAAATTAGAAGAATACATTTTATGCGCACGCATACCCAATGAAGGCTTAACCTATTGTGTTTTTTGCTGTCGTTGTTGCATTGCATCTAGATATCTACACAGTTTTGGAGGTTTCAACATAACTTACCTATTCAAGTTCTAGAAAAAAAATTAAAAATATTCATCCCTGTGGTCATCTCAATGGTAAGAATATAAGGCTAGTGTAATAAACCAAATTCTACATCTTCTCTTACATGCTTAAAACAGTAGTTTGAACCTAAGTTTCATGTATTTTAATGTGAGAGATTGAAGTGAGGAAGAAAGCTATTAAAACATAATCATACTAAAATAAATCCTATTTAACTATAATATAATGGGTCACTTAGATTTTATAACAGATGAAAGTTACATGCATTTGTGACTTTTGTTTAGAGTCTAAATTAGAGGGAAATGTTCGTTTACCTCTGTGAATAAAAAAAAAAAACTAATGAAACTGGGCTTAATAGGAATTAAGAGGAAATCAAAGAAACACGATTTACCAAAACTTATTATTTATTTACAATGGGTTTAAGCCTTTATATTATATAAATTATACATATCAATAAAGGGCCTTTCGGCTTCTCTCCAGGACCCTTGGCAAACCTATAAATTTGAGCAAATCTTTCAGTGTTCCTTTTTTTTTTTCTGACGAATTCTTTCACTACAAATTAAATACTTATTGTAAGCAAGTAATATTTTATGTAGTTATTATATTTCTTCATTTCTTCATTTCATGAGTGCGTGTATGCCTGGGATTCATTCTAGACAATCCCCATATGGGGTGTGTTACAGTTTTTGTTAATGTGTAATTATGTACCATTAAAATAATAACAGCTGTCACTTATTGAGTACCTCCGCTACCTGACGCTGTGCTAAACACATTACCTACATTATCTCAATTAATCCTCGCAACAGGCCTAGGAAGTAGGGATAATAATTAATCCCCATTTTACAGATGAGGATTCGGTAGCTCTGAGAAATTAAGAAATATAACCAAAGTCTCACTGTTAAGAAATACTGGCGTGTGGTTCGAACTGAGTTCTGCAGGACTTTGAAGCCTGTGTTTTTAAATGCCAGAGTATTACCGACCCTCGCTTCTCATAACTTGATACACATTATTTGTGTAGAACTCTTGTTGCCCAAAAGGGTGTGAGAGCAGATGTCCTAGAAAACACAAAGAGAAATTGTCCACTGCTGTAGGCAGCTCTTCCCACAGCCCTGGAGCTATCTGGCTGAATGGCACTAAGCAATATAAATACTGAAATTACCTAGATGTAAACATAACCTGTCACTAGGCTTCAGCTACAAGTAATTTCTAGTTGTATTTTACCTTAAACTTTGCTCATAAAGGCCCTATTACCCTAATGTCAGATTGATTATGCACTTATTTCTTCTGTATATAAAAACCCTGCGTGCGGAACAATGTGTTTAAAATGGGTTTAACCTGCGAGAACAATAAGAGGAGATGCAACAGAAAAGGAGGCTTTGAAGATGGAAGAGGGAAAGTAGGGACTTTTTTTTTTTAAATTGCAAAATAGGGAAATTGACGTACAAAATTGTATTTGGAATAAACATCAAAGAAATCACATGGCGTTAGAACAAGGAGACAAAAATGCAAAAAATATAAAAGGAATGGGTAATAAAAATGTCCTGACATCTATATATACTTCTAGAAAGAGAACAGAAAATAAAGAAGAAATGGTCCCATGCAAAACCCAAGAAGCTATTTGAAAAGTGAAACACATGAATCCCCAGACTCAAAGTGAGTCCCAACCAAGTGAGTGGAAAAAAAAAAAAAAAAAAACCAACTCACTATTCCAAAGCATCCCATCTTGAAATTTCAGGATGCTGGAGACTGAAAGTTCCCAGAGGAAATAAAGAAGCCTCGTCAGAGGCGCAGGAACTCAAGTGGCATCAGCTTCTTAATAGCAACATGGATTTTGGAAGGCGAAGCAGTCATGTCTTCAGCATTCTCAGGGAAAAGTTATTTTTAACTCCAAGTCTTACGTACAAGGGGAGTGTGAAGGCAAAAGAAAGGGATTTGCAAGCTTGCAAGCATATTGCGTTGGGTATGCTGTTGGGACATTAGCGTTTGTTACAATAAGACAATACGAATATGTGTGTTTCGTACTTACATATGCGTTTACTCCAATATGACAGTATTATTCCTCGTCCTTCTAACAGGTGATAGGAGGTATTCACACTGCTGAGCAGGACATTTGTCTCTGCGGCCGTTCAGGAGACCCAGGCAGCTTGCAAGGTCACCACTGTGTCTGCCTCCCTGTCCACACTGTGCCAAAGGAGCCAGAGGCCCACCCGGGGAAGTCCTCCTAGGCCTGAAAGTGGCACCTGTCACTTCTCAGAGTCCATGCGTCATCCTTTAGTTTCATGGAAGCCCTGGTCTAGTCACAGGCCTGGGAAGAAGACACGGATTCTGGTGAACAGCTAGCAGTCTTTGCCATCAAAGCCTCCACGCTATGCTTCCAATGCTCATTTGTTTTTTGTAGAAAGTGAAAAAATAATTTTAAAAAATTAAATAAATAAATAAATAAATAAATGAAAGAAAGTGAAAAATGTGAATTCTGTCTATCGATGTGAACAAGGCTGCTCTGTGGTTACCACCAACTCTTGGGGAATATTTGTTCTCCACTCAAAGAAATTTCGAGACAGGCAACTTTCCTCCTCCTCCTCCGGGGCGCAGAAGAGGCAGTTGTGTTCTAGTTCGTTTCTTGCGGTGACAGTGTGACCCCAGTGGTGTTCTCTGTATGGGATCATCCTGTCACACTGCACACTCTGTGTGCCTTGGGACTCTCTCCTGCCCATCCCCACATACCCCATAAGAAGCTGGGAAAACTGGATTTTTTGTTTTGGCAGCACTTTGGGGATGTGGGCATTGCCTCTCACATCCCGTTCCCATTTTAACTGCCCTTTTAGTGGGTCTCTGAGCATTCTCTAGTTGCCAGCCAGACCTTCTGTG
Organism: Nyctereutes procyonoides; assembly: GCF_905146905.1. Classification (NCBI taxonomy): domain Eukaryota; kingdom Metazoa; phylum Chordata; class Mammalia; order Carnivora; family Canidae; genus Nyctereutes; species Nyctereutes procyonoides. The sequence continues at coordinate 8,901,084 of NW_026575137.1, forward strand.
TGCTCAGTAGTGGAAGAGCCACCCTCGGTACAGGTCATCCAGGATCTCTACTCTGCCGTTCTTAGGACAATGGGGTGGGTACTGCTCCTTTTAGTTCATCCTTTTAATACCATTTGGTTATTTGACTCTGTGTCCACGTATTCATACATAAGGCTTCATTACTGATTATTTGTTTGCTACTTCCAGTGTCATAAACCTAAACTGGAAATTGAGTCTTCAACCCTTGCCAAAGCCATTGCCAAAAGGGAAACATGTGAATATGATTACGTCAGTCTATAATTCATCTTTCCAGGTAAGCCAGGTGAGATTCCTTTAAAATGTAATTCCTTATAAAACAAAAATTACCTTTTTCCAAAATAATTCCTTGCCAACCCCAAACACCCTTGGGGTGGGCAATTTGCCATGTGCACTGGATCTCTGGCTGAAACTCATTAGACATATCCCATAACTAAGCCACTGACATCATGTTTCCTGGCAATTTGGAACTGGGACGGAGGGACCTGAATAAGGTTAAAGTTGAGCGCTGAGACTGTGAATTCGGGTGGCTTTTGTGAATTTATTCTTTTATGTCCACCAAAGACACAAGAGAGTCAGTGATAAGAGACACATTTGGTCACAGAGAGAAGTGTAGCTCCTGTCGACTTGGAAAGTCCCTTCTGAGGCCCAGCTGTACTTGCTTCGCTTTTGTGGTTAAGATGGTTAGCTCTCAAGCCAGACGTAAAATCCTGGTCCAACCAGCAATGTGATTTTTGCCAAACTACTTAGGCTAACTTTGTTCCAGTTTTTATCATGTGTAAAATGAGGGCGATGATAATACCTAACTTGTGAGGTTATTGTGAATGTGGCAGATTGGTTTTTGCTTGTCTATTGCCTTCCCTGGAAGAAAATTATACCTTCCCCGTCCCCCATGGACAAGTGACTGGTAGTGCATCCCTGGGTCGTGACAGTCAGACGCGGTTGTGTGACTTGCTTCAACCAGTGGAATATGAGCAAGAATAACAGATGGCACATCTGAACAGAAGCTTTAAGGATCACTGACTAGTTCAGGTATTGCTTCTTATGCCACCTCTGCCCCAAAACCTGGATCCTCAAATAAAGAAAAGATTTTGGACAGTGCCATACAGTATAGACCTTCAACTGACATGTAACATAGGCAAGAAAAAAAAAAAGTCTTCGTTGTGGTCAGTCACTAGAATTTGGGAATTGTTTGACACCACAGGATTATCTGGCAAAACTAGTCACCCATTTAATTGGTACATAATTGCTATTGGGGCTAAGAGTACATGGAGATGATTAGAGCCAAAGAGATGGAAAGCAGACAATATTTTAGAGATAGTTGTATTGCAAAGAATTGCTTGGGGAACGTCCACGCGTCACTGTGGCATCTTGAGTTTGTGCATGGAAGACGATTTTTCTTTTTGGTTCCTAGGATTCTGAATGAAGAGGAGTCCCACAGGATACAGAGATAGGAGAGAAATAGCAGAAAACAGGGAAGCAATTATTCTGAAGAGGAAGGACTGAGGATGATTGGATTATTATTTTCAAATAGTTTCTGGTCTCCTCCTAGGAGAATGACACACCCTGATGTGTTGACATTTGATTTACGGAGTCATCTATGGGAAGAACTCATTGACCCATTCTCCTGATTGTTAGGTGTGGCCAAGGAACTTGCATTTGTTCCATGTACCATGGCCAAGTGGAAACTTTAGGAGACATTTCATGGTTTGGCTATTTCTCTATTTTCCTCTGCCTTGAAACTAAAATAAGGGCTACTGGTTCAGCTGGATCCTTAAATTAAAAATAAATTAATTAATTAAAAATAAATTTAAAAAGAAAAAACAGCCAACATGTAACGGTGCAAGATGTAAGCCACTGAGATTTGGAGTTGTTCGTTACCACAGCAGAACCTAGGAAAGACTGGCTACAAAGAAATAAATGAGTTAGGGGAGAGCTTGAAATCGTTCCTGGCAAGTAGCAAGCACTGGGTACGTATTTGCTATGATGCCTCCTTACCACACATTACTGTTTCCAATAAATGTCATTTTTTAAAAATAGATTTTATTTGACAGAGAGAGAGAGAGAGCACAAACAGGGGGAGCAGGAGGCAGAGGGAGAGGGAGAAGCAGACTCCCTGCTGAGCAAGGAGCCTGATGCTCCAGGCCTCGGGATCATGACCTGAGCTGAAGGCAGACGCTTACCCGACTGAGCCATCGGGTGCCCCAAATGTCTTTTTCCTTAAGCTACTTCTGTTCTTTGAAAAATCAACACTCTCTACATATGATCAAAACATTCTGTTAAAAAATACAACCAACTAGGTGGTAACTGTTTATAAGTTGCTGTGTGATCCCAATAGCATAAACGATTGACAGTGTAATTACCAGCGTGTCATCCTACTACATGACACAACGCATGACCTTTCAAACAAGGGCTATTGTTTATTTGGGATAATTTCTAATAAGCAGATAGTTGGCTGAAATGAAATTTCCTAATTCAGCGAGCAATAACATAAAATCCTCACAAAGGACCATAATTTTGCTCTTTACTTCTTTCTAATTTTAAAAGGGATGGGATGAAGCACCAATGGAGAACATTATAATATGTGGGCAAGCTGACAAAAAGCTCAATTTGATGTCACAGAACCTTTGTAAAAACCACTTATCTCACCATCATTGTAGATAAAGGTAATTCCATTATATTTATAAATATATGTCAATTTTTTCCAACAAAACAACAGATATAAATGTTCAAATCTTTGAATTTCAAGATTAAGTTTAGACAGACAAGTTGGATTCTTTATATGCCTAAAATGTGTCAAGTCACACTTAAATTGTGTTATACTGACCAAAATTCACCATTGCTAAATTCTCAAAATGTAAAATCTTACATTTGTGTTAAATTCTCGTTCCCTAAGAAAGATAGGAAATTAAATACCATGTTTTATTGAATATGCCAATTAACTGAATTGCATGTTATCTACAAATCGTTATTTTAAAAAATACAGTATGTCAGGGAGCCTGGGTGGTTCAAGTTGGTTAAGCGTCTACCTTCGGCTCAGGTCGTGATCCCAGGGTCCTGAAATTGAGCCCCAAGTCAGGTTCCCTGCTCTGCGGGGAGTCTGCTTTTTCCTCTCCTTCTCCCTTTGCCCCTACCCCATCTCATGCTCTCTCTCTCTCTTTCTCTCTCTCTCAAATAAATAAAGAAAATCTTAAAAAAAAATGCAGCATGTCTTAATCCTGATGCTGTCTATATTTTATTCTTTATGAAGAATAAACGATGTTTCTTTTCTTGACACAAGGATATCATCACTATTAATTACTACAATATGTGTCTATACACCTACGATGTGTAGAAGATTGGTATGAGTCCATCACATACGACAAATATTGCTTTTTAAGGAAACAAACCACTGCCATCACCAATCTATCTTTGAGTTTCTGAAGCAGCTAATATATGCAAGCTATTGTCTGGGTGTTGTGTGTGGAAGGAAAAAAAAGAAGACATAATCTTTGCTTTTAATAAGTTTATTACCTAGTACAGGTTATGGAGTGAAGAACTCACAGGACCACACAATTTCATTCCCTTCCACTCAATCTACGAGAGTATCCACTCTCTTGACGCAGTTCTACTTCTCATTACCTACCCACTTCCAATCTATCCCAGAGGGGTTTTCACCTCCAGGAAATTACTCCTTTTTGAAGCTGTTCTCACCAGCTAGATCACCCTGTTGCTAAATCCAGTCGATACTTCCCAATTCTTATCCTTACGGGTGTGGCTAGTATTAATCTCTTGCTCTCCTTGGAATGCCTGGAATTCTAGGCCTCAACGGTACCATGTTCTTCATCTTCCTTTCTCTCAATGGTGACTTTGTGCCCTCATCCTCTGAGCTTCATTCCCTGACACTCTAATTTTTGTGCTACCTACGCTAATGTATGTCTTCGTATCTTCTCACACATTCTGATCCACCCCGAAGTTTATACTTCTACTCCTGTACGAATGAATCCCAACTAAACATTTCTAGGCCAAATGTCTTTCTGAATTACAGACACAGACCTCTACCTGGAGGTCCCACAGACACCTCAAACTAAACATGTCCGAATAAGGTCCAAACCCTCTAAAATGCCATATTCTTGCTTCTAACTTTAATTCCCTAACACCATCCTTTCTCTCATCCCTGGGTTTTTGCTAATGCCTGTACACCCACCCCTTCCTGATCCACTTTCTCTGACCTAATCTGCCTACCACATTTTAATTCCCCCACAAGCCTTAACTTGGACTCCAAGGCACAAATTTGGGCCCCTCATAGGTACTCCCATCACATGTATCATAATGCCCTACGCCTTTCATTAGACTCCGAGCCTTGTGAGAGCATGTCTGTGGTGCTTTGCATTGTCTCCAGGGCCTGGCACGGTGGCTGCAACCTAGGAGCTGTTGTACCACGTGCAGTGTAGTAGAATGGCTTTGGGTTAAGGCTCCAAAGCATGCCCTGGCTTCAAGTCCTGATTCTGCCCATATTACCTAAGGAACCTTAAATATATTTTTTTTTGAGATTTTATTTATTTATTCGAAAGAGAGAGAACGTGCAGGAGAGGGGTGAGGGCAGGGGCAGAGCGAGAGAGAGAGAGAGAGAGAGAGAAAAGCAGACTCCCCACTGAGCAGGGAGCCCAATGCAGGGCTGGATCCCAGGACCTGGAGATCATGGCCTGAGCCGAAGGCAGGCGCTTAAGCGACTGAGCCTCCCAGGTGCCCCCTTACCTATGTAACTTTAGACAAGTTATTGACTATCTTGGTATCCAGATCATGGGTATAATAGTTTCTATTTCGTGGAATTATTGTGAGGATTCGTTTACAAAACTTAACAAACTGTGCAAAATAAGGGCCTAACATATAAGAAGTACTAAATAAATATTAGTCACTATTTTCATTGAAAACTATTTGTATCGTGTTCTTGCTGTCCCTCTCCATCACCAAATCCACCTCAAGCAACTTTAATCTAATGCTGAGCATTGGCCTAGGAAGACAGAGAGGTTTAACTGAAGGGATCCTTAACCATAGCAGCCACTTTACAATGCACACAGGGTAGGGAGGAGTCAAATTTATAGCCTCTCTCACGTCCTCGCTGCCTAGACCCTTCTATCTCCTGCAAGAAAAGACGGGATCAGTTAGAGCTCACCCCTGACTGGACCACATTTACTGACAGGGCTCTCAAGCATTCCATAAGGCTAGATGGGGAAGTGTGATGTGCTCTGGGTTTGTAGCATCTACTCTCCTACACTGCCTTCCTCCAACTCAATAGTCAAAGGGGGAAAGGGAGAGACTTCGAATATAAGCCATGCCTTCCAGTGCAGCCTTGGACCAGAATTCTCCTTTTGGGAATCAGGTGCTTGCATAGCAATTAAAGCCCTCTGGTTCACATTCTGCACCCGCTTCTGCATTCATTTCCCAGAGTGATGCTGGAAACTGATGGGGCAAGAGTCTAGTAGTTCCATGGTCTTGACTGAGCACCATAAGATGGGACACTGACAGGTACATTCCTAACACGTGACGCTGTCCACCAGGGGCACCAGACTGGGGGTGGTGGATTGCACGGGACTGGGTCTGGTCCTGGACTGAGAGAATGCAAAGAGGAGGAGGACAGCCCTGCTTTCAGAGCATGTGGGCCATCTGCTAAGGGGGGTGGAGATGTGTAACACTCCGTAGCAAGTGTTCTAATAGGGACGTGTGCATACATATGTAGGTGCAAGGGAGTGCTCAGCTCTCCTTGAGAAAGTCAGAGAAAGTTTCAAAGGAGAAGGCATTCAGAAATTTTCAAGATTTAGAAAAGAAGGCAAATGCTCTCTAAGGAAACATGTGCAAAACCACAGCAAGGTTGAGCAGCAGGATGGATGTGCAGACACAGAAGGAATTCCATCAGTGAGGGGACTAGCTCGCCGTGACACTGGAGAAGTAAGCAAGAGCCACCTACATCTCGAACGACTGCATCTGGTTGGACTTCATCCTAGGGGTGAAGACACCAGCAGAGAGTTTGAGGTAGCTCTGTTTTAGTTTTATTTAGTACAGTCCTTCAGACGGAATGTGGCCTGGGGAAGGAAGTGCGCGCTTCCCAGCATGAATTTTGTTTCCAGAGAGTGAATTGAACGTTGAAAATATACGGCCGAAATTTCCTGAGAGGGGAGATAAAGATATTAATTCATATTGCCATAACCACGAGCAATAACTTAAAGACAGAGGACTCTAAACACAATTCTAATTTGATTGCCCCCTAAAAATGAAATGAACCTAACTAGCAAAACAGAGACAATTTCAAACCGCTAAAATTAGAAATGAGCTCATGTTTAAGTTCAATTTTATGGTCTTTTTTTATGTGGGTTTCAGAAAATCTAGTAGATTCAATAAAATAAAATATCCCAGACACCTGGTATAATTAAAGCAAGTGAACCAAGCGGTAAAAATATCTCTGATTGAGGCTATGTTTGATGTCTAGCCAGAAAGACTACAGATTTCTGTGACTCTGGAGTCTGAAATAAATCTATTGGCTCACGTGTGGCTAGAGCAGAAATACATTAATCATTTCTTCAGAAAGCCACTACCTTATTTTGCAGAAAGTCACTACCTTATTTTTCAAGGACGAAGAAGGCCAGCAGATTTTCCACTGGCTCCTTAAATGGTTCAAACCTATGCATACTCCTGAGTTTATCCCATGAAATATCCAGAGGAAAACTAGTTCATTTGAGGAGAGCCCCCAGCTGCTTTCCTATTCCCCTTTCCTTTACGAGGACAAACTCATCTTCCATATCGATTGTCTTTTCCTTGATGGCCAAGTCTAAAAGAGGTTGGTTGCAGCTTTCGATGCTGGCTCCTCGTAAATGCTTCTTGGTTGCAAAATCTTCACTCCTCATCATTTTAAAGGTCACCTTTCACTTACATGCCGCAAGGGGGGGTCACATTGTCGTAAGGGATACAGCTGGCAGATAAGATTGCTTTGAAAAAGGGTTTTTAAAAGAGTAAGTTCATTAAGAGCTGATTTTTCCTTCCCAAAGTGGGAAGATGGGTGACAGGAACTGCAGAACAGCCGTTAATGTAAGGTGTTTATAACTTACAACTTTTACCCGCTGCAATTCTGCCTCAAATGCGCAGTTTCCATAGCAACTATCGTGTCATCTGAGCCTACAGATATTTTTAAGATGCACATAATTTTTTTTTTTTTAAGAAAAAGGATCAGGATCTCAAGGTAAATTTCTTCCCGAAATCCACCTTGTTTCCAGTGACACCGGCAAGAGTCTATTTTTGACAGAAAAATGTGCTGAAGCAAGTATGTCTGCGTAGGTTCTATTTACTGACTTTACCAGTTATTGAAATTAGCGTTCAAGTTTATTTTAAGTAAGCATGTTTACTTTTTCATATTTAACAGCTTAATTGAGATAGAGTTAATACAGCAAACTGCAAATAGTTAAAGTGCAAAATCTATTCAGTTTTTTTTTATAGGAATACATTGTGAAACTGTCACACCCAGGTAGTGAACAGTTCTGTCACCCCAAAAGTTTCATAATGTCCTCTGTGATCCCTCACCCTCTTTCCTGTCCAGTCCCCCACTGTTCCCAGGGAACTGCTGGTCTGCTGGTTGCCGTTAATTAGTTTAGGTTTTCTAGAGATTTCAGTAAAGGAAATCATACCATATGTACTACTGGTTGTCTTAATTGTGGTTCCGCATAATTATTTTTAGATTCCTCTATGATTTAGTTTGTATCGACAGTTCATTCCTTTTTCCTGCCGAATAGTATTCCATTGCATGTACAGGCCATGATTTCTTTATCAGTTCATTAGTTGATGGATGCTTGTATTGGTTCCAGTTTGGAACAGTTACAGAAAAAATGGTCCCGAGCATTCCTGTATAGTCTTTACATGAGCATATGCTTTCATTGCTCTTGCAAAATTAGTGAGGAATGAAACATCCGAATGATAAAGTAGGTAATGTTAATTTTTTAAAGAAACTTTCAGTTCCATCCACGCTGAAGCAAATGGAACTGGAGGGTATGACGCTGAGTGAAGTAAGTCAATCGGAGAAGGACAAACAGTGTATGTTCTCATTCATTTGGGGAATATAAATAATAGTGAAAGGGAATATAAGGGAAGGGAGAAGAAATGGGTAGGAAATATCAGAAAGGGAGACAGAACATGAAGACTCCTAACTCTGGGAAACGAACTAAGGGTGGTAGAAGGGGAGGAGGGCGGGGGGTGGGGGTGAATGGGTGACGGGCACTGAGGGGACACTTGACGGGATGAGCACGGGTGTTATTCTTTATGTTGGCAAATTGAACACCAATAAAAATAACTTTATTATTAATAAATAAATAAATAACACTCCTATAAAAAAAAAAGAAAGAAACTTTCGATGCTTTCTCCTAAAGAATTTGTTCCATTTCACATTCCCACTAGTAGTGATGACATTCCCAATGGTTATCCTTGCTAACAATACTATTAACATCTTTCATTTTTTCAATCATCCCATTCTAAGAGGCATGTGCTGGCATATTATTTTCATATTAATTTGCACTTCCCTAATCACTAATGATGTTGGGCATATTTCTGTGTGTTTATTTGCCATAAATATTTCTTCTTTGATAAATTACCTGTTCAAGTATCTTGCCCGTTTTTTAAAAACTGGGTTATTTTCTTGTTATTAAATCTTGAAAATTCTTTATATAGTATTGATAGAAGTCCTGTGTCATATATAAGACTTGTAAATATTTTGTTCCAGTCTGTTGCTTGTCCTTTCATTCTTTTAATGGTTTCTTTCAAAAAGCAGAATTTTTTAATTTTGATGAAATCAAAATGATCACTCCTTCCTTTGTGGATCATCCTTTTGATGGTGTGTCTAAGAAATCTTTGCCAAATTCCAGGTTAAAAATCTTCTATTTCCTCTGGTTTTATAGTGTTAGGACTTTTATTTAGAAATGCAATAAATTTTAAGTTAATTTTTGTCTTTAGTGCTATAAATTATTCTCTAGATTCTGCATTAGTAGAATTTCACAAATTTTATATGCTGTATTTTCATTCAGTTCAAAACACTTTGAAATTTCCCTTTTGATTTCTTCTTTGTATCTTGAAGTTTTGACATTAGATGCATAAACATTCAGAAATTGTTGTTTTCTGGATAAATGGTCTTCTTTTTCATTATGAAGTGAACTTCTTTATTTCTGATAACATTCTTTACTCTGGAATCTTATCTGATATTAATATGGCCACTACAGGTTTCTTTTGATTAGTGTTAGTATGGTATATCCTTCTGAATCCTTAATTTTTAATATGTTTTTGTCCTTATATTTAAAGTAAGCTTCTTGTAATCAAGTGAGCATCATACACGGCAAAGAAGGTCTCACTTTTGCATACATTCAAAGATTCTCTGTCTTTTAATTGGAGTGGGTTTTTGTTTTTGTTTTGTTTTTGTTTTGCCATTACTTTTGCCTTATTTTTCTATTGCTGCATAATAAATTACCAGAAATTTAGCAGATTTAAACAACACTCATTCATTATCTCTCAGGTCAGAGGTCCAGGTGGACTCAGATAGGTTCTCCACTAAGGCCTACAAGGCCAAAATCCAGGGGTTGGCCATGTTAGGCTTTTATCTAGAGGCTCTATCAAATAATTTACTTCCAGCTCATTTAAGTTGTCAGAATTCAATTGATTGTGACTGTAGAACTAAGGTCCCATTTCCTTGCTGGCTGTCAGCCAAGAGCTCTTTTCAGCTACCAGAGGCTTCCCAGGGTCCTTATCACATGACTCCCTCAATCTTCAAGTCTTCAGTGGCACATCAGATTTTTCTCTTGCTTTGAATCTTTCTGAATTCTCATACTCCCCACAGAAAAATCTGTCTGCTTTTGAAGAGTTCAGTGATTAGGTGTAAGACCTACCTAGCTAATCTCCTTTGCCATTTAATTTAATACAACCACCAGCTTGATATCTCATCATATTCACAGTCCCAGGAATTAGGGAGGGAAATTTTGTGGGGCTCTTTTAGGATTTTGCCATTTAATTTAATACAACCACCAGCTTGATATCTCATCATATTCACAGTCCCAGGAATTAGGGAGGGAAATTTTGTGGGGCTCTTTTAGGATTTTGCTTACCACAACCATTAATATGATCATTGATATGGTCAGGTTTGAATCTATGATTTTGTAATTTGTTTTCTTCTTGCTCCACTTATTCTTTCTTTCCTTTTTTTCCTTTTCTTATCTTTTTTCTGGATTGAGTATATTCTTATTATTTCCTTTTATCTCTTCTATTAGATCTTTAGCTATAATTCTTATTACTTTAATTTTTACAGAAATTTTTGATTTATCAGAGTCTGCCTTCAAGTGATATTATAGCACTTCATAGAAAAGTACAGTAATGTGATGATAGTGTACTTTCACTTTTTCTCTCCTGGCCCTGTATTATCATCACCATCCCTGTATATTTGATACAAAGTTGTACTATAAGTCTACTATTTTTGCTTAAATGGTTAACTATCATTTAGTGGTTTTTAAATAATAATAAAAGAACTTGCTTGTTGACCCACAGGGTAACAATTTCAGGACTTTTCATATTCCATTGCATAGATCCATATTTTCATGTGGTATTATTTTCCAAGAAATTACCTTTAACATTTCTTACCGTGTGGGTTGTTGCCAATGAATTCTTCTGGATTTTATAGGTCTGAAAAAATTCATATCACTTTAATTTTTTGAAATACATTTTCCATGGGCATAGAATTCTAAGGGTTTTTTCTCCCTCCTTTCAATACTCTAAACACTCTGCCCCACTTTCTTTATTCTCAATAACAACAAAAATCAGTTGGCGTGCTTATCTTTCCCTTCTTTATGTAATGTGTCTTTTTCCTCTGGCTACTTTTAAGATTTTCTCTTCATCCCTGGTTTCAAGTAACTTGCTTAATTTATGTTCTGTAGTTTTCTTCATGTTTCTTATGCTTTGGGTTCATTGAGCTCCTTAAAACTCTGTGTTTAATAGCACTGTATATTTACTATACTTCAATAAAAAATTGAAAACCCTGTGTGTTTATAATTTTCATCAAACTTGGAAATTCTTTGGCTATTACTTCTTTGAATGTATTTCCCTCTGCATATCCCTTCATGGCATCTAATCACATGCGTTTTAGACTATGTGAGGTTGGCCCAGAGCTCTCATATTTTTTTCCCTCAATGTGTTTAATTTATATCTTCAATTGCTATGTCTTCAAGTTTACTAATATTTTTTTCTACAATGCCTAATCTATCATTAATCTCATCCAGTTAATTTTTCTTAGACATTGCAGTTTGATTTTGTGATTTTTCATGATTCATACAAATACATACATTCATACATGTCTTTACTCAACCTGTTAAATCTTTCCTGTGGTTTCCTGAATATGTAAAATATAGTTATTATGACTACTTCAGGGTTCTTATTTGCTAATTCTAACATCTGTGTTAGTTCTGGGTTGATTTCAATTGATTGATTTTTCTCCTCATTATAGGTTGTATTTTCTTGCCTCTTTGCATGCCTGTAATTTTTTATTGGATGCCAGACGTCGTGAATTTTGCCTTGTTGAGAGCTGAGTATTTTTGCATTTCTATAAATACCTTGAGTCTTATTTCTGGTATGCAGTTAAGTTACTTGGAAACATTTTCATCCTTGCTTTGAAGATTTGTTAGGTGGGATCAGAGCAGTGTTTAGTCTAGGGCTCATTATTTCCCATTGCTGAAGCATGATCCTTCTGAGGACTCCACACAATGTCCTATAAATTATCCATTTTTCCAGTCTGCCTGGTGGCAACATGCATCATTTCCAGCCCTGTGTGAGCTTCCCCTATTCTCCTTCTAACCATTTATTCGAGTTACTTTCCCAGTTCTGGTTGGTTTCTTCACATACATGTGCTGCTCAGTACTTGGCTAATTACTAAAGGGGAACTCAATGCAGATTTCAAGAGTGCCCTCACTGGTAGCTCTCTCCTCACAGTTCTCAGTACTACAGCCACTTTGGTCTCTCTGAAGTGTCAGTTTCATCTCCTCAACTAAGAAAGTCTATCAAGTTCAGCCTGGGCAGCCGGGGTGGCTCAGCGGTTTAGCGCCACCTTCAGCCCAGGGCCTGATCCTGGAGACCTGGGATCGAGTCCTACATCAGGCTCCCTGCTGGGAGCCTGCCTCTCCCTCTGCCTGTGTCTCTGCCTCTCTCTCTTTTCTGTGTCTCATGAATTAAAAAAAAAAAAAAGTTCAGCCTGAACACCCTCTCTCTGTGTCAGAGCTGGGAAACACTCTTATGACCATAACTCGGGCAATCATGGGGTCACTTTTTTTGTTTCCTACATTTCAAGGTTCACTATCCTTAGAAGTCTAATATCCAATATCTTGAAAAACATTTTTCCCTAAAAAATACTTCAGGCAGAAGAGGAATCTGAATCCCTCACTCCATCTCGTTTCAGAGTAGCTATCTAAATATACACTTTAAAAGTCTAGTAACATTAACTCTTCAAAGTATGAAAAGCATATGCGATTCTAAAGATGGAGTTCAATTGAAGTAACTAAAGAATACTCATATCACAGAAACTGTCTTAGCTACAACGATAAAATTTGTGCTTGTTCAACTCAAGTGTAACATTTATACATTGTCTTATCTAGAAAGAATAATACCACTCAGACCTGAAATTGTTCTGAATTTGATATTTATCACAGATGTAAAAATACTGAGTTATGAAATTCTGCTCTTCACATTTTCAAGGAAGGCCAGATCTTGCCAAATTATCTGAAAACTGAATCCATCCAGATAGAAATCTATCTATCCAAATGTATCTGGAGTATGTGAGCGTGTGTGTGTGTGTGTGTGTGTGTTTGTACGTGTGTGTCTAAGGAGATAAAAAGAGACATTTTTTTAAGGGCAAATAAGGAAGCCAGTAAGTCCAACTTTCTGAAAGTTCTCTTTAGAGGATCAAATCTAGAATTTATGATAGGGATCAGAAAACTTTTATGGTGAAAGGCCAGATAGTAAATAGTCCAGGCTTTGCGAACCATAAGTTTTCTGTCTCAACTACTCAAGTCTGCCCTTGTGGTATAAAAGTAGCACAGACAATATGTAAACAAATGAGTGCAACTGCGCTTTAATCAAACTTTATTTACAAGAATAGGCTGTAGAACTGATTTAGTCCAAGGGCTATAGTTTGTGAATCCCTGATCTAAGGCATGAAAACTTTGAGTTAAAACAATCAACAGAGACTCTGTTAGTGTAAGTTGGTATCAGTTACTTTATAGTTTAGTGTAAATGAAGACTCCAAAAGTAGGTTATAATAGAAAGGAGAAGAGAGGAAGGAGAAAACACAATGAAGATGCCTGAAAGCACAGGAAAATACCACCTCCATCAAGACTTTACTTGGGCCAGTACTAGGACATGTGATTCAATGGAATTTTGCGTTTCCAAAGGCAATTCTTGCGCCATATGACATGCAATACATGTGACAGCAATATGCACTTTAGTGAATGAAAGAAAGCTCTGGAAGCAGAGTAACTTTACCTGTTAAAAGACCAACACATTTTATTTTATTTATTTATTTTTAAAGACCAACATGGGCAGCCCTGGGTGGCTCAGTGATTTAGCGCTGCCTTCAGCCAAGGGCCTGATCCTGGAGACCGGGGATCAAGTCCCACGTCGGGCTTCCTGCATGGAGCCTGCTTCTCCCTCTGCCTGTGTCTCTGCCTCTCTCTGTGTGTGTCTCATTAGTAAATAAATAAAAATCTTTAAAAAAAATAAATAAAAGACGAACACATTTTATTTTACATTTTCACCAAAGAAGATGGTGATAAATTTAATGAGTCACACAGGTCAAAAGTGTTCACTAAAATTTTATCCTTAAAGAAATAAATATGTAGGGTCGATTTTTTGTTTTGTTTTGTTTTGCATTGATGAGCTGAGAATTTCTTGGCGCTTTCATCTTAGAAAATATAAAATATTGTGCCAGATTATTAAATATGAATGCTGCCTAAAGTTACTAAAAAAAAAGCAAATCATCTCTTTAAGTTTACTGAAACCTACTCAATCAAATATGCCATTAGTATCCCAGTAAGAGACTATAGAATCTTTTTCCATCTGTATTACTAGTCAATAAATAGCACAACAGAAAATCTATTTCATAATATTTAAAACAATAAGAGCTAAAGCTAATTAAAAACTTATTACACATCTGTAAAGAATTAGTCATAACAACTCTATCAGGTAGAAAATATAATTACCACCCGATTTTACAGATAAAAAAATAAACAGAGACACAGAGAAGTTAAGTAACTTTCCCAGGGGTACACAGCTGTAAGTACTGGGGCTAGGATTCAGACCAAGTCTGTCTTCTCTCAGGAGTCTCTCTCTCTTATTCAAAGAGACTCTACCATTTATCCTTTTTCCCCCCTCAAATAGTATATATTCAGGTCCCGACTGTAAGTAGTATTTAAAATTAGTCACTGACTAACTTTACCTTTTTTATTTAGGTTTGAAATTTCACATGAATTTTTTTTTTTTTAGCACAGTCGACACACAATGTTACATTAGTTTCAGGTGTACAACATAGTGATTCAACAAGTTTACGCATTATGCTGTGCTCACAAGTGTAGCTGCCATCTGTCACCATACGACGTTATTATAATACCACTGACTGCATTTCCTAACTGTACCTTTTATTCCCATGATTTACTCATTCCATAACTAGAAATTTACCTTTTAAGAGATGAACACGTAATAGAGATTTGATGCTTTAAAGAAATAGAAAACTTCCTGCTGTGTCTGTTACAAAATAGTATGTTACCAAAGAAAAGACACTCTCCTCATATCTAGAATGACTTTGTTAAGGACTCAGTGTTCCTGTGGTCCCCAAATTCATATGTTGAAACCCTAACCCTCAAAGTAATGGAATTAAGGGGTGGGGCTTTGGGAAGCGACTGGCCAAGCAAATGGAGCCCTCGTGAATGGGATTAGGGCCTTCAGGAAGGAGAGTACTCTTACCTCGCCTGTCGCTTGTCGTATGAAGACACAAGAAGACAGCTGTCTATAAACAGGAAGTGAGTTCTCAGCAGACACTGAATCTTAGACTTCCTAGCCTTCAGAACTGTGAGAAATGAACGTTTAAGTCACATAGTCTATGGTATTTTTGTTATTGTGGCCTGACAGGCTAAGTCAAACTTACTTGTGGATTTTTCCAAACTCTGTTCCAAACTGTTTCCTCCTCCTCCTCCTGGCAGATTGGCCATGCTTTCTAAGCACCCTTTTCCCACTGCTAATATGGCACTGATCACATTGGGTGGCGATAATTTGCTTTTTTAGTTGTTTTTCTCTCTGGACTGTGGACTCCTCAGGGACAGGACGTATACAACACTTCTCTTCAGGTCTCAAGAATCCTCACTGGGTCTACTATGGAAAACACTCAGATGTTTGATGAATGGTTAATGAACTCATGAATCAATGCATTCCAAGTGATGGTTCATGATTGCATCTCCCGCCCCCCCCCCAAAGAAGAGATAAGCCAGTGTCCAGCAATTCTAAAAACAAAACAAAATCTTTTGCAAAGATTCCTTCTTAACTGAACACATCAGTTTCACTTGCCGCAGGAGTGTACATGGAAGCACGACTGGGAAAGGGTGCTGTCCTAAAGATGGGGCTCTGCAACTAGGAAGGTGGGGCTCTGCAACTAAGAAGAAGTCATGCTAATACGTGCTAGCTGTCCCTGCACGGCATTCACGATTGCCTTGTCTTTTCAGAGAATCTTCCACAGGGACACAGCCAGAGTCCATTTATCCCTTCTCAAGTTTTAGTAATATTGTTAAAAAATCTGTTGTAAGAAATTGCTGAGAACACTTAGGGGAATTGCTAAATAATTCCACAGTGGTTCTGCTTAAACATCTTAAGTGCTAGGCTACAGAGGACCACGGCTTTTTCATTTGATTTTGGGTTTTTTTTGTTGTTGTTGTTTTGCATGAAACAATGTGAACATCACCCCTGTTGTTCTTCCAAATACAGTGTCAGTGTCGAAAGCACTTGGATTTTTCAAAGCTTTCATCTTGCTGGATTAAAAGTTTAAAATCTTAAAAAGGGTGTTTCAACTGAACATGGGATAGGCTTTTTAAAACACTACAGCAGAGGGGAAAATTGCAAAGTAATTATTTATTCTTTTGCTTTGTCTTTCATGGCATGAAATCCTTTGCTGAATTATTCTACTTAGAAGGTTCAGGGTTTCTTTTTTTGTGATGGCATGTATATATTTTTTTTGTTTGTTTTTGTTACAATGAAGGATTATTGCTTTTCAAAGGGTGGTGTCACAAGAGGATGCTGTAAAAATCCGGCGATGCTGCCAGTAATTAGGCAGCTGGGTGGCCTAGAAATCCTCTCCATTACACTCTTGTTTCCCTGCCAGTTTTCCCTGTTCTCTCTTCTGGAGGAAAGGGGAGGGGAAAAAAAAACCCAACAATACAAAACAAAACAAGAAACAACTTTGTTTTCCTTTACACAGTTCTTAGAGGCAAAATGAATAAACCTTTTCTTCACTTGCCAGAGTGTGCTACACAACATCAACTTCCACGTTTATGATTCATGACCTTTGCTTTGATTTACAATCATTTGTCAAAAATATGTTTAATGAACGATCAGGGCTATGATATTTCACGAGTTAAGGGTGTTCTCCTCACGAATCCATGGGCTTCCCACCTGTACATATGCTGTCCGCACGGATTAGTACTGTGTCCATTTTTTAAAGCAAAATAGGTCTCAAGTATGCATCGCTGCTGACCAAGATAATAATACATACTCAGTGCTTCTAATCGATGAGTATCAGCCCAAGGGACAGGGCAGATTTTGCTCTGCTCCCTCTCTCTCCTTCTCTGTCTTTGTCTCTCTTAATCTCTGAAGTATCCATCTCAATCTCTGATGTCTCTCCTTTCATTCCTTTTTTTTTTTAAGATTTATTTATTTGTTTATTCATGAGAGACACACAGAGAGGCAGAGACACAGGCAGAGGGAGAAGCAGGCTCCCTGTAGGAAGTCCAACGCGGGACTCGATCCCAGGACCCTGGGGTCACGACTTGAGCTGAAGACAGATGCTCAACCCCTGAGCCACTGCGGTGCCCATCTCCTTTCACTCCAACATGTGGTTGTAAGAAATGAATATAAATGTGTGTGTTTGTGTGTTTTGAATTGTCTTATTAGGGTTTGTGAGGGAATTTGTATGGTATGTGTGATGGTGCTTAGTAGGCATTCCATAACTGTTTATTGAACTGAATTATGAGTATTTGGATTCCTTTTCCAGAACTTTTTGAGACTGGCTGCAGTGGGCTGAATAGTGGCCTTCAAAAAGATATGTCAATTCCCCGATCCTTAGAACCTGTGACTATTACCCAGCATAGCAAGAGTGACTATTACCTTATATGGTAAGAGATGTGATTGAGTTAAAGATCTTGGAGGAAGAGTTTATGTTGGATTTTATCTCATGGTCCCTAAATGTAATCACACGTACCCTCATAGGAAGGAGGCAGAGGGGGTTTTGTGACATACACGCAAAGGAGAAAGGAGGCAAAGTGAACACACAGATGAGTTTGGAGTGATGTAACCACAAACAAAGGAATGCCAAGGAACACAGGGCAACCCCCAGAAACTAAAAGAGGAAGGAACCAATCCTCCCCCAGAATCTCTGGAGCGGGGGAGTACAACCCTGCCGACACCCTGATGTCAGATTTCCGAGCTTCAGAATTTTGAGAGAATACATTTCTGTTGTGTTAAACTGCCCAAATTGTGGTAGTTTGTTTACAGCGGGGCTAGAAAACTAATATGGTAGCCAACCTCCTGAATCAGTCAGGCCATTCTCCATTCTACTGGGAATGCAGGAGAAAAAGCCCTGACCTGTGAGAAAGGCCAGGAAAGCTCCCAAAGGTAGAAATTGCAAGAAGGCATCTTGACACAGACGTTCCATACATAGGAACACAACACATCAAGTGGGATCTAGGCGAGCACTGGTATTTGAGGTGACCCAAAATAGTGCTGAGGAACTGCAGCAGTAATTCAGAGAGCTGAAAAAGAAAGGGAGTGGGCATCTGTAGGAGCTGTGATTGATGATAGCTGTCAGTGGGAGAAAACTTTAGCTGAGAACTCAGTTTCCCAGGTTTTGGTTTTTTTTTTTTAATTTTATTTTTTTATTTTTTATTTTTTATTTATTTTTTTTTCCCCAAGTTTTGGACCAGTGCTCACCTATCAGGTAGGTTTCTTTTTTTCCCCATTTTACCCATGAGAAAAAATGAAATTCAACAGAGATTAAATGAAGACATTGTCCAAGATAACAGAGATAATAAGTGGCAAAAACAGGATTCCAACTCCAGTTTGCCTGAATCCTAGAATAGGTTTTCCAGTCTTGCTGTAAGCTCCCACTCTGCTTCATCACCCTAGTCAGGAGAGTTGTAAAAGCAACAGGATCCGGGCCTGGTGGGCAGCACGTTGACAAGACCTGGGCCGTGCCGAGGCCTTGTCTCATTCTAGACAAACCTCCAGACCAATGAAGGAGGGAGGGTAATGAAGCAGAAGAGAAATGAGTGTGGGGTTCAAGGAAGGTTCCATTCAGGCTCAGCTTTGACCAGTGGTTGGCTCTCCGATCTCTGTCCAACTTCTCCATCTTTATAAGGAAACAGCGTCTATTCCACAGAATCAGTCTATGAAGGGATATATGTAAATAAAATTCCAAGTTCAATATCTATTGAGAAAAACAGCTTCCTGTTACACGACAGGGTTTGAAGAAAATTGAACAGAATAATAACTGGCAGAGTATTGGCTACTCTATGCTTCATTTTTTGAAGTAAACATCAAATTAAATTAAAACTATAGAAAATGAGAGATGATTTGTACAGTAGTCCACTTGGGCTGCTATAGCAAAAATACCATAAGCTGGGTGGCTTATAAATAACAGAAATTTGCTTCTCACAGTTCCGGAGACTGAGAAGTCCAAGATCATGGTGCTGGCAGATTCTGTGTCTGGTGAGATCTTCCTGCTTTAGAGCCATCTTTTCCCCACGTCCTCACACAGCAGATGGGGAAGGGAGTTTGCTTACGTCCCTTTTATAAGGGTACTAATCCCATTCTTCATCCTCATGACCTAATCACTCCCAAATTTCCCACCTTCTAGTACCATGACCTTAGGGGTTAGGCTTCAACATATGAACTTTGTGGGGACACAAACTTTCTAACCATGGCGGTTTGGCTTGATGAAATGGTCAGGTCATTAGAAATCCAATTCCCTAAAATCCCTTGGTTTCCTGTGTACACAATTAACTAAATGGATTTGGGAAGTACTTGGGTTTCATCCAAAAAAAGGCATGTTATTTATTATAAATACAGATGATTATTTTAAAGGACTGACCTATATTCTGACATTCAACATATATTGGGCTACATGTCATGTAACCCTGATTGGCCTTCCTCACCAAACTTTTGGGTTGCAGATTTGGAATCAACCTCTCGGGGAGTTTCAATCTTCCAGGCAGAGCCTTTTACTCACATGTGCACAGCATTAACATTTCAAAGGAATTATTTAATAATTTTTAAAAACATATTAAGTATAAAGCACTTTGTGTTTCTTGATTTTTTTTTCAGTTGAACACTGCAGACAGTTGATTTGAAAAATAGATTATTTGAGATTGAAGAAAGAATAGTTATGTGTTTTTTTCTTATTTTCTAAAATAAGAGAGTAAATGGAAGCAATAATGGAATATATATATATATATATATATATGTCATAGAAAAAATGAATAGATCCTTCAAATAGAATTATTTGATGGATGACTTAAAAACTTAAACAAAAAATTTATGAAATCCTCTATGTGGCTTTAAATGATCACTTAACTAAAAAAAAAAAAAAAGACATCCTGAAAGTTTATGAGCTGTTCATGCTTCAGAAGTAAAGATAATATCATCGACCCACCACCAGTAAGACATATTCTTTGAGTGATTTTTGTTTTAATATTGACAATGTTTTCTGATAAATGTGAATTCTCTCTCATGCTTCCTTTACAACGAGCAGCACACATTTACAAATGGCTGACTTTGGTTACCAAGGCCATCAGAAGCGTGGAGCTAGAACAAAGCATACTTGCACTCGTTCATGTGAGATCAAATCAATGACCTTCACCTCATTAGCACATTTTCCAACCAATGGATAAAGCTACAGTGAACTTCTTCCTCTGGGAGGAGTTGTCAAAGCTGACTCTTACATGAAGGCCTCAAAATCCTTTCTAAAGAACAAAATGAGAACAAATAATAATCCAGTCCTTATAATCTGACTTTTAGATCTACGCTCAGTCACTGGCTGGTCCAAGTTAGCGAAGGATGATGATAGCCTCATTTTTATAGTTGGATGTTTCATAGATATCAGATTTTTAGGGGCATGAAAGGCTCAACTTTATAGCGCTTTCTTGGGAAGAGGTAAAATATCATGTGGCCAGGAAAGAAAATGTAATAATAGGGATCAGAATCACTTATTTGTATGCCAGAAGATGCATCTGTAATTATCTTAAGTGATTACAGGCTCTAGCTTACAGTGATAAATGGTGAAAGTCAGTTAATCCATGCAGAGCATTTTGGAAATGACTCATAAGCACCTTGGCATCAAGTGGGTTCCACCCAAAGGTATGTCATAGGCTTGATTGAATTAATATAACTTAGTAGGACCAGGCTGAGAGCCTGAAATACCCCATTTCTGAAAACATGAGACTCTCATATGTAATAAAGAGCTTTTCCAAACTTATTGTCTATCCTCTTGTCTTCATACTGGAAGCAAATAATTTTTTAAGTGCTAATTGGCAGTTCTGCAAAGATTCCACAGTGCCCCCACACTAATTGCATCACCTGCAGAATTCTCCGTTTGACTCCACTTCCAACCTGTACAGTCAGGAAGTCTGACAGGAAAATGTATACTCAAAGTTCTCAACAAAGGGGAAATTACTTTATAGTCTGCTATAAACATGTGGAGATAGCTAAAACTTATTTCATTTCATTCATTAGGGATGGTCTAACTTGGCTAATCTACACTATGTTTAAATTATATAGCTGTTTTTCCTAATTTTTGGATAAGTGCTATATTTATGGCCCACATGCTGAATATTTGAAATAGTTTGAACTGATATATATGGCACGATGGCTTGTTTATAGTTGAGTTGATTAAATTGCCCACTCCACATTTTACATGGTTCTTTCTCATAAATTATTTCGATCAATGTAAAAGTTGCTTAGGCTGAAGGAATTATGTGTTTGACAGCTGGTTGTTGGTTGTTGGCTCCAAGCAGCTGATCAAAAAAGAAACTTCAAATTGGTGTGGGGGTAGCCCTTTGCAAGATTGAGAAGCTGATGTGCTATAAAATCCACGGAGCAAATGGGAAAGAAAAGTTTAAAGCCATTATACACTTCTTTTTTTGTGTTTCTAACAGTTATAACTGTGACCTACAAAAAGTTAATTTCTTTCATGCCTCAGATTTTTCATCTGTGAAATGAAGCTAACATTTTCATCAACCATATGAAAATTGCCAATTTTGTAGATCAAAAATTGTCAAAATCCAGCAATTTCATTTGGTTTATTCTAATAGCATCCATACCATGGGATTATAAGGTGAATTAAATAAATTAATGTAGCTACAACACTCAATGCAATTACTTAGATGTATTAAGTATGTGCACCATAAATGTTAATAATTTCTAAAATATTATTATTGCCATATTAAGGCTGGATTAATGTAAAGAGTATATACTAGTACATACCAGTAATTTCTGTTCCAAATGTTGCTTCAATACCATCTCACTTTTTACTGTGGGACCAGGTGAAATATTACTAAGCAGTAATCCAGGCTGAGGCAGGGCCACTTGTTCCATAAGGCTGAAGTAGGTCCCTGATTCAAGAGAGGACGATCCACGAGCAAAGCTAAGTGCAAGCAGGCAAAAAGTATAGATGCCGAGGATTGAGTCTCAGAGCCATTATTTGATTCCAGAATCTGGTCACTGATGCCAAGTTTGGAAAATTCAAATAATATAGTCAAGTGTGGCTAGTGAGTCAAGTTGTAGTCATGGGTCGTGAATTGGAGAGGACATCAGAAAGACTCCAAAGCCTCAGGTATAGGGTGGAATGGACAATTTCCAACTGGCAATGTCACTGATAAAGTTCCAGGACGAGATGGTTTTGGGTCACCGCATTGCAACCCAAGTCATAAAGTGTTGACTAGCTGGGGAATTTCTTTTTGCTTTTGGATTCCCAGGCTCCTGGGAGCTTCCTGAATGATTATTATTAGCCCTAATGTTGTAATTATATTTATTCTGTGGACATGAGAGCACTCTCTCTGTTACAGTTTCTATAAGATGTTATCTCCCCAGAGAAAGACAGATGAGGTCAGGGTATGAGTTTGATAAACGTTCTTGCTGTTCAATCAAAAGACCACAGCACCTTCTAAGAAAATTGCCATGAGCCTTTCAATATCCTCAGAGCTCTAGTTCCCCCGCAAATCATTTACCCAGCATGTTTCAAATCAAAGAGAAATATTTGGTCTCATGTATACTAGCCACCTGCATCATGAGGTCACTTCAATATTTAAGAGATAACCAAAAGAAATGTTAAATATCTCTTGCTTTGATTTTAATATAATCCAAATGTAATATACCATATTAATAGTAATACCTATAAATATTAATATCTCTTAGTAGAATTATTGACACTTTTTCATATATACCAGATACACTGAATATTTTAGTTATATACATGCATGTATGTGTGTGTGTGTGTGTATATATATATATATATATACACACACACACATAATTGGGGAAAAATATTCTATTTAGTGCTATAAAGTAGCTTGCATATAAGCTAACCAATAATACATCACCTCATATTTTAGAGAAGCATCTTGTAATGTAAGGCTATCAACTCTTCATTATTGACTTGTCAGTGATTTGGTGTATATTTTGGTGGGAATGTTACTATCAACAGTGAAGACTATCCGTGGACCTGTTCTACATAAGCCCACTCTAGTTCATGCTACTTTATACCAGCTATTTGAATGGCTATTATCTAGAATGGTACAATGAAGACAGCTTGTGATAAGCCCAAACCTGACTCTGCCAATTACTGTATCAATGACTAGCAAAGTAATGGCTTTTCCGGGTCTTGGTTTCTTCCTCCATCATTAAAGGGAACAAATTCACCTCAGGGGGCTGTTGTGAAAAATATATGGGAACCAAAGCTACTCCCTCAGCTCTGCCAAAGAGGGATATATTTGGTAAACCTTAATCTCTTCTTCTCATTCCTCAGATCACAAGTCCAGTCCACCTAGGGGTATGCAGTAAGCACTACCAATGTAATTAGAATTAAATTCCCACAATAACTTTGGTAAGAATAATAAAAATTACCAGCTGCATATAACTCTATATAACTTGCTTAGTAAAAGTATTGAATACTCATAAAAATACTACCGGCTTCATTTTACTATTGAAAAAGTATTGTGATTCAGGAAGCCTAAGATCATAGAGTTAACAGACTCATTCGGAACTAAACCCAAGTCTTCTGACTTGAAGTATAGTAATCCTGCAATCTAGTCTCGTAAGTGGGGATTATAATAAATATATTCACATTTCTTACCTGGAGAAATGGGTGGTCTCATGAATGACCACCTTACTAGGTAGAAATGATGTGATACTCATCATAAAATGTTAATGACATTATAATAATATAAAAAGTAAGAAATGGCCGGGAGATTGTAGGGAGCTCTAGGGCTGACCCCTGACTTCTTAGCTGGGCTGATTCTGCTTCCCAGCACCTATATTGCTAGGTGCCTTTCCTTTAGGGACAAGCCAGGTTCACCTACCAGTAAATCTAGAACATTTTCATTCAGCTAATTAACCTTCTGGCCAGACATAGGACATTGGGAGAATCCAGTTAACTTGCCAATTATTAACTTCCTTCTTCTTGTGTGGAAAAAGGAGAATAGAACCTGTTTTGTACCATAAATAATCAGAGGGCCAATTCCATTGGAAATTTTAAGTTCAAGAAGTTGATGTTGAGTTGTAACCACTATGTTCCGAAGATGCAGATAAAAACACACTGTTATGTAACCTTAAAAATGACCGAATCTTTTTTTGTTTTTGTTCATTTTGTTTTGTTTTACCCGACACACCAGTTTCATCTTTGCTGGCCCTTGACTCAATGTTTTTCAATGTTACAATAGCTCATGTACCAAACGGAGCAGTGTGATATTACTGGAAAAAGATGAGACAAAAAAAGGAGCTTCTCTCCTCTTCCTGATACCAAGATTATCTGAGTAATAACAGGCCCAATGAAGAGTAGAGGAAAACAATACAATTTGTAAATGTTCAGACTTGCTAAGTTTCTTGAGACTTCTTAGTTGAGGATGAATAGATATTAATTTCAAAGACATCCCTGTCTTCTAGCTATTACCACAAGAAAAAAATATTTAAACATTACTTACGTATTGGGCCTTGAAAGGCAAAGCATACACATAAATTGTGAGATATCTGTCCCGGCTTAATTTAATAAGGTCAATATCCTTTTTATGTTTCAGAACATCATTATTCACCAGCACTTGCTTAGGTGTAGAAGACACAGTCTTTGCCAAAGTCATTACATCTTGTGGTAGCTGGAAAGCTTTTTCCAAGGATGCCTCCATCTTCTCCTTAACATGTCAAACTACACCAACTGCTACACCTACTGGCAGTGGTGAAATTGCAGGGGTGCCTCCTGTCTTTCTTGTCAAGCCTACATTGGTGCTTGGAGGAAATAAACTGGGCTTAAAAAGGGCTGGTGCTGCTCTTGCTGGTTTGAACAGAAAAGTAATCTACATATCACTGTCATCCAGCACCTCTGCAGATGTCAGGAGGCAGGTCATTTCTCTCTGCTGAAGTGCTTTTTCTTTTATTACCAGCCCTATAACAAGATTATTGAAATGATTCCACAATAGTCATGCCACAGCTATAGATACTTGTTGAAAGTAAACAATAAAAGCATTTTATCTGAACGGCTGTCATTTTCCTGTTGAGGGATACATGTGGTCCATAAAGTTCATTTGTATGCATGTCTGCCATACGTGAACTGCTCTAATTTCGTTACCCTGATGGGTGCCATTGTAGCTTCATTCTAACACTATTAGCAGAGAGGAAGAGGTCGGTGGTTTTCAAACGGTTATTTTTCAGCCACTCTAGTCAAAGGGATTGCAACAAGATCGGAACCTAGTAAGAAAGGATTTTAAGGAGACTCCTGGAAAGGATTCAAACACCATACCATAATTTGACATTAGGTTCACATTAACCAAAACTCCATTAGGAAAAGGAAACCAGTTCTCTGCACTGAGATGAAAAAGTCATAAGTGTAAGCGACCCTTAAAGTTAGAAGGTGAAATGTTTTATATGTAACTGACCTTCTTAGTTGTAGGAGAGCTGGGTCACTTTTAAATAATTAAAGTAATATTTGTAGCTCCTTTTTGGTTTTCTCAAATACCATTTTTTTCATTACTTAAAATTTTAAGCAACGGGGACTCAAGGTTATGTATTCATGTATTTCATAATTTTTTTCTATTTTATTCATTTTATTCATGTATTTTATTCATGTATTTCATAATTTTTTTCTATTTTATTCCCAACAAGAGACCAAGAATTTTGCAGAGATTTAATTACATAAAATTTTCATTTTCCTTATATTTCAAGTAAATAAAGTTATCAGAAACAACTGCTTAGATCGATTTACTCAGTGCAGAGAAAAAAAAATGTCATGTGTATCTGGCATCAATTCACCACATTCTAACAACGTTTACTGAATACATCCTGTGTGTCAGGCACATTTGTCAGGCACTGAGCAAAGAGCTTTGTCTTTATGGACCTTACTGCCCATCTGGAAAGAAGATATCAAATAAACAAAAACAATTAAATGTGCTAAGCGTTCAATGAGATTGAGGGCCTAAAAGTCAAGCAACCATGAAGATCTTGTGGAAGAAGTTCAAGCGTTTAACTAAATGATGAGTGTAGGTTACCCCAGGAAGAGATGGGGAAGAGGGCATTACGACGAAGAAACAACATCTGCCCAAGTCCATTCTCCAAACAGAGTGGAAAATCTGAGGAAGGAAAATAAGTTTCAAATAGTAAGAGCATAGAGTACAAGGTGAGGACATGTCACAGACCTTAAGAGCTGAGTTAAAAATTGGAATCCACTGACCCCATTGAATGGTTTTAAACAGAGGAGTAACATGATAAGATGTGAGCACTGGAAAATCATTCTGAATGCAGTTTCAAGAATATTTTAGAAAAGAGCATGACTGGGAGAATGGGAATCAATTAGAAGTCTATTCCAACAGTCTAGCTGAACACTAATGGTGGCCCAGGCTGGGGAGCTGGTAATGGGTGTGATTTAGGATATGAGATGTATGGGAGTTGGTGAATAAATACAACAAATGATGAAGAAGGAGGAATAAAAATAATGGGCCTTTGGGGGAAACTTCATGGACGGCTGAGCTCTTACCTGAGATAGGAAATATTGGGGACAACCGAGATTGATAAAAATTCTGAAGTATTAGGCTTATGACAGAAATAGCAAATATTACATAAGTATTTAGCTCTATGTGAGTATATACTGTATATAAAAATATATAAAGATATAGGATGTTTTGTTTCAGTTTTTCAGAAAACCAGACTACATAATTTGTCAATCACACCATTTTAAGGAAATCGAGATCTGGAACTATTTAGTTTGCTTTCCCAAAAAGGAAAACATAAAGCACTGAACCAATAAGTGGCCTTTTCAGAAAAACATAATGAATCAAAGGGTTAGATACAACACAAGGTGATAACTTTTTTTTTTTCTTATATGGAATTCAAACTTTCAAGTTGAAAATGTCGGGAAGACCTAACTTGTGTCTCCAGAATACATCTGTTTGTGGCACTGAATACCTAACATCGCTATGCACAGTACTGCCTCCAGGCTCTGTGAAGAAAATAAAAAGTACATACAAATTGTCTCTGACTTAAACTTTCTTAAAGTTACTAATTCGTTCATTCATTAGTGCATTAAATACATATTTTGAACCCCCACTCTTAGCCAAGTGTTGGTTTGACCCCTGCCTGGGTTTACAAAATACAAACGATGCACTCCTTGCTTTTGAAGAGCTCATTATCTTGAAAATAATTAGAATCTTTACCTGTACTCAGTGCAATGTCAGTGGTTAAAATAGAGAAACACAGAGGAAGGACTCCCAGGGAAGGTGATGCTTGAATGGTGGAACCGAACCCTAAAGATAAATAGGAACTGACCAGGAGAAGACTGGGGAAGGAGGTCAAGAGGTAGCAACCCGTGGAAAAGGACAGAGATATGAAGTCACTGTATGTATTTGGAGAAGTGCAAGCGGTTAGAGAAGCAAGAAGGCAGGTAGAGATTCTGAAGGGCAATGTTGTTGTTTTGTGTCAGGGAAAAGAGATTTCTTTTGTCCTGACAGTCCTGGGAAGCCATTCCAGTTATGCGACATGTCTGTGTTTCCTCAATTGGAATATCTCTAACTTGGTAGTTAACCTTGAGCCAGTGTAGAAGTAGGAAGACCAGTTCAAAGTCCGTTTCATGTGTTGGTTGTAAAAGTGCAAAGGTAGGAGCAAATTTGAGAAATGTGATTTAAACAGCCTAGGTTGGGGATGCCCCGGGTGACTCAGCGGTTGAGCACCTGCCTTCAGCCCAGAGCATGATCCTGGGGTCCTGGGATCGAGTCCCACATCGGGCTCCCCACAAAGAGCCTGCTTCTCCCTCTGCATCTCTCATGAATAAACAAATAAAATCTTAAAAAAAAAAAAAGAAATAAACAGCCTGGGTTTGGTGACTGAATAAATACAGAGAGTGGGGCAGGAAAAAATCACAGTCCGAGGTATCTAATAGGCATGCAATGAATGTTCTCTTCTCGCAGTTCTTCCCAAGTGCCAATGCTATAAGTATTGCTGTTAAACTGACTCTTTAGCTTCTCAAATCTAATACATGACAAAGTTTATTGATTTTTCACTTCAAGATATTTCTTAGATTGGGCTCTCTTTGTTTTTCCAACTACCACCCTCTCATGGCAAATTTACTACAATTTTCTTGACCTCCCTGTATATCCCTTGATTTGATGTGCTAATTTCTTTAACCGTCTTCCTTTTGGTGGAAAAGTACTTTGTTCCAAGTATGTAACTAATTTACCCTAGAGAAATTTGAAGAAGGAAGAAAGTAATATCTTCTTGGTGACTGTTTTTCTAAAATCTTTTCAGTTAGGAAAAATATGCCCCTTGACTTTGTTATTTAAGTGCATTGAAATGATTTCAACGGTTATTTAATACTCATGGATCTACCATAAGATTAGGCACATTGCCAAGAAATCATATGATTTTGATGTTCCTTAATTTTCAAAGGTATAGATCCTGATATTTCCAACTTGTCCATGGAAAACCACTATAAAACACTGTAAGACAAATTTTCAGTGCCAAAACCTATCAAGCATAATCAGAGACTATATTTAA
Organism: Nyctereutes procyonoides; assembly: GCF_905146905.1. Classification (NCBI taxonomy): domain Eukaryota; kingdom Metazoa; phylum Chordata; class Mammalia; order Carnivora; family Canidae; genus Nyctereutes; species Nyctereutes procyonoides. Next base: position 8,929,641 of record NW_026575137.1, read on the forward strand.
GATTTTCCTTGTTAAAAGGAAAAGTATAATACTTGACTAAGAAATGAAACTTTTTTTTTTCTCATAGTTCTAATTATAGTAAAATTTTATTCTTGGAAGCCATGTTCCAAACTTGATTTTTCTGTACTGAAGTGAATAGAAGCCGCGGGCCTATTACCATCATTCTAAAGGTAACTTAATTGTCAAGAAAGTGGGCCCCTGGGTGGCTCAGTGGTTGAGCGTCTGCCTTGGGCTTAGGTCATGATCCCGGGGGCTTGGGATTGAGTCCTGTATTGGGTTTCCCACAGAGAGCCTGCTTCTCCCTCTGCCTGTGTCACTGCCTCTTTCTCTGTCTCTCTCATGAATATGTAATAAAAATTAAAATCTTAAAAAAATTATCAAGAAGGTGACTTTAAATATTTTTTTCTCAACATTTCATTCTAAGTAACACACAGTCACAGGCCAGAAAGGATTTTAAGGTACAGAAGTGAATGGACTGTGCTCAGTTATGGACTTATTTCTTTAGTTTCCAATGCCACCTTAAAAGTGTATTTGGAATTTGGAATTTGGAAAACAAATTCAGATTTATAAGTCTATGAGATGTAACCAGTCTTAAAACTAAACACTTCACACAAGGTAAACTTGAATAAAGCGTAATATATAAATAGGTTGAAAGATCAGAAAGATTGAAATGCTATTGTGGGTGCACACACACACACACACACAGCATCAGAAATTATGACTAAGAAATGAGATATTTCACAATTCACATATAAAACAATTTAGCCTGGAAATACTGTCATATTTTGTTTTCCATGCAAAGATTATAAAAACACATAGAAATAGAAGTATTTTCCTATCTTGTGCTCTACTGTACATAAGCATCCATCAGCTGGCCACTTTCGATGAAGAAAGAAGCTGAGTTGACAATACTTAATGGAAAACATGAAGGGTAAATCTTAATGGAAAGAGAATTTCCTCTGACCAGGAGTCTTTTATCCATTTCATCCCAGTGGTGCTGTTGTTACTTTGACATTGACATTCACACGAGTTATAAACTGAAAAAGAATTTCCGCAAAAACAGCTAGCCAGCTTTGTTAAGTAAAACAAGTCCTTTTACCTCCACAGTCTAATATAGAGGTAAAGAACAGTGAAGGGAGAAGAAGGAGCCTGCTTTCTGATCTGTATCCTCTTAAATGTTTACATTTCATGTAATTAGGGGGTTGTTCTTATCATTGTATAGATAAACCCAGTGGTGCCACAGCATTTAATTTGCTTTACATTCGAAAATTGTTCTTTGTTGGTTTAACATTTCATACACCACATATAGAAACAAGTGACTCGACATAGGCATTCTGGTTTGTGTCTTTTCTACTGGACAAAATTGAGCTAGTGCTCTCTGGGAAATCCTAAATCTGGGTTTGAAGAACAAGAGGCAGTAAAGCAACCAACGCTTATTGAACATCTAAGCTTGGATGGAATATTTTCCTATCAGGGAGAGCCTGTAAAAGCAATGGAGAGGGCAACCCTTGCATGACTTTCCGAGGAGAGGAATGATAGTATCGCGAAGGCACAAATCACTTTGTTCGTAAAGAAATAAATTCTAAATACATAGGTCGTGAAATTAGAGGAGCTTCATTATTTGTGTTCTTCCAATAATCTACTTCATGTCTACATAATTGTCGAAGAATCTGCATTCACTTGTCAAGGAACAGGGACATTAATGTTTATCACACGTACACTTCGTTATACCCTGACATATATCATTAATAAACTAAAAAAGAGAATTAGTGTGAACCCAAGCTTGTTCATCTCATTTAGAGATAAAACTTGTAGAAGAGGATGGCATTGGCCGAAGGTTAGTTTACTATGGGGGAGCCACCATCCTCGTTCACAAAATACACAATCTTACTGTATCCTCATCGTTCCTGTCCAGCTATCATCCCTACCTTTTTCATGAAAAAAAGTTAAGTTTCAGAGATTTGATTACATTGGCATATCTCGCATATCATCTGGGTTGACCTGACTAGTTTTTTCCTGTTATATGTTCTGAAAGTAAGCTTCCACTTACACAAGAGGAAGAAAAACATTTGTAATTTATAATGCTACTAAAACACTTAGGAAAAGAACTTTGTCAGAGTAATGTTAGTTTTAGAATTAATAATAAAAGTGGAAAGCACATCGATGCTGTAGTGAGATGCAGAGTTCATCCCCCACAACTATCAGCTGGGGAAATTGAGATGAAGAATAAATGTTAAAAATTTGCTAAAATCTGTAAATACTCTGAAATTCAGTGAACTTCTATTCATCCTTCAAAGACCAGCTCAGAGGTGACCTCCTCAGGCAGAGTTCATCACTGCTACCTCTGCACAGTTAGGTGTATTGCAGCACATGGCACCCTGCATTATTCTCATTTGTGCACCTGTTTCTATTTTGGTATGTTGAGTCTCACAGAACGTGGGTTTTCTTTTTGTCCCCAAATTTGGGACTTGGATAAAGGTGTGTGTGTGCTGTACAAACGAAGAGATTATCGTATGCTAATCATCCGGAGCATGAACATTTTTCAGTCGTCAGAAACACATTCCAAATAATTTTTTTAGCTCCCTTTCTCTTTGGCCGGCAGTTTGTTCTTTCCTAATCCACCTCAGGACTTTTGTTTTGAAAATTCTGGATATGCTTCTATTCTTTATTTAATGTCATGACATCTCCATGGTGAGCTGACATTCTATTCAACTGTACCATCCATTGTTGAAATAATTTCGCCAAAGTTTATAGAGTTTTATGTCCACATCATTGTGTCTAAGGAGAACACTGATAGACTTTTTCCCTTGCAGTCCTAAGAGAAAATAGATGGTCAAAATTTTAAAAATACAATGCACTCAAACCTGTGTAGTTTACTCCTTTCTATGAAATAAAGGAGAAGAAACAAGGTCAGTTATGAATTCCCCATCTGCTTTTTAAAAATTATCCAAGTGGTTCAAATGTAAGGAAATTGCTTTAAAGAACAAACATATAGTGGGGAAAAAAGCAAATGTGTAGAAAAAGAAAAGCTTCAGTCTATGGTACTGTTCTTCAACAAACCCTGTTTTCTTTATTTCCATATTAAACAAAAGAGCTAGTCATATGTAAGTTAATAAAGTGAACACAAGGGAGATGTACCTCCAAATTAGAGCCAGACGGTGAATAACAGAGCAGGAATGTACTTAAAGCCTGGTACCAGCTCGTGACAAGGTCTGTTCTCTGTCTTAGCCCTTGATTTTTGGAAAAGCTTCAGGAGCTATGAGAAAAACTTTCAACCTGACAAGCACTCCAGGGCTGGGAAAGGCTCCTGTTTTAATTCAGCCCAGATGTGATCTCTAATGAAAGCATTATGGTTCTGCAGCTGCAGTGGATGGTAGAAGCATTTTTAAAAGAATAAATTATTTTAAAAGATTTTCTTTTTCCCTTTTACAATTATGCTTGACCCGAGCTGGAGTGAAATCTTAAGATACCCTATAAAACAATTTATCGTTTCATGCCTCGTACAGCCTGAATATTGTACTAAACTTCATGCAAAGGAGAGAGAGGTGAAAAGTCAGGGTGTATGTGCTATATAAATCTGTTTATCATCCTGAGATAGATTGCCTCATCCAGTAACTCTCCAAGAGCTAAGTTTCAAGCATATGTAGCCTGAAAATATTAAGCCAACCAGAAAACTGATTCTCATGATATAAGATAAATTATTTACACAGACATTGCTTGCTTATTCATATTTGCATTTTATCACAGTCCCGAGGAGATATGCATGCACATATACAAACATCATGTTTTTTCATTTAAATTTTTAAAAGTACATATAAAATGAATATCAGTTTTAAAAAGGCAATGATAAAAACAAGGTATTAGATGGAGAAAATGCACTTGAATAATCTGAGTTGCTCCTTCAGTATTTCAGAAACATAATATGCCAGGGCACCCAAATGTCAACCTACCTTCATCTCTACGTGAGAGGAAATCCTCCACTCAATATGATTTCTGTTTTCTCCAATAACATAGAAAAATAGATGAACAATGTTTGGGGGGAAATGTGAAATTATGATCATTTTGAAGCATTTTTTGTTTGCCTTGTTTATTGTTTTGGAAATGCTCTAGTTGAGAGGCATCCAGTGGGGACTCAGGGAAGAGCATTTTACATATTTATAGAAACATTTGCTAACCATATAACATTCCAGCTAAAGAAAAACCTCCATTAAGCCCATAAAATAGTTTCCGAGCTGTTATAGGAAGTTATTTTCTAAGAGTAACAAGAAAAAAGAAAGAAGAGGGAAGAACCAAATGATTGAAAGGTATTAAATGATTCTGTTTGAGAGCAGGAAACACAGGTTATTATTTGCTGACGGATTATTCAGAATGAATTTCATCATTCTTGTTACAAATGTGTTTTTTGACACTTTAATTATGAGGGAACTATTCTGGAACACAATATGAGCAGAAGATGCTATAAGTTTAAGTAAAATGCTATTACATCCTCATTTTACAAAATTCACAATCACACTGAAACAGCATTTCTCTTTTGTAGAAAGAAATGCTTATTGCAAAAATGGAATGCATGTGGATCCAGTGACATTTTAATCATTTTATTTTAGACAGTATTTAGAAATAGTGAAAATGGAATGGGGAAAGCTTTGCAATTTAATGCATATATATAGCACCATGTATATGGCACACTCTTACAGGCCACAAAATGGAACCCTTTCTATTGCTGTTTAGTGAGAAAAGATACTCAATAGAAGACAGGCGAGTAGGTAACTGATGTGGGTACCTGAGTACATCTATCCTCAACTAATCTCTGTGCGCCCAGCTGGTTTGACTTTCCCACCCTCCTGCCCCCAATTTACTAATGAACATCTCGGTTTGTAATTTATTTGGGCACATTTACTCTAGAAGAGCCAGCCAATCAGCCCAATGACCATAATTTAAACAAATAATCTACAAATCATTTTTACAAGCTATGCCTATTAAGTTGTGATGTGTTGATAAATGTAACAGAAAATATAATGGCATGCAAGGGGTTCAAATATACACATATTGAGAATAATAAAAAAATCAACTGTTAATCAGTAGATTCTCAGAGACTCCTCAACTTGACCTAATGTAAGAAATAGAATCTTTAGAGTAGAAAATCCCATTCTTACTGTCAGCCAGTGGGGATAGACTATAATAAAAATTTGACCCATAAAGACTGATTTCTCTTTAGAAGTTTCCACCTAAATTGAAGGATGATCATTTCAGATGTTCACTTCTATGTGGTTATGTAGGCACATCTTCAACGTCCGGCAAGATCTCTGTTGTCATTATTTTAAACCGAAGTAAAAGATGACACGTATGACCTTAGGATACAGCACCTGTAGTGTCTGTCTTCAGTGCATTTCTAGGCAGCTCAGGAAATAGGCAAGTTGCAAGAGTACGGCCACTGTTATCACAAGTCGTCCTTTCATGCATATAAACATGTCTGCTGCAATGCATGGTAGTTCTCAAGACTGGAGCAGAGCACCACCGAGGTCTGCATGTCAAAAAAAAAATGCCACTTGAGCAAGTTAATTTTACTTCTACACAAGCTGGGAAAATCTTTGGCTAGGACTTTAATTTGCTCAAGAGTTAAAAGGCCATTTTTTGCTTCCATTCCAGGAAAGGACTCCAGCTTACAGAAGAAGAAAAGCAAAAACTGGAAAGTCTATTCCATTGAGGGGGTTTGGGAACACGACCTTCCGAAATGTTTATTTTAATTAGGCCTACTTCTTTAAGTATTTCACCCCAAAATGGTAATGCTTTAAAATATCATCTCCTTGAGGGAGAGGAATATTGAGGTAATCAACTTCCTGCCACCCTCCCAGAAGCAATTCTATAATGGTAATAATAATAAATTATATAATAATATATTATTAAATATTGTGAAACACATATAGAAGTAATTACGCATTTTACTTAGCCTGCATCTATAGAGACTTTATGTTTAAGCAACGTATATTACCATGATTTATAACATCAATCAGTAAATGCTTAACGTAGGTTCTGAGTCAATCTCATTTTACAGGTGATCCATTCATGAATTCTCTGTTTTCAGAAGCTGGTTTTTAATATTTAACACATATATGATCAAATATATATCCTCATAAAAATTATTCATATGATGAAGCAACTATTGAGATATCAAAACATAGACACACATTTTTTTTAATTAAAAAAGAAAAAGAAAAGTTTTTATCTTTGGAGATGACAAAAAAAAAATCCCTAGTATTCCTCTTTTGTTGTTTGTTTTTTTAACAAAAGAAAGTATAATTTCAAGCTGCTTTGCCTCTTTAATCCCTTTTGTATGACTGGAAATTAGTGACGCATATGGTTCTGAAATTCAAATATAATGCAAAAGACTTTCTACATTTCAATCATTTGAATTCATATTTAATGTATTGAAAAATTAACATAAGTGGAATATTTCCAAAAATGTACATATCATACGTGAAAATAGCATGAAAAATTCAATCTTCTTGGCTTTGTCTTACATTACTAAAGCTGGTTCCAGAGAGTTTTGACTATGGCAAGACAACAGTATTTTTATCCACTTCAAAGAGGCATGAAGGCCATCCTGCTTCTTCCTACATCTTTCCTGTGCCATTTTCATAGAAGATGCCCTCATTTAGCAGCTACACCTCCACTGTGCAATATGCAGAGAAACATAATTAAATTTAATAGAAGCTGCCCCTGTTTTGAAGACACACTTGATTTAGAGCCACTCACAATTTAAAGCTGCAGGGAGATGTAATTAAATTTTATAGAAGCCACGGCTTTTAAATGAAGACACATGATCTATGTGCATATGTGAACATATACACACATTCAGTAAAAATGAGACATTTAAAAAATTATCCTTCTGTAATTATTTATATTATGATTCAAAATACAAGACATTATTGCTCAAATTATATAAAGGTTATTTTTATTCATATCATAGGTATGACTATAAGAATATGCTGAGATAACCATTATTGTACTATTACAATAGCACTTTATTGACTCAATTGATAAATAGTAATCAATATACATTTTACTCTTGCTGTTATCTATTGTTTATCTGGTTCTATATATTTATGGCAATGATATTGATGGAGAAAATACTTTAATTGTGTATCTGTTGTTTTTCGCTGCCTGTACACCAAGAGACTTACTAAAATCATGCAATGTTATTTTAAATAATCTAAGAATGAAATTTATATGTTTGCATGTGTACGGGACACATAGGTCATTTGAAGTTGGAAAGCATTACACATCCTCTGACTATATACACATATATAAGTATTTCTTAATGTATCTAAGAATTCTAATATATAGGAGGAATCAAGATATAAATCTATCATAAACATCTCCTACCCTCCAACTTCTGATTTAGTCCTTAGGGTTATCTATACCAGGTTAACATTAATTTATGTGCTCAAATTTGATCAGTTTTAAACTTTTACTAAAAGGGTAAAAGATATAAATTAAGACTCCTAAAGTCATTAAGTAAACATCTAATGTGGAGGGAAAAAAAAAACTCCTTTGTAGATTAAATCTTTGAAGAAGACCCTGTGAAAACTCTTCAGACTGGCTTTGTTCCTTTAATGTCTGTTTAATGCCTTGGAGAAGATGTCTTCTGCTCTGACCCCCTTGAACCTTAGAGACTAGCTCAATAAACCACAGAAAGACCAAAAGTTTCAGAAAGAATGGTCTTTAAAACAAAAACCTTCCTCAGGGCTATAACCTCAGTGTGAGAATAAGCCCAAGGAGGGAGGGAAGATCTTCTAGCTTTGCCACCATTAATTATCCACTTAGTAATCTACTTCTGCCATAAACGTTCTCCTTTCCTAACAGGACTCTTCTTTCCCATGCCTCAAGCCATGGACCATCAACCAAATTCCAACTCCCACCACCCCGAAAAATCCCTCCTTTGTTGTTCAAGATTATTAAGCTAGGTAAACTGTGTAACCAGTTTTTAAAGCAAACAATTAGATTCTTTGTTTTTACACTGAAGCTCCTATGGGGCCCATATAATGAATTGTGTGAAGTTAAGGAGTGTGGGAATTTCTGGATTGGTTTAAGCGTGTAGCACACTCTTTTATTTACTGTTATTCTGCAGTTAAAAAAAAATTCTCTATATTACAACTGTTTTATTGGCATCTTTTTGGGCTTCTGTCTTAAATTTCTCTCCTCTACTCCCCCTCCTTTGTAGAATCATTGTAAGTTACATTCCATAATGCTCTTTATTATATTTCAAGCCACAGAGAATATTCAGAAAAGATCTGATTAAAAAGAAATCATATAAACTAAACTTCAAATATTTTTTTTTGTGGAAAGTAAACCAAACTGTAACTGTAACAGTAACCAAACTGTCCAGCTACATTACTAATGTCCTCATGAAGCACCCACCACTGTGCATGCTAGGTGTTTCATGAATGAAGGGATCATAAAACTGTCAACAGCTGTTATCTATGGGTAATGGGATAACGAGTGACATTGTTGTGCTTGTATTTTCTGTTTTGAAATTTTTCCCAGTAAGTATTTATCATAATTATAAGCATAAAAATAGTATTTGTTTTATATATTTACTATATAAATTATGTTTATGTTATCGAAGTATATTTACAGATAAATGAATTTGATTAATACTTCAAAACTGAAGGAAATAGAATTATTTTATATAAACTAGTTGCTCTCTGTTTTTTTGTTTTTGTTTTTGTTTTTGTTTGGGCTGGGGAGATGAATGAGATCTGTCGCCTCTTACAGTGTCTGGTTCATTATGTGTGGGAACTATTTAGGTAGTTTCTTTCTTGCTATCATTCTTTTCCATGTATTAATTAAAAGAAATCACTATCAGCCTAAATACTGGGTAGTCTTCAACAATAAGTTTTTTTTTAAAAAAAAACTAAGTTCCTTTTTTATTCAAATGTAAATTTATACACTTAATTTTGATTTTTTTAAAAAATGTTTTATTTATTTAGTCATGAGACACACAGAAAGAGAGAGGCAGACACATAGGCAGAGGGAGAAGCAGGCTCCCTGCAGGGAGTCCGATGTGGGACTCGATCCCAGGCCCCTGGGATCACTACCTGAGCCAAAGAGAGATGCTCAACCATTGAGCCACTCAGGTGCCCCACTTAATTTTGATTTAAAACTCTTATTTCACCTTTATTAATCACCTAATTGGTTATTAGGTGTCAAAATCTTACAGCTCATATTTGGGACTTTTGCAACTGAGTCAAGATTTATTAACTTTTATGTGCTAAAATGTCTAATTAAAGTTCTATTTAAAAGGGAAAAAAAGGCTGAAAATTGATCTTGATCAGAATTCATAACTGGTTTAATTCCAGTATTCTTATCTTTGTATTTTCCCCAGAATTGATTTGTTCTTATTTGCGCTGTTATTTTTGTTTGTTTCTCCCTGAGTCGTTTAGTATAGTAGTTAAGACAAAGGTTTTGTATTCACACTGCCCTGGCTTTAAGTCCCAGTTTCTTCTCACATTCAGTAAATTTTGATTGAGTGTCTAATTTGTGCTAAGCATTGTTTGACCTTGGAACTCAACTCAGTTGCATTTCCTCATCTGTAAAAGACAGATAAAATATAACTCATGAGGTTATTGTGAAGATTAAGTCAGATGATCTAAAAAAGGGTTTAGCACAGCATGTGCCACACAATAAACATAGAAACTATTATTGAATAGCATCTGTTTATGTGGATATATTTATAAACTGCCGCACATAGATTTATGTATATATTTTGTTATTGTTAAGCATACAACAGGACTGTTGATGAGATTTTTACAGGCAGCATGTGAAAGTCAATTGAACTAAATGTCTCTTCTTCAAAGACAAATTCAAGCTCTTTTCTACATTCTAGGACTAGCCTCTATGATTTTCAAGAGTCACAACATAAGAATATTTATAAATTTACTGAGGATAGGGAACATATTTTATTCTTCTTCTATTTTCTTCATCAACCCAGTGCCTGTCACCAAATTGGTGCTAAATAAGTTTTATTGAATTAAAAGCTAAAGTAGCAGAAAAATTGACATTAATTTGAGTCTCTCTGTCCTGATGACAGACAGAATGATATAATATATCAAAGACACTAATTTTCCTGAGAAAGAAATAATTCATAGAGTTACACATATGCTGAGTCTTGTAATAAAAGGTCTTAAATAAGACTTCAAATAATGAGGCTAACAGGTGTAAAAATGATTACTGTGAAAAAGTAAACATCAAACATAGCTTGTTGAAAAAATTTTTTAAGAATGAAGACTTCTGTAAGTGTCCAGAAAGAAAAAAATAGCTCACATATAAGAGAAGAAAAATCATGCAGATTTCCAACTTCTCCACAATATTTAATGTCAGAAGATAATAAAACAACTTCTTTTGAGTACCTAAGCGCAAAAGGATGTAACTGAAAAATTTTATACCCAACCAAGTACATGGTAGACAATCTCAAATAATTAATTATTCACAAGATGTACCACTAAAATATTTTTCCTGTAAAAAAACTGTCACATATGTTGTTCATCTAACCAAGAGACAGTGAAATACAGAATTCCAAAATGAGTGTGATTTAGCTTTAGAAGAAAAATTAGAAGCTTTTAAATGTACTATTATATCTAATTTATGATCAATGTGGTTATAAAACATAAGGCAAAATCTTTAACAGAAACTCATTAAAAATACAATAATTTATAATAAAATCTACCAATGATAAGATCAGACTCCAAATTACATAACAAGAGTTGTACACAAGAATTTATGTTGACTGAGGGTTGCTCAGTTAGTTAAGCATCTGCCTTTGGCTCAGGTCATGATCCTGGGGTCCTGGGATTCCTTCATTAAGCTCCCTGCTCAGTGGGGGGATCTCCTTCTTCTTCTTCCTCCAACTCACCTCCACCCCCTATGATTGTGTTCTCTCTCTCTCTCTTTCTCTCTCTCAATCTTTCTCCTAGATAAAATCTTTTAAAAAAGAATTTATGTTGAGGGCACCATAAATGTCATATTTTCTTTCTCATGGTTTTTCTTCATTAAATTATCTACAAGTGAAATATTTTACCTATTTAAACAAAATACATATAATGTAATTATAAATGAACAAATTTGTCAACTCATATATTTTTATATGAAACATTAGTTTCTATTATTAGAAGGATTAGTATAATGTGTTATTCAAATGAGTATAATGTAAACCACAGCAAAGGATATAGTCCTGACTCATTCTTGAAAGTTCCTAGCTAAATCCTAGACTCATTTGAGAGAAGAGATATTGTTGAGTTTTGATGTTCTTTTTCTCTCCTGTATTTCCTCATTGGTTCTCCACTTTTTAATGGGCATATTTCCTAGGCTCTAGTCCTATCCAAACACTAGGCTGACTAGCTGCTTCCAGGCAACAATTTCCCACTTCCATTGAAGGACTTCATTCCTTCCCCATGTTTCATATGAATGGATGGCTCTGTTCTGACTGCTTATAATTACCCAGTCTTGAATTTTTCAGTCTCATCCCTGACTACCAATAGGCGGGACCTATCCACCCTACCTTCTTTGTCAACTATGACCCTTCCTGAAGCTTGGCAAAGTTGTAGCACATTTCAGAGTAGTCCTTTGCTGTGGTCAAATTCATAGCCCTAACCTTTATTCCTGTTGACCTTGATTGTGGCTCCTGAGCTTTGTACATAAGTCCCTTATAGGAACTGTTTAGTATCACATTTCCTTACACTTTATGAATCCTTACTTTCTCTATAATCACAGTAAGCAGTAATAACATTGGTCAGTTTTTTTAAAACAACAGTTAAAATTTATTGTTTTTTTTTTCTTTGGTGAAGAATGGAGAAAATTTAATAGACACTTGTATAAGGACTTGATCTTTATGTACTTTGATTTGCAAATGAAACATGGAGGCAGGGGAACAAATATAAAACAGAAATGAAGTCCATGAAAAAGCAAAGAATGTTATAAAATCCCAGCTTAAAACAGTGTCTGCTTAATAGCTTCTGATATATTTTCCCTATAATGCCCTTTAAAATATTATGAAGACACAAGGTGTTTTGGGTATTTTGTGCTTTTTTGTTTGCTTTATAATTAGCACTATTACCCCAAATTAAGACATGTGGACAACCTTTGATTTATTTCATCAAAATAAATATTGGACAGAAGTAATATGGAAAATCTCTGAATAGGCACATCATGTTTTACCGCATTAAAAAAAAAAAAAAAAACAGTGAAAAACAATGGAACGCCCTTTTGGGATTCTCCTATTTTGAGGGTGTAGGAAGGAATTCTCATGCCTTCTAACTGCTTCTTTGGTTCAAAGTTCAGAGCATTAACAGTCCCAGATCTTGTCACTGGTCCCTTTTCTTCACTATTGCTATTTTTTTGTAAGTTATGCATTGCATTTTTCCCTTTTTACTTGATTTTTAATATCCCTTCAGACAGGGCAGTAACAGGAGTGAAGTGATAGGAACACCTTATAGTCATGGAAAACTTGCAGACGAGGTAGAGAACACATTTCCATCAAAATGATTAAAAGCTCTGAGATGGAAATAGGCATGGCATTTTTGAAAGAGGCTCATCTGGCTGAAGCATAGGGAACAACAGAGGAATGGAGGGTGGTGAGGTCAGCAACATGGACTGTGTACAAAGTTTTGCTCCAATTTTCCAGATACTGCAATAGAAGGGTATAGCCATGAGAATGATATAAACTGGTTTTGCTTTTGTACGATCAATCTTCCTGTAGGATGGAAGATAGTTCCAGAAAAAAAGTAAAGGCAAGGAGACCAGATAGAAGGCACAGTCATAACAACAAGGTAACAAATACCTTGAGAGGATGATGCTGTGTGTGTCTGTGTGTGATATGACATCCCTAGCAAGAGAGGGAGCTAACACTGTTAGAACCAAGAGTAGAAAAAATAAATAAATAAATAAATAAATAAATAAATAAATAAATAAATAAATAAATGAACCAAGAGTAGAGCTGGAGAAATAGGCAGCAGAGTCTAGAGTGTGGCTATGTGGTCGGTTTGGGGAGCGGGATTGGCATAGCCAGCCTTGATAAGGCAACTCAGTAGTCCACAATCCAAAATGGATAAGGGAGGTGTGAGAAAGAGTTAAGGTGAAGATCAATGACAAAACAATTTTGTATAGTAGGGTCTCTTAGATTAACTATTTTCATTTACTCATTTGGTTGGCCTTTGTTATGTAACAGATCACTCCAAAACTCAATATATAAATCATTTATTTTCATTCATGTATCTGAAGTTTGGCTGGGGCTAACTGAGGTAGGTTGGTCTTAGCTGGGCTTACCTTTACATTACACATTAAATATCCCTTAGCCCTGGGTCCGTTGAGACATCCAACCATGACAGAAAAGCAGAGGGACAAGCAGAGACACCTAATGCCTTTTTATGGCCTAGACAAACTAGAACATGTAATTTCTGTCCACATTCCATTAGCCAAAGCAAATCACATGATCAAAACCAATGTCTTAGTCCATTTGGGCTACTATAACAAAAATACCATAAATTGGGTGCTCATAAAAACAGCAAACATTTATTTCTCACAGTTCTGGAGACCAGGAAGTCCAAGATTCAGTGTCTGGTGAAAGCCTGCTTCCTCACTGATGGTCATCTTCCCACTATAACCTCACATGACACAAGGAGCAAGGGATCTTTCTTGGGCTTCTTTTATAAGGGCATCCTTCCCATTCATGAGGACTCTAAGCTCATGACCTATCCACCTTCCAAAAGCTCTATTTCCTAATACCATCCACCTTGGAGATTAGGATTTTAACATATGAACTTGGGGGGAGGGACACAAACATTCAGACCATAGCACCCAATATCAGTAGGATGGGGATACACTCACTTGTAGAGAAAGAACTGCAAAGTCATATGGCAAAGGCTATAGACAGGGCTCCCTTCATGGGATGTGCTACTTATACATCACACAAGGCTCCATGCCTAGAAGGATCCCAGGATTAGTTTAATGCTCTGCTGTTACCATCTTGAAATTTATAATTTTGACCAAGCAGCTATACATTTTCAATTTGCACTAAGCCCTGCAAATAATGTCACTGGCCCTGGGGGAGGGTGCAGGAATAAGTGTAGAATCAGGACTAATAATAAAATTTACCCCAGAGAGACATACACATTTTACAAGCATGTCTTTCAAGGCACGAGCTTGCTTCTGGTTGTAGCTAAAAAGCAGCAAAAATAGAAGAATAAGAGAGTGTGATACTGATGAATAGAAGGAATGACAGACTATTAGAGGAAGTGAAAGACAAATGAAATCAAGGAAACTATAAGAAAACAAAAGTGAAAGTCTCTTGGAAAAGAAGTGCAAAAAGCCAGAGGTGCGGATTGACAGATGAAAGAGGGGAAATAAAATTCCAGGCAAACCAAGTTGACTGTAGTTAACTATGACATTCATTATCCAATTAAGTGTAAGGATAAAAAATATATTATTATTTTCTTGCAAGTGGAGAGGTGTTGAACTTAAAATATTCCTCTCTTGAATTTTATTCTTCTAAAAACTATAAGATAATATTTTTAGATAAATGATTAAATTGGTTAACAACTCTATAAAGGCAATTATGATAAGATGATTATGAGACAAAGTTAGCTTTTAATGGGATAAGAATGACTTCTTATTGATAATTTTGGCTGGCAATATTTCAAATACTATAGTAGGTGATGATCATATGTTTTATGACAGAATTATGGCCTGCATCGTAAACCATTCTGAAATGTATTATAATATTAAAATTATTAGCTACTTAAAACATCATATTTCAATTGCATTCAAATTTCACATCTGCCTACAAGCTAGCACATCAACTCCAAATACTATGAATCCCATATTCAATCCCTCATTCACCCTCAGAGTCAGAATGTTCATTCTAAGGAAGTTTGTAGTGTGCCTACTATGTGTCCAGAGATTTTGCTTCACTATTTCAATCAGGGTCCTTACCGTAAGCAAAGGGTCTTTAAAAACTCCTCAACAAATAGCTGATGGATAGGAGTAGTCAATGTTACTATGATTTCCTTTTAGAATAGCACATAAATTCCACTAGATCAAGGATATCAGGAAAAGTTCCCCACGTCCAAATTCAGAAGGTGTAAGAACATTGGGGTCTACTGGTTAGAAATCTATACAGATGAAGTGGTCTCTTCCCACCATATTCTGAAGTAACTGGGACTATCCGCACAAATCTTTCTAGGAGAAAATAGGTGAAAAAATAAGGTTGTTGAAGGAAATGTGGTCATTAGAAGACATCAGGGGACATATATAAAGGAAGGGATTGAAGGACATATAGAAAGGGACACGCCTCCATAAATTACATTGATGGTCATTGAGGACTATAAAATAGGAAGATTCAGCAAGTAGAGAAGGGGACTGAACTGATAAGAACAGTGAAATAAATGTACTTTTCAATCATCTTTGTTGTATGCTGAATACCTACTTTGGGCCCATTTTGTGGGGCTTTCTTGGTAGCAAAAATGTAAGCCATTCAGCAATTTATTCCTTTGCCAAGCTCACAAAATATTGTTCACTGTTCTAACATACCCCGATGAATATTCAATAAACATAAGATTGGGCTAAGAGGAAGCTATATATACAGAAAACCCCCTATTTATGCTATCACAATTTTGCATTTTCTCATTTCCTGAGCCATGAAGTTGTCTATGTTGCTAATGTACAGATTTCTTGCCATTTGCTATCATTTCTCAGAAACTGTTAAAACATAATCCCATGTTTGCTGTGAAATTAGCCTTGAAAAGAAAGCTGCTGAAGAGTACATAGCACCTTCTTGAGTAGTACACACCTCTCCAATTCCTACCGCCTTTCCATTTGGGTAGAAAACTATTATATTTCCCTAGTCAGTGAACAAACAGGCATTGTTCAACACTACTCTGTGCTAGGCACCGTGCTAGCTGCTAGGGTGCGGGATACTTGAGAGACAGCCAACCACACCTCCTCTAGGGAGTTATGGAAGAGTAATGAGCAAAGAAGGATTGCTCTGACTTAGGTTGTAAAAGTCTCACTTTGAATTGCCACTTGGAGAATAGACTAGGAGGCACAGGGCAGGTAGATCGGGAGAGGATGCAGGGGTGAAGACAGAGAATTCTGTCTGGGGCTCCTGTGACAGTCCAGAGCCAGGACAGTGGTTTCGACGAGAGCATTATTATTATTATTACCATGAAGTCATCAGATTTGAGATCCATGTTGGAAAGGCGTCAAGGATGGTGGTACCATGGTTTCTGGGTTGGCCTGAAGAAGAACAATGTCATCACTGAGATGGGGAACATGAAGAGGGGGAAATGTTGTGGGAGGATTGATGAGAGAATCAGGAAGTCTGAGGTATCTATTAGAGGTCAAGTGGAAATGCTAGCTAGGCAGGTGGGGAAGAAATTGGAGCTGGACATTAACCTTAAGCATCACCAGCACACAGATGGTATTTAAAGCCATGAGGCAGGATCTTATCACCAAGCAAGTAATTTTACATCAGGAAGAGCTGTAGTGGCAAGATATCTCACTCCCCTATGGTAACTTGCTCTCACCTCAATGGCGGGGTGCGATGAAACTGACCACTGGTTACTCCCTGGAACTCATGAAGGAGTCCACCTGCTGGCACCATGCTAGTCTGAGTGTGAGTTATAGTCCTCCCTTCACTGGCCTTTCCTGAGCATAAACAGAATTTCTTCCTTTATTCTCAGAGCCAGCAGCACCAGTAACACAGTACTGTGTTAAGTGTGTTAAGAGGATCAACAAAACCCAGCACGTGTCACAAGGAAATTTTGTTACAAAGAAGACAGACTTAAAAATCAGTGTCTACTGTCATTGCTTCCAATGTACATGAACTCAACTGAGTCTCCTGGAACCTTCCTCCCTCCTGAGCTCAGGTAACACATTGTTCTCTGCTGACTTTTCCCAAACCCTAGTCCTCTCTCCTTCCAGTCTCAGGCCCAGTACCTCTGCCTTACTCATCCCCAAGGAGGCTAACTTTTTTTTTTTTAATTTCATTCTGCTTTTTCTTAACTTCCTTAATCTTATCGCAGGATATTCAAAAATTTTAGTGAAACATTTTCCCGAACAAAAGATTGGTTTTTTTTCCTATAATAAATTCTGCTAGTCCATAGAATGTGAAAAACACTTTGTCTAAGTGACATCTTCCATTTTTCTTTTATCTAATTGTATTCATACTAAACATGATTTACATATCACACTTTTTTTAAGATTTTTATTTATTTGAGAGAGAGAGAGAGAGCATATCGCACTTCTGAGAATATTCCTAAACTTATTCCTATTTGTGTTGAGGACTGGTACTTGAAAAAGTTCTGTCCATTGCCTGATATAAATCAAGTTTAGAAAAAAAAATGTTCTATTTAAATTTGTAATAACCCAAATATTATACACAGTAAAATCACACATAGGATAATTGATTATTTTTAATTTATAGTATTTCTTCTTATTAATAGTCCCTCACTTTTACTACAAAAGTGAAATTGAAATGATTGGCTGGAAATTACTGGAAAGCCAGTAACAGAATTTTAGAAACAATCCAGCTCAGGAGTTGGGTGGAGCCGTGTCTGACCCTAGCTCTTCTGATTCCCAGCTACGTAGCCCTGAGATGCTCATCCAACCCACCCTCAGGTTCTCATCTGCAAAAGAGTGACCATCACCTTGCAGGATTGTTCTGAAGATAGAGAAAATATTTATAAATATCTGCTATATAATAGGCACTCAATCCCAATTACCTGAGATGTCCAGTCTTTGCCTTTTTGTTAGGACTACAGATGATGGTCTAGCCACTGGGCTAGTTGGGTAGAGCCACAGACCTTTTACATAAACTCTGACCCCGGAAAATGCAAGGGAACATTCCCCGGGTTGCCCATCTCACTTGTCAGCTATTATACTTGACTCCCATCTGCCATGTCAAAGTCACAGGGCTCCTGCTTTTGGCAGTGAGCCCTGCGCTGTCAGCAATTGCTGACAGGTGAGACCCACTGGCCCAAGATCAGAAAGCTTGCTTGCCTTGCAAAAGACCCACCTCACCTGTCAGCTGTCACCGTCATTCTTTTTGCACTGCTCCACCCCAGGAAAGGTGGTATCTCGTGCAGGAGAATAACAGTCTGGAGTTACAAAGTACAAATGAAGTGATGGCTGTGTGTTAATGACTGTGTGTGGTGTTTCTTAGAACTGGTTCGCTTTTGATGGGTACCATTAGAAATGGCTTCTTCCATGGCATTTCAGAGTCACACCTGAAGGTTGCAAAGCTGACTGCCTGGCTTTAAAAAATGGAATTTGTTGCTGAAAAGAGCCCAAATTCATCAGTGGATTCCACCTGTCAGGTGACAGGCCAGGCTCAGGGTATGGCTGCCGTGGCAACATGGTGGGTTCCACCTGTCAGCTGGGCTCCCAGCCAGTGTTTCTGAGTTTAGAGACCTGGTTCTAAACATGAAATACTGAGCTGCATAATATCAGTGGTCTGCCCTGAGCAGCCAACTGAAAGAGAGCATCTTTAAAACAGTGAATAATGTGAAAGAACCAGAACCTGCCCCCATCATTACCCCGTAAGCATAAGCACCATCTTAATGCTACTGAGACTACGGACTGTAAGAAATATGACAATTCCATCTTCTCTGCTAGTAGACTCACATACACATGCACTTTCCTCTTTTTATTTTAAAGATTTTATTTATTTGAGGCAGAGAGCACAGAGGGAGGGGCAGAGGGAGAAGCAGACTCCCCACTGTGCAGGGAGCCTAATGCAGGGCTCAATCCCAGGACCCTGGGATCAGGACCTGAGCAGAAGGCAGGAACTTAACCAACTGAGCCACCCAGGTGCCCCAATTGCATCAACTGAAAAATATACAACTTTTGTTATAACAGTACTTCATGGTCCTAAAATTTAAGAAATTAGTATAAAGGGGAACACTTACGTTTCCTCTTTCCTCAGTTATTTCCAAGCTCCCCATACCATAGCTTTCTAACATTCATACTTTCACTCATTGCTGTCTTTCCCCACTGGGGTTTCCCCTCAGCCAGGGTCTGCTGTGTGTCTAGTTCACCATAATTTCACCACTGTTGAGTTCAGGGCCTGGCACAAGTAGGCATTCCATATGTCTGTGGAATGACTGGATATTTACACTCTTTCATTGAAAGTCAACCTTCCTTTGATAGTGGATTAAGAACTGAAATGCAGAACTCTTCTCAATCAAGAACACTGAGTGCCTAGACATAGTCTCATTAGTAAACTCCATCTTGTGTTGGCTGCCATCCAGCTCCCATCAAAAAGACAATTAAGAAAAATCATTATTTGAAAAACAGCGTCCAAGGCAAGTTCTGCCCGTTGCCTGATATAAATCAAGTTTAGAAAAAAAATGTTCTATTTAAATTTGTAATAACCCAAATATTATACACAGTAAAATCACACATAGGATAATTGATTATTTTTAATTTATAGTGTTTCTTCTTATCAATAGTCTTAATAATTAATTAACTTAATTAGTTAAGTTTCCTGACTTAAATTATGTTATAAACTGGCAGATTCAAGATTTTTTTTATAACAGGCAAAACAATTTAGGGAATGCAGGAAACCACCAAGTCACCAAGGATGAGGTTGAGAGGAGATACGGCCATTGAGTGACAAGAGTTTTCTTGCTAGAATTGGGTTTGTGGTTGGGAAATAGGTTCCTGTCACCTGTTCTTAACCCCCACCAGGCAGAGATTCTAGGTAAGTGTGAGATACATCATTGGTAATTCATGACTAGTAAGAACTAAGCGGGTAATGTAAATGTATTCCTTTTAATATAAATTAAAGATGACTGAAGGTCAATATTGTCAGTCTCACACCTAATGTTAAATTCTTTCTTGTATGGCAGAGAATGGCAAGGCATTTTAGCAATGTACCTACATGGGCATTTCTGCTGCACTAAAAGTGTGGCACACTTATCGAAGGCATCCTTCATGTGCCTTGTGGCAAAAAGTAGAACCAATAAAGGCTTATTGGTCTAAAAAGGTATTTTTAACCATTTGTTAAAAAATGGTTTTTAACCATTTGTTCTCGGAGCTGTATACCTTTATCAGAGTAGGACATCAGAAGAAAACAATATGAATGACATTAGTTCCCTTGGTGAAAATATTTGTATGGGGCAGGTAAATCCTTTTATTTTCATATGGGTTAATGGAATTGCCATTTGTCTTATAATACACAGTAGTTTTAGATTGAGTGTTGTTTTCTGACTCCATCCATTTCCTTTGTTGGTTCATTAGCTATAACTATTTTGCATTTTGGTTGTTGTTTTAAGATTTATAGTATATATCCTTATCTTATCAGTCCACCTTCGTGTAATACTGTAATACTTCACCAATAGCTAGAACTTGACAATAAAGTTCTATAAAAATGAAATATAAAAAATAAATATATAAATAATATAATAAATAAAAATAAATATAAAAATAAATATACAAATAATAAATAATATATAATATATAAAAATAAAATATAAAAATATATAAAGTTCTATAAAAATAAAAACTTGAGCCATCCAGGTGCTAGTCAATAGTCTTTGAAAAAGATTTAAAAATAAGAAAAGAACCCTGTACATTAACCCAATGCACGCACTGCTTCCCGTGCTCTTCATTCCTTTGTGTGGATCCCTATTTACTCCTGATACCATTTTCCTTCTGCCTGAATGGCTTCCTTCAACATTTTCATAATATGGGTGTGCTTGTGATGAATTATTTTGGCATTTGTATGTCTGAGAGTCTTCATTTTGCCTTCATTTTGAAAGATATCTTCCTTGGGTAGAAAATTCTAGGTTGATAGGTTTTTCTTTTTTTTCCTTTTTCTCCTTTAGTATCTTAAAAAGGGTGCTACACTATCTTCTCATTTATGCTGTTTCTGGTAAGGAATCTGCTGTCTTCCTTATCTTTTTTTTCCCCCTTGATTCCTCTTAAGATTTTTTTTCTTCACTGTTGGTTTTAAGCAATTTGATTATCATAAGCTAGTACAGGTTTCTTCATTTCTGATATGCAGAATTTATAGAACATTTTAGATATGTGGGTTTATAATTTTCACCAAATTTGGACATTTGAGCCATTATTTCTTGAACACTTTATTCTGCCCCTCTCCATAGTCATTGCATAAAAAATAATGATATGTTCATTGTTAGGCCATTTGAAGTTTTCTCAATGCTCTCTGATACTATATTCATTTATTTTATCTTTTTCTGTGTGGTTTTTTTTTTTTTAGATTTTTATTTATTTATTTATTTTAATTTTTTTTAAAAGATTTTATTTATTTATTCATAGAGACACACACACACACACACACACAGAGAGAGAGAGAGAGAGAGAGAGAGAAGCAGGCTCCATGGAGGGAGCTGGCGCAGAACTCGATCCCAGTTCTCCAGGATCATACCCCGGGCTGCAGGCGGTGCTAAACCACTGTGCCACCGGGGCTGCCCTTTTTCTGTGTGTTTTATTTTGAGTGCCTTCTATTGCTGTCGTCAAGTTCACTAATTGTCCCCTTATCGACATCTAATCTGCTATTATTTCTATCCACTGTATTCTTTATCTCATAAATTATAATTTTAATCTGTAGAACAAGGATTTGGGGCTTTTATTTTTAATATCTTCCACATCTTGACATGTTCCATCTTACTTCTAGTTGTTTAAAAATATGAAATACCCTTATAAGTTTTAAGGTATTTGGGAATTCTAACATCTGTGTCAGTTCTGGGTCAATTTTTGATTGATTTTTCTCCTCATTATGGGTTTTCTTTTCCTACTTATTTGAATGCTTGCAATTTGTATTGGATGCCTTGAAATGGATAATTTAGTATTGCTATAAATATTCTTGAGCTTTATTCTGGGACAAATGAAGTTACTTAGAAACAGTATGATGATTCCAGGTGTTGCTTGCAAGATTTGTTAGATGGGACAAAAACAGTTTTCAGTTAATTATTTGGCTAATTATTCCCCAGGGTTGATACAGACTTTCAGTCCTCTCCTCAATGATCTGTAGACCGTGAGTTTTTCTAGTCTGATTGCTAGAAACAAGTACTATTACCTGACCTGTGTGAGCTCCCTATTCTGTTCCTTTTAATACTTCTGAGTGTTTTTTTCTCCCAGCTATGGGTAGTTTCCTCACATGTATGCATTCGTCAGCACTCAGCTAAATATGTAAGGGGAAATCTCTGAACTCTGGGGTTCTCTCTCTGTGTAGTTCTCACCTCTTGGGCACTCTGTTCTGAAAATCTAGCAGCTTCAGTCTCTCCAGAACCTCAATTTGTCTCCTCAACTCAGAGAGCATGCAAGGTTCTGCTTGGCTTTCCTTTCCCTGTGAAGTGGCCTGGAAGCTTTCTCAAGGCAATAAGCTGGGATAATTATAGGGTTCACTTAACTTGTTTCTCATTAGGGAATACTGTCCTTCATTGCCTGATATCCAATGTCTTAAAACCATTGCTTCCTATATTTTGTCTGTTTTTTGGTTGTTATGAATCAGTATGGTAAGTTTGGTCTCTGTTATCCCATAATTGTTCAGAAGAATAAATCTTTCTTATCAGTTATCTAAATACATCAGTTGTGTAAATAATAATAATAATAATTAATAATAATAATAATAATTACTATTTAATTAGAACTTGCTCTTCTCCAAGGAAGGAATTAAATTATCTAAAAACATTTATTTTAAGTGTCTATTATTTTATTTATGCCTCAAGATACTTAGTTTTTCTTCCTGGGAGGAAAATGTATTTCCTAGCTTTCTGAAAAATTGAAGTGATGGCTGGTTCTATATGAAACAACAGTAATTCCTTCTAGAAAGCTACAGATTACTTGGGGAAAAACTTGTGGGTTCTGTTTATAAGTTTTTGAGGCTAAGATGTAAAGATTGCAGAAGTTGTCTAAGTCACTGGGTGGCTTATATTGAAAATAACTGGTTTCTCCCTATGCTTTTATGTCATAGGAAATTCCTCTAAGAAATAAGTGTATAATTGGCCTCAATATATGTGGCAACTTGGGACTTAATAAAGTATTGTGTAAACCTCTTTTTACAATTATTGATTGTATCAATGTCTTTTACACCTTTGTTGCTACTTCTCATAGCCCTTTAGGAAAGTACTCACTCAATTCTTCAAGACTCCACTTAAATGAAATTTTTTTCTTACAGCTCTTCCAGACATATGTTAATCTCACCTTCTGTTGCTTTCATAGCATTTCATAAATAGCACACACAGGGCTATATGGTGATTATTTATTATGAAGTATCTCCCCACCAATAAGACTATGTTCTCTTACATGATAGGGCCCTATTAGGTTCACATTGGAACTTCTCACTCATCTTTACTATATAGAGGTGATAAATATTTGGGAAACCAAATAATATACATAAGACATTTATGAATGAGGATAAGAAAATACTGTCATAGGAGCCATGAATAGAGAGTAGTGAGAAGTAAAGCTGGGTTAATAGGATGGGGTCAGATTAGGAAGGATGGAAAAGTTAGTAAGGCATCTGTATTTAAATCAGGAGATAAAATCACTGAGTTATTGAATACTATTGAAAAAGGAAGACCAAATAGATCGTATGAAACAATGCTACAAGTTTTTACTTTCAAAAAAATGTATAAACTTAATCATCCTAAAAGGTTCTCACAATTTCAATATTTCAAAAATACTTGAAGCAAAGCACAAAATAAACCAGCACCACTTTTGATCCTCCCCCTTCCTCCTTGTTCTCCTCTTTCCCTCTTATATCTTAAGGATATTTTCTAAGCATTGTAAAGCTATTTTTAGAACCACCTATGTAAATTTTCAGTATTTGCACTGAATACTGCAATTCTTTTAGAAACACTTAATATTTTACCACCATGATATAGACATCTCATCCTCTCTGGTAAAAAATCTGAAATGTTTTAAAATAGTCTCTGATCACCAGGAGAATGAGAGAATTTGAAACAGACAGTGAATGCTTTATAATACTCAAAATGTCCAAGGCAGGATACTGAGATAATAAGGTCAGTCCATAAAGCATGAGGCAGCCTGAATTCAGAGAAATTTATTTCAAAAATACCTCTTATTTATTGCAATATGGTAATGAAGTTGTGGCACCTTCAAAATAATGACCTGTGTGAAGGATTATTATGAAATGAAATTTAAAGCTAACACACAAAAATAAAACCCAGGGCTGTACAAAGCCAAAAGTTGCTAATTTGGGAGCATTCTGTGGAAGTGATATAGTTGGATTCCTAGACTACTTGGAGCCTCTTGCTTCAGCTCTAAGCTCTAAATCCATACTACTTCATAGAATGTCTCATTGTGATTACACTGCCAGTTTATATTAAATATGCTTATCACATAATACATAACACTCCTTTCCCTCCTTCTTTCTTTCCTTCTTTCCTCTCATCCTTCCCTCCAACTTATATTGCTGCACAACTACATGGTAAGGATATAGAGGTAAAAAGACACTTCTTTTTTTTTTTTTTTGCTCAAGGAGAGGGAAGATGGGCATACAAACAAAGTAAATCTGGTGTGATAAGTTGGATAAAAATGTCAGTATGAAAGTTGTTCTCCATTTATCTCCCCTTTCATACATATATTCTCTTTCTGATGCCACAGAAGGCAGGCAGACCCCAAATTACACCCCTCTAACTCCTTTGCCACATTAGTACAAAAATAAAAATAAGTATCTTATAATTTGTAATATAACTTGTAATATTTTATCTGCACACCCAAGACGACATCTTGCACCACTGCTGTAAATCATAACCTATGTATAGGTCACTTGGGGCAACTTCTTCACCTCTCTGCATCTCCATTGTCTCTGTCAAAATATAGTCACTCCTGTTGTAGCTTTGGGGTCCCAACAACATATTCCTCATCGTTTTCAAGGCCTAATAGTAAGGAACAGAAAAGGGAACTAACTGGAAATCAAGGTCTCAGCCTGGGATGTCTGCTACTCCCAGAGTATGATTTTTCACGGAAAGATGGCTAGGGATGTGACTACTAATAGGTCTGCATGGCTGCCTCCTACCCTCCCCACCTTTCCTGAATCTAGACCTTAGCAACCAGCCATGGGGAAGAGCAGGGTCTGAAGACCCTGAAGAGCCTCAGAGTGCATGTTCCACGTGTGCTGCTCTGAGAATCGATCTGCTTCACAATGATGAGCAGTGATGCTCACCAACTGCTGCTCCAGGGAGAAGGCACCAAGGAGCCCAAGAGAGCACAGTGAGTCCTGGGATCTTCCCTGGGTCTGTTACGTTGAGGGCAGAGGGAGCTGAGGAAGAGCCCCATCCCTCTCACTTATTTAAACAAGCAGCTCAAGAGAGCCAAGAAAGAGTCTCTCTCTCACTACTGAGGGGTGATTGTGGGTGGGGTGCATGGGATGTGACCCACTGGTTGCCCCAATAGTGTTATTACGTGTTCTTCCCTGCCCCCTCCCACTCCTTGGCAGGAACAAGCATGAGGTAGAGAGGATAAAGCCAGAAACCCTCCTTTCAAAATTCCCCAAACTGGGAGAAAATTTGAAAAGCCCTCCCTGTGGAAAGATAGATCAAGATAATGGATAAAGATTCTTCCCTTAAAAGACCTTTTTGCAGGACTGGTAAAATGATTAAGTGAAGTACACATGGAAAGCAAACTAAATATGACCATACACACAGTAGGTATTCCATGAAATTAGTTTAAAAAATAAGAATAGTCTTGAACTATATTTTCTGAACTCTAGTGGGAAGAAGTTGCCAGTAATTACTAATAATGACTAATTTTCAACAAGCTCTTTAGTCACTCCTTATATATTATTGCTATTATTAAGTATCTAACAAGGTTTGTTGGCATAGAACAATGCATCGCCTCAAATTGAAAATAGGCAGTAATTCAATAGAAAAATTTATAGGTGGTGTAGAACCCCCTTAAATTGAATTAGATTCTTAAATATAGTACTTATAGTACCGTTGATGTAAGCTTTTTTAAAGCATTAGGGGAATCAAACAAACAAGGTCTATATTTTTGCATAGGGTGTTTTATGTTCAGTGCTGCAATATTTATGTTTGGCACTATTCACTCCATGAGAAAATATAGGCTGTGTGTCTTTTATTCGCTTGATAGTTCAGACTCGCTGATACCCAAGGGCTTTCTACACCCACAGATTTTGTCACAATACTTATATTCTGAAAAAGGATTTTTACCATTCAAAAGCAAGCCAAGTCTAATTTTGTAATTGTTATATACTGTAAGATGTTATTATTTAGTATGTGTGAAGTACCTAAAAGATCTATCATCAGTGAATATGACATAACATAATCTATTTTACACAGTAAAATTGCTTGCCAGGATCTGTTTCATTTCCAACTGATGGCCAATTTAAAGAGTCGTGTTTCTTTCTTTCTTTCTTTTTTTGTTCCCGTTTTCTTAGTCAGTTATTAAATTTACTATCAAAGCAACTGAGAGAAAATAATCCAGTTCCCCTACACCTATTTAGAACAAATGGATTCTGATTTCATCAATTCCATGAATGTCTTATCTATGAACTATTTAAATATTCTTTTCCTTAAGGAATTCTGATAGTTCCGGTCTTGAAATAACAATAGTAAAGATCAACTCAGCAATATTATTTTCCAGAGCTATGTCATATACCAATTTTCTTTCAGTCATAGCAAAAGATGAGAATTTTATCTTGCTTTTGGTTGGAAGAGATACTGATGTCTATCAGTTGGGAATCAGGGATGATAAAGACAGACTACTGCATGGAGGACACTGTAGCAAAGATCTACTGACCCAAAAGTCGGAGGCTGAGCCAAGAAGCAAGATGGTTCAAGGCTTTCAGAAAGGAAGAACCTGCATTAGAGTCTTTCCACCAGACTGTGCTAGCATTTGCCTACCTGGGGACTATGCTACTTAGAAAAAGTAGAAAGTAAAATAAGATAAAGATGCAACCAACAACACCAATAATAATACCCACTATTCACTGAGTACCTGTTCTGTGCCACATGCTGTATCGATCCATCCAAATGCCATTACACATGAAGGAACTGAAGCTCAGAGAGGTTAAGAATATGGGTTAAGATCACGTAGCTCTTAGATCATGCCACAGGGACTCAAGCCAATTCACAACCTACACTTTTTCCACTAAACTATTATCATGTAAGAAAAAAAAAAAGCTGTCTTCATCAAACTGATCATTTGTATTTCATTTATGCATAAAATTTAAGCTATTTAGAATCCAGTCCACTGTCATTTACCAGCACTATTTTTGTAGGGATGGACCACACTAATTTCAATTCAATCATGCTGACTCAATGGCATGCATGGGTTTATGACTACAAATACCTCTGTGATTCAAAAAGGCAACTGGCATTTTCCCAATCCATCAAGTTGACTGTTTGCTTCAGAATAAAACATTGCTACATGAGATGTTGCATGTTGATATAAGCATTTCTAAAAAGGAATGGAATTAACATAAATTGTGCCAGGTCTTGTACAAGAATTTGCTTTCTTGATCCCAAGCTAACTTTATGAAAGTTTAGGCCCATTTTATAGATGAGGAATTAAAAGCTCACAGAGAAGAAGCCAGTTGCCAAATAATACAAAATGCCAGTAGTCTAGTAACACAGATGCAGAAGGAATGAGATAGACGCAGGGCCCAAGTCCTGGAGATGCTCCTAACCCTAACCACTCCAGGCTCTGGACTAGGTCTAGGGATACCAAGAAAAAGTAAGTTTCTTGCACTTAACTTGTTCATGGTAGCAATTTCTTTGATGACTCTGTTCTGTATTGTGGCTTTTGAGAGGCATTCTTGAGACCCATTTCTCCGGCTCTCAGACGATTTTATAACCCATCTCATTCCCTATAGAAAGTTCCTCCCTGCCTAAAGATACTGAAGTGGATTGATTCTCTTTTATTGAATTATTCTTGATACTCATGTGAGTACAATAGATGAATGAAATTTGTGAATCAGCCCACATCGTTTACACCATAGTATTCCTTCGTGTTTTAGATTTTAGGTGTCACAGTTCAGGAAAACGTGTGCCCCTATTGTTTGTTCAATGGAGTGTCAGAAGGTTCGACGTTTCCTTAAACTCTGGAAAGAGACAGGGCTAAATAAAGAAATAATAGTAAATGTGTGAGATGCCACCAGCCAGGATAGGACGGCAGCTAATGGATTGCCTCTAGCACTCGTTCTTCATACTTTACCCCATCTCTTTATCAATGTGTGTAGTGAAAAGAGAAGACCAAGAGAATGGAAGAGCCATAGACAATCTTTTCTTTTAATAGAATAAAAGTAAGAAAACAGGGGAAAAAAAGAACAAGAAGTACCAGAAGCAGATCACACAGAAGGATTAAACATTATTTAAAAATTATCTCTTGATGTTATTTCAAAACCAACAAATGGATTATGAAATGAAGTTTGAAACACACTGGAGTTCTAATTTCTCCATTATCTTTGGTTGGCCACAAAGTTTAACCAGAATGAGATGTTTCTCTCCCCCAACTCCTGCTTTTTTTATTCTTCTATCATTTCTCTAGAGGAAGTCTTAAGCGTTTCCTGCTAGCTGGAGACTTCCCACCAAACACCACCCAAACCATTTAAACTTGTTGACTTTGTTTTACCCCCAAGATGTCAAGAGACCACG
This sequence comes from Nyctereutes procyonoides, assembly GCF_905146905.1. NCBI lineage: Eukaryota > Metazoa > Chordata > Mammalia > Carnivora > Canidae > Nyctereutes > Nyctereutes procyonoides. Next base: position 8,958,299 of record NW_026575137.1, read on the forward strand.
TTATTAAACTAAATCATGTCCAAACTCAACAAAGTAGCAATTCTTTTTACAACATCCCTAAAGAATGGCCATTTAACCTCTGCCTGAATAGTTATGTTAATGCTTTTGTTGCCTAATTAATTAAGAGAAGGAATTCAGGTCAGAGGTGATGAATAGTCAGGTATTCTTCCCTAAAAGCAATTAGCCACTTGATTTTAACATTCATGTTCCTTGAAAACATTATGTTTATTTACACTGTGTTTCCCCCTCTCCTTCCTCAATTCAGGTGTAAACAAAATAATAAAGTGTTAGCCTTTTCTGGTGCATCTGTGAACGTAATATTAGCTTCTAACAGCTGAGGACGGCTGGACCTTCACCTTTACTTTATTTCCTCAAAATAACAGTTGTCAGATGCATAAATGCAAACACGTCTACATAAATAAAACCTTAGAAATGAACATATGCAGAGAATCATGTGCTCACGACAAAATATCTTAACACAACTCAATCAACTGATGCCTGATACTTTTCAAGTTCAAGCCGTAGTCAGATTTATTTTGACGCAAGTTGATGTGGTCAACCATATGCAGCTACAGCACAGCTCGGAGCCCCTGAGTGTCAGGGGTGCTAGAAAGAAATGAAATCATTTTTCTATATTGGGAGCAGGAATCACAAACTCAAAAGCCCACAGGGTCCAGGCAGATGACAGAAATGAGGGGAGTGGTGAAGAACTGGAGTCTACTGGGAGGCCTGGGCCCTACCAAAAGAAGTTCCCTCTACTCAAGATTTCCCCACTAGCCAAGGTTTTCTGGCAGAAGATGTAGCTCAGTTTTCTAGATTTTTCTATTTTTTAAGAGAAGCCAGACGACTTCTTTTTGTTTTTCTAAGGAAATATTTTTATTTTTAAATGGTGGACACTAGCTCAATTAAAAACAAAACAAAACTACTGGGCAAACAAAATATATCTGCAGGCTCACGTGTCTCTAGTTTGATAAACTTATTTTAGGCAGATGGGCCCCTTTCAGCTTCTTTTCTACAATTCAATATTTATGTTCATTTATTTATATACTTAGGCAGAAGTAAGTTATTTCTCTAATGTTTTTAATGTGCTTAAGCTAAATTAGATAGGAAATGCCTTTGAGATGAATTATCTTAAAGCAGTGGCTGCTAATTAAGTTGGAGATAACCTCTGGTAGGTTGTAGCAGGGTGGCGGCGGGGGGGGGGGGGGGGAACAGGAATCCAGAAGGAAAAAGAAATATTTTCTTGTAGAAACTATTGTTAAATAGTCTTAGGGTCATCGCCCAACAGAAGTTTCTGTAATGATGAAATGTTCTATTATCTGCTCTGTCAAATATGATAGCCGCCAGCCACATGTGAGGCTGGCTATTAAGCATTTGAAATGTGGCTAGTATGAGCAAAGCACAGAATTTTCGGGGTTATTTAATTTAAATTAGCCAGATTTAAATTTGGTTAAATTTAACCCCATGTGGTTAGTGACTACTGTTTTTGACAGTACAGCTCTAGATATGTCAAAAGAGAACATCTGGTTCAAAGATAACACTCCTTTGTGGAACCTTTTTTAGATATTCTCAAATTGATTTCCAAATTTATTAATTTATATGTGTAAAAATCATTTGGTTTTCATAGTTTAGCTTCTTCAACATTTGTCAGAATTCTAAGTTTTGGGTGGTCATATGAGCAATAATGTCAGCTCTTGATCAGTTTTCCCTCATTTTCCTGATTCTTAGTGAAGTTTGTCATCTTATTAAGCATTTGGGTTTTTTACTTCGAATGGTCTATTCATGTGCTTTGATCATTTTTCTAGTGAGTTCTTTTCTTTCTTTGCTTTCTATCTCTCTCTTCTTTCCTTGCTTCCTTCTTTACTAATTTATAGATGTAATTTAAAAATTCTCAATTTTACTCTTTTACCAGTTATAGGAATCACAAACATCTCCTAATCTGTGTATTGTATTTTCACTTTGTTTATAGTCTCTTATTTGATCAGAAGTTTTAAAATTTTAATCACTTACTTTATGGCTTATGCAGTTTGTGCCTTATTAAAGAAATTCTTTCTGAACCAAGGTCTGCTTTATCTGATTTTAATACAGCCAGACTAACATTGTTCGCACTGAGGTTTGCTAGATTTCGTAAATAATTACAGGGCATATAGTTAAATTTGACTTTCTGATAAACAATGAACTCATTTCAGTATGTTTTCTCATCAATATTTGGGACATACGTATTATAATAAAAGATATTCCTTATCTATCTGACATTAAAATTTAACTGGTCATCTTCTATTTCATCTGGCAATACCATGTTGTTTAGAAAATACCTACTATGTATTTTTCTCCCATTTTCTTCCAAGCTTTCAATATCCTTATGCATCAAGTATGTCTTTCATAACTAGCATTTAAATGAGATTTAGCTCCTTACCCAACATAAGGATCTGCCTCTCAAAAGGCAAAGTCTGTTTATTCATTGTGACTATTTTCTTTTAATATTTACCATAGTTTTTCCTACCCTCGTTTTTTTCTCTTTCTCTGCCTTTTCCTATATTGATTGGGTTTTCTTTATTTTTGGCTTTATACTCCACTGATTTGGATGATGTGACTCTATTATTTTAATTATTGACCTTAATATCTTAAACAACCTTTTCTTGTTGTTGTTGAAGCTATTTTTAGAGAAATGCATGTTCCTTTGCCACATTTGAATGCAATTTTTCTCATTATTTAAATTCCTTCTTTCTGTGTGTATTTGTTTTATTTTTTTATTTTTTTTTGTGTGTGTTTTAAAGTCATCTTTTCTCATAGTCTCTATTAGGTTGCCTTATTATCTCAAGTTTTGAGGAAAATTAATACTTATCTTTTGTGCATTTTTATTTCGTGTTTCCATGTACATTGTGCATACCGTGTATAACTATCTTTGACTTTTTTAGAGCTAGTATCTTTTAATACCCCTTAATATTTCTCTTTGCAATGGTATGTTTATTGATGTCACAATATGTGTTAAAGTCTCCTCTGGTTAAGTAGGAGTTGTGGTTGTTACAAGATGAGTGAGGCAGCATCCCTGAGCTCAAGATATTTATAGATGTTATTGCCTCATAAAATAATAGACATAAAATACATCTTTTCATGGAAGTGTATATATATATATATGAGTATGTGTGTGCTTATGAATATAGGACAGTCTCACATAGCACAATGGCAACATTTTCGAAATATTTTCATGTTGCTTCTATCACTTAACTTTTTTGAAATTCTTATGGGAGTAGGAGAGATAGTCTAAGCCTTTATTTGTAAAGTAGTAAATTGAGACACAAACATATTTTTAAAAGATTAGTTCAAAAAGTGTTTTTTTCTGAATCCTAGAAAATTGACTCTTCTGTAAACCTCAACTTTAATTTCAGGCAGTATTTGATTTGTTACTACAGCAGGGCCTTTTTATTTTATTTTATGCATATTTTAAACACAGCTTAACGAAATAAACTTATTTTAGCCAGAGTTTTTTTCTTCACAAAGCCTTCCCTGAAAGATTAGAATCATAAAGAAAGCCACATGAAAAAGTCTATTTTCAGTTCAGAAACTCAACATGATCACATACACCATGTTTAAATTGAACATCAAAGTCTATGTTTGTTTTTAAAATTACAGTAAAATAGCTAACATTTTCTCAGATATATCTTATAGCAAATAGTTTGATGACTGATGTTGTTATTTTAAGTAAAATCAATCTTAAAGGAAAAAATGACTTAATCATGTGTTTCATAAAAGGTTTTTCCTGGTTACATTTTATAACAGAATCCTAACCTTGTGAGCTATGCAACCAAAACATTTAAAAGCCATCTAGTTGCAGACACGTAGTAGAAGGAAAGAACAAACTTCCGGGATTCCTTTCATTATACGGGACCAATAAAGAGAGAATTTTTTCTTTCTTAATCAGGAAAATGATGCTGATGACCTTTAAAAGGATATGAATTAAAAGAAGGGACCCTGTTAAACACAGGCATAGCCACAGAAACTATTTTGATTAGTTCAATAATGTAATTTGTAAGTAACTAAAAGCCATTCTCATTTATCTAATTATATGTGTCTTATCTGGGATTCGTTTGAAACCTTGTCCTTCACCCATATAACATAGACTGAAATCCAGTTGTTGGGCACGCTTCCATAAAGACTAACAGATCTGACATTGTTAGAAGTCCGTCTATGGCTGAAATGAGTATTTGTGTAGGAAAGGCGGGGTGCTATAGCAATGTCCTACTTGCTCATTCCAAGAGCAGAAATTGGAGACGTACATGTTAGGAACTGTCTTCTAAGCATCTGTGGTTAGTAAAAGCATCTGTCCCATCCACTGCACTGTGCTCACTGCCCTAAACACAGCTTAACACATATAAACCACTTCATAGGTATTTACTGAAGGAACGGATGAATGATGGTTGAGCACCAAAGACTAAATTTTCCTTTTTCACTCTTTCTCCTAAGTTCAGAACCAACCAGGTAGACATCAAATAGACTTTCTAAGATTGTGCCAGTTGCTACCTATAGGACTTGGCATCAAGTGGGCTCCTAGGCATGCCGTGGTGTAGCAATCACACAGCTCTCTGATCATCTAAGTTTCCTTCATCACTGTCCACAGGGATCACAGTGTCCTGGTGACGATGCCCAAGTTCCCATGACCTGGTTATAACAACTATTCCATCTGCCCCAGTTAAATGAACTCAGGATCAGCTATATTTGCTTCTTCTTTCTCTTCTTCTTAATAGAATAACATCCCTCTAATTTGGAAACTTAGTTTTCCTTCTTACAGAATCTCTCTTCTTCTGGGGGGCTGCTCCTCATCCAAATGGAATCCTCGGCCTTAGTGGAAGTTGCCCATCATATTAATCTTCCAACTCCTCCCTAGACAGTTTAATTTCCAATTGGATTGTGAAGTCGAAAAAATTGGAATCTGTCTGGAGAACTTTTTGAAATCACGTGGAAAAAGAAATAGAAGCCCTTTCTGTGTGAATCTGTGAAATCTGGAGAATGAATTTATTGATGATCAAATTGTTTTATATACGTGAATGGAAGTGGAAACAAAAACTGTTAGAACATAATTGTAGTAGATGTCATTATTATTAAAATTTTGATGTATTTCAATCCATATAAATAAAGTTTTTGAATCGTGTTCACTATCCAAGTGGTATATCCCCATATCACTACCAAGATGTATAACTTATCAAGAGACATTTTACTTCTATTTGCCTCAATTTTTTTATTAGTAAAATGTGGACACACAGACATACACAGATACACACACACACACACACACATACCCCAACAAGATTGTTGCAAAGATTAAATGCAGTAAAATATATGAACATGTGTGGTGCAAAGCAGGTAGAGTGTTGTGAAACCATTACTGTTCTTTGTTTCAGGGATTTTCAGTGAAATAGAAGATCTATCCATGCCTCGTCCAGGCTACTTGGTAACCTATACTCAGACCCACATTTTCTAATACTTAGAAATATAGAGATTCGTGTTTGTCAAAATGTGGTTGAGAAATCATGAACATCGGAGTCACATAGGGGGTTTATTAAAAAGGAAAAGTTCCTACACTCTACTAAATCAGTCTTTCAGAAAGGGCTCTAGAATATGCATTTCAATAAAGCATGTCTTATCACTCTTGTGATAAGTTTGAGAAGCAGTCATTTAGGTGAAGTTAATAAATGCGGCCTGGGAGGCCTGACACCCAGCCAACTTTCCTCATTTGTGGGAGTTAAGGACCCCGGGGAACTGTCACACACTGAGACTCTGCCTATTGTGAAATATCTTAGCTGTGTAATGTCTGGCCTTTGAAGCCAGAGAGACTTGAATTCACATCTTAGCTTTGACCTGTACTTGTTGTTGGATCTTTTTTTTTTTTTTTTTTAAGATTTTATTTATTTACTCATGAGAGACCCAGGCAGAGGGAGGAGCCTGGTTCATAGGGAGCCCGATGCGGGACTTGATCCCAGAACCCCGGGATCATGCCCTGAGCCGAAGGCAGGCACTCAACCACTGAGCCACCCCAGGCATCCCAATTGCTGTTGGATCTTGAGCAGGTTACTCAATCACTGCAAGCCTCAGTTTCCTCCTACGTGAAATATGGGTGAGATCAGTAACCACCTCCGAGGGCTTGGGGTGTTTAAAAAGGGTAATAATGCAGGTAGAGTGTAATGCATGGCACCTGGCAGGAAGTGAGTGCCTAGTAAATGGTTGGCATCTTCATTACCAATGTCATCTCCTTCCAGGAAGCACTGGACATGTACAACTAATAAAGCATCTCTTGAAAACATCTAATAGTGAGGCAGCGGCTGGGTGGGTCCCTCAGCAAAACAATGCAACTAGAAGATAAATCTTTGACTTAAAATTGAGATGCTAGAAAATTTACTGTACAACTAATCCATTTTTGTTCAGGACAAATGATAAAATCAATGGACTACCTACACAACCCCCCGACACTGGTATCTGCCCAGGTGAATCAGGGGACTGTGTGGTCACCCCGCTTACAATCCAAACCTTCACACTGCAGAGAGCTTGTCTCTGGGATGGAAAATCCCTATATTGCACGGTTTGTCATTTTCTGCTAGTATCTAAAACGTGTGATCCAAATTGCAGGATGAATCAGGGTTCACACTATGCTTTCCAATTTCGCATTAAATAAATTACTTCATTGTTTAGCAGAGTGTATTTACCAGGAGGAGGTACCTTTTAGGATTGTCTCCTATGCATAACAAATAATGTAACCGGTAAAATTACAGAATAGTTTGTAAGTAGGTCATAATTTAATTTCTGTGGCTGGAGGGTGAGGGATGATGCAGTGGAGAACCATCAATAAGTATTCAGGATGGTTAGAGTATTTGGATGCTCATTCTGGTGCCATCACCAGCTGGCTGTGTGATCACAGGGAAATTACTAAACTCTGCTGTGTTGCAGCTCCATCCGCTGCAAAACGAGAAAAATGCCACCTGCCCTAAGTCCCTGAGAGACTGGTAATAAGATCAAATGAGATGTCAGTGTAAGTGCTTTGAAAAAGTATGACAAAAGAACACTTATTTTTAGTAAAGGATGGAGCCTCACTTCTTAAACAGAAAGCACCCATATCTCCTTTTAAGCCACCAGATAGAATTGAAAAAGGCAATGTATAATTATAATAAAGCTCAAAAGATCTGGTCTCATGGGCCTCATCTTCCTTGCCCTCCCATTGTTGTGGCAGACGATTAATCATCAGGTTCTTGACTTGCCTCTTTGCTGATTGGCCACCCTAGGGTTGTAGCCACTTTTCAAATCCATCTTTGGACTTCGCAGCTATGCAGGGCAAAAAGCCTTCCCTAGTGTTAGGGCATGCCAAAGCTGAACCCGGAACCCCCATTAGCCTAATTGACAGCATGACTTTCCCCTGGAGAGAAGAGTGATAATCTAGCTATTTATCTTGTCTGTAGGTTTATCACCACTGTGCTCAGGCAGAGATGTTTAAATATAAAAATGAGGTAAGGCACATTCTTGCCAGACTATGTGCCATAAAAGCCAGGTTGGGGGTCAGAAGCATGAAAGGGGAGCATCTGGGATTGTGGTCTTCTCTGTTGCTGCTTAATGTCTCAAGTGGCCTTGGAGTTAGGGGCTGCCCACGAGGGCACTAAAGGACATCTCTTTGTAATTGGGAGCAGGCTGGAGCTGTGTGGCCACTGCTACCCATGGAGCTGCTGCCTGCAAGCGGCTAGACTGCTGCTTTTCTGCAAGGCAGGAGAGGCCCATTAGAAACACGAAGGGGCGGTTTAATTCTGCAACAAGATGTGTACAAATGTATGCCTCCTATCGAAACCCATGCAACAGCTTCCAAAGTTAATTAAAAGCTAATTTTCTAATGAGGTGGCAACACTGGCAACAACATGATATCAGTATGAGAGCTGCAGCCAGCAGCCGGTGAGGGAACAGGCAACCTCCTTCTTACAGGATGGAACATCCTACCTGCATCCATTAATTAGCCTCCAGCTGTATTGCTTTAATACCAGGCACCAGTATAGACTGTCATAAAAATCATAAATTGTTTTGGCATTGCCAAGATATTGTCGATACTTATTTTACAGCAGCAGGACTCTTTCCAGCCATAACACCATAAGCAATGAGATCCATTCCTGGAAATATTAAAATCCAGGGGGCAGTGCCATGGACCTTCAGTTATGTCAAGTGACATGGCATTTTAATCCTTTGGGCTATTGTTAATTGTAAGCTAGACTTGCAATTAGCTTTAATAAATAGAGAGAAAGTGCCTTAAATTAACTGCACTTATGTTGGTTTTGCCTCGTTTTGATTTCAAACACATAGCCAAGCAGGATGACTCGTGGCCATTATCCTAATGATATGGGTCTCCTGGCCATAGTCAGAGTGTGCCAGACACCTGTGGCTGTTCCTTGGCATTCTTCATAGGGAGTGTATAATGAAGTCATGCAAATAGAGGCTAAGAATTGTGGAAAAATATAATAACATTTCTGAGAAACTCTAGGATTCTGGATATTTAGGATGTAACTTGTTAAATTCTATCCGTAAGTAACTAAAAGACATATGTAAGGTCTCCAACAGAATCTACGAAATACAATAAAAACTTATTACATAGTCATTCAATGGTAAACAGCAGGTAGAAATATCCAGTTTGAATTTTCAGCTTCTACAGGAAGGAAGCTTCTTGCTGCCAGGTCAACAGAAGAGTCATTTTTTATTTGCTCATCCTTTTAGAAAATAGTATAGAGTTAGGTCTTTTCACTTAACTGGTCTTTACGGACAGTCTTTCTCTCTTATTCTTGGACTCATTTTCTCTCCCTCAGGGCCTTGCTGGTAGCTTCTGTCTCTCGTTCTTGTATTCATTTTTTATGTTCTGTGATTTATTTTCTTAGTCACTTGGTTCTGTGGTTTGTGTCTATCACTCTTGCTTTCTTATACTCTTCCATTCTAGTGCTCTCTAGAGCTCTCCAAAACTTAGAGTATGGTGTTAATATCTACTTTCTTACCAGTTCAGGGAAATTTTAAGAAAAGCCCCTCACATCTCACTGGCCAGCACTGAATCACAAATCCACACTTAAGTCAATCGCCAGAAAAAGGAACAAGAACATATGATTGGATTAGATTAATAATCAGGGTCCATGCCCTCGGACTGGGGCTGGCCTGACCTCCCCCAGAACAATGGCTGTGTACAGAAGTGTGGATAACTGAACAGAACTTGGGTTCTGAAGGGAGGATAAAAGGGAAAAATGGCTGCTGGGTCAGCAAGCAATTGTGTCTGTGATGAGGATCACAAACGATATGGAAAGCACGGCAGACAGAGACAGGAGAACAAGATTTGGATAATAGCTCTCAGGATTGTTTCCAGAAGAGTACGATGACCAAAGCTGGGCCCTCTGGAGAGGAAGTAGAGTTCCATGTTCTGTGAGACTAGGACCTATACATACTAGCAGGTGTGAGGAAAACCTTAACTAGTCGTAGGACGAATAAGAGTTAAGTATCATTCCCCTGTTCTTTTAACAGATGTTTGTTAAGTGCTAACTATGTGTCCGGCACTTCGGATGACTTACGGTCATGACAAGTGAATGAGATTAAAAAGTCCTTACTCATAATACAGACTCTAACAGGAGAAAGAGATGATGAGCAAGTCAAATGCATAAAGTAATAGATTGTGAAGAATCTGAGACTGAAAAATAGTAGAGAATTCCTGGTTTAGGATAAGAGTAGGGAATCTTAAGCAGGCTTGCTGGGAAGGAATCTGTGAGGAAGCGACAACAAATGTAAAGTAGCAACAGGAACTTACAACAAGCTGAACCGGCTGCAAGTGGCATACAGTTAAAAGGCATGTTCCAAAGACGTCTTGTCTGTTGATTATTTCATTTCCGAAACATTATTGTAATCATTGTGGTTAAAAAGTCATTACTAAGGACATATGATCTGCTAGGAATTTTGTGTGCTTTATTGATGCAGTCAATAAATCTTCATGACGCACCTACTATGTGCCAGGCACTGTTCTGGACTAGAACTGAGGAACAGCAATTAACAAAACCAATGATATTTCTGGGGTTGGGGAGCTGACATTCCCACTTAATTCTCACCCATTAAAAAACAAACAAACAAGCAATGAAGTATATCCTAATCACACTCAGCAGATGGGAATACTATCGCTTAGAGATATTAAATACCTTGATTAACATTATTTTTCAAAGCCTTGACTTTTGCTATTACACACACTGCCTTAAATGAACCAGTAATACAAAACAGCTGTGTTAGAAAAGGCAGGTGGTAATCAAGTCTTATGAAGGTGGTCTTCAAAATATTCGGAGTAAAGACAGGTATAAACTTGTGACATGAGACTCTACAATAAATATGTTAGAATTAAATTATTTATATTACCAGTTTAATTGCCCTGATATAATTGTGATAATGAAAATGAAAATGAGAACGTCTTCAGTAATGGTGACTTTATTTCATTTATTTATTTATTTATTTATTTATTTATTTATTTATTTATTTTAGTAATGGTGATTTTAATCAGGATTTTCTCCACAAGGGTTCATAGATGAACCTCTTTGGTTTGTACATTTCCTGAAATTATATGAAACTTGAATGTCTAGGTGCACTATTTGAGGCAGGGGTATGCAGAGCTTTCATCGGATTCCTTAAAGTTGGTTCATTCAAAATGGTTTACAATCATCACTTCAGAAGTTACATATATCCCCCAAGACAGCTTTCTAATAGATATCACTGTACAAGGGTATATTAAAGAAGAGCACATAGTACCAGACACTATTAGGGAATACCCTTAGAAATCTTAGCCCCTAAATGAACTGAAATGAGTGAAAATTGCTAATATGATATATTGAAAGTCTCACTTACCTATATTCCAAATAAGAGCAGGGAAGGTCCAGCTTTGCCTGTGATTCAGGTCCGATTGTACAATGCTGACGGATGACAAGTAGAGAACAGATCTGATAAGGTCTGATGATTTTTCTGCCTTGGTTGTCAAGGATTGTGATCTTCAGATAGGGAAAGTAGGGTAAATGCTGGTAAGAGGAAATCGAAGTCTGAAATCCATATGAAGGCTTTAAGAAATTCTGTCTCAGTTGCACTGCTCTGATAGCCTTCAAATATTCCTGATTTAGAACTTCAAGGAACCTTCCTGTGAGTTCATCCATCTAACTTAGATATCCTTATGGAACCACTAAAATTAAAAAATTTCAAATACTGGAGGTGGGCAAACTTCACTCTGATGTTCCAAAACGGGTCAGACAACTTGATGCAGTCAAGGGTAGAGAATAGATTGTTTAAAATGTATTTTTTGAGCACTTAAAATTAAGCTAGGCTCATTTTCTTTTAAGCTAGTGCTTCTCAAATCAAAGATTATGGAGATGCAAATGCAGTAAACATACTCCATTCCACAGCGTTTAAGATTTTATTTATTCATGAGAGACACACAGAGAGAGGCAGAGACATAGGCAGAAGGAAGAGAAGCAGGCTCCCTGCAGGAAGCCCAATGTGGGACCCGATACCAGGACTCCAGAATCACGTCCTAAACCAAAGGCAGACGCTCAACCACTGAACCACCCAGACGTCCCATTCCATAGTATTTTTAATAAATTCCCTATTTGGGAACATTTTTTTCATAGAGACAAGTACAACAGGACCTTACCAATGTCAAATATGGAAACCAGCAAACCAGATGGAAGTGGTAACACCTACTCAAGTCTCTGTCTTACTGAAAGCAAAGATATCTGGAAGCCGAATAAGCATGGTTAAAAGACTGGCCCTGGAATCAGGAAACCTAGAAATGTTCTAGAATTTTTTTTTTTGAAACCTAGAACTGCTATTTCTAGACTGTGACCTTAAAAAATTTACTTCACTTTTCAAAGCTTCAGTTGCATTGTAAAATGGGGATAACAGTGTTATTGAGCTCCTTGGATAACAAGTGTTATCTTGTGAGGATCAAAGGAAATGACACATGAGAAGTGTTTATCAGTGGCCCTCGGCTGGCATAATGCTCAATAAATGATAACTTCTGTTGCTATTTTTATTCCTAGCTAATTAAACATAGTAGTTTTGGTAGTTGTAAGCCCAAGCAATGCTCAAGGAAAAGGGGCCAAAATAATGGCACAATACATTTTAGAACTCTTAAAGAAATTATTATATGAGGGGTATTAGTAATAAGTGTAATAAGCCCTAATCGCCTCACATGTTAATATAATGCTCCATTAAAGTTATTAATAATCATTAATGTTAATTGTATTTCAGAGTGAACTCTGCCAAGGTACTCAGAACTGTGAAGTCACACATAATAAATATCTAAAACATTATAAAAACTTGTGAAATAACAGTATTGATGTACATATAAATGGTTCCTTGAAAGTAACTGAAGATAATCACTATAATTTGCATATTTGTAAATGCATTTCTATATTTTAGTGTCCAGTTATTCAGAACTGTAAAAAGATACCTACTTCTCAATAAATTGTTACCATAACCATCCCTCACTGAGATGCTTTGCAACCACGGTATTTTCAACAGGACAGGAATCCAATAATTTGGGAGTGTGGTAGGCAATTCTGGAAATGGCTAACCAAATGAACTTTTGCTATGACTCTAATATTAGATATTCCCATTTATCTATTCTGTTTTCAGTCTATTTACTGAGTTTCAGCCATCCAAGGCCAAGGTAGGAAAGGAGGCATTCGACGCAGGGCCAGACTTTAGGGGAATAACGGGCTACATAAATAATTCTAATGCTTGATGAGCTGTGGTAAGTGCCTTATGAAAGGGACAGCTGAAGTGCTCTAGGGAGGAAGAGAAAATGCCATTTCAGTTGAATCCTGAAGCACCAGTACTATAAAGACCTGTGAGTGAGCAGGTGGTGACAGCAGGGAAAGAATCTGGAAAGTAGATAGAGCACCAGCAAAAAGCAGAGAAGGAAAACACAGGTGACCATTGGGGGAATAAATAAGTTCATTTCAATTTAATTAGACTGGAACAAGGGGTTCATGTGGATTAAAGCCTAAGGAATGCTAAGGACCATGCATCGTACCCCACAGGATACTCAAAGTTAAGGCCAGGGAGAGGACAGGGAAGCCACAGAGGGGACTACAAAGAATCAGGAGGAAAAGTGGGAAAGAAGGATAATGTGGTGTGACAGCCAGAAGAAGAAAAAGTGGCAAGCTGAAGATAGCTTCCAACAATGCCAAATCCCCAGACAGGCAAAGCAAGAACCGAAGAGCATCCACTGAACTGGAGAGGTAGGCCATTGTCGGTAATCTCAGCTAGAACAGATGTGGAGATATGAGGACCTACGTATGTCAAAGTGCAGCAGGTGGGGAATGAAAGGGAGAGTTAGTGAATGCAAGTGAGCCTAGAAGAGATTGCTTTTAGGACACCTGGTTACGAAGAGAAAACTGAAAGCACAGTGTAAAGGGCCTGGAAGAAGATGCCCACTGTAGGGAAAGAGAGGACAGGAGATGGGAATGAGCATGGGGTGAAGCTGACAGGACGAGAAGCCAGCAGAGCTAGTCCCTTGGCTGGAAAAGGGAAGAAGAATCAGGTAGGGCAGGTAGGTCTACGGAAAAAAAAAAAAAATGTGCCATGTGGAAAACAGAGGAGCAAGAGAACTGAGGAAGCAGGAGATGAATTCTTGTTGGGATGATCTCAATCTGAGGTCCCTTCAAGCCTTATTCTGTAGGTCCACAATCTCTAAAGTAGAATCAGGGCATCTTGAGACATTACAGATATTTGCTATTCATTTTCAAGGCCATGCTGCAGTTTACGCATGCATTACATGTGCTTAAACTTTATAAAAATTAGCATCTTTGTAACACTCTGAGATTTGGAGTGACAATAACAATTATTTTTATTACTTAGAAATACAGAGCTTCTCTTGTAGTATAGTACTTATAAGGCAATGAAACTTGAGACGTTGCATATTTATCTTTTGCAAAAAGATAGATACCCAAAACTTGCTGGGCTTTTCTTTATTGAAACATGTTCTTTGCTCAGATCACAGGAGGCCATGCTCAATTGGTGTTCCTACTTTAGTCTCCACTTTTCTCAGCCTTTCTCCCTGAAGCTTCCTCATCTTGCCGATTTCTTAATATTGACATTGCTAATGAATTTCCAATAACCTCTCTTCTTGTCCATTTTAACTCATTCCGAAGGAGATCTCTTCCAATTTAATTTTTTAAAAAGATTTTATTTATTTATTCATGAGTCATTATTCTGAGACAGAGGCAGAAACACAGGCAAAGGGAGAAGCAGGCTCCTTGCAGGGAGCCTGATGTGGGATTCGATCCTGGGACCGGGGATCATGCCCTGAGCCAAAGGCAGATGCTCAGCCACTGAGCCCCCTGGCATCCCATCTTCCAATTTTATGACTTAAAATGTCAGTCTACATGACTTCCGTGTTTGTATTTCCACCCTGGGCTTCTTCAAAACTTGAGTTTTGGATATTCAACCACTTATTCAACATCTCCTCTTTAACCATCTCACATATATTTCTGAACACGTACTGTGTGCCAGGCACTAGTTTCAGCACTTGGAATACACAATTGACCAGACAAAAAAGTCTCTGCCATTATAGACCTTACATTCCAGTGGAAGGAAGCTGAGAAATAGATAATATGCAGAATAACCAAGTAAAATACGCAGAATGTTAAAAAACGTTAAGTGTTCTGAAGAAAAAGGATTGTGCTAAGTGGGTGGAGGATGCTGGGGGCAGGAGAGGTGGCATCAGGTTTCAATTTAATTTAATTTATTTATTTGAGAGAGAAAAACATAGATAGTAAGAGAGCATAGGCAGGGAGGATAGGGAGAAGCAGGCTGGGAGCTGGGTAGAAAGCCCAATTCAGGGCTCCATCCTAGGACACTGAGATCATGACCTGAGCCTAAAGCAGACAATTAACTGAATGAGCCACCCAGGCGCCCCCAGGTTGCCACTTTAAGTAGGGTAGTTAGGGTAGGCCTCAATGAGAAGGTGACATTTGAATGAAGATGAGAGAGAGGAGGAAGAATGAGTCACAAAGAAAGAACAGTGAGTGCAAAGGCCCTTAGGTCGAAGCATGTCTGGTGAAATCAAGACCAGTGTGAGCTGTGGCTGTGCCAGAGCAAGTGGGAGGATGGAAATACTCATTCTCCATCCCTCTACCTTCTGTTTCTCCAAAACACTGTTCATCTCCTGGCCTACTGTGTTTATGTATTTTTTCATTTATCTATTTTATATTTCTGCTTACCTACTCTTCCGGAATGTGAGCTCTGCATGGACAGGGATGTTACACATTTTAGTTCACTACTATATTCCCAGTTGCTAAAAGTACTTGCATATAGTAGAAATGCAGTTAAGTATTTGTTGAGCGAATGAATAAATCAGAAAGAAAACGACAATATGGTAGAGTTGTCTCTGCTTCCAAACTGAAAAATTGGGGTATTGCTGTAGTCACAGGCTATTGAGGGCTAGAAACTAATAAAATTACATATTTTTATTAGAATATGAATGTACCATAAACCCTAGAAGGCTAAAAGGAAAAGTACAAATATATAAATATTATAAGGGAATATTTCTAGATAATAAGAATTGGATTGAGTTTTTTATTGGTTTTTGTATTTTTTATTTAATAAACATATAGATTAAAGAATGATAAAAAATAAATATATATACCCTAAACCTGTGATATTTGCTGTATTGATTTGAACTTTTGAAATAGAGGCGGTTAGTGTATATTAAAGCTTTGCTTTGGGATTTTATTATAATTTTTGGTTCAGTAGACTGTAATTGTGGTATCCCTCCACAAGCCACAATTTAATGAACCTGAAGCCTCATTTTTAGGACCAAAGAGGATTGGGAAACCTGGAGCTCGATAATGCTGTTTTGTTTCATTAAATGTCCTCACTGTCTGTGTGGAAATAAATGTGACTTGTCCCTGACAGATGATAAAAGGCAGCAGACATCATTAGTGTCCATCACATGACTCCTGACACCTACTGGAGAGAGGGCCTCTGTTTGCTCATGATCAGAGGTAAAATCTTTCTACAGATTGATCTGAAATTGCTTCTTAACTTCAATGTTCAGATCTAGCCATGAAGCCAAGAGTGGCTTCCTATTCCAACCTTAAAAACCTTCTTCTGAGGTTTCAAATCATTTCAGCTCTGTATTTCAGGATGTTTCAAGGGGCAGCAATGTTCACAAAGGAAGAAGGCTCCGTGGAATGCTTTATTAGAATTTCAAAAAAGTGCCATCTCTCGAACTGCTCATTACTAGGAACAACCTGATGCCAAGTAATTTATGATTATTAAAACATATAATTTGCATATAAATTAAAAGAATTAATAAATAGAGATTACAATAATGTGTTATATTTCCTTATTGTTTGCTGCTTTAATTTTTACATGTACTAAAATAAAGAACAAAATGTGTAAGTTTTCTTTTGTGTTTTTACAGAGAAGGTACTGAGAAAAATATGAATTGGAGAAATTACTCAGTTTCTATTATTTCATAAGAATGTGTTCTCAGAGAGGTATTTCCCTTAAAACATGGCTTCTTTTAAGAAATTGAACTATATTTTAATTGTTTCAGAAGATATTTCTGAACATTTATTCCAATGTAAAGATATTTTTTAAAAAAGATCTATAAATAACCCAAATGTTTTGCTTTAAGTATATACAACATCTTCTTCCATCAATAAATGATAGTCATAACTAAATAATTAATATTTATTAAGAAACTATTATGTGTACATTAATATGCTAGGTACTGTGGTAAAATCGAAACTACAAGACCACTCCCCTCGAATTATGGAGTCTAGTTAGGGATATGCAACTTACACACAAAAAATTTAAATTCAAAATATAATAAAACCTGTTGAAAACAAATCCAAAGTGACCTTATACTTTTAGCCTAGAAAATAGCCAATTTCAAACTATTTCCAAGGAAATTCTGGGACTGGAAATAATGGTGTCCTCCTGAAACCAAATCTCTCCTCAAGTCTTCCCCCAAAATGATAATATCAAAATACAGTACAAATAAAACCCCAAATGACTGATGTCTTTAGCTTTACTAGGAAGTAGAAAATATCATGATCAAGTTACCATAGAGATATAAACACCACATTCCAATGATCGCCTGGGCCTGTAGATGCCAAACATAGGGAAAAGGAAGCTTAAGAGATACCATTAAAAAGGAAAGGAAAGGAAGACATAGACAAACCAAAGACCTCAGAAAAAGAAAGTACAATGCTAAGTGGCAAAATCTGGCATCTAATATTTGGAAGTTCACAATATCAGCTATAGGAAAGAGGCTGGAAAATGAGTTGTATTGAAGAAGTCAGCAGCTTCAAAAAGCATTGCTTCCTGGAGACAGTCCTAAAAGTAGAGAAAATATTATGCCCTTGAGGATGTAGTGTAAGTGAGAAAGAAGAAACTAAGAGGGGACTATTGAAGATCTTTCAGGAATAAAAGAGACCAAGACATGTCAATTCTCTGTCTCCCCTACCGCTAGGGCATTCATATAAGAAATAGGCGTTACTATACTGACTGAAGGGGCACTCCTGAGCTACTGACTCTACCCTCAAAGTACCGATGGATAGGGAAAAAAAAAAAACTTCAAGCTAACTACATACAAAGCTAATGGAAGATGGAGACAGAAAATTCAAATAAAAATACTTCAGCCGATGAAATGCTCCCTACCAAAGAAGAACAGAAAAGCAAGAAAATAAAAGAAAAATCCACAAAACAGTAGACAATTTTTCACTGAATTGAAAAACCTCAAATAAGAAGTTGGAGATTAGATATTGATATACAGATATATGCATAGATGTAGGTATCAAAATAAATAAGAATCAGAAATTTTAAAACTAAGCCCATAAGTGAGAAAAAAGAAAGTAAATCATTAAGAGTTAACTGCTCTCAGTAAACAAATTAAAGAAAAAAAAAAACAATATCCATCTCAGAAATAAAGAATAAATTAAAAGGTATCCAAGGTATAATAGATTCGAGTGAAACTGAATAACAGACTTAGAAGAAAAGAAAAGAAAAAAAAACCAAAAGGATAAACATGAGATAAGGTAACAAGTAAAATAGTCAAAGAGAAAACGGTTGAAATAGAAGATACGCAAAGAGAGTTCAACATACATATAATTGAAGTCTTTGAAGAAGGAAAACAAAATGTGCTATAACTGATATATAAAACTATAATCAAAGACAATTTTTCAGAACTAAGAAAAGTAACCATTTTACATATTCAAAGGGCCCACTGTGAGTCTTTGAAAACTCAGAAACAAACTTCGAGCACATATCCTGGAGAAACAGTATGAATTTAAAGACAGAAAAACATTCAGGGTATACAGACAATAAAATTGAATTACTTACAATCACTATTTAAAAAAATAGGCTGGCAACAAACTTCTCAAGGGCAACATACAAAACAAAGCAACAGTGGAAAAGAGTCTTCCTTGAAGATATTCAAGGAAAGAACTCGCAAGCCAAGTATTTTAGAAACAACCAATTTCCCCTCAAGTGGCAAGGCAATAGAAAAACATTTTTAAAGGTTTATGAATCCACAGAATACACACGAGCCTTTCCTTGTTTGGATGAGCTTCACTTAACTAGGACATAACTTGAAGAGCTCTGGCAAAAGAAATGATGATAAGCATTTCATATATTTAATTTTAGAATTAAATGTAATAATTAAATACCTAAAAGGAGGGTAGTAGCATGGGTGGAAGAAATATTGTGAACATAATATGGTTACATATGATATACTCTGCCAAATTAGAAAGAAAACACCTTGAAATAGAAAGAAAAGACAAAGAAGAAAATAAGATTACTGACTATTTTATAGGCAATGGATAAGAATCAAGGATATCATCTAAAACTGACAGTCTACAGAGTAAAACATTTTTTTGTAAAAATGTTTTCATATGCAAAAAAGTATAAATATCAGAGAGACCTCTCAATAAAAATGGCAATGTTTAAAAGTACCAAAATAATCTTTTTTTAAAAAAGTAGAGATATGTCAGAGAAACACAACACATATAACAAAATCAATATGGTAATTAGTACATAAAATTATACACAGAATTGATACCAATATATTAACCACATCAAAAAATGTGAATGGGCTTGACTCATCCATTACAAGAAAAAAATTCCTAGTTGGCTCATAGAGTAAATATCAACTCTATAGTTCCACGCAAGAGGCTCACCTTGCATACAGTGTGTCAAAGGTTGAAATTAAAGGTGTGGGAAAAAATTTATCAGGAAAACAAAACTATGAGAAAGCAGAAATTGTGATATTGACATTTTAAAAAAGTAGAATTCAAGCCAAAAAGTACAAAAAATTCTCTAGAATGTTAGAAGCCAAAACTCACAATAAAGATATAATAGCTATGAATATCAATATATCAAATAACAGAGCAACTACGTTCAAAAAGCAAATACTATAGAGGATGCATGAACAAATAAATACCTAATAATAAAAAACCTTAATGTACTAATCTCAATATAAGGTAAATCAAATGGATGAAAAATAAGTAAAAATGTTGAAGATCTGTACAGCATAAGGTAGATTTTGTGTACTTATATATTGAACATAATACTATAATAAAATACACCACTTTTTAAAGTGCACATGAATCTTTCCAAAAAGGAATTATATATTAGGTCAAATAGAAAACATCAGCAAGTTCCACAAAATAGAAATAATGCAAACAACTATTACCGTGCAGTAAAACTTGAACTCAAAAACTAAAACTTAAATACCAGGCTGTTCTACCTGTAGAACAGAAATATAATATATATATATATTATAATATATATAATATATTTATATATATATTAATTATATATATTTATATATATATTAATTAATATAATATAATATATATATATATTTTATTACATATATATGTTAATTAGTATATTATATATATATTACATATATATGTTAAATTTCTACTAAATAATTCTTGGATTAGAGGGAAAATGCAAACAATAAGGATGGGATAAGAACAACATCAAGTATTTATTTACAGATGACAGCAGAGTTTCCTTGGAAATTTTTAGAGAATTAATGGTACAACTAATGCGAAACAATCAAGATGATCAGGAAACTGAAAATTTTAAAGTGAAACATCTTTATATATCCTTTTAAAAAGGCAAAAAGGTAAAACAGACAGACAATAGTAAATGTCAGTAAGCTGGGCACTAGCTGCATGAGTATTTCTTTTATTTATATCTCTCAACAATACACATGTACACACACAGGCTTTTAAAAAATGTTGTTTTACATTCTAAAATGAGAAAATGGGGGCTCAGACACTGCTTCCATGAAAAATAATTTATACATTTAAGTTTCTAATAACTCTAAGAATTATGTATCTGTTTCTCAGGCTCGTTATTTAGCTACCTACATAAGAAATTTCTCTGGCTGCACTGAAAGGGTTTTGTTGAATGAAGAATGGGTTTTGTTGAATGAAGAAGAGGAGAGAGAGGAGAAGAGAGGAGAGGAGAGGAGAGGAGAGAAGAGGGAAAGGAAAGGAAAGGAAAGGAAAGGAAAGGAAAGGAAAGGAAAGGAAAGGAAAGGAAAGGAAAGGAAAGGAAAGGAGGAAGGAAGGAAAGAAAGAAGAGAAAAGAGAAAGAAGAAAAGAAAGGAAAAGAAAAAAGAAAAGGAAAGAAGGTGGAAGGGCCATCCTTTCCTGCTTTAGGAGTTTAGTCTCACAGTGTGTTGAAAAAAATTCTAGATTGTTTGATAACATCAACATGTTCTTCTCCCTTTCCTTTGAAAAAAGAAACCCAGCAAGTTTGCAGTAACACTAGGGATTTGAGCAGCAGGTGGGTCCAGCTCAGGCATGTCTGTGTTTTCCTGTGACCTCCCCCAGCACCACCACCACCACCACCACCACCACCACCACCAAGCTCCAGGCGGAGTACTGGATTTGAGTCACAATGAGTATAGACTAGGAGTGCTGGGAGTTAACAAAAACTAAATACCTCTGAGAAAGGACTTGAAGTACCTGCCAAGAAAGTCCTGTCCACACCTCGCCACGTCTACCTTGTTCTCGATGCCATGGTGGTGGTCACAGCTCTAGGACAGTGGTGGTGCTCAGTGCTGCAGTTGGGGACATTCTGACGCCAGGGGACATTTGGCTATGGCTGGAGACATTGTTGGTTGTAACACCCATTGGTTTGAATCCTTGGGAGCTTCCCGGGTGAAATCTGAGCCAGGCCCCAGACCCAGCTGGCAAGGCGACACTGAAGGAACCAGAGCCCCACAACATGTAGGTGGCAGTTTCATAAACGAGGAAACAAGCACAGGTTGTGTCTGGGTGGCGGGGCTTATGAAATCTTAAGTTTATAGAGAGGCCTTACCTGGGTTCCGTCAGTGTGCGGTCCACACCGCTCTGTCAAGTTGCAGCCTTGAAAAGTGACCCTTAGGGCTGTGCAAACCTGCAGCGGGTGGAACCACGTTCCAAAGGCTGGGGTGGGCCTGAGGGGCCTCTGCTTGCCCACTGCTCCCCGGGCTGCGGGCTGCAGGCTGCTCAGGGGTCCACCAGTGGTCATATCCCCTTGATGACATCCCCCAACTATAAGGAGGGCAGAAGCAGGTGCTGCTGGCATGAAGTTGCATGCTAGCACCTAGGTAGGCTGCAAAACCTCCTACAGTTCACAGGAGGGATCACCACAGCAAGGAATTACCTGGCCCAAAATGCAATCAGTAATGCCCAGGGTGAGAAATCCTGTTCTACGGAATGAGGTGTAGCACCTAATCCAACATATGGACTGAGGAATAAGCCATGGGTCTAGTGCAGTGCTTGGCATTCGAAATAAAGCAATAAAACCCAGAGTTCCTTCCTTAAAGATCGCAGGGCCTGGTTAGGAGGTGCATAAATGGATAATCATGGAAGAAATTCTATAGAAGAGGACAATCATCTAACAGCCTTGGGTGGGCAGGGCTGGGGGCTTCTAGGGGGAAAGTCCAGCGATTTATCTGGGAACACATAAATCTTGGGAGGATAGATATGCAGGCATTTTTCCAGATTAATAAGAGAAAATGAAAAAAAAATGGCTTTAGGCCGAGGAAGGGAAGAAGGTTAACAATGAGATCATCACTATGTCTGCAGGTCACATGTCATGAGAGCAAGAGTATCAAGTTTGCTTTCTCGTTCTTAATGTTCGTGGATTTGTTGCAAGCACAAAGTACAGTTCTGCCCTATGGTGAATGCTCAATCAATACTTTTTTGGATGAAAATGAATAAACTTAAGTATCAGTTCCTTTCTGAAACATTCTAAATTTCTCCCTATGAAAAAAGCAGAGCTGCCTTTTTCCAGGCTACTTACACTGGGTAGAGATGGGGAATTTGAAAGATTACTTATTAGTACTTGATAGGTGCTTAATGGTTATTAAATGAATGAAAAATAGAAGAACGTAGTGGAAAAAAAATGGACAGACTTATCAGGTGTCTGCACTCACGATATAGCTCAGTAAAAATCTTTCTAGTCCTCTCTGCAGAATGGAGATGGAGTCACTCAATATAAAGAGGTAAAAATCACTTATAATCTAATATCCAGAAATGCTTACTTCTTTTAAATATTCTTCAAATGCACTCATATAGGTACACATGTATGTACATACACATTCAAGCAAAATAGAATCCTATCACACGTATCCTACTTTTAAGTGCTTCTTTACCTCTCTCCATATCAATAGATATTAAAATATACTATTTTAATGAATTCATCACATTTTATTTAATAGATGTAACACAGTTTGTTTAAAAAGACTTGTGTTGGACTTTTACATTGCTTTCAGGTTTTTTGAAGTTATGAACAAAGCTGTGGTTAATGTACTTGGGTGCATTTTTGCATACTACAGGCGTTATTATCTTGAAAGAATTTCTAAAGATATATGGAAGCAACTAAAGTAAATATGAAATTTTAGACTTTTAAAGTACACTGCAAAAGTGCCTTCCAGAAAGTGTGTGAGATTACCATTCCCCCAAGCAGTATATGAAAGAGACTGTTTCCTCACATCTTTAATTAACACTGAGTGCTGGGCTGTGTGTTAGATTTTAATTTAATGTGTTATAATCCAACAGTATTTCCTTTATGATTTCTGACTCATGAATCAATGCCTAGAAATAATTTCTGTACTGGAAGATTCTAAAAACACTGTAGTTTCTTCTAATATTTTATGATTTTTTTTTCCATTTAGAAATAATAAATTCCATTAGAAACTAATCTTGTTTTAAGCCATGTTATAGGCATCTTTTAATTTCCAGATGGATACTCAATTTTTTAATATATTTAATATATAATCTATCTTTCCATCTTCATGACTTACAGGATACATTAAGTGAATCTTTATATTTGGATCCATTTCCAGACCTTACATTTTATTGTTTTGTCTACTTTCCTTGACTATGAGATTATTTTAATTATTATAACTTTATAATACACTTTAATATCTGGTGGATTAAGGTTCTCTTTCTGTTTCCAATTTAGAAGAAAGTTTAAATTTGTACAATATTGAATCATCTCATCCAGGGACACAGTTGGTCTCTTTTTTATTTAAGTTTGATTATCTTACCCTGTAAAGTCTTTTTTCCAATGAAGACTCTTCATATTTCTTGCTGATTGTTTTTCTAGACAATTCATAATTTTGTGACTGTAAGATATATTTTTTATATTATGATATTTAGCTATTATAATTATTAGGTAGATAGAGCTACTAATTCTTATATATTTTCCATTGGATGTTATATAAATTTAACTCAATATCTTATTAGTTTTCCAGCTAATCATATAATCTGTAAATATTAGTCTTTTCCCACATTTACCACTTATTCTTGTTTTAAAAATCTGACTACATTGGCTGTCACTTTTGTAAAAATGTAAAATCATATAAAAGCATAAGACTTTCATGATTTTAATAATAATATCTCTAATATAAAGCATGATAATGGAATTTGTGTTTCAGTACTGAAAAGAATGATGTTTGCAACGGGTTGAAACACATCACAGGTGTAAAATCTATGGCTTTACAATGATAATAAAAGCAACAACAGGAACAACAATGGGAAATCTCCATTGATCACTATTAGAGAGTACTAATCTATTGCTCTGAAATTTGATAAAGGGAAAGATTCAAGTATTTATCTTTCCTTCACTGTTAGGAGCCATGTTTTAAGGTAACCAAAAAGTTGATTAAGTTTTTTTTTTTTAATTATTTCACTTAAATGCTGAAGAAATGATAGAAAATTATCATTCTGGGGTGCCTGGGTGGCTCAGTCATTTAAGCGTCTGATTCTTGATCTCTACTCAGGTCAGGATCTCAGCGTCCTGAGACCAAGCCTTAGGGCAAGCTCTGTGCTGGGCATGGAATCTGCTTAGGATTCTTTCTTTTCCTCTCCTCCTGACCCTCCCCCCAAGTGAAGTTCTCAGTTGTGCACTTGCTCTCTCACCCTCCCAATTAAAATTAAAAAAAAAATAAGTAAAATCTTAAAAAAATTATCATTTTGTAATGCCTCATGATATACTAGACCTAGGGAATAATCATAAACAGATGCTAAAAGCTTCAGGCAAAATGTTTGATATAAACCGTATTTTGGAGGGAATTGGGTTACTAGCACATGAACCCGCTGGTAAATTTCAGCATCGCTACAAATGAGACTAGAGATTATGTGTCTCATTAAGTACTATGACTTTCTATTGCCTTAAAAACAAACAAATAACAATAACAAAACTATCTGGATCTAATCTAGCCTAAGATCTAACTACTAGTTTACAGAAAATATGAAAAAAAATGAGGTATAGGGGAGCCTGGGTGGCTCAACAGTTTAGTGCCTGCCTCCCTCCCAGGGTGTGATCCTGGAGACCAGGGATCGAGTCCCACATCAGGCTCCCTGCATGGAGCCTGCTTCTCCCTCTGCCTGTGTCTCTGCCTCTCTCTGTCTCTCATGAATAAATAAATAAAACCTTTTAAAAATAAAAGAAAAAAGGAGGTATAAAATAAATAACAAAATGAAAATAGCCAAATCTAGAATATTGGACATTTAGGAAGACAAATAATGTGGTTTCTTCAACAAATCAATAGCGTTAAAGACAAAGAGATTTGCTACAGAATAAAAGAAATTTAAGAGGTTTACCATCAAATGCAGTACAGATCTTGACTCAAAAATCTATTATCTATCCATATAAATAGATACCTTGAAAACAATTAGGGATGTTCTAAGATGGACTTAGTAGTAAATGATATGAAGAAATAACTAATCCTATTAGCTGTAATAATAGTTTCCTGAGAATTTATGATGAGAAAAAAGACAATAAATAAACAAAAAGTAAAGGTTCTTCTCAGAGATGTATACTGAGATATTTATAGGTAAAACGTCACCTTCTTTGAGGTTCACTTTAAAATACCTTAGATTACAAAAAAGAGAAATAGGGGAAATGAGTGGCAAAATATTGGTAATTGTTGACTCCAGGTGATGGGTACACTGAGGTTCATTATACTCTTCTCTCTCTAGTTTGTGTAATGCAGGTGGTTGGTAATAAAAAGGAAAGGGCTAAGGAGTGAGAGGTGGTGGGAAAAATAGATGAGGATCGATCTTGATTCTAAGCAGCAGAGGTAGTTAATACGGTGAGTACCTCTAAGAGCAGAGGTAGTTAATACGGTGAGTACATAGTTAAGAATGACTTGAGGTACAGTGAGGTTCACACAAACTGAGAGAGGAAATGTTAAAGATTGCCTAGAGTGTGGAGCTGGGGTCGGGAGAGGAGAAGTTGAAAGGTAGAAAAGGGAGCAAGTGTCCTCAAATAAGATGCCTACAAGGGCGCTGGCTATCTGGATCACCAATGTTTGCGAACTCGTGTAATAAATGATTGTTTATGCCTGGATTATTTCTCTGTGATCTACCAACTTCTCACATGCCAGTGTTTCGTGCAAAGCATCCTATTGCTACTAAGACTGTGACCTCCTTCTCATGGACATTACAGCCAGAGTTCTATCTCAGCATGGTTTATTTATAAAACCTTCTCTTAAAAAAACTAATAGCT
This sequence comes from Nyctereutes procyonoides, assembly GCF_905146905.1. NCBI lineage: Eukaryota > Metazoa > Chordata > Mammalia > Carnivora > Canidae > Nyctereutes > Nyctereutes procyonoides. The sequence continues at coordinate 8,984,360 of NW_026575137.1, forward strand.
GCTGCAATGTAAGAGATGTACCGTGTCTTTAACCTCGCTTTACAAATATGAAAACAGAAGAAAAACCCTCTAATTTTCTTTTTGTGTGTGTTACCCTAGGATGTACAGAGAAGGCAATCCAATGAAAGACCTGCCTTGTCACATTCAGTAGAGCAACTGCAGTAGCAATTTGTTACAAGCAGATGGATAGCTGAACGCTAAAAAGGATAATAAACTAGAACGAAATTAGATATTGAAATCAATTTCTTTTAGGCTTACCATGAAACTTCAGATTTACACAATTGTATTTGAAGAAGTCAGAAAAAAAAAAAGGCATACTAAGATGGGTGCCCATGAAAACAGAACTTTACACATGCTATAGCCTTTATAGTCACCATTTACTTGGTTGGTTCAAATATTTATAGTTCATTGTTATGACTGCCAAAACTGGCAACCACAAGGATTGTTGTCTCAATTAGGACAGTAAACAGATTGTCTCTTTTTTTAATGAAAAAATCTAAAATGTAATACTTCACAGTTTAACATGTTTATTCATCTAAACGAGCTAAAAAATAATGGTGCGACATCTGTTCGAGAGGCATTGGTACCTCAAATTTTGGCTGCCTCCCCACCAATTTGGTTGTTGTTTTAAAAAATGAAGAATAGGAGGGGGTACTGTCATCAAAAAATCTTCTGGCATGTAAAGTATCTTATTTTTCTTGAAATAAGGATCTCATGTCTGCTGCTAAGGATAAAAAAAAATTATTTAAGAATGAGGCACTATGTTGAATAGGGCAGCAGTTCAATTGTTTTAAATGAATTTACTGGCCCATTGTGGATATTTCCACACTGGTATAATTCTTTGAGTGACTCTCCCAGTTTCCTTCATACTTACCTGCATCACTAACATACAAAATAAAATCGTAAGGATGTTTCTGTTGGCACTGAATTCATCTGCTAGTTTTTTTTTCCTTCTTACTGTGGGTTGCACTGATTCTAGATATGATGTCAGTGAAACAAAATCTAGCAAACATCATTCTATCCAGGCTGCATTGGAGCAATTCTAATAAAAGAAGGCAGTGCTGCTAAGGGAGAAATGGTAGGAATCTCCCTAGAGAAGCCCAAGGTAAGTGCACTTATCTTAGATAGTCTCTGGCTCAACAACCTTACATTATGGATGAAATACATGAAAATTCTCTAAGTTTAATTTCTACAAGTTTTATTTCTGAAGCCCATCTAAATAAAGCATAGTTTACTGGATTATCATTGACTATATTGTTTTAGAATCTGGAAAATATACTGCTTGAGCATTCATGTAAATATAAGCATAATGACAATTTAGTTTTATTTTCATTGGGTATGAGGATGTATATACTAGGTCAAATTAAAAACAGTGTGGTTTTTAACAATACTAAGATAAAAATAACATGTTTGATTTCCTAGAAAAGAGCAACGTCTCTGTTCTGCAGTAAACTTAACACTAGGTGTCTTGATCTTAAAAAGGAACAGGATGAAACGTATATTTGTCCCAGAACATTCGATGATCATAAATGCTAAATGCTGAGTTGATTAATATAGTGATTTCTAAGTTTTATTTATTAAATGCAAATAAATTTTGATCATCTGTTACATGCAGCAACTGTACCAGATTCTGAGAGGACTAAAAGAAATTAACTTAAATTTTGACATGCATTTATTCAATATGTGCAGATCACTATGCTACTGGAATTACAGAAATGAATAAGAACATATTTTCAGGATCTTGCAATCATTGGTTGGGGTAGAATATTTCAAAAAAATTGAAAAGATGGAAAATCTTCAAGTATGTGCCACCTGAAAACAAACTCTCCATGGGTACAATGATAGGCTTTTTGTTCATTTGCTTTAAAATAAATCCTGGATGAGGTTATATTTTTTACAGTATCTCCTCTCAGGTCAATCTATAGATGTTTATTTTGCACGGAGAGTAAGAACCAGTAACTCTTCTAGCTCCATTCACAGTACCCCACAGGCTGTATGTAAACTCTGCTGCATTAGCTGAAATTGATCCTGCAGAGCATGTTAACAAATAGATTATAACATTCTGAAAAGTCCTTATAATTTTTCTGTTTTTTGTCTTCTGAATCACTCTGAGCAGTGAATTACCGGAGGAGAAAAACCCACACCTAAAATGTGTGTCTGATACCAGTCTTAGATTTTTGTCAGACACCAGTCACTATTCAGAAGTGTGGTCCCCTGAAAATGCAGGCCGGACATCACCTCTCCATCTTCAAAGATTCAAACCAGATTTCAAGCTGGGATTTCTCTACAGGTTGCTTCCCAGTTAATGTGAGTCTGAAAAATTTGCATTTCATGAAAACAGTGTTGTATAAACATATATTGTCTCAGTTTACCTGCTATTTGTTAAAATCAGAGTGGAGTCTTCAGGACTTAATGGTTCTCTGGAGCCATCATAAGTCAACTGCACAAATGAACTAGCCGGAGACTCAGGGTGTCGGTAAAATGAGGTAATCAAACTAGCCTATAATTATACTATGTATAGATTAATATTTATTACTATCAGAAACAACCTTTTTCCCTCAAAAGAATACCTCAAGAACAGAAGGGAACAGTAACTTTTTTTTTCAGGGTAATGAATTTTCAGATATTGCCAAGAGCATAGTCACCTATTTTAAATACTGTAAATTTGGTTATATTTCACTTGGATAGGTATCTAATAAACAATTATTACATATCTTCTCATTTAAATTACTACTGAAATTAGAAATAATCTCTATTGAATCTGACTGTTTTTAACACCATATGGGAGGTAAAGTAACTAAATGAAAATTGTTCACGTAAATGTGATAGGAGTGGGGGAAAAGCAGTATTTCTTGACATGTGGCATGTCACTCAGGAAAGGAAAAGGCCCATCATATCCAAAATGCCAGCTTGGATATTCCCTTTCCACCCACTTCTCGAACAGACATACCACATGGCATTAAATGCTGCAACCTTTCCTAAAAATGCCACTTGGATTGGTCTGCTGTGGTGAGTGTATGAGAACTCTTGGTCTGTCTCATGTGTTTGTGATTTCAAGGGGTAGGATCCAGTAAATAACACTGGCTAAATTTTGCCCTCAGATGTTTGGCATAAATGATCTGTGAGGATACTGGAACTTTGGGCTGTTTTCACATTGATGAAATAAATTATGCTATTTGAAAAAATTCTACAGAACATAATGCTACACAGTCCTATTCAACTATTTGCAAAAGTCTCAAAGAATATCGAGGGTATTCATCAAAGCTTTCTTCTCTTGGCAAATATGGAAATAATCTTAACATTTTATTTGCTCTTCATAAGTACAGTATCTATGATATAAAACACTTTGTTGAGCATGTTTTAAACTATTAATCTTTTATACATCTTTATATAAGGCAGTAGCTAACAAGTCTGCTGTGGACACAGATTTTCCCATTTTCAAAGCTTTACATATTTGTGTGTTCTAAAAATACCTTTTAAAAAAATCCATTACCCATAAAAATATTGACTATATTGATTGTTATGCTCCAACCAATGCAAAGTACCTTGAAAATTCATGTAAACAAGAAATCACATATGTGAGTAATACAAGACATATTATCTTCTTGTATTATTTATTTTTCACGAAACAGTTCTAATTGATTAACTCTCAAGAGACAAAGCGTGATTTTGTAAACCAACTTTGTATTGTTTGGATTTAATAGACAATCCAAGAAAATGATTCTGAATAGGTAGGACTTCTGTTACTGTTGTGTGGGAAGGAGAAAAAAAATCAAAACACAACTGCACAACTTAATGACAGATTGTTACATATCTCCCTAACAAGAGGGGCAAACTGATACTGCAAGCAGCCAGAACAACGTAATTAAAACAGAATTCCAAGTTTATACTAATACAATAATAAGTTAATTAAAATCAAGATCAACTGAACTTTCTATTTACACCAGTTCAGACAGCCCAAGAGGAAAGGAACTCTATTTTACAGACATATGTGACTCTTTGAGCTTCTGTCATCCAGGTGCCATTTCTGATGGAGCACATGTGCACTGAACAGTTGGCAAAGAAGGAAAAAGATTACTGTAGATGTATGGCAGATAGTCTCTCTAATGATATAAAATATGTCTGGAAAGAAAGCAGGGCTTCTTTGTAAAATGAAAAATTTCCCATGACTTTTCATTCCTTCTTAGGCTCTGAATGTGATTTGAGAATGTTTCTGTAAATGAGGATATATACTTTTACTTATGATGTATATGGGACAAAAATAGATTTAGTAATCTGTAAGTGATGGAGTTATACACATAAATTGGCTGAGACATCCGAAGAATTTAGGATCTGTTTTCCATTTAATCTAAACGCACCATGAATAGGTTGCCTGTCAAAGTAGAAAGATTTATAAAAGTATCCAGTAGCATACATTATACTACGTTGCTAGGTAAGGTTCTTTTCTTGATATCCTATGCAACTATTTAAAAAGATGTTTTTGAAAACTGAAAATACCAGCAGAAAGAATTCAAGATGTTCCAGTTTCAGTACTTTAGAAAGTATTGGTCCCAAGGGGTACTTTTATAAAATTATTTCCCTTTAATGCATTGATTGCTGTTCAGCTAATCTTCATCTCGTTCCAGATCAGGGTCAACATCTGTGGACAGTCTGAGATAAAAGAAAGCATAGAAAGCCAGTAGGAGGGCCAATATAGCTGCAAGTACAAGGCCAACTTCCTGAGGAGGGAAAAAAAAAAGTAGGTTTGAAATTGATGAAAAGAGATTGGCTCATGTTATAAGTTTCATCAGAGAAAATAGCAACCTAATTCTATCATCCAGAATAATAATTTGAACCTAATTAATCACATTCTATTTGTTTAACACTTCTTGTCATTAAGTAAAGTAACTTATTTTATACTTAATACCGACTGCAAAAACAAGTACATCAGTGGGCGACTGATTTCTACTATTATTTCTATGCAATTTGTGCTTTTCTAATAGCAAAATCAAACTTCATAATTTTAACATATTTTCATAGTTGGGATATCAAGGTGTTGAGTGCATGCAGTGTAGTTTGTGCCTACATAGTTTCCCTGTTCTCTATTTGAGTATGTTTAACTTTATTTGTTGCTTCAATAAATTTGTTATTAGTTGTAGCTTTTGGACACAGGTTTATCTTTCTTTTTCTAATGGGAAGAAACTATTACAACCAGTTTCTAAATTATGTCTCTGTAAATCTTTATTAAGTATTATTTTGTTGAAACTCTAATTTTTAAACTCTAACTTCTATAGTTCATAATGTAGGGGAACAAAACTGAGTACTCTTCACTCATGAAGCAAGATACAGTATAATTTACCAGAACTGCGAAGGCTGATTCTGAATATTTCATTTGGTGATTTGATGTGGATTATATTAATTATGTTAAAATAGTGGACAAAAATTTTACCCCATGTATTATGGCAAAAATCCTATTATCTCTTAAAAACTCCATAAACATAATATATATATATATATATATATATATATATATGAAGTATATAGTATACAGTATGTAGTATACACATACACATTAAGGAATGTTCTCAATATTAACATATCATTTGGCTAAAAAGAGCAAAAAAAGAGCAACTAGTGCCAGTTCCATATCCTAAAGAGCCTAATATGCCTTTCTAATTTTCAATTGTGTATCATACCCATTCCTGGCATTGTTTTATGGAGAAGCAGTTTATTTGCATTTACATGAATATATTTTACATTTCATCAGAACGTAAAATTATTAATTCAACAGATGCCACCTAATAAACTTTAAAAACATTAAAATAAATTTGGTTTATAATAAACATGAAATTTTTACCTGGGCGCTGAAATCACACATGGGTACCTTATGCAGACATTTTACATTTATTTAGATTTCCAGACTATGAAAAAAAATATTGATAAAAATCATGGGGTTGACAGACTCAGTGTCAACTATTTTTGTAAGGTTTCATTTTTTTAATCTAATACATCAATTTAATGTCAAATGAAAGTGAATTTTTCTTTGTTGCAGTTGGAACACTTTGGCATCTCAAAAGGGCACGGCAGCATCAGACAGGTTTCATTTATATTCTTATATCCACAGCTGTGCTCCCAGACCCATCTGGTTACACAGCTACTAATTTTAAGAGGATGTAATAAACAAGTGACACACAACTGCAAACTCCATCTGTTCTGTATAGTGGACAACAAAACTGTTCAACAGCAGTCCCCATCCAGACAAGCTTAAAGCAAGAATAAAGTTTTTGTCTTGATTGGAGGCCATCATCCACATCTCATTTGATAATCACCTCTAACTGCTGCTTTTCAACTGCTCCTTGCCCTTCAAAAAACTCTCTGTAATCTTCACTCTACATTTTCAGGATACCCAAGGGCATGAAAATGGGTTTTAAGGGTAGGAAGTAGAGAACATTCATAGAATACAGCTTTAGACAATCCATTAATTCAATTAAGTCTACTGAATATATGGTGGAGGGGGTAGGGCTAAAGACTATTGAATGGGGGAGGAATAGCATCATTTTCTTTTTTAAAAAGTTGAGAAGATGAACACTGTGGGGACTGGATATATAAAGGGTTAAAATAATAAAATTTGAAAATACTGCTTTCAGGATGCTGGTGACACTAACCATAAGTTAGAGACCTGTAGGCATTTATGACCCCCCCCCCCCCGCCCGGCCATTTTCAGTTTTACATCTGAAATCACAAAAAAGAAGAAAAATAATGTTTCCAGATGGCTCATCCCAAGAGGTTCTTAGCAGGATCTGGTTGACACTTGAGTATTTTATTTATGTAACAGATAAATTAAATTTTTGATACTTATTCTCTTATTAGATTACACCTTTCAAAAAAACCTTTCAAATAAACTAATTAATTAACAAATATTAATTATCTTTTTCTTTCTAAACATTAGAAAACACAGATATTTACATTCTAAAAAATTTTTAATATTACAATTCTTGAAAAATCACCTAATTATTTTTTAAATAGCAATGCAATAGGAAATATTGGTTGTGCAAATATTTCTTAGGTGGCACTAATTATTAGGTCATAAATTATAACATTCTGTTTACATTGGTAAGACATAGGAAATAAAATAGATTCTGAACAGAAATTAATTCCAGATTTTGATCCAGTAATATTCACATCTTATTCTGAATCATTATTGTTCTCTCAAAGCATTTTCTATTACTAAACATATGTTTACAAAAAGGCACTAAAAGTCTTTGAGCATAGAGACTGTATTGTGTATTCTTTACATCTCTAGTCCTAGATTTCTCAGTCAATACTGTTGATTTTACATGGTAATGAAATCTGGAAATTATTTCTTGTATAAATCCCTCCAAGATGATCATGTCTTAGTCATCTCTCTTTCTACAGGTTCTACAACATCATAATACAGCATTTCTAAACAAATAATTGAAGGATTAAGATTTATATAATCTATATGTAAAGGATATTAAAATTATGTAATTCTCTGAAAACTTTACAACAGCCATATCACTATCTCCACAGCAAAGCTGAGAACATTTTATCACATATAGTATCTAATACAATGCAGACTTAGTTGAAGCGGGGGATCTTGAGGCCGCTGACAAACATCCAAGTGAAGTCTTGTTTGTACAAACCAGTAATGGCTAATTCAAAGAAATATTTTCTCAGCTAACAATTTATAAATGAATTCTATGTCCTGGGTTCAATGTTAAGAGTTTTCATGGTATCATTTAACGTTCCTGACCACCCTGTGAGGTAATGGCATAATTGCCATTTTGCAAATATGTCAGCGTATACTTAGCTAGATGATGGCAATAGTTAGAGGCAAGAGGAATGTGATCCTAGGCCTCTTTCTTCTGTGATCAGTGTTGTCATTGCTGTTATTTTTCTATTCCGTGCAGCTGTTCATATTTCTATAGATTTAAATTATTTTAAGAGATAACTATGATTCATTCTAAAAATAAGTAGTAAAGTGATAAAAATACTATAATATTATGGTCATCCTCTATCAACTAGATAAGAGTCAAACATGTTTGATGTTCATTAGTCCTTAGTTGCTTCTCTGACATTATCAATATGGATAAAATCACTCACTGGGGAAATTAAACAGCATTAAATGGCAATTGCTGAAAGAAACTTCGTTATTTAAAATCCTATGCTAAAATGACAAGGCAATCAAAGTTTGACAGGGCAAACTAATTAGTATGCCAGATTTGAAATGTAAACTACCTCTATGGTTCTGATTCTAAAAAGTTCCATATCATTTTAATGGGCTCTTCATGTAATTTTTTAAGCAAAGTAAACAATGTTTAAAGTTAAGATTTTTATTTTCCATAGGTTTACATATCAAAATGATATGCCAGCTTATTAAAAAAGAGCTTTGTCTGGATGTCAGTCAGAAACTCTTTTGTACATACTTTAAATCATAAATGAAATCTAAGAACTTTTTTCTCATAAAAAAGAAAAGCAAATTCTGTAATATTCATAAAAATATATTAGAAAATTTCACTATATGGTAGGTTTATCTCATTCTAAGACAGTCATTTCCTCAAATTAGAATAACAAAAATTATATGAGCAAATGAAAAAGAGAATATGTATATATTAATAAATGAATGGCTGCACCATTTCTCAAATTCTAATTTATAGCTGCTCATTATATTGTGCCACAAGTGGATTTTGCTACCCCAATATCTTTCTTTAAAAAATTCCAAGAGCAAAACACCATATTGTGAGAGATAAAAGTGACATAGTGCCTTGGTGGAAAATTACAAATAGCACTCCTACTACAAGAGACAATCATCAGGTAACTAACTGTAAAACAAAGAAGAAAACCCCTAAGTATGGCTTTTAGAAATACCATGTCATGGAAATAATTTTAAAGATGAATAAAATTTCTTGTGAATGAAAACTTCAAAAGATGAATCATCTCTCTTTTAAACAAAAAGGCAATTTACTTTTTTTTCATTAAAAACTGACACATAGCACTAACTGAGGGGAGTGTGTTGTGGAAACATACCGTATCACACGGCAATGCTTGATCAAAATCAGCAATCAGGAGTAAAAAGAAGGCAGTGTTTCGTGATCGTAATAGCAAATTCTGGAAGACAACCAAATATATCATCTGGCAGTTCAACAGCTGTTACAGCCTGGTAGTAATACCTTGGCATTTGTTATAAGCTATAACTTAGAAAAATTGATTTTTCATCTGCCAGATAAAAACCAAAATCTTCTTTTAACATTTTAATATTTCAATAAAGTATATATACTAATCGCTTTAATTTTATACATTTGACAGTAGAACTGTCAAGTTAATTTTTGTATTTATACTTTGATTCACCTCGAAATACTTGGCAAAAAAATTGATATGAGTAATAATGTAAATGTAATTCTGTTGAACTTCATTGTGCTAGCACATTGGATTAATATCTGCTTACATCATTCTCAGATCCATTTATCCCTTCCTAAGCAGTTAAAACACTGGTTTTCTAAAAGAACAAGTTTGGAGACATCGTTAGAATTTCATCATAGAGAGTACTGACAACAATAATAATACACAGAGTAAAATCATACATATTAATGACCTAAGTATGTATAATTATAAATAAAACTTCAATAACCATAAGATCAAATTTATTGAAAATAAAAGACGTTTTTGATTCAGGCCACATAAATCACTGAAAATTTTGAACAATATTTACAGTAGCTAGAGAAAAAATAAATTGCAACTTTAAATAGAACTGGCTCTCTTATGTGACATTGTGTTTTATTTTAAGACCTGGTAAAAATCTCAGGATCAGAATGATGTTTCCCATTAAGTAAACTCTTTATAAAAGCCTTCAATTCTGGCATTGACTTTGATTTTGAAATGTCATAAAACATTTAGCATTCAACATTTATGCAATCCAGTTTTAGAAAATGAAATGGCATGCATATATCAAATTTTAAAGTTACCAAATACAGGTACCTTTATGCCTATTGCTGTTTTCTTTGCTTCTGCTTTTAATTTGGTTGCTCGTAAAATAGGTTTGGTTTTTTTATAATCTTGTTTACCTAGAAAGAAATAATTTCAGGCAATAAACTACGCATATATATAATTCAAGTTTAACAGCCATCTGAAATGTCAAAGAATGTTTAAATACAGTAAGACGGAGACACAGAGCTGCAAAGCAGCTCCCAGTTATGGAAGTCATAAATGTGTCACACTAAGGTCAATTTCTCTCTTAATTTTTTTTCCAGGAAGAAGATATGACAGACATCTTTGATTCGGTGTGTAGTGAAGAGCTAAAAAGATAAAAGCCTATTTTAGAGAGTAAGATGTTTAAAGTAAAGACAGTGAACCTTTTGGAAGCATTTAAAAACAAATGGGTAAATGAGTATATACAAGATCCCATTAATAGGTAAATTAACTTTATCACCCTACATGAAGAATAAGAGATCATTATACACTTATTTTATTAGGAATATGCAAAATATCCAAATAATCAACTTGAGGGGATATCCTCAAGTTTTCTGTAAGAACCTGAGGAAGATCTGTAAATACTTAACTTTTTGTCACTGAATTCATTAGAAAAACACATATTTAACTTTTGTTTGCTCTTACAAGAGGACAGAATATATATGGCTAGATAAAAGATGTAGGAAAGCTACATTTAAATATTAATTTCAATCCTCTTTACCACATTTCACAGCCAAAGATGAACAAAACTAAGCATCACCAAATTTCCCTTTTTATGTACCATTTGTGTTCGAATGAGTAACAAACCTGGGTTTGTATATGACCTGCATGTAACTGATGAGTTACATAACCTGTGAAGAAAATAGATTGAACAATAACAAAAAAACAAACAAATCAAAAACAACAGTAACAAAAACATTGACAGAATAGTACACTCTTTTGTTAACCAAAAGAACGTTTAGCTCAGAACTGGGTCAATGGGTCTCGAATACAGTATGTCACTCTGTGTGGGAGTTAGCTTAAGACCATATATTCTCTCAAAATTTTATAGTCTCCTTAGTTTGCCTTTTTTCTCTTACTCCCCTTCCTTCATGATCAATTCCTTTCCAAATCTTACCCTGTATCTCCTTTATGTAAATAATGCAACTTTTAACTTTAATTTCCACATCTTCCTTACACTGAAATAAATCTGAAAGCAGTGGATCTACATTATAGTATGTCATAAAAAGTTAATGTGCAATAAAATAATGTGTTTGCTAATGATTCAAAAGTGCCTTTAGAATTCCATATAGATTTTTAGAATCAGAAATGGCAGGGAGAAGTGAGTCAAATGGATGGGAGTAATGAAGAAATGCTCTATTTGTGTTCATTAGACACATAAAAGTGTTTATTTGGCTGAAGAGCTATGTGTGTGTGTGTGTTTTTTAAAAGAGCCAGTGTATTCTATTTCCTTAACTGCTATCATGTAGCAGTCATTCTGGATCTATGAACATGCAGAAGCTTAATAAATATTATTTGATGATAAGGTTTAATGATCCAGAAATGAACCAATTGTAAAAATGTACATCAAATGATCTAAATTTAAATTATGAAATGAACAAACTACAGAAAAATATTACTCTGACCCATTTTAAATTAGCAACATTTAATTTTGCTGAAAAAGCCTTGACAAGTGTTCACTCTGATTTCACATCTCAACAGTCAAACTATTCATGTCATTATTCCTGCTGAGATATAAACAGCTCAGAACAATGAAAATGGTGACACATCAAATGCCTCCACTCAGGGTTACAAAGCAAATTTTTAAAGAGAATCTAAAGAGAAATTTGAAGATTATAGATCTGAGGCCAAAAAGCCATTTCTTGTTTTATCTTACACATGCCCTATAATAATCTCTGGGTGCAATGGGGAAAAATAAATGGAAAAAGGATCGTCTTAACCAAATGTTTTTCATACATGTGTGCATTATTCTGGAAGATGTGTCTGCCATAAAACAGACTCAAATATATCTTAAAGAGTCAATGTTAAAGTGAGAATTTATCACTCTACTTCACTTGCCATGGAACTCACTGGTTAAATAATGTGTTCCATTTCAATTTAACTCCTGATTCTTAGAGAATAATACCTCCAGATGCATATTAAAGTTGATACGAACATTTGAAACTGTATTTATGATAAATACAAGGTTTTAAAAATTATTTGCACCTGGTACTTCTCCAAATAGTGCATCTGTCATTAGTTTAGCATTCTGCTTGCTAAGTATGATATCCAAAAGTATATAGTGAAATATGAGGTTTCAGTCTACTAGGTAAAAAAGTTTACTGGGGTATCTGTTAAGTTCTTTAGAACTAAAACTAGATGTTTCTATTATACCCAAATAAGTTTTCAACATTTAAATTTTTTATGGCTTCAAGAAGGATACCTATGCCTACACAATTGTAAAAGAAAAAAAAAAAGATAAAACACAGAAGTCCCTGCCTTCTAAGTACTTAATTAAAAAAAAAATACACACATATATAATCCACATATAAACATCTAGATTTTATATGTAGATGGCTTCTTAGACACATTTGGGTCTGATTTTGGTTATATCAATAATGCAATAACCAAAGTAGCTGTTTGGCAACTGCTCAATACATTTTATATGAGAGGAAACCTGGAGAATTTAAGACTATGAAGCTGATCTGGGGCCTCAATTATCTAGTTTCTCTGTTCAATGACACCTTTCAGCACATTTCTGTATTTTCATTTCCTATAGCATAGTTTAATAAGAGCTTTTTTTCCTCCATCGCTGAGCTTCCTAATTGATTGATTTATGCTTCCTTTCTCCAATATAATCCCATAATACTACTTTATTATATTTTATTCTTAAATTATCACAATGAAATTGATTTTTTTCCCTTTTGGTATAAAGTTCTATGAATTTTAATGCTCTTGTATAGATTCATCTAATTACTACCATAATCAGGGTACAGAATAGTTCTATCTCAAAAAACTCCATGTGGTATCCTTTTAGATCCATGCCTCCTCCCACCCACAATTCCTGGCAACCACTGCTCTACAGTCCATTTCTATAGCTGTCTTTTCAGCAAGATGGCAATAATGTGACAATGGCTTCTTTGACTCAGCATAAGGCCTTTAAGTATCACCCAAGTTGCATGAATCACCTATTCATTCTTCACTATTGCTGATTAGTATTCCATTATACAAAGGTACCAGAGTTTGTTTATCCATTCACTCACTTAAGTGCATTTGGGTTATGTCTAGTATTTGGCAAGCTTATTACAAGAGCTACCTATAAGCACAGGTGTATGAGTTTTAATATGAACACAAGTTTTCAATTTATCTAGAGTAGGACTATTGAGTCAATATGGTATAAGTATATATTTAACTTTGTAAGAAACTGCCAAACCATTTTCCAGGGTGGGTGTATCATTTCATATACCCACAAGCAATGGATCAGAGTTCTGGTAGTGTCACATCAGAACTAGTATTAGTATTTTTTCCTCTAGATTATCTAATTTTTAGCATACAACTGTTTATAATATTCCTTTATAATCCATTTATATCCATAAAGGTCAATATGCAATGTACCCTGTCTCATTAATGATATTAGTAATCTGAGCATTCCTTTTTTAAAAAATAGTATAACTAGCGGTTTCTTAAGTGTATTGATCTTTCTAAGTGAATTTTTTTTTTTAACTGTTGTTCTCTATGTTTTTTCCACTCTAATCCTTATGATTTCCTTTTGGGCTTAGTTTGCTTTTTTCATATTCTAAACTTGTAGGCAGAAAGCTAGGTTATTGATTTGAAATCTGTCCTCTTCATAAACATACTGTTTAACAGGTGTAAATTGCCATCTACGTACTGTTTTAGCAGCATCTCATAAATTAGTAAAGAGAGGAAAAGAGTTACACACAAAAAATCTATGTGGACTTTATTTACCTATGCAGTTACCTATTTTTTGTTGTTTTTTGTTTTTTTTCTGTATATGGATTTGAGTTACTGCCTTGTGTACTATCATCCTAGCCTCAAGGACTTCTTTTAGTGTTTCTTGCAGGGCAGGTGTGCTATTAACAAATTATCTGATTTTGTTTATCCAAAAACATCTAATTTCTCCCTTTTTTGGAGGACAGTTGTGCTGGATATAGAATTCTTGGCTGACTGTCTATTGCTTTCAACACATCATATGTAATATGTTACTTTTCTCTTGCTGCTTTCAGGATTCATTCGGTATATTTGACTTTCAACAGTTTGACAATAATGTGGCCCAGAGTGGATCTCTTTGTTTTTATCCTACTTGAAATCTGTTGAGGTTCTTAGATAAAAAAAATTAAAGTGCTTCATCAAATTAGGGAAGTTTCTGGATATTATTTTTTCAAATACCTTTCTGATCCTCTCCCTCCTCTCATTCTGGAACTATTGTACATAGATTGGTTGTACTATTGTGCATAGACTGATATGATGGATGGTGTCCTACAGATTTCTGTTCATTTTTTTGTCATTCATTTATTCTTTTCTCTTCATGTTCCTCATAAAATATAATCTCAATTAACTTGTCTTCATGTTCCCTGATTCTTCTGTCAGTTCACAACTGCTGTGAAGTCCCTCTGGTGAAATTTTTTAAATTACTGTATTTTTCAACTCTAGAATTTCTATATGCTTTTTAAAAATATACATAATTTACAATTCTATAATAAGGTGCTTTATTTAATGAGGCATCATTCTCATATTTCAATTTTTTAGGCAGGCACCAAACTGCTGAGCCACCCAGGCATCCCTATTGTTTGTTTGTTTTTTAATGACTTTTATGGTCTAATTCTGTAGAGTCTGTGTTCTCTTGTCATTTGCAGCCTCTCAGCTTAATGTTAATCTAAAGACTGGACAAATACTTTCTTAAATGCCTTGAACCAATGTCTTCCAGCTTTGCTGGGGAGTTGTGTATGGTATATGTGGGTGTGCGGGTGTGCATGCATGCATGTGTGTGTGTGTGTGTGGGTGTGCATGTGTGTTGTTATACATTTTCCATCTTTTGACAGGGGTTTATAGTTCTGCCTTAGCCTTCTCTTCCTGCTAGCTTCATAAAGGTCATCAAGAGGTGAGAAATTTTATAGCCTTTTTGGGTCTTTATTAGACATGGCATAGCCTTGCACAGTTTGTGGCTTTCTAGATTCCCAGAAATCTATGTTAGAGATTTTTAAAGACCCTACAGACATCTCATTGCCCAGTTTTTCAATATTTTTAGGACAGCCTCCAGCTAGTCCCAACTAGTAATGCTGCTTCAAGTAGTTGTGATACTAACTAGCCACTGACTGTATTTGTCAAATGCTGGGAAGGGCTCTTCACACAGAGTGAGTTCTAAGTCTAGTTAAATAAGGACAAGTTTTGAGAATGAGGCTTTTCAGTGATTACCAGACAGGTCAGATAAGGACAATTCTGTGAGGATGGAATGTGGCATAGCTCCAAACTCATTCTGCCTTCTCCACTAACTACAAGATGCTGTTTTTCACAACTACTACAATTGTAAGGATAAGCAGACAAAGATGGAATTAATAGCAGTTAAAACTGAACAAAGCCAAATTTTCTTATTGAGATTCAGTTGTTTTTCTCAAACAAATATTCCTTGGACTGTTGTAAGAGTTTCATTAATTTACAGATTTCTGAAAAAGTGATTCTTTTTTTTTGCCATTCTTTTTATTGCTTTTATAGAGAAACGGATCCTTACGTTTTATTCAAGAAGTACTTCTCCTCTCTTTACTTTTAATGTTGTTGTATTTGAAGTTATTTCTTTCATACAGCCTAGATTTAGGTGATTTTATAAAATTTCAACCTGAAAATCTACTGTCTTTTAATTGGTATGTTTAGACCATTAACATTTAATGGAACTCTTAATGTTTTTATTTAGATCTGTTTTATTATTAGTTTCTTTTTCTTCCCTTTGGTTTGTTCCTGCTTTACTTTTCCTGCCTTTTTTTGAATTATTTAAACATTTTAGTATTCAATTTAAACTATTATGATTTTCATATATTTCTTAATATGTTTTAAAAATTGCCCTAGAGATTACAAAATGTATACTTATTTCTTTAGGTTCTAAATCAATTTTATTCAGTTTGCTATTTTTAAAAAGAACCTACATTATTTTAAAAATTTTAATATGCACACTGATAAATTTTATATTCTTATATAATGGAAATAAGCAATATAATGGTTTGTAGAGCTAGTTTTATTTGATTTTCTGTGCTTATATTTGAACTTCTTGGACATGTGTCATGGAAAGTTGATGTATACAGTGGACATTTATTAATTTAGGCCTTTAAATGTCTGCAAGCAAAGAATTATAAAAGTGAATAGACTGCTGTAGCACAGGTGTGTTTTCGTTAAAAATACCAGGCAAGCTTTTTAAGGAAAACATAAATAGGCTATATGTTCTTATATAATAATCTTGTATGACATAAAACCATTGGATGTGTGTTCTTATTATAGTTTAATAGTTTTGAAATAAAAAGTGAAACACATATGCAAAGTTAGAAGGATTATTATATTCTTGTTACTGAAACTTTATATTCATGATAAAACTATAACTTATCCTTAGATAGTATCTGTGATTTAGTTGTGACATAAAATTTCCTACTACTCTTCTCTCCAGTTTTGTGTCTGGTTTAATTGAAGAGTATCCTGAAGTTGCTAGATCTGTACTATTAAAAAGTTACATTATTATTTTTGACAATTTACATTAATAGATTTTTTTATATTGTGAGTGCAAAACAATGTACAGAAATATATGTAATGTTCAGGTTGATACATGATGATACATTCGATTCTTTTTTTTTTAAGATTTTATTTATTTATTCATGAGAGACCCAGAGAGAGAGATAGACAGACAGAAAGAGAGAGGCAGACACCCGGGCAGAAGGAGAAGCAGGCTGCATGCAGGGACTCCAATGTGGGACTCGATCCCAAGATTCCAGGATCGAGTTCCAGGATCGATTCCTGGGCTGAAGGCAGGAGCTAAACCACTGAGCCACCCAGACATCCCGATAAATGCCATTCTTAATCCCCAATCTCAATGATCACCATCAAAAGAGCCATAACCTTCTCTTTAATTCTCTCTAAAATGACTATATAATTTAAACTTATGAGATATATTTATATTAATAAAATGCTATCTTTGTATGTTTAAAATAAAGTTGCAAAATTAATTTTCTAGTAGAAAATTCTATAATATGGAAAACTGTTTTTATGGCCTTGTAAGAATACAGATTCTATTATCCTTGTGTACAATTCTTATTAAAGAAAATACATTTAGATAATTGCATTAAGATTACCAATCAAAACAAAAAATTTCTCTAAAAATTGTGACATTGAGAGTTAAAATTCTTTCAAATCAATCTGAGATTCTTAACAAATAGAGAGTGTATAAATGTGAATTACTCATTACAAAACCTTTTTGCATGTAAAATTCGAGAGCATTTTTGGGGAGAAAGTGAAAAACCTTCCCCAAATATGATAATGATATAGTTAATGCAGTTAGAACAATAAAGTAAATTTATTTTTATGTGAATGCTTGGATTTATAAGAACTCACATATGACAAAAATACATTTAAGATGTGTGAGCTTTAGTATTTATTCCATAGTCAATTTTAGCTTTTTTTAAATGTATCTGGTTTTAATGCTGAAAAATGGACATTTCAAAATTAAGAAACATTAAAACTTGCATTTTATATAGGAAAATATGTCATAAAATTGCTCTTTGACCTAATATCAGCACTGATTACCAGACTATTAGTATATGCACAGTTATTGAGTAGAAGATGAAATCTCTGAAATAGGGATATTTTGGCTAGCAAATAACAAAATATTAATTATTGTCCATCAGGAAACAAGAAAAATATAAGAAAATGTATATGATAGTTTATTTTCACCTGCGTCCAAAATTTTAATTGCATGAGTCATGACTTCTTAAGGTTAGTAGATAGAATTATCAGAACCTCTGAGAATAGTGTGACATTAGATCATATCACTGACTATCACTTGTACCTAATTAAGCATAATTGAAAATGTACCCTTATGGTCACCAGAATTTTTATATCCCATTTCCTAAACAACTCATTTATTGATTCATTCATTCCTTAAAAAATATTTACTGGAGGATGCCTGGCTGGCTCAGTCAGTAGAGCACCTGACTCTTCATCTCAGAGTTGTAAGTTTGAGTCCGGCACTGGGTGTGGAGATTACTTAAAATCTTTTAAAAAATTATTTATTAAGCACTTACCATGTAATAAACAATGTTAAACAATGTTAAGGGTACTAAACACACAGTAGTATGAGCAAAACAGATCAATTGTCTATTACCCTTGTTAAAAAATAAATAATAAGCAAACAAAAAATGTTCAGTTTCCTAAGTGATAAAATGCACCAAAAAGAAAAATGAAGTTGGTAAGGGGCAGAAAATAAAAGGGAGAGATGAACTGTTTCAGAAACAGTGGTCAGAGAAGGCCTCCTTGGTAATGTCACTAGACGTTATTACTTAATGTCACTTGGCTAGATACTTAAATGAATTTAGAGAGAAAGTCATGTAGCTATCTGATAGAAGTAATTCCAAATACTGGGAGCATCAAAGTGCAAATACTCAGGAAACATGAATCCCTGGAGGGCCAAAATGTCACTGAAGTCTCTCAAGTCGGAAAAAAAAAAAAAGTGCTTTATAGGTAACAAATTGAAAGTCTAAGAGTTAGGTCAGCATCATGGCAGCATGCATTATTCCTTTTTTCCCTCCCCTTTCATTTACAACTAATCAGATATCCCTCACTAAAGAAAAGTGCCTCTGCACCACATACCAGGACACTCAAGAGACATATCTATTCATGCACCCAAAAACAGGAGGATTGGATGGCAGAGGAGGCAGGGGAGCCAGGGAAGTTGCCCCAGAGGTAGCAGCTGCATAGGAGGCTGCTTCAGGCATGGCTATGTGCCAGCACAATCTTTCTGGCAGAGAAGGTGGAAGGTGAAGGTTGTGAGTGGGGTCTACCCAGTTGTGTGCTCTGCAGCTGGGGAATCTATTGCTTTCTCTTAGGAGGGAAGTAGGAAGACAAAGAGAAGTGTTTCCTGCTCTCTGCCTCAGGTTCCTGGCAATAGGATCCCCTTAAGTCATATGGAACTCCTTCCTTCACAATCACGGAACCCTCTATAGAGACAGCTGTGGGCACACCCAGAGCTCCAAAAGTGAAGTACACACCTTCACCCACCTGCCACCAGTTTTTTTTTTTTTTTTTTTTTAATGCCTGGACTCCCAACCTGGTGAATCAGCTGTGAGAAGAGAAACCAAAAAATTACGCTATACCACCACCTTCTGGAAGGCAAAAGGAAGACTCCTAATTACCAACCTGTTGAACCATTAGAATCACATTAAACAAAACTTTACCTAAATACAAAAGGTGTACACTACTTTCAATGTGGTGGCAGAAGCACTTTTCATCAAACATAAGAAATCATGATAATACAATGTCACAAAAAAAATGACACTTTCCTAGCAACTGAACACAAAGATATGGAATATCATGATCTAATGGATAAAGGAATTTCAAATACCTGTTTGAAGACATTCAAGAGCTCCAAGAAAACTCAGAAAGGCACTAAAAATATCTCAGGAATAAAAATAGCAAACAAAAAAGAGAAGTTTATCAAAAATATTGGAATTCTAAATAAGAACAAAACAGAAATTCTGTAATAATTCTAATGCATTAGAATGTATTGGAAGTAGATCAGATCAGATAGAAGAGAGAATTTACAAGCTAGAAGACAGATATCTAGAAATCACTCAGGTAAAAGAGTTTGAGAAAGAACTTAGATTTTTTTAAAAAGTGATGTAATCCTACAAGAGCAATTAGATTCCATTAGAAAAGCCAATATAAAAATAATGGGTATTCCAGAAGGAGAAGAGAGGGAAAAGAGGGCAGAGAGTTTAATTAAATAAGTGATAGCTGAGAACTTCCCAAATACAGGGGATTGGATATAATTATATGAAGCTTATAGGAGACCTTATCACTTAATGCAAAAAGATCATCTCCAAGATACATTTTATTAAAAATGTTAAAAGTCAATGATAAAGAATTTTAAAGGCAGCCAGGGAAAAAATGGCAGTAACCTACAAAGGAATGCCTATTTCACAACAAGTAAATTTCTCACCAAAAACTCTACAGGTCAGGAGAGAGTGGAATGATAGATTTAAAATACTGAAATATTAAAAACTGTCACCCAAGAATATCCTCTCTGGCAAGGTTATCCTTCATATATAAGGAGAAATAAAGGCTTTCTCAGATAAATAAAAGCTGAGGAAGTTCACTGACACTAGACCTGCTGCACAAGAAATGTTGAAATAAGGATATCGAGCTGAAAAAAAAAAAAGACAAATGTACACAAAATTCTGATGGTGACAAAAAGTTAGAATCTTTTTAGAATAGGGTTGCCTGAGTGGCTCATTTTGTTGAAATGTCCAACTCTTAATTTAGGCTCAGGTCATGATCTCAGGGTTCTAGGGTCAGTTTGGGGCTCCATGCTCAGCAGAGAGTCCACTTGAAGATTCTCACCTCTTCTCCACCCCTCCCCCCTGCTCCTGTTCTCTCTCTCAAATATATAAATAAATCTTTTTTTAAATCATTTTTAGAATATATACTAAACTCTTAATTATACTGTAAAGGTCAAAGGAAAATAACATTAAAAATATAGCCACTATAATGTGGTAACTGATTTCAAGAATTCGTTAAAGGATTATACACCATGGCCAAGAGGGACTTATCCTTGGGATGCAAGGATGGTTCAATATATGCAAATCAATAACTGTAATATTATCACACTCAAAAAACGAAAGATAAAAATCATATGATCATCTTGATAGATGCAGAAAAAGAATTTGACAAAATATAACACCCTTTGATAATAAAAATCCTTAACAGATCAGGTACAGAAGAACATACTTCAACATAATAAAGGAATATGTGACAAACCTACAGTTAACATTATACTTAATGGAGAAAAATTGAAAGCAATCCCTCTAAGATTAGGAATAAGACAAGGATGCCTATTCTTACCACTCCCATTCAATATAGTATTGAAAGCCCTAGCTAGTGCAATTAGACATAACAAAGAACTAAAAGACATCCAAATCAGGAAAGGAAAAAGTAAACTATTTGCTGATGATTCAGTCTTGTATGTAGAATCAACAATTTTAAATTTTGGTAAATGGCAGGATACAAAATCAACGTACAGAAATCAATTGCATTTCTTTACACTAATTATGAAGCATCTCACAAAATAGAACTATCCCATTCACAACAGCACTAAAACAATAAAATAGGAATACATTTAAGCAAGGAAGTAAAAGATCTATGCAGTGAAAATTACGAGAGTTGGCTGAAAAAAACTGAAGAAACTAAAAATGGAAAGAAATCCCATGCATGGATTAGAAGAATTAATATTGTTAAAATGGCCATACCACCTAAAGTTGTCTACAGATTTAATGCAATCCTCATCAGAATACCAAAGGCATTCCTCACAGAAATAGAAGAAAAAGTCCTAAAATTTGTGTGGAACTACAAAAGACTCTAAATAGCTAAAGTAGTCCTGAGAAAAAAAGGCTTCTGTACAGCAAAAGAAAAAAAATGAAATGACAAACTATAGAATGGGAGAAAACTTTTGCAAATCAACTTAATAACATAAAACCCCAAACCATCCAATTAAAAAATAACAATAAAAATATTTCCAAAGAGAACATCAAAATGGCCAACAGACACATGAAAAGATGCTCAATATCACTAATCAGGGAAATGCAAATCAAAACAACTATGAAATAGTACCTCATGCCTATTAGAATGGCTATTATCAGAAAGACAAGAGACAATAGGTGCTAATTATATCATGCTATATGGTATCATTTATATGTGGAATCTAAAAAAGCTAAGCCTGTTAAGAAAAAAACAAACAGTAAAGTGGTAAGTTACCAGGGGTTGGATGGATGGAAGAGAGGGAGAGAAGTGATGGTGTAAGTATACAAACTTGTAACAAGTAATAAATAAGCCATAGAGATTGAATGCACAGTAAAATGAATATAGATAAAAATGTCATACTTTAATTATGCAACATGATAAATTTTGCTACATCAGCAGCATAATACATAAATGTATCAAAATCCTACATTGTATACCTTAAACTTACACAATGTTACATGCCAAATTTATTCAATTAAAAAAAAATAAAGTAAATTTCAAATTAAAAAGTTCAATTCCTGATGCTAGGCTCAGTGGTCCATTTCAGGTTCTATGAACACTGACAGTTTCTGGGTGTATGCGCTGAAATGATAGGAAGGATCTGAAGCGTGGTTCCCTGATATGTACTGTGGAATTATTTTGAAAGTAAAGGCAAAGCAGAAATATTACTCCCTTTCCTTACTAAAATCTTCATTCCTGGAGAAGTTTCAGAGATTCACTATTATCATAAAAACTAAATATTCAGTCACACGGATTATTTCCACAGATTATTTATTTTCTTACTGTGACTAGTTGGTCTTCAGGGACCAAATGAACTATTACATTCAAACTTATGGTAGAATTTTCTTATTGTTCTTACAGTAGGAGACTATAAAAAATCCTTCATACATGATAACAAATAGCTAACTATTCTAGCCAATGTTTTTTTCTAGGTTCCAATCATAAGTACAAGAGACTATCTGCCTTTACTAGACAGGAACAGCAGTATACTTATTGTTCTGCTCAAGAACTAGAACAACTGTCTGTCTCAAGGCTATGGTCTCATTCCAAGAGAATTTAACTGCCCCACTACTACACAATATATCACAATGACAATGATATGACGTAAGGTTGGAGAAGACATGACAACTGCCTGAGATGCCTCATTCAGGTATGTGCATAAGAGGGAAAAGAGGGAACATTCTGTTAAATACAGAAACTTGCCACCTAAATTCTGATTCATGGAGGTCCACTGATTTGGAGCATGTTAGGATTGTTTCCAAGAAAAAATGTCCACCTTGCTGTGCTTTATGCTATAACTACCATTAAGATAGGGACATAGGTCTAACTTAAGTACTTGGCATGAATTGATAACATTCTTCTATGATCTATGACACAACATTCTTCTACTAGGTATATTATAGAGAAACTCTTGTACATATCATCAAAGAACAGACATGTCCAAAAATATGCAATGAGTGCTTATAATAACATTTATAGAAAAAAAAAAAGAAACAGAGAATGATCTAATGTCAAAACCAGGAAAACAGAAAAATTCTGGTATACAGAAACAATGAAATGCTATAAAGCATAAAAATGAATAAACTATTATCAAATTTCATCAATAAGAATAAAACTCTAGGGGCGCCTGGGTGGTTCAGTCAGTTAAGTGTCTAACTTTGGCTCAGGCCATGATCCCAGGGTCCTGGGATAGAACCTGGCATCAAGCTCCCTGCTCAGTAGGGACTCGGCTTCTCCCTCTACTCCCCACATATGCACTCTACTCCCCACATATGCACTCTTTCACTATCTCTGTGGCTCTTTCTTTCTCTCTCAAATAAAATCTTTTTAAAAAAGAATAAAACTCTAAAACATGATATTCAATCAGAGCAAATTACATAATATATACGGTATGATTTCACTGATATAAAATCCAAAAACAAAACAATATATTGTTTGACACATAAACAGAATTATTAAAAAATCAAAATTATGGTTTACCTCTGAGGCTTAGAGACTATTGCAGTTGGGAAGGGGCATAAAGAGGGTTCTCAGGTACTGGAGTACGTCCAGTTTTTAAGCTGGATGATGGTTACGTAGTTGTCCATGCTATAGTGTTTTAAAAATCTACATACATATCTGAGATACAGAGAGAACCTGAAAAGCTGCTGGTGTTGAGTGGGGCATGGGACAATAAAAGGTTCTCCAGTAGATTGCTATGCAAGCCACTCTACCTCTTAAGAGTTTATGGCATAGCAGAATAAATGAAGCTTGAAGTGCTTTTAGCTGTGACATAGAAATAAGCCTTTAGCAGGTCCCCCCAAAAAAGATGTGGCAGTCTCTAGAGCTTTGGAACAGTGCCATACATCCTTCAGCAGGTAACAGCTGCTAAGAAACAACTCCTGGATTGCTACCAAGCTCTGATGGAGACTGACTACCTGGTCATGAGACTCAGAGACCATCTGGCCAGAGCTACCAGTTATGAATTGGAGGTTATCTAATTCAACAAACCATAAAATTGGGTGTACCATTTTAGCAGTTAAAAAAAAAATGTTTGTGGATGGCTCTTTGTAACATGCTGACACCAGCTGGAAGCAGACTGCTATCCTTGGAGATGGCCCTAGAACAAAACCTATAAAGGAAATCCTCCCAGTGGCCGAAGTTTGAGCAGTACATTTTGTTGTTTTACGTAGGAAAAGAGGTAACTTAAGAAAGGCACAATATTAGTTTTCCTGAACTGGATACTGAGTCTGCCACCTGGTCAGTTTGGATTATTTATGCCTACAGGTAAACAGGCAAGACGGAGAATCGCAGTATTGGCTAGGGTAATCGATGCTGGTTATCACGGATAAAATGATTAGTTAATACATATTGAAGGCCAAAAGAATTTGGAAAGATGTTAGGGAACTTCTGGGGTAATCTCAGGTACTATTATGACCAATAATAAAGTCATTTATTATTGTCATTATAAAGTTATGAAGAATTGAGGAGTAAGTGTAGGAGCAAGTCCATTTGCTTTATAACTTTATAAATAAAAGAATCGCATAGAACCTTTAGGAATGAAGACGTGGGTTACCCACTAAAGACAACTCATCAGACTAAGACACTTGCTAGGAACAAGATTCAGAATGAATTTTGGAGGAGGGAGGTCATAAATTACAACTACTACAACCAGCTAGAGACCTGAGAATCGTAACCCAGGCTTGGTTGGAAAATATACAGGTAGCTGAAGATCCTTTCAAAATTATTTTAATGATAAAGGGCAGAAATCCAACCTGAAATAATGTAAAAATAAGAAAGGGCGGAAGGAGAGGGAGAGAAGAAGAGAAAGAAAGAGAGAGGCAAAGAGAGACTGATTAATTAATCTTTTATTTATTCCAGGAGATAAGAGAAGAATGAATTCAGCTGGGATTGACATGAAATTCAGTCTTGACTCTGAAGGACTTTCTCTTTCCACTACCAGTTTGTATTTTTTGTTTCACTCTAGAATCATGGCTATTTCCTGCTCTGGTTCATATTCTTATAAAATGAAGAGCAAAGTGGAATGGATACTCCTTCTTTCCTTGGGATCACTTTAATCATTCTTAAACTCAAAAAATTATCAAGTTTCTTCCAATTACAGAAGAGTAAGATGCACCTAATAAAATGCATCTAGTTCCCAATTCCAGCAACTTTAACAAATCAAACTAGCCTGTCTCTGATTTCTCCTGTTAAATATAGATTTAAAATATATACTTGAAAACTCATGGCACATAATCAACAGAAGTTCCTGCTCCACGTCTAAACAGGGATTATGAGTATCAAGTAAAAGCAAAATCATAACTAAAAAGTAAAACACTGATGCAAAATAATTTCTGAATTACACCTGGATTTTTTGATAGCAAAGATGATTCCACACATATTCATAATTTTTATTTATATATACTTTGCAGACTTTGTAGTATCTGCTTTTAAAACAGAATAATTTAAAAAGTAATTTTCAGTTATAATTTCTAATCAGTAGATATTATCTGTGTTAAAGTTTCCTTTCTTATTCAGTATGTGAAAATATATTTAACTAACATTGGCACCATTTCTATAAAGAATCACAAGAATCACAAAAACATTTAATAAAAGTCATAAATATTTAGTACTTTAATATTGTCATATACTATTCCTCATATTACACTAATTTAGAAAAGAACAGAATAATTTATATGCTCTACTTAATTCAACATATGAAATAATAAATTATTTCATATTTAAAGACATGCTTTAACTATGTCATAGTTTCACTGAGAGTTTTCTTAGTTGAACGAAATAATAGATTACTTAACTGCTCTTGGCTTTTTGCTTTTCAATTCCTTTACTTTGTCCAGAAACAAGACTGCATCTTTGCCCTTTGTTGATATTGCTGTCTAAGCTCATTATCATGTGAATATCTGCTTATTGTTTTATAAATGTTCATTTTTCAGAAGCTCACTGTTTGTCTCTTTCTCAACAGTCGACATTACACTAGCCACACTCATTATCATCATGTGGCAGTACTGCTCTTCCTCTGCCTTTGCTGCTTTAAAAATTAATGCACTGTTATTTTCTGAATACTGCATAAGCTGCTTATGAGTACATTATGCTATCAAGCAAGCACATGCAGAAAAGCTTCCTAAACTGTTATTCTTTCAATGAAAATACAGCTGGTTCTGCTTCAAAGGCACATCTTTTCACCTGCAAATGGACTTGCTCCTACACTTATTCCTCAATTCATTGTCTTTTATTTGTGTCTGGAAATCTTTAATTGCCTTTAATTAGAAAAAAGTAAATTCAGTGCTTTAATCTTGCAAATACATTCAATCATAATTCTGTCTGGGATGAATACCAAGTTCTATTCACTGTCTGATCTCTATAACAAAGATATATAATTTATTGTCCATTTATAGAGACCACACCAATTAAGATACAATAGAAAAGCAAGGAGATAAGAGTCAAAATATTTGAAAAGAAAAATTTGCAATCTAAATTTAATTACTCAAACGAATTATTGGAAGATGAGTTATTTACAGCATGCCAAAAATACTGACAAATAATATTTGTTAATCAAAGTAAAGACTTATATTTCCTTCAACATTTTTAGAATAATTTCCCATCAACTGTTTCAAATCCCTCCCCTCTTCAAAAAGCAAAACACTATTTGAAATCTTACTTTTCTCATCTTACCATATGATTACCATATGGTATTACCATACCATATTACTTGCATTACATATAAAAGAGCAATGTAATTTGGCATATAAAGTAATTTCCCTGCCATATGAACACAAATTTAGGTTACTCTATTATAAACTACAAATAACTAGAATACTCATTACAAAAGCAAGGATCTATAGTCTTTCCTGTGGAATCCTATAGCAAATTCTGGTAACTATGTGAATAAACAAATGATCAGTTTTTTGATAGCTACAAAATGAATAAAATCAGAAATTTCCATGGTCACAGGCAAAAAATAATAATTTGTTAATCAAGCTGATGTAAAACTTTTTACAAAATGAGAAACTTAATAAAATAGATAAAAAATAAAAAATACAGATCCAGTGGATTATCACTGGTATAGTATACCTTTACATTTAGCCAGTTTTACAATATGATGTACAATTTGCAAAAATTATTTTTTTCAAAATTATTTATGGATATTTGGACTAAGGAGAGGAAATAAGTAAATTCATCCTTAAAAATAAAAATTCATGCAAACTTTAAAAATTGTGTTATAAAGGCAACTCAAACCAATTTTTTCTTTAAATACTGAGAACACCTTTATATTAATCATACATTGCAGAGGATCCACTATGATATAACATCACATAAGGACTAGGAAACAAGCACTATGCTTTGGGTTGCTAGAAAGATAAACCAGCAAGTTGCTCATGAGATATTAATTAATTTCTCAAAAAATCATATTAAGAATGCTGACCAAGCATATGTCGTTGAGTAGAAGATATTATAAAGCATATCAGTCTTTAGTTTGCACCTAGCCAAAACAAGCAAATAAGTAGTTTTCAAAGTAATTGCTATGTGTAGTATATCCTTGCAGATACAGAGATAAAAATCAATGGAAAACTTTAAAAAAGTATCACAGGGAAGATAAAACAGGAACTTTCAGAAAGGTTAAATAACAGCATATTTTAGTAAGTTTTCGAGTTAAAGATACTCATTCTTTCAAGACATATAATAGAACACTTAAGAGTAATATGAACAGAGTAGATTATACAAAGAATATATAGAACTTAATTACCTTAGAATTAGGCAGATTTTTTTTATTGAATATTTTTAGGTACTTTCTATCATTAGAAGTGATCACTGATGCAAAATAAAATTAGATAAAGCTTCTGTCTTTAAGAATGTTTAAATCTCAGCAGATATATATATATATATATATATATATACACACACACATACATACATACAAAAGAAAGAAAAAACATACAAAAGAAAAAAGTAGTATGTGCTATCAGCCAAGTAAAATGCTCAAAAGACTTCTAGTTCTGAAAATTTGTTAGGCAGAGCTGAGGTGGATCCTTTTTTTGATATAAACACCTAGAAACAGTACTAAAAAGCCCATCCTGTGAAGCTATAAATATTGAAGGTGTATATACTTACATACATACATACATGATAATAAAAGGAAAAATGGAAATGTTCAAATGGTAGAAACAAAGATAAAACTCAAAGCAAAACAGCTAGTTTTAGGGGATATCCTAATAGCCTTGAGTGGGGAGGTGGAGGATCGGCAATCTAAAACCTGTGTCTGGCTGTAGATATCAAGAGGCTTGCACATTTCCTTTAGGCCCAGGCATGTGTAGCATAGCTGTGAAAAAGAAGCTGAAACTGAAATATATGGGTAAAATTGAGATCTCCAAAGGACTGACTGAATCATACAAAAAAGACAGAAAAATAACCTGTACTTATTTGGAGAAATAGCAAGAAATATTTCTACTTCCTCTAAGTTCTAGGTGTGGAGACAAGATGTGTCACCTGTGAGAAATACAATTCTTAAGCCTGTCAGACTAAAAAAGAAGTTGTGAGGTCCAAACTGCAAGAATCTTAGGCCAATAAATAAGTCAGAATAATGATCCAAAATAAAATCCCTACTGTGAGTAAGTAAATTAAACACTGCTCTGTAAGATTATTAAACAATTCAGACTGCAGGAACTCTCACAGCAGGAGAAAACAGAAAGAAAAACA
The DNA here is from genome assembly GCF_905146905.1 of Nyctereutes procyonoides. NCBI lineage: Eukaryota > Metazoa > Chordata > Mammalia > Carnivora > Canidae > Nyctereutes > Nyctereutes procyonoides. The sequence goes on from NW_026575137.1 coordinate 9,013,283, forward strand.
AATGACTCTATTGAAGATGAATACACACACATGCAGACACACACACACATACAGAGGAGGGGAGGAGAAACATAAACCATAAAAGGATTGAAAAAAAAGAAAGAAAAATAAAATAGCATGAGGTACAATAAGCCAACATAACAGTTGGGCAAGTTGGTACCATAAGAAGGAACAGTGGAAAAAAGCCTGAAAGTATGATATGTACAATTGGTGTTTAAAATAATTAAAGAGGAAAAAACCAAAGAAATAGAACAAAAAAGAATGATTTTTAAAGTGATTAAATGGTCCTTTTACACATGGCAGAAAAGGTCAGTGAAATCACATATCCATGGATACAAGTTAGACATAGTAATAAATAAATGATTGAGAAATAATAAAAATTCTTAAATTCTAATCAAAGGGAAGATAAGTCTGAGAAATAACAAACCCAAAATATGACAGAAATTTAAAGAGAGAAAATATATAACTATGATTTTAAGAGAGATGAATGTTGTAATATGAAGACTCAATTTATATAGAACAGTAATTCTAAAAGGAGAAATTAGAAGGGAGAAAGCCATTATTCAAAAGACAAAATAATAATAATAATAATAATAATAATAATAATAATAATAATAATAATATATTTAAATCCTTCCAGAACTTAAGAAAGGCAAGAATCTTTAGGATGAAGGAGCACACCAAATTTCAAGTATTTTTTCCTTTTTACTAAATAAAAATAAGCATTTGCATTAGATTAAAGCTAAAAAGGTTAAAAAGAAAAATCTGAAAACAGGAATGAAAACTCTAATTAAAAGAAGTGGCAATTACATTATTGGAAGATATCTCATCAGAGACACAAGAAACAGGAAATGAATAAAACAGTATTTTCGAAGTTCTGAGGAGATACAAATATCAACCTAAAATTATGTACCCAGCTAAACTATAATTCAAGTATAAGTACAATGTAGTACTACTGCTTTATAAACACAGACCGAGACTAATAGATATTTGCATGAAGGCAAAAATAAGGAAACTTCACCAGAAGGCAGATGTGAAATACAAAAAGGAAAAAAAGCAAGTATGAAGTTAGATATAAGTAATTACTGGTTACTAAAACTACAAAATGATAGCTGTAATAATTGAGTTTGTGCTATTGAAAATGAGAGAAATAAAGTAATAAACACAATAACATGAGCAACAGGAAGGAGTAATAATATAGAGTTAAAAATCTTTATATTGCTTTGGATAAATAAAGATATTAATAGACTTTAGATTTCACTAAGACAGAGATTTCACAAAATAAAATTTGAGGAATTGAAGAAGAAGAAAATGAAGACAAAGAAGAAGAAGAGGAAACAAGGGGAAGGAAGAAGAGTAGGAGGATGAACAGGGAAGGCAGGAAGGCAGGCAGGAAGGAAGGATGGAAGGAAGGAAAAAAGGAAGAAAAATTAAATTAAATGAAATGCAAACCTTTCAAAATTTGAACAAGAAGAACTCCAGATTTCTCAGGAAAAAAGGTTTGGGTAGAGATTAGCAAAGAAAACCTGCCACAAGTAAATATAACAAAATAGTATTATGGAAACATATCTTGATTTTTCATTCACAGTAAATGATATAGATTTAAATTTGCTTGCTCAAAAACAAAGATTCTTAGGCTATATAAAAACATAAAACATAATGCAAAAGTTGAAACAAGAATAAAGCAGTATGGAAAAAATTATCAAAATACTAAACAAAAGAAAGTTATTTACCAATATTAATATAAGACAAAAAAACCCTAATGAAAAACTTAAATGCATTTTTCAAAATAAAAAGACCATTATTTGATAAATAGAAAAAGAGAAATTACCAGAAATATATACAAATTTAGAAATACTATGCAACAAAAACGTACCCTCAAAATATAAAAGGCAAAAACCAATAGAATTACAAAAATTAATATCTCCATAGTTTTAATGAGGATATTTTAACTTTATTTCTCACAGAATGACAGCTCGAACATTCATAACAAGTATAAAATAATATGTTGCCAATATGATATGAAAAAACTGATCTATTACATGAATACATTATTTTTAAGAATTTTAAAAACAAATAGCAAAGCATTCAACTCAAATAATTACAAAAGAAAGAAAAATTAAGGAATCACTATGAAGGAAATCCTAAAGAGTAAAATTATGGAAAAAGAAACAACAGAATACATAGTACCAAAAGTTAATTCTTTAAAATGTGTAAAATATTAGACATCTCAGCTAATATTGATAAAGATAGCATCAACTAAAAATAGAAATTATAGTAGATATTTTAAAAATACTAAAAAAATGTGCACACAACTTTATGAATACATTTGAAAGTTTTTCATTCAATTTTGTCACTGAATATGTTAGCTAGCATGGTTCAAACATATAAGTCATTTAAGCATTAAAAAAGAGAGAAAATTGTTAAAGATCCATTCAAATAAAAAGCTTCAGACAGAGGTTTTGCTAGAGACTTTTAGAAACATTCTAGAAAGTGACATTTCCAAATTTGTATAACTGTCCTACAGGATATAAAAGAAGAGTATATCTCCAATTCATTATAGAAATCTTGTATGACGTTCAAACTAAAACTGAACAAAGATGATAAGAGAATGAAAAGACATATGCCAATTCCATTTTTTTAAAAAAAATAATGTATAGGGATGCCTAAGTGGTTCAGGTCATGATCCCGGGGTCCTGGGATCTAGTCCCACATTGGGCTCCATACAGGGAGCCTGCTTCTCCCTCTATGTCTCTGCCTCTCTCTGTGTGTCTCTCATGAGTAAATAAAGATTAAATCTTTAAAAAAAGGAAGGAAAAAAGAAAATCTATTACTATAACTTGACAGAAAAAATATTCTTCTGATAGAAAAAACATTCAATAAAATGCAACATAATTCATTACTTTATAAAAGGGGAAAAATTTCTTAGTAAAGTAAGAACAAAGGGGAATTTCCTTAGCTTAACAAGTATGTACCAAAAACCTAGAACTAGCATGACACATAATGGCAAAATGATTGAAACATTTTCTTTAAAGTTAGGAATAGAATATCTCTATTTCCAAGTGAAAAACAACATAACAAGATATAAAAGATAAACTGAAAGATTTTTTTTCAAGTGTACCTATTAGAAAACTACACAGAACATCAAAGAGAAATTACAAATTTTTACAAGTAATAAAATGTACTCAAGTTGCTTAATATAAGATTAACAATTAGAATTCAGTAGCATGTTTATATAGTAACAACCAATCACAAAATATAATTTTATAAGATCTAGCCACAATAGCAAAAAATTGAGATATGTATCACTTCTGTTTAACTCAGAAAATTCAACAACTTTATAAAGAAAATAATGAAAATTTATCAAAAGCACCAACTATATGTTATTTAAAATGATAAAATTGATGCAAATTTCATACATAAAGATATAAATTTTCCCGAAAGTAATCTATAAATCTACTATAATCCCAAGATGACTACCAATGTCCTTTTTCATGACTGTACAAAGTTAATTTTAAAATTCACACAAGAGGATAAAAGACCAAAAATAACTGACACAGTTTTTAAAAACAACAAAGAGAGGAGAGGTTTTGTTTTACCGTTTGTCAAGATGTATTATAAAGCTGTAGTAAGGGGCTCCTGGCTCAGTCAGTTAAGTCATGATCCAGGGCCCTGGCATCCAGCCCCATGTTGGGCTCCCTGCTCAGCCGGAAGCCTGCTTCTCCGTATCCTCCCCATTCGTGTTCTCTCTCATGATCTCTATCACTATCTTTGTCTCTCTCAAATAAATAATTTTTTTAAAGATTTTATTTATTTATTCATGAGAGACAGAGAGACAGAGAGAGGCAGAGACACAGACAGAGGGAGAAGCAGGCTCCTCACAGGGAGCCCAATGTGGGACTTGATCCTGGGTCTCCAGGGTCACGCCCTGGGCTGAAGGCAGCACTAAACCGCTCAGCCACCCGGGCTGCCCAAAATCTTTAAAAAAATAAAAATTAGAAAAAACCCAAAGCTGTAGTAATTAAACAAGTATTATTATGATATAATAATATTTCCAAGGCAATAAGCAAGTTTAATAACAAAATAAAGAAACAGAGGATTATTATCAGTGTACATAAAGAATTCAATACAATGAGAGAAAAACAACTTAATATATTTCATTCAACTTTATCACAAAATGTGTTATCCAAATTCATTCAAGAAACTATAGATATATGAACAGATGAAAAAAAGAAAAAGAAAGAGCAGTTAAAAGCCCACTCACCAAAAAAAGGAAAGAAAAGAAATATGAGCAGCAATATATTCACAAAAGAAAAAGAATCCAAAAATCGGTAAATATATGAGATAAGTTTAACCTCAGTAAACAACACAGCAAAAACTAAAATAAGAATAAATACAATTGCATGTGCATGAGATTGGCAAAAATTTAAGTCTGATGATAACAAAAAGATATGGAGAAATAGACAACGCTTTGTTCATAGGACTATAAAATGGTACAACCAATTTGGAGAACAACTTAACAGCTAAAAATACACATATCCTATTACACCGCAATAGAATATCTGGTATTTTCCCAAAAGGAGAGAAGAAGAAGAAAACTGAAGTAAACACAATGGCTAAGAATTTTCTAGAACGTATTAAAGAAATGGACCTACAATAACATATGCCATTACAATAACAATACCTCAAGTATGATAAATGAAGTCAAATCTATACTTAAACTCATCATAGTGAAATTGCGGAAATCCAAAGACACAGAAAATTTTAAAAGGAGGTACAAAAGAAAAGGTTGATTATTTTTAAAGACATAACATTTAGATTGATTTCCCAGTGACCAAAAATAATAGCCAAAATACAGTGTGGTAATATTTTATGTTGAAAGATCACACAGGGGGGAAAAAAACCTGCCAAATGAGAATTCTATAACCAGAGAAAACGTATTTCAACAATAACGGTACTCCTCATAACCAGCCAAGAAACTCAGTAATTAAAAAAAAAAAAAAAAAAAAAAAAAAACTCCCAACAAACAAAAGTCCAGGGCCAGATGGCTTTCCAGAGGAATTCCACCAAACATTTAAAGAATTAATACCTATTCTCAAACCGTTTCACAACATAGAAGTGGAAGGAGAACTTCCAAACTCTTTCTACGAGGCCAGCATTACCTTGATTCCAAAACCCACAAAAAAGGAAAATTACAGCCAACATCTATGATGAACATGGATGTAAAAAGACTCAACAAGATACTAGGATATTGAATCCAACAGTACATTAAAGGAATCATTCACCACGATCAAGTGGGACTTATTCCTCTACTGTGCGGGTGGCCAGTAACCACAAATCAATCAATGTGATATACTACATTAATAAGAGAAAGTATAAGAACCATATGATCTTCTCAACAGATGCAGAAAAAAGAATTTGACAAAATACAACATCCATTCTTGATAAAAACCCTCCATAGTATAGGGATAAAGGGAACATGCCTCAGCAACATAAAGGCCACATACAAAAGACCCACAGCTAATATCATCCTCAATGGGGAAAAACTGAGAACTTTTCCTCTACAGTTAGGAATGACGGATGTCCACTCTCACCATTATTAAACACAGTACTGGAAGTCCTAGCCTCAGCAATCAGATAACACAAATAAAGGGATCCAAATCAGCAAGGGAGAGGTCAGGCTTTCACTATTTGTAGACGACATGATTCTCTATGTAGAAAACCTGAAACAGTCCATCAAAAAATTGCTAGAAATGATACATGAATTCAAAAAGGTCATAGCATACAAAATCATCTGTTGCATTTCTATACACCAGTAATGAAGCAGCAGAAAGAGAAAACAAGTAATACCCTTCACAACTGCACCAAAAACCAGAAGATACCTAGCAATAAACCTAACAAAAGAGGTAAAAGATCTGTATTCTGAAAACTAGAGAACATTTATGAAAGAAATTGAAGAGGATACAAAGAAATGGAAAAACATTCCATGCTCGTGGATTGGAAGAACAATAAAATGTTTATACTACTCAAATCAATCTAAACATCTAATGCAATCCCTATCAAAATACCACCAGCATTTTTTGCAGAGCTAGAACAAAAATCCTAAAATTTGTATGGAACCACAAGAGACACGAATAGCCAAAGCAATCTCGAAGCATGACAATTCCATACTTCAAGCTATATTACAAGACTCCAGTCATCCAGACCGTATGGTACTGGCACAAAAACAGACACATAGATCAGTGCAACAGATTAGAGAATCCAGAAATGGACCCATAACTATATGGTCAACCCATCTTCGACAAAGCAGGAAAGAATAGCCAGTGGGAAAAAGACACTCTCTTCAATACATGGTATTGGGGAAACTATACAGTAAAGTGCAGAAGAATGAAACTGGACCACTTTCTTACACCACACACAAAAATAAATTCAAAATGGATGAAAGACCTAAATGTCAGAAAAGAAACCATCAAAATCCTAGAGGAGAAGACAGGCAGCAACCTCTTTGACACTGGCTGTAGCAACCTCTTAATAGACACGTCTCTGGAGGCAAGGGAAAGATAAGCTAAAATGAACTATTGGGACTTCATCAAGATAAAAAGCTTCTGCACAGCAAAGAAAACAGTTAACAAAAAAAAAAAAAAGCAACCTACAGAATGGGAGAAGATATTTGCAAATGACATATCAGATAAAGGGCTAGTATCCAGAATCTAGAAAGAACTTCTCAAACTCAAAACCTAAAAAATGAATAATCCAGTTAAGAAATAAGCAGAAGACATGAATACACATTTTTCAAAAAAGACATACAGATGGCTAATAGACACGTGAAAAGATGCTCAACATCACTCATCATCAGGGAAATACAAACCTAAACTACAATGAGATATCACCTCACACCAGTCAGAATGGCTAATAGTAACACCTCAGGAAATAACAGATGTTGGCAAGGATGGGGAAGAAAAGGGAACCCTCTTACACTGTTGGTGGGAGTGCAAGCTGGTGCAACCACTCTGGAAAACAGTGTGAAGGTTTCTTAAAATGTTAAAAATAGAACTGCCCTACGACCCAGCAGTTCCACTATTATGTATTTACTCAAAGGATATAAAAATACTGATTCAAAGGGACACATGCACCCTGATGTTTTAGCATCATTATCAACAATAGTCAAATTATGGGGACACCTGGGTGGCTCAGTGGTTGAGCATCTGCCTTCGGCTCAGGGTGTGATCTGGGGTCCTGGGATCAAGTCCCACATCGGGCTCCCTGCAGGGAACCTGCTTCTCCCTCTCCCTGTGTCTCTGCCTCTCTCTGTGTCTCTCATAAGTACATATATAAAATCTTTAAGAAAAAGTCAAATTATGGAAAAAGCCCAAATGTCCATCGTTGGTGAATGGATAAATAAGATGTTGTGTGTAGTAATATATTATACTATATACTAATATATAATTAGTATAATATAAAAGTAATATCAAAGTAATATATTACATTGTGGATACATACACACAATACACACACAATGGAATATTACTCAGCCATCAAAAAGAATGAAATCTTGCCATTTCCAAAGATGTGGATGGAGCTAAAGAGTATTATGCTAATGAAATAGAGAGAGATCCCTGGGTGGTGCAGTGGTTTGGCGCCTGCCTTTGGCCCAGGGCGCGATCCTGGAGACCCGGGATCGAATCCCACGTCAGGCTCCCGGTGCATGGAGCTTGCTTCTCCCTCTGCCTATGTCTCTGCCTCTCTCTCTCTCTGTCTCTCTGTGTGACTATCATAAATAAATAAAAATTTTAAAAAAAGAAATAGAGAAAGACAAATACCATATGATTTTACTCATGTGTAGAAGTTAAGAAACAGAGAGAGAGAGGAGAGAGGAAAACCAAGAAACAGACTCAACTATAAAGAACAAAAATAGTTACCAGCAAGAGTAGGGGGATGAGTTAAATAGGTGATGGTGGTTAATACATACACTTGTAGTGATGAGCACTGGGTGTTGTATGGAAGGGATAAATCAGTAAATTGTTCACCTAAAACTAATATTACAGTGTATGCTAAGTAACTGGAATTTTAATAAAAACTTTTAAGAAATGGTATGTCAATATCATAAAAAGTATTATGAAATTTTAAAAATAGAGAAGAAATGGAAGCATCATATTTTTGTCTTTCTAAATTAGGAGCGGAGTTACCTCAGAATCTCCTGACAGCCAAAGTGCTATTATATTGTCAATTCCATGAACTCAAATCTTATGACTTAATTATCTTTCATCTTCCAGTACCTACTATAGTCTTCAACCCCAAGGAAGTAGTATAGTAAAGGGATTCTGTGGTCAATTCTTTGGAATTGAGTTCTGGCTCTACCTCCTACCAATTGTAGAACCTTGGGAAAATTCTTTAACCCATCTGTGCCAAATCTTCCTAATCTTAATAATGGAGATAATAGTAGTTGCTCTTTTACAGGACTACTGTGAAGATAAAATAAGAGGTGTCTGGCACAAGATGCTTAATAATTGTTAGCAAACTTTAATATATAAGAAAAAGAGATTGACAAGTAAATTAGTTGTCTTTTTATAATGATTTACCTAGCACATATAAATATTATTTGGCCTGATATACTTAATAACATATATTTAGAAAATAATTATGCTAAAGCAGTTTATAAAATTTTCTTCCAATTTTGAAATGATTTATCTCTAAAACAATACATCTAATATTATGCAATCTTACTATCCATTCTTTCAATATTATATCTGAAGAAATGATAGGACCAAAACCAATTTGTTTTAGCTGGTAATATTTCAGAATATTGTTTTTCTTAGGTGCATTGCCTGGAAAGCAAGAAGGTATTTCATCTTAGTTCACTACACATTTCAAGATCATGTTATAATAATTAAAACTGTCCATTTAGTGTGAAGATCAGTATCTACAAGGTGTTTCCACTCAGCATCAGCCCACTTTATTCTTACTTGAGCAAAGAATAATATAAAGAAAGCTTTTATGAAAGCCATTAATCACTGTCATTTAGTACCTAATTGAAAAGGCAAAACTTTTGGCAGACTATAAACATTAAACAGTGATATTAAAATCATCATTCAAAAAACAGCATGGTATTACTAAATACAGTTCCTGATTGACCAAACAGAAATTATATAAATAAGTGAGATTTAGTAAGAAGAGGACAATGCACATATGTAATGCCACTATTCTTTGTGAATGTTTATTAACTAGCAATTAAAGTAGCTTACCAATAACTTTAATAGTAAAAAAAAAACCCACTATGATACTCATTTCATTTGCTATTTATAGTTCTCTTTTTTTTAACCACCAATACTGAAATATCTCTTCAAGATAATTTTAGCTGCTTTATTCTCTCCTCACATTTTTGATCAGATCTGGGAAACATCTGCATAGGATTCCATTTAGGGGAGACAGTGCCAGTGAGAGGTCTATCATCATTAGTATGATCTTAGGCTTGTGGTATTTTCTAACCCTGATACAGAAAATCAAAAAATCCTTCCTTAAGAAAAATCCTTGAATTAGTTAATATCATAATTAATTAGTTTGTATTAACTAACTGGTCAGTAATCTTTTCTATTTCATCTCTCTGTCTTTACAAAAAACTTAGATATTATAATATTCTATAGTATATCCATATATACTTATGTATATACATATATGCATATCTTATGACTGCAATGCATTATCCTTAAAAGTAGTGAAGAAAAGTATACCACCGCTCTTACTTTTAGTATATTGTGTTTGATTATGATTATTATATTTGCAAAGTACATACACACAGGATAACTCGTATCCATGCAAAAACTAGTCTAACCCTTCTTATGGATCTCCAAAGAATCTTGTGAGACAGGTGCATCTGTGAAGTTAATATTTTCAAGAAGAAGTAAAACAGGAAAGAGAACTTTGTATGGGAATATAATGCCTATCACAGCACCCTCTGAACAATTTAGTATAAGAACAGGGCTGAGGCCTTCATAATTATATCACTTTGTCTCACCCTCCCTTGGCTCTAATAAATATGAATAAAAGTAAATAAAAGGAAAAATATGTCATGTTTATAAAACAGAAGACTTTAGATTTTTAGTGTCTATTCCCCAAAATTGATCGTTACATAAAATTCAATTTCAATAAAAGCCTTTGCAAGATTTTTTTTAGCAAAAAAATCATCTATGGTGATAGAAATCAGAACAGTGGTTGCATACGCATATGGAGGTAGGTAAAGACTGACTGGAAGCAAATACGAAGATTTACCTGAGAAAATGGAAATGTTTCTATTGTGATTGGTATTTCTGGTTACCTGGGTATATATGCTTGTCAAAATTCTAAGAATTTGTATTTAATATTTGGACTGTGAATTGATCCACAATATGATTATTCTCTATGTGGTCAGCAGATGCCATTGGATCAGCGACTTTAATATGATCAAGTCAGTCCTACTTAAACGTAAATAACATAACAACCCACACTATTCATTCATCAGGCATCCTACAAGTGAAGGAAGAAAGGATATACAAAAAAAAAAAAATCAAACATCATAAACCATCCTTCAAGAAATTAATCTAGTTATGGGATGACTGGGTGGCTCAGCAGGTGAGCGTCTGCCTTTGGCGCAGGGCATGATCCTGGGGTTCCGGGATCGAGTCCCACATCAGGCTCCCCGCATGGAGCCTGCTTCTCCCTCTGCCTGTGTGTCGGCCTCTCTATCTTTCATGAATAAAGAAATAAAACTTCTAAAAAAAAGAAATCAATCTAGTTAGAAATACTTTTGTAATATGCTTTTATCTATCAGTTAGATAAGTCAGATCATTTTGTAAGGCTCTTTTGATATCATTTTTTATTGTAGTAGCAGTTGTTTTGTTTTTATTGTTTTTGCCTATTTAGATTTCCTCTTTCATGAATTGCCTCTTCATTTTTTGTACCCATTTTACCACTGGGTTTCCAGATTACTTTAGTTATTTATAGTAAGACTTTATTTCTCTACATATAAATTTTCAATTGGTTATATATAGTCTAAATATTCTTTTCATTTTGCATCTCCTTTGTTTTTCAAAAAGATCTTTATGGAGTATACCTTATATATCACATTTAGAAAATAAGTGTATTCTCTTTTGGTATTAATAATTATTTTCTGACTTCTGTTGTAACTTCTCTGTTTATCATTCAGTTTTTTAGAAGTTTTTTTTATTAATCATTATTTTTCTATTTCCAAAGAAGTGGGAATGGGTGGGAATGAGTAGGACCATGTAAAAAGACAAGATGCAAAATGGGAAAGGATAAGTTACCTTTTTCACTTCTGATTTCTAATTTCTAATTTTCCTACACTTTGCTCAAAGTTGTTGGATACAGATTCATTAAAATTGGGGGGGATTTGGTTTATGACTTTTTATGTGGGTAATTTTTTATAACACTCCATGTACCTTTGAAAAGAATGGGTAGAAAATCTCGTACTTAGCATATAGTCTAAAATAGATAAGCTTCCTGGTTTTTTGTTGTTTTTTTTTTTTTTTCATGTTGATGAGTGGACTTTGGTCCACCATTTTGTTAAAATAAAATTTTAAGGAATTTCGGGCTTATTAAACTATTGTCATTGAATCAACAAAATTTTTACATGAATAAAAAGAAATGATTTAATAGATGATGATACTAAAATATTTACTATATAAAAGCTTCTAGCCTTAATAAAAATAATAAAATGTATTTTTGTTTTTATTAAATTAATAAAAATCATAAGAGCTTTGAAAATCACAAGTACACAAAGTGTATTTCTGCATTAGTAAGCAGGGCTATACTTATTTTTTGCTCTTTAAAAACTATATAATCCTTTGTATTCATATTCTGTGTATCCTATGTATTAGGGAAAAGTTATTTTCTTAATATCACACATAATTGTTTTTTTCTTTATCTTAATTCACAGGAATGTATCAAAGGGAATTCATTGCTTACCAATTTGCTTTCTGTACTGATCAACAGGAAGTTTTATAGTGGAGGCATCTTTTCTACCCATCTTTGATCTCCAAAATGCCTGCTGCAAAGAAAGAAAATAATTATGATGAAGTCCTAAAAAATCAAAAGGACTATCTACAAACTTCAGGAATAATTTATTCCATAAAATTCATTTTTAAAGCAATGGGTAAAAATGTCTTTGACTTACTCCCATTAGAGATCAGTAAAGAACACAAAATTCTTTCAAATAAATTATCCAGGATACAATTGCTGGTAATTAAATTTCCCAATTATTTGTTCTTGGTAACATTCATTTTATCAAGTATTATCAATACCCAATTAAACCAAACTGTTAGAGAGTATTATTTGTAAATGTGAAAATCATGTAGTATTTATTCAGATGGGTTTGGGTTATAGGCATGCTCTTGGCAGTATGTTTCTTTCCAATTACCTATTGTTACACAAAAAGTCTAAAGTTTGAATCTCAGTTACTTTGAATCTTGTTTTAAAAAGACATGATATTTTTAAAAAGGCATGACATAGGAAACAAAGTGCATAAATTTGAGTTCTAGACTGTCTCTCCTATAAATAGTATAAATTACTACCATTTCCTAATATTCTCATGCTTACTACATTATATGCACTGTTTGATTTAGTCCACAACACATCTTTCAAGTCTTATTATTTTTATTGAATTTAAATATGTGGCAGACATGTGGAATTTAAGAAACAAACAAGCAAAGGAGAAAAAAAAAAAAAGGAATGGAGAGAGAGGGAAATCAAGAAACAGATTCCTAACTACAGAAAACAAACTGATGGTTACCAGAGGGAAGAGGGGTTGGGCCACAGTGAAATAGGTGATGGGTATTATGGAGGGCACTTGCAAGGAGCACTGGGTGTTGTACGGAAGTGCTGAATCACTATACTGTGCAACTGAAACTAGTATTACACTGCTAACTAGCTGGAATTTAAATAAAAACTAAAAAAATTGATGAGATGAGCACTGGGTGTTATGCTATATGCTTGGCAAATTGAATTTAAAAAAGAAACTTAAAAGAAACTTGAAAAATAAATATGGCAGAGATTATAACCTACTCACTAAAATTCAAATTCTCCTTTTCTTCCTGGCACAGAGTTAGACTATGTTTCCTAGCCTCATTTCAAACATGTAAGTTAGTTCTTGTCAAAAGAATATGAATGGAAGTCATGTATGTCACTTCTAGACCCGAACATTAAAATCTTTGTTGAAGGCTGTGTTCTCTCTCACCTTCCAATTGGCTAGAACGGAAATTATCCCCTGACAAACCTTAAGGGTACATGTAGGAATGCAGTACCTTTGGTCAGCCTGGGGTGGAAGAGGATAAACTCTAGCTTGTTTATCATCTTAGTACTTTACCAAAAAGTAGAATGACTGAAAAAGGAATGAAATTCTAGAGTACTTATATATGTTGGGTGGTGAGGTCTATTTATTACAGACTTAATTGTTCCCAGAGTGGCGCCTAGAAATTGCTCCTCACTGCTTCTAGTAAGGAACTACGGAATAAAGATGCGGTGAGGCAAGAACTGGCCAATTCATAATCAAAAATACCAAGTGATAGAGAGCTATGTAATTTGGGGGCTAACAAGGTTGGAAAAGCCAGCTTCTTCTAAAAGTCAAATAGCAAGAAATAAAAGAGAAAAAGGCTTTGAATAACAAAGGTCCATTAAGACTTCTCAAAGAGACAGAGAGAGAGATAAAAAGTAGATTGGGATGCTCTTCTCTCACCTGAACCTATTGTTTCAGATCACCTGGAAGCAGCCACTATCAGGTAGAAAGAGACAAGTAGAGGAGTTCTGAGGAATAGAAAATAAATAGGTGTGAGAACTATGGAAAGAAACTGCATGGTCATATGAAACTAGCCAGAAATATTAAGACGGCTACTAAAATCTGAGGGAATTATATTTACAAGGAAACCAAATTTGTCTAAAAAAAGTATGAGAATGAAAATAAATCCTTGGACCTCTAAACTTAAATTAGCCCATTGCAGCTCCCAAGGAAGGCAAACGCTATAGATTTGTAACAGCCACTTCACAGGTGACTAGGACGCAGAACCCTCCAGAAGGCAGAGCCATAAAGAACAACGGACAAGGGAATTTCACTTCTAAAAAAATCATAATTATGGTCCAAGGAAGAAACTTCTGTCAGTACAATGAATGGGCCTTCTCAGTGGCCTCATGTGCAGCAGGTATCGTTACCATGCTGGATCAGTGCTTCCTGTGTGGTTCCCATTTATCCCATTCTTCCCTTTCTAAATGGGAATGATTATAGGGGATATGAAGCAGTTATTATTCTCTGCTTCACCATTAGGAAAGTTTGTCTGTAAACTTCAAGGAACCACATTCAAACCTGAGAAGGATCACTGTGTACCTGCTTGAGATCCTTGACTTTGTTCTGGATGCAGTAAGTAGGGAACTTTAGGATCTTCCTACAAAATAGATAAGAAAAATGCTGTGCATGGCTGTCTCGTGACCAGAAAGGTGAACTATGGGAAAAATTGCTAGCTGCTTACTAAAATACATGTTCTCCTTTGTTTTTGCTTTTTCTTTTTTCCTGAGCTCCCTTGACAGAGTTTCCAGCTTCTTCTAAGGCTAGCTATGGGCATGTGGTTAAGTTTCAGCCAACAGAATATGAAAAATTAGTGTTTGCTACTTCTAGAACCAAACTACAAAGACATTCCATATGTGCTCATTCATCTGGCTAAAATGAGATGCCTCCAGAGTGGTGCTGAAAATAATCTAATGAAGATGGCAAGAGCCTATGACATCCTGGGCCCTGAATGACTACACAAAGGAAAGCTACTCAACCTACTTGTTTTTTCTCTTTCAGGCTGCTGTGAGGACAAGAAGTAACTTGTAGCATTTGAGCCTCTATACATTTTAGATTTATTTGTTACAGCTGACAGAATCACCCTAAGGAAAACAAGTATATATAGATGTCCTGTATAAGCTACTGGACTATAATTATCCTAAAGAACATTATTAAGGTTCTCAAATGCCAGATGTCTTTGAAATTGGTTTAGATCAAATTGTATTGTTTATTTATACATATGGTCACACAGGGCAATCCCAACAATGATACCACCTAATACAGTAAATGGCACCCCCAAATTAAAAATTACTACTATGTGTAAGAAATTATAAGTTCTGCTAAAAAAAATCTATGTCTCTATTTGTAATAATCTTCAGATTTAACATTATGGTAATATTGAAGAATGTGCAAAGTAAGACAAAAAGTCAAATAAATTAAATCTTTGCCTCT
The DNA here is from genome assembly GCF_905146905.1 of Nyctereutes procyonoides. Lineage (NCBI taxonomy): Eukaryota > Metazoa > Chordata > Mammalia > Carnivora > Canidae > Nyctereutes > Nyctereutes procyonoides. Next base: position 9,028,539 of record NW_026575137.1, read on the forward strand.
CATAAAACATGTAGTTATCATATCTAAGATAACACAACCTTAAAATTTCAAAAATGAAACTAAGTCATCACCTAATCCTATGTTCTCACTTGTTATTATTCAGAACATTAATACAAGCATCATAAAAAATATCAATAGATATGTTATAATTTATTCATATAGCAATCCATTTGCATAGCGTTTTGCATTTACTAATTGTAAAGAGGAGTCAAGGCAAGTTATTTTAATCTTGATTATTAAGGGGCTAAAAATTATTACTCCATTTTAGGAGAGAAGTTAGCTTAAATAAATAAATACACAGACATTATTTCCTTTTCAACTTAGTTTTGTGTGCTGCCTTTATGGAATAGCTTAAATTTTTAAAAAGCAAATTACTAAGGCTAACTACCAAAATGGTCACTCACTGTGTCCCTCAATTCCTTCTTGGTCATTTGAATCAACATCCTAACAGAGATAACATTTTAGAAGTCAGTATTTTATTCATTCCTTACCGATAGTAAATAAAAAAGGAAGAGATTCATAGAGAGTATCTTCTCAACAAAGTGAATTAGATTTTACTTATTTTAAAATGTACTTTAAATAAACAAAGTGATACCAAAAAAAGCTAAAAAAAAAAAACAAAAAACAAAAAGAAAAACAAACCTGGATTTTTATAAAGGCCGGTATTCTATGGATACATTTTATATGTATATAACCTGTGAATATAAAATCTTTAAAAGAATATCAACCTAAGAGATGTATTAAAGAAGAACTAACTTTAAATTTTTGTTCCTAATGATTTTAGTGACTGATAATCCTTAACCAAAATTTCAAATTTTAAAACTTTATTCCCTGAAATTATTCTGTTCTATTCTTTATTTACCCTATTCTATTCTTTAAGCAAAATAAAACTTTACCAAATGTTGAAACCAAAACACGCCTAGAGAACACACCCATGCAAAAATGACTTATATTTTATTAGCTGTAACAAACACAAGAAGGCAGAAAATATCTTACTTTTCTAATAAACACATTGAGGCTATTTTATATGATCGAAAGAGATTCCCATTCATGTGTATGGTGCAAACTGTCAGTGCCTCGGACATCTAGAACCTCTAAAATGTTCTGACTTTTCTTTGTTCTTCAAAGCCTTGCAGTAATCATCATTCATTTCTATTGCTTTGATGGTAAGATAGCAAACTCCCAAGAAATCCAGGGAGACATTAGCACATAGAGCCGCAATTTCTAATAAGACAGCTATTTGCATACAAGATCAGCCACAATTTAAAATGTGTTGTGATAGATGCGGAAAGGGAATAACAGATTTATATTAGCATGTACAATACCAAGATTGTTTTCACAATTTAATTCCTTGGAGAGTACATCTCATCACCTTCTTTTATAAAGAACACCGCATTCCCTGAGGAACTAACTTGCTCTGAGACCCAGCTAAACTAAAATATGGATTAATAAGATAATATTTATTATTTATGAATTTCGCTGTAGGAATGATTTCAGATTAAATCATCAGAGAAGTTTTTAACATTCTTGAAACTTGATAACACATACTTAAGGAAGAAAAAAATGCTAATTTTATTTAATGCCTAAATTGCATATTAAAATACTTCATAATTAATTTTTATTTAATTAAAACTAACACTCTCCAGGACTTTTCAGATTAAAGAGAATGTTTTTGTTTTTAATATCCTTTCTTAACCTAATTTTACACAGCAATTTGCCACATGTATTTTTAAATACAATATGTGACCTTTAAAAACAAACAAAGGTAATACAATATCCTATCACATTCTGACCAAGGTATTTTATTGCTCATTTATATCTTTTTTATGAAATCCAGAAAGAACAAGAAAGAAATAAGAAACCTGAAGCCTTCACATATGTCTCTGCTTCCAGAAAAAGCATTCAATCCAGACTGTGACATTTAAATACAGATCAAAACACAGGTTATTAAAAAATTCAACCCATGACCACAGAAAAAGTAATGATCTCAGTTTTTAAGGCTAAAAGACCCTTCCTTCAAAAAATTCTTACTTTAGTATGAAGTTATAAATAGGCAGAAAAGATGTTTGGTTATGGCTGGATCAGAATTGAGAACCAATCATGAAAATAAAATCTTATGCCAGATGTTGGGATGAACAGAGTAGTGGGTAAATAAAGAAGGCACTTGTCCCTGATCTGATGCATTCATTATTCCAGACTGATGTTTTAAAAATTCAAAGCTGATTGTGTAAGCAGCATATTTAAGTCATCCAAATAATGGCCCATTTCCTAGATAAAGCAAAAACTCTTAATATACAGGACCATTAATAACACAAGTATCTGTTCTCCTTACTCATGTTCTGATGTACTATCAAATTCAGCCTTTAGTTCCATGATTTTGACAAGCTCATTCACATTTTTATGAATTTACTCATGCTCTGCAATGTACTTTAAATGTCATTTTCATATTCCCCCATTTGTGAAATCTATATTTTAATATTTCAAGCAAGGGCACATGATTCAGATTTCCAGAGATAATCCTCCACACTTAAGGAAATGAAAAAAAAGTCATTTGGGACACTATCAAAGTGTGACACAATAGACAATGAATACTTTGACATAAATATATATATTGAGATAAATTATTACAAGCAGGACAAAGTCCTATTATGTAAAACTGGAGAGTTAAACAGTGGTCTTCTGAGTGTTTTCAGGGATCAAAGTGTCCACCTCATTTTCACTTTGTCAAATTAATTTCTTTTAGAGCCACAGAAAGAATATGTCAAAACTTGAGGGGCACCTGGGTCAGGGGCAGGTACCTGGGTAGCTCAGTCAGTTAAGCATCTGCCTTCAGCTCAGGTCATGACCTCAGGGTCCTGGGACTGAGCCCCACGTCTGGCTCCCTGCTCAGTGGGGTGTCTGCTTCTCCTTCTCCCTCTGCTTCTCGCCCCTGCTCATACTCTCTCTCTCATATAAATAAATCTTAAAAAAAAAAAAAGGCTTGAATACTTGGAAAAGTGATTTATAAAATCCTGATCATTTGACCACATTGACAGAAAAATTCCTAAGAAAAGTAACTGCAAGATAATTAGCTGTGTGACCCCAAAAAGTCATATTCTAGGAAAGGAATCTTAGCTGTTGGGACTCATCCTTCAGTCATATGATGGAACTAAAATGAATACTATAATGAATGTATATCATTATGGGAAAACAAACCAAAATTGGACCCCTATCTCACACCACATGTAAAAATCAATTGAGGATAGGTCATAGACCTAAACAAAAGAGCTAAAACAATAAAGCTACTAGGAAAAAAAGAGATTATCTTTATGACCCTGGAGTAAGTAAATATTTCTCAGAACACAAACAGGATAGACCATAAAGGCAAAAAATAAAAATGTACTGAACTTCATCAAAATTAGTTTTTGCTCAGCAAAAGATACCAGGAAGAAAAAAGAAAGTAAATGTGTAATTTATAAACAGTTTGTAAATACTCGTAATATCTGTATCTGAAAAAGAACTCACACTCAGGATATATAAAGAACTACTCAGGTAATATACAACATATAACTCAATAAAAAAAAAAAAACAGGTGAAAGCCTTGAACAGAAACTTCATCAAAGAAGATAAACAGATGACAAGTACATGAAGAAGCTCAACACCACTAGTAGTCAGGAAAATGCAAATTAAAATAAGAATTAAAATTTCACTATACCCACTAGAATGGTTCAAATAAAGCTTTACTATACAAAATATTGGATGTGAAAAAACTGAAATCCTGATACGTTGCCGATGAGAGTATAAAATCACAATCACTTTGGAAAACTGGCAATTTCTTACAATGTTAACTGCCAGCAATTCCACTCTTAGGTATTTATCTAAGAGAGATAAATACATACACCCACAAAAAAAGCTTTGTATAAGGATGTTCACAGTATCTCTATTCACAATAGCTAAAATTTGGAAATAGCCCCCACGTTGATCAATGGAAGAACTGATGAACTGTGGTTTATTCATACATTCATACAGTGTAATATTACTCAGCAAAAAAATATATATATACTGATAATATACAATGAAGATAAATCTCAAAAACAGTATGCTGAGTGAAAGAAGCAATGGCTCCTTTAGACCTAAACCAAATGAGTATTCATCAGTTTTATGCCCTTGTGACATCATTTAACAATGGTGGTCCCTGCTTCTTTCCTGAAACACTCATCAAAACACTTACTTCCCATGGGTGAAGGAATATATGAGAGGTGAGACAGCAGAGATGGAAGGCATAGACAAATCTATTACAAAGTAAGTAAAGGGAAGGGGAGAGAGAGGATATTATGCAGAGAGGAAGGGAGAGGTTAAGGAAGCTTTTTTGGTTAGACTTTGTTTTGTTTTACTCTTGAGGGCTTGTTTTTGAATGCAAATGAAAACTGGAGTCCCTCTAAATAATAAGTACAAGGAGCCAGTAGCAGAAAGTGAGAGGGTAAAAAGACAGGAAAAAAAATTAAAAATTACTGGGCTTTTCAAGTATGTAGAAAGGGACAGAATTCAGCGCACACTTGACATAATAATCATAGCAAGCTACCTCTTTCACTTTAACAGGAAAGAGGAAAAAAAAAAAAAAGATAGTAAGAATACGTGTTAAGTTTTGAGTTCTGGTAGCCCAAAGTAGGAGTTCCAACCTGGCAGCTCCCCATTCATCTGAAGTAAGAGGCATGATTATCTTCTAAGAGTGAAACGGAAGGTAGAAACTGCAAATTTGAGAGTGCAGAGGCTGGAATTTATGCTGGGGAAAAATTATGCTGGGGACAAATAGAGAGGGCTGTCCAGGGAAAACAGGATTAATGAGAAACACTGTGAGACTGAATTAATTTGGTAACCAAGAATCCATGGTAGCATTAAACTACATGATTGAAAATAGCATTTATTTTTTTCTGCATGCTCAGCTGCTCACTGCTGGCTTTGGGAAGGGACAGACAGCTGGATTAAGCAAAGTTTAGGTTTTTCCCAGAGAGGCATGACAGCAGGGCAATAGGGCCATAAAGCTTAGGATACTATATAAAGTGGATAAAGTGATATGCCATGGTGTCTAAAGACAGAGAAGGAAGTGAAAACCACAAAGGGTGTAGAGTTAAGCAGAAAGTAGACTAATTTTTGGACCTAAAGATTTGGATGAGGTCAAATAACCAAAGTTTTGGGAAGAAAAGAACTAGAGTTTCTTTGACTAGAGAACAAAGGTGATTAATAGAGAGTTATGGAGTGACCGATGTTATTGCTGTGACAGAGTAGGTTATGATCCAGAAGGGCAGACAAGTTAAGGAAATGAGAAGCCAGAACAATACAAACCTCACACATGTGGTTAGAGAAGGCACCCATGATGGTTGAAGGATTTGGGCTAAGGTAGAAAGACTCTAAGTTAGGAAGACAGAGGAGTGACCTGCATAGCCACAGTTAACAGCAATAAAGAGAGGTCGAGCGTACTACAGTCAGAAGGAATCAGCTACAAAGGAGATGGGTTTCTTGCTTCATTTGTCTTGTTTGTTTTTATTTGCATGGAAAAGTAAATGAACTAGAAGTGGCAATAAGAAAATAAAAAGATAACAACCAGACTTCTGGTCCACAGGTATGGGGAGAGTTAAAGAAAGAAGAGTCTCCACTTAAGAAGGCTTTAGGGAAATGGTGTCTACGAGAAAAATCAGGTTTCAATTAATGTCAAGAAGGTAAAGTGATAATCAATGGAGTGCTTGAGGGTGGATAGGGTTCAAGAGGGACATAAAGAGAACTAGAAGGAAGAAAATAGCAAGAGATTGGTTCAGTAAAACAATGAAAATGAGCCACAGAATAACAGGGGCATAAGTGTTCAGGGGAGGACAAATGGTCAAATGTGTCATCTTGGACAGCAAAGAAAGATAACAGGAATGTGTTATTAGGTTATCTCCAAACTGCCTCGAGTACTCAGGCCTCTCCTGAGTCAGCTGTGGCCTAGGTAAAATGAGGAATCCCAGTCCCTTTGGGAAGGGTCAGCTGGCTGGAACTGAACACCTTAGAAGAAAGACTCCAGTCTCTAGAGTCTAGTTAGGCATATCAACTCAACAGAACAACTAGAGGCTCTAGGTCAGCATTTGTCAAAAATGCTGTCCATCCATCACCAATGTCAAGAGTTGTGTGGGATGCTCATTAAAATGCAGACTCCCCCATCATGGTCCTACTGAATCAAAATCTCAAGGGCTCAGGTCCATGAGTCTCCAGGGTTTTGGGAGGGGGGTTTTTTGCTTGTGCGTTTTGTTCTTGTTTTTTGACCATTAATGTTTAAGAATCACTACTTTTCTTTTTAACCAGCTTATAGGTAATTCTGTGCACTAGCATTTGAGAAACGCTGCTGGAAGTAGATGGAAGGTCTCAGCAGGGACCGGGAGATCCTTCAGCCTCTCTGGTGGAGGTTGAATGAGGCAGTCTGACAAAACTTTAGAAGCTTTTAAAAATTGGCTGATCTTCAGACTTTTTCTAAACTCAACAGGGAACATTAAGAGGGTATTGGGCAATGAGGTAATCAAAGCAGTTACTTTTTAATGTGATTAGAAAGGCTAGAAGGTTGAAGATAATTAACAAGCTTAAAACAAATCTAGGTACTTTCCAAAGGCAATCTACTAAGAGAGCAACATAGCAAATAAAAAGGAAGAGACATTTAGTGTTTGACTTTTCAGAATTTGGGAATAGCAGGAAGGGGGCACAGGGCAGAAGAAGGGCTGAAGATAACTATGCTTTTACATTTGAGTGATGATTAAGATACAAAGTCCCAGGTTTCATTATTCAGAGATACCCAGTCAGGAAGGTTGGGGAGAGACCAAGGAAGCTGCATTTTTTAACAAGCACCAACTCCCTGCCAAGGTTTTCAATCCCAGGTGGTACATGGACCACACTTGGCAAAATATCTGGTTAGAGAGATAGTATGTCATTAACAAAAATAGGTAATAAAAGGAGGTAATAGGGAAAAAAAGATAAAGGGTAGGTGGTGAGGGTAGGAGAGTATTAAAAATACACATTATAAAATATTTGTAATTGCTGTAAGGAAACAAGCTCTTGTTTTTCCTAAAACCTCGAAGAATTAGTTTATCTAAACATAATAGTATCACTTAATTCCCTGGCCTCCATCAAAAAATCCCCACAAATATTTTACTTACTTTTATTTTAATGCCTTTTTAATGCACAGATTGTTGTGGCATCTGGACACATGACATACTAGAAAACAACACATTAAATTTATACTGCCCAGAATAGACAAAAAGCTGCCTTGCATATACCATCAACAATGCTCATCACTGGGGGAAGGGGGTGCTGCAGTAGCTGGGTCCCATGGAATTATTATTATTTTTTTTAATTCTGAACTTTGCATAAATATCAAAGGAATAAACACTTCAAATCTGAGAAGGAGAGAATTTCCACCAAGTAAGTGGCCACATTCCTAAGTGGAAAAATAATCTTTCCTATTTAGAGGGTTTAATTCAGCAAAATGAGACATGTACTTCAGTTAATCTCTTGTAATACATTTGCAAAAGGAGATAGGATAGGTTAGTTAAACTAGGATTGGCCTACGACATAACTTCTTATTGTCAATAAAGTCATTAGTGACCTAAATTATATTACCTTTCAAACAAAGGATTTTTTGTCATTTTTTATGTTTTTTCAGACATTTCTAAGGTTACAACAATATGGCACCAAATAAATAAAACTGAAGACCCTGTTTTTACTATTACAAAGTGCTGATAGATGAAGAGACATAAGGCATAAGGCAGAGAAGATCCTGAGGCAGAGAAGAGGCAGTTCCATGTCTACTTTGACCACTAGCTAACTAATATACCTTTAGATTGGTTTGTTTTTTGGTTTTGGTTTTTGATGAGACAAAGAATGATTGAAAATAGGATTACAGATCTAAAGGTCACAAGCCTTGATATTTCAATACTTATAATCCCTGAAACTGGTTATTTTAAGAGAATTATATTGAGAGAGGATTTTTTGTATTTTATGAGAATTATATGAAACCCAAGATTGTTTCAATTATCATACAGATAATAAAAAGTTTGATTCTGTCCAGATGGCACCAAAAACTGGTAGCTAAAGGATGAAGGAAAACAATAAGCTCTAGATGTGAACATCTCAGATGGCATCTATTCTTATCTCTGTAATTCCTAAATAAGCAGATGTATATCTATTTTATCATAATTTCCTTTTTTTAAAGATTTTATTTATTTATTCATGAGAGACACACACACACACAGAGAGAGTCAGATCAGAGATGCAGGCAGAGGGAGAAGCAGGCTCCACGCAGGGAGCCCGATGTGGGACTCGAATCCCAGGTCTCCAGGATCAGGCCCTGGGCCGAAGGTGGCGCTGAACCGCTGAGCCACCCGGGCTGCCCTATTTTATCATAATCTCTTAATATGAACTCCTTTTTCTTAGTTCTCAAGTAACATTAGTGACTTCTTATGTTTCAGAGGTTTTGGCAACTTATCAGAGACAAAGGTTTACTGACAAAAAGGACTTTTTTTTTAATTTTTATTTATGATAGTCACAGAGAGAGAGAGAGAGAGAGGCAGAGACACAGGCAGAGGGAGAAGCAGGCTCCATGCACCGGGAGCCCAATGTGGGATTCGATCCCGGGTCTCCAGGATCGTGCCCTGGGCCAAAGGCAGGCGCCAAACCGCTGCGCCACCCAGGGATCCCGACTTTTTTTTTTTTTTTTTTTTTGCCCAAAAGTTTAAACGCATTTCACTGGGAATGTCCAAATAATATATCTGTGTTCAGTATACATGAACTGTTCTAATACACTCTAAATCTTTTTTAATTTTTTGATACACTCTATATCTAACAAAATCACAATAACCAAGTTTGACTTATTTAAAGTTAAAGTTTTCATTTTTCTTAGTTTGCATAAATTTTACGTTGAAGCAAATATGAACCAAATTCCTCAAATATGGTCACGTTAAGACAATATATTAAGAACTTTGAGAAGTCTACTGAATGGTTTTTCTGAATCTCTTCATATGCCTTGTCGATCTCTTAAAGAAGACTTGAATAGGTCATGTTTCTAACGTGACTTGACCAACTTTTCAAATTTTGCATATTATCATCTCATGAAGCCTCCGTTTGATGTAAAGTTTGGTGAAATAGAGGGATTATTGGAAAGCTGGTTTAGATGGATTGTAAGGGAAGTGAATAGGCAGCTGGTTAATGAATAAAAGATGTCCAGAACTGGCTAAGAGACACGCTTATCAGCTCCCCAGGTTCACAGAGGATAGGAATATTCTGCCGACAGAGATCTAGCATAGAGTGAGCATAAAATTTACCACCCACGCCAGAACATTTTGAGAGTGAAAGGGAACTCTGTGACACTAGGACAGCAAGTATAAACCAGGACTGCCCTGGGCCAACTCCTGCCCCGGCGCACTCTTGCCCTAACTATAAAGTATACAAGTACAATTCACAATAGCACACTGTCCCTCAACTAGTTCTGTCATTCATAAGGTGTTGCAATAGAAGGAAGGAATGGAAAATCTCCTGGAATACTTCCATTTCAGGAAATAAATGATTATTTTAGACAATACTTGCTGCATATACAAGACCATGGTATCAGATTGTACTATGGCACAAACTGTCCTCATTTATGAATTTCTCTGTGACGCATCACACTACTGAGTATTTGGTCTTGAAACTAAGCTGTTGAGTTTCCTAGTTAGCACTGTCCCAGTTCTCCCTTATTCCAGCTTGATTTCTTTTTGATCATCTTCATATTCACTCTTCCTTAGTCTGCCTGTTAAACACTGGTGCTCCCCATAGTTCATTCATTCCACATATGCTCTCCTTGGGTCCTGATTCCCTGGAATATATGTATCAAGGACCTATATCTCTAGCCCTGGCTTCTTCGATCATACATCCAGCACCATTTTGAGGAATGACAACATGAATTTCTCCCAATGATCAACTTGTTTTTCCTACATTCTATCTCATTTATTTTCTAACTAAACTCATAGGAATGTCAAAGAAGCAATGCTATTTTCTTCTCATTGCATATTTTCCTTAACTGGTAGTGCTAACTTTGATCACTTGATCAAAGTGATAATGTGATAATGTGCCTGATTTCTCCACTGAGAATTTAGTCTTTTCCTCTTTGTAATTACTAAGTATTTGATTGGGGGTACTTTGAAATTATATAAATATCCTATTCTTCCTCAAACTTGCAACTACTAGTTTAGTATTTATTGATGTTTTGTGATGAATTAATTATACTCATACAATTGTCAAATGATGATTTCCTAATTTTACCATTCCTTCTGCATTTATTAGCTCATATTCTATGGTATGAAAAAGTGTTTTCTTCTCCCCATTTATTCATTTTTGTGTTTATATCAGTATATACTCATAAATTGCTGTTTTATTCAATGGGTTAAAATTCACTTATATCATTTGTTTATTTCGATGCTCAAATTGTCCTGAAGTTAGCCGATGGAAGGTCCTTCAAGTAATCTATAACTTCTGACATAGGCTGCGTCATTTTTTAAACACCTGTTCTTTTTGACAAAATAAAATATTCAAGGTTCATCTTACACTTTCCTTGATCCTGCCCTGGAATCTGCCATTTCTCTCATGAGCCCAGTTACCTTTCAATGAGGAATAGCATTTATACGTCAAGATCTGGGGACAGGTTATGTTCACTGCTAATGAGTGACACTGTTTCCAAACTTGTCAGTGCACAGAGCTAGATAACATATGTACTGGTATGAAGTCAGTGCTTCCAATTTCCAATCCAATGCCACACAATTTGTAGTAGTTTTGTGCTTTCCATATTTCTATTTGTAACTTTCTTCTCTAATAGTGACAAACCTATCAACATTATTATCAATGAAATTTGTCATGTTTATTTTTTTGTATAATATTCAGTAATAAAAAGTTAATATCAAAGATTTTTTTAACTTGTAGATCACCTAAGAAACAATGGGCAAGAGCTTATTTGAACTAAATCTAACAAGTAACTAACCTGTGCTAATGTAGAACAACTTGAGGATAATAGTGATATCAAATCTTAAATACCCCACAGATGCCAATCACATTATTTTATGGCTTACAGGCATGTGCTCCACTCTATGGCAAGAAAAAATGAGACTGCTCCTAAAACAACTTAGGCCTATCCCTAAAGTTGGCCATGGGGTCTATTTCTCATAAGCATATATTTGCATACAGGAGGGGCAGCTAGTGGAATAAAATCAAGGCTCTTTGAAGGTAAGGGTTAATGGAATTCTAAACAGATAACTAAAAGTGTCATTTCAATGTATATGTAAATATTCATACATAAAAAAGAAATAGATTGCATAGATTGAATTGATAATATTCAAGAACTATATGGTGTAATTACATGTAAGTATACTGGTTTCATCACTTAATCTAAGATTTGAAAATGATGGTTTTCAAATTTTCTTTTTTTTATTAAGCCTTTTATTTTCATTACAATATAGTTAATATATAGTATTATGTTAGTTTAGGTATACAATATAGTGATTCAAAAATTCTGTACAGTGCTCAGTGCTCATCATAAGTGTACTCTTTAATCCTCATCATTTGTTTCACCCATGCCCCCAACCACCTCCCCTCTTGTAACTATCAGTTTGTTCTTTATAATTAAGAGCCTGATTTATGGTTTCCCTCTCTTTTTTTTCCTTTGCTCACTTGTTTTGTTTCTTGAATTCCATGCATGAGTGAAATCATATGGCATTTCTTTCCCTGACTTATTTTACTTAGGATTACACTCTGTATGGATAGTTTCTAAAAAACATGCAATGTTAATATACCAGACCAGAGCATATAAAACTTTAGCTGAGCCAAGGTTTTTTTTTTTTTTTTCCAAAAAAAAAAAAAAAAGATTGGATGAACTTGACAAAATCATTTCCTTTCTTATATGATTCCTAAATTCTTTCAAATTTAGAAAGCTAGTATACATGAACATTTGTATCAGGTTAAGGATAATTATTTTCATGCCTAGAAACAAATCCTAGAAACAAACAAATTGGAGAGGCCCAATAATAATACTACCTACATCTTAAAACATATCTTTTAAAACCAATATGTTCCCTGATATAAACTAAATCTGAGTACATAAGGGGAAATAAACATCTCAAAGCAATCATCAGAATGTTCTTTATGATAATTTTGTTTCCAGTAGTTTCATAATATTTTATGACTTACTAAAAAATAGCTTTATTAGTAAATAAGTATCAAAAGTATAAAAATAACTAGTACACATATAATTTCATAGAAGTTGCATTTAAATGCATTCATTATATTGAAGTCTCATGTGATTATATCATTTACCATTTAACTAATATAAGGATTTCTCAGACTGGTAGTTTTCAAACAGATTGTGTTATTAAACCTTATATTTATAAACAATGATGCACATTACTCATTTTTAAAACCACCAAACTAAACTACCAGAGAAATACAATAAAAAGTATTAAGTTTAAAAATTGAGAAAATAATGTGGAGAAAGGTTAATGGGGAGAAGAACTGAGTTATTAACTAATATAATTCTATTATGTAGAAATAAGAAAATAAAGAAAAATAGAGAAAAAAGTACAAAAATACATTTATTCTTTTTTAAAGATTTATTTATTTATTTGAGGGAGAGACGGTCTTAAGCAGACTCCATGCTGAGCACATAGCCCAATGTGGGGCTTGATCTCAGGACCCTGAGATCATGATCTGAGACAAAACCAAGAGTCAGATACTTAACGAGCTGTGCCACCCATGCACACCCCAAAAGTACATTTATAGGTTTCTATAACAATGGATAAATAGAGAAAAAATATCCCAGGTATGAGCCAAAACACAAATGAGAAAACCATAAATTCTATTTTGTACCAAGTTCTATTTACCCTTGCCTATTCCTTAATTCCTATTCTATCAAATATGTAATATTTTTTTTAAAGATTTTATTTATTTATTCATGAGACACACTGAGAGAGGCAGAGACATAGGCAGAGGGAGAAGCATGTTCCCAGAACATGCTGCAGGGGAGCTCAATGCAGGACTCAGTCCCAGGACCCCAGGATCATGACCTGAGCCAAAGGTGGATGGTCCACCACAGAGTCACCCAGGTACCCCATGTCTTTTTAAAAAATATTTATTTATTTATTCCAGAGAGAGAGAGAGAGAGTATGTGTGTGTATGTGTGTGTGGGGGGGGGGAGGGGCAGAAGGAAAGAATCCCCAGGCAGACTCCCTGCTGTGTGGAGCCTCACCAAAGAGCTCTGTCCCATGACCTATGAGATCACAGCCTGAGCCAAAACCAAGAGTTCAAGGCTCAACTGACTGAGCTACCCAGGCATCCCAGTAATGCCTTTTATAAGGCATTTCATTAAAGAAGTTATCAAAATATTGCTTGATAGCTGACCTAGGAGCATTCAGTTTCAGAAAAAAAGAAATAAAGGAAAGCGATCAAGTGAAAATATGGAAAATATAGAAAATGTTGATTTGAAATAGTTAAAAAGAAATAAAAGACTTTACATTCCATCAATGTTATGGATTACTGACATTAAAACACTTCAACTGCAAATTACCAAGACATTATCAGGGTTCTGTTTATATGAGTGTTCATTTTGTGAAAGGTGAACATCTAATGCTCTTGTGTTATGTTGTTCTATGTATTATTATGTATTTATAATTTACATATTATACATCAATGAAAAGTTACAAAAAATATAAGATTCAACTAACAGAATACTTAGAAGAAAGAAATAAAAATAGACAAGAGACTGAAAAAAAGGAACTAAAAACACTAGGAAAAAAAAGGAGTAATGCCCCCCACATTACAAGAAGTGATAAAATAAACTAAGAACAATAAGCAATGAAATAACGATGCAAAAGAGATGAGATGATCAACATAGCAAAAGTTGAACTTTTAAAAAAGAAGAACATGGAACAAATGTTGTGACAGAACAAGAAAAAAGGTACAAAACTATTAGAAATATATAAGGGAATATGGCTAAACATTCAGCAACTATTATTATTATTTAACAAGAGGATACTATAAAAAATTTCTTGTCAATAAATTTAAAAATTAAGATAAAATATCATTTCTTAGAAAACAGATTTACTGTTTTCTAAATAGTTCAAGAAGGTAAAGGTAGCATAAAATTGAATAGAATGAAAGTCATTTAAAGAAACCAATCAGTGTTTAAAATCTACCCTTAAAAAGTAAAAGATATACACATAAAATGAAACCAAAAAGACTGGATAGTTTTACAGGTAAGTGCTATTAACCATTCAAAAGACAGATAATCCATGTAAACAGGCTATATCAGATCCATAAAATGACAGGCTGTTTTGAAAAATACAAATAGGTACAACACTTCTCAACTCATTTCATAAGGCTAACAAATCCTTTCAATGACCCCAAGGCAAGTATATTATGAAAATGGGAAATCATAGGACAGACTCAATTATAAAGAGAGAGATAAAAATCCTAAATATAATATCGAAAATAAATAGAGTATTCATAATCATAATAACAAAATTTATCAGGATAAACCTGGGCAAATAACAAAAATGGAAGGATCATTCAACATTAGATAACACACTAATAATACTCTCAGTATTAACTGATTTAAGGTGAAAAAAATTGGAAGTCCTCAACAGATACAGGTGAAAAAAAAAGTTATATTCAGTATTTATTGATTCTTACAGAATGAAAAAAGAAAAGAAGGGAGGAGCGGGAGAGGAAGGAAAAGAGAGAGGAAGGAAGTAAATAGTAGAAAAGAACTTTCTTACTTTGTTGACAGCAAACAGATAAAGAAAAGATTACTCTAATAGTGAAAATCATGAACAAGACAAAGATAATCACTGTTATTAGAAATCTAGGTAATATAGCGAGACAAGGGGAGACAAGATATAGGGATTGAAAGGAAAAAAAAGTTATTATTCATAAATAATATGACTGGGAAGGGGCAGAGAAAAACTACAGGCAAATTATTTGAATCTGCACAAGATTCTTCATAAAAACTCAGCAAAGTTACAATTTATAAAATCTATATGCAAAAATCATAATTATTATAGCAATACAAATTTTTAAATATCTATAAATACTATGAATACCTGTAAAATATATGCAAAAACTCTTATGGAACTTTTTTAAGAGAATAGGTTATAATAAAATAAGTGCAGTATTAATGAGCATTTGGGGGAGTGCAAGAGCAATATCTAATAAGATCTAAGATATGTATATACCAGAATCATCAATTCCACTGCTAGTTATATGAATTAGAAAAATAATCCTCTATGTGAACAGAACACTAATAAGACTATTTAATGCAACATTTTTAATAATAGCAAAAATTTAAAATTTGAAAAAAAAAACCCAAGCCCTGTTAGTACACCACAATTGACTCATCAATGAAATATAATGCAGCTAAAATGTGTATGCCGTGAAGGGCACCTGGGTGACTCAGTCAGGTGAGCACCCCACTCTTGGTTTCAGCTCAGGTCATGGGATTGCCCGAGGCTCTGTATTCAGGGCAGGATCTGCTTGGGATTCTTTTCTTCCTCCCTCTCCCTTCTCATCTGTTCCTCCCTACCATTCACTCTTTCTTCCTAAAATAAATGAATATATATATATATTACATCTGTGGACAATGATACACAAGTTAATACATTTATATAACATTTTAAAACATTCAAGGGGCACCTGGGTGGCTCAGTTGGTTAAATGTCTGCTTCAGTTCAGGTCATGATTTCAGGGTCCTGGGATGGAGCCACACAGCCACACATAGGGCTCCCTGCTCAGTAGGGAGTCAGCCTCTCTCTCTCCCTCTGTCCTTCCCCCCTCATGCTCTATCTCTATTTTAAATAAATAAATAAATAAATAAATAAATAAATAAATAAATAAATAAATAAATTCAAATCAATAGCTGATACTATTTAGGGAATATATATAGTACATATATAAATTTTCATGCTTCTTAATAATAAACATCAAAAAATCAATTTCTTTGGTTATCTGGTGGAAACAAAAAAGACAGATAAAATTGAGATTGCTTGCACAAAGATATTTAATTGGATCCAAAAAGAGCATTCAGTTGGGTCGTGCTTTTTTACCCAATCTGAAAATATTTTGTTTAAATGGAGCATTAAGGGGCTCCTGGGTAGCAGAGTTGGTGAAGCGTCTGATTCTTGGTTTCGGCTCAGGTCATGAACTTAGGGTCATGAGATTGAGCCCCACATTGAGGGGCTCATCCCAATAGAGTCTGCTTAAGACTCTCTCTCTCTCTGCCCCTTACCCCCTCAAATAAATAAATAAATCTTTAAAAAAAATAATAAATGAAGTGTGACAATCACTTAATTTAATAGAATTGTGTTTGTGTTTATATCTGCTATCATGTAATTTATTTCCTGTTTGTTCCATCTATTCTTTTTCTTATTCTTCTTTATGTGCTGCTTTGGGATTAACTGAACATATTTTAGTATTCTATCTTCCCTTTTAACTTGTATTCTTGTTTTGCATTGTTAGTGGTCACTCTATAATGTATATATATTGTTTCACAGTCTATCTTCAAATATATAAGGCTTTACAACAGTAAACTTCCATTCCCTTTCCTTAATCCTTTGGGCCATTATTATCATACATGTTACATCTACATGTAAATAAAATAAGTCATAGCCAATATATTTGCTTTAAACAATCAAAGTATATTTTTTAAGTTTTTAAAAATGAGAAAAATACTTTTCATATTTACCAACATATTTACATTTCCAGCTCTTTATCCATTGTATAGATTGCTGCCTCAATTTCCTTTTTCCTGAAGAACTTCCTTTACTATTTCTTGTAGTTTAAGTTTTTGGCAACAAATTCTCTCAGCTGTTTTTTTAGATATAAAAGTATTTGTTTTGGCTCCCTGAATGGAGCCTGCTTCCCCCTCTGCCTATGTCTCTGCCTCTCTCTCTCTCTCTCTCTCTCTCTCTCTCTCTCTCTCTCTCTGTGTGTGTGTGTGTGTGTGTGTCTCATGAATAAAGATATAAAATCTTAAAAAAAATAAAAATATTTGTTTTGTCTGTCATGTTTGAAGAATATTTTTGTTGGGTATAGAACTCTATTTTCTTTCAGTACTTGAAAGACATCACTCCTTTGTCTTCTTGTTGGCATCATATTAAAGATCACTCTTCAAATTTCTTTTTTTTTTCTTTACTTCATATGAATCCCCTGCTTTGACTATTTTAGATTTCTTTTGTCACTGTTTTTAGCAATTTAATTTTGATGTGCCTTGGTGTCTGTTTGTTTTATCCAAGTAGGGGTTCTTGGGACCATTCAACTAGCTTTATCAGAGAACCGGGGTTCCACCCTACCCTGATCTTGCTAATGATGACAGCAAAATAAATGACAATAAGAAAATATTTTTCTAATATTTCTAATATAATTCTAATATGAATTCTACTGCAATTGTTTGAAATTTAGACAAATGGCTTCTGTCTATACCAGTAAAGAATACTGACCTAGTAGAATTCTCACATTTGAAATGCCACACATTGACAAGATCAATGTTTTTCAGTATCATGCTAGGACTCAATTAACAAAGGTATCCAAAGGAATGATATCTACTATTTCCCATATTAATTATGATTGAAATATTTCCCTGCCCCCCAAAAAAAATATCCAAATTCTGAAGAGACTCTAAGAACCAAGGAGATTACATTACCTAAAAATTAAACTTTACAAGCATTTAATGACTTTTAACTGTGTCCTAGATGCTATCATATTTACATATGATAAAGAATCTTTAAAGAGGTTGGCCAGATGCAATCGCTATAAATCATAAATTAGACCTAATTTATGCACTTCCCCAGATTCACTGCCTACTATGGCCTCAGTCACTTGCCCAGTGGACGACACCAGCCATTACCTTCAACTCATCTTCTAATACCACTCTCTGCCTTGACATCCTCTGGGTGTGAAGGTAAAAAAGTACAACTTCCCTACCATCTCCACAGTCATAGAAATACCTACTCTTGCACCCATAGGAAGCATGGCTCCTCCCATCACTTCCAAGATCCTAATGATCCCACAGTATACAGTGTGAGATCTGACTTCTCCAACAACAATCTGAAAAGCACATGGACAGTAACATACCATGAGATGAGTTTTGACAAATGAGAAACAAAAGATAGGAAGATGTGGGCAATACATTTCTTTCTCTTCCTCAATTCAGCTACAGTTGACCTCTGAACAACGTTGGGGTCAGGGGTACCAATCCACCACACAGCGAAAAATCCATGCATAACTTTTAATTCTTCCAAAACCTAACTACTTACAGTTCATTATTATATGGAAGACTTGCCAATAATATAGTCAATTAACACATATTTTGTATATTGTATAAATTATATATTGTATTCTTATAATAAAGTAAGCTAGAGAAAATGCTGTATTTATTGAAAAAATCTGTATATTTTAAACACAAGTTCAAACTCATGTTATTCAAGGGTCAACTATAATTGGTTCTGTACAGCATGTCCAGAGATTTCCCACTTGACTAAACAAAAGTCTATGTTTTCTATTTGCAGCCATGGCCAGCTTAATAACCACCTTGTATTCACAATGGTTTTCTTTTTTCCATTATTCTCTCATGTCCCCCTTGTATTGCACCCAGCTTAACCTGTACCTCAAAATATGTTGTCCAATGACCTTATAAGATATTTCATTACTATACTTCTCTCACATCATTTCCTAAATATATTACAGCTTTTTGCAAATAACTGGGATACTCTGTGGTTTCTCAAAAGAGTTTTGAATGTCCAGTAGAGACCCAGAGTAACTTTGCCTAGAAATGCATAACCTGCTTTTGAAAAATAGAAATCTCAGTGTGTGGATTCTCCGTGTCTATCCTGTTTTAAACCCAGGTAAGAAAAAAGTATGGTAATATGGCAGAGATGTAGGAAGTGGTGTGTCAAATGTAAATACAAAAATGTTGAGTAAAGCAAGAAAGACTTGGTATTAGCTACAGAAATAATGAGGTGATCTTGGAGCACATAATAAATCAAAGTTTGAGTGTGGGAATCTATGAATATGATGAAATATAACTTCTATGATTACGGTACATTAAATGGCAAAAGAAATTTCACGGATTTAATTAATGGCTGTATCAGCTGACTTTAAAATAGGAATATTATCGAAGTGGGATTCACTTAATAATAAGAGCACTTTAAATCTTGATTTAGAGGTCATAGAGAAGTTAGAGAGATTCAATCTGAAAGGGATTTGATACATGAGAAACTCTCTACTGAAGGATGAGGCCATGTGGCAAGACATGAGTGGCCTGAAAGAGGTCACTTAGCTAAGAGGAAATGAGGACTTCAGTCCTACAACCACAAGAAACTACATTTGGCAAACAATTTACATGAGTTTAGAAGTAGATGCTGCCACAGAGCCCTAAGCATCGTGGTTGGCATTTGATTTAAGGTTTGTAAGATCCTGAGGAGAGAACTCTCAGTCAGGCCATGCTGGACTTCTGACCCACAAAACTGGGGCTAATAAATGGTTGTTGCTTTAAGTCATTAAGTTTATGGTAATTTGTTATGCAGCTAAAGAAAACTAATTAATATATACCTGGAATGGGTCACCTGATAGGTAATTATTGATTCAGTTAAACATAGCTATACAAGTTATTACTAGTCATTATTTTTAAACACAAAATAATGTGTAATTTTAAAAAATCCTTTCCTAAACTATATTTTTATTAATAAGTTAAAATGTCACTACATTAACATATGTTTTTAGGGGTTCCTACATGGCCCAGCAGTTGACCATCTGCCTTCAGCTCAGATCGTGATTCCAGGGTCCTGGGATCAAGTCCTGCATCAGGCTTCCTGCATGGAGCCTGCTTCTCCCTCTGCCTGTGTCTCTGCCTCTCTCTCTCTCTGTCTCTCATGAATAAATAAATAAAATTTTTAAATAAACATGTTTTAATGGTGTTTATTTTAGGATCAATTTTATTCTACTGTAAGGCAGCATTAGTACTCTGCAAGTTTTCTCTCTTTCCCACTGGCCAATTTTCAACAGTGTTGATAAAATCCTCCTCCAGATAAATTAACATTTTGCAGGACGCCTGGGTGGCTCAGCAGTTAAGTGTCTGCCTTCTGGCTCAGGTCATGATCCTGGAGCCCCAGGGTGGAGTCCCGCATAGGGTTCCCCGCAGGGAGCCTGCTTCTCCCTCTGCCTGTATCTCTGCCTATCTCTCTTTGTGTCTCTCATGAATAAATAAAATCTTTAAAAAGTAATTAATTAATAGTTAATTAATTAACATTTTGCCTCTGAACCAGGTCCTCTAGAAGTTATTTCCAAAAGAGAATGATTATTGTCAGCTGTTTGCTATTTGCCCTCATGAGCAAACAGAATAATGATCACTGATGTTTAAAGGCCACAAGCACAGGAAATACACAAGTGTTTTCTGAATTTAAAAAGTCAATTATTTTAATATGGTTTATAAATATACTTTATTTCATTTTCTCTTTATAAATATACTTTATTTCATTTTCTCTCGTACACTGTTACTTCTATATTTATATGATTAAACATAGCATATCCTTCAGTTATGTCATATAAGAGTTCATTTTATTTCTGCCCCTGCCATTTGTATCTGAACTTATATGTCATTCAGAAATATAAGGTACTGGTTGAAAAAACATCTTTTCACCTTTATTATTTTCAAATAATTTGAAAAACATACTTTGGATCTCTTGGCTAAAGAACTAGAAAATGAATATAGACAACCCCAGTCACATGGTCCTTAAATGCTCACTCATATAGGTATCCATTGGGAACATGCAGTAATAACAAGAAAACCCAGAATAGTGACATGCATGATTTTTATTTGCACAGTTTCGTACCTTCTGTAAAATCACTTGCTTTGTTACATGGTGAGAAGACAAAGCAACAAAATGCTAACTAACATCTTTCACTGTTTCATGTCGATTTGTTTCTTAATTTGAAAATTGCATTTAAATTTCTACTAAACCTACCTTAGGCAAACATTCATGCAGGAAAGAATGGCATTTGTGCAATGAACTGTTATACTAGCATGAAAAGCATTCCTTATGAAAAGACAAATAAGTGATAACCAACAAAGAATTCCCATATCCTTCACTTAACACTTTTAACTATGAGTATCATTATAATGAATAAGAATAATAAAAGATTTGTAACTAATGGAACTGACAAAAATCAACTAAAGATGTTCATATTCTACGTAATAAGAGATAAAAGTGATAATTTTGTGAATTAAAGATTGAAGTTTACACGATTTACTCAGAAAACAGAAACTCTCTGGAAATAAACTATCTGCACTGGTAACAGTTTATTTCAAAGATTTACCAAATATGCTAGTCTTCATGATGTTAAAATAAATAGTTTAACTATAAGTGCTGAAAGACAGGCAATACAAACTTTTTTAAAAGATTTTATTTACTTATCTATCTGAGAGAGACAGCACGAGCAGGCGAGGAGGAGCAGAGGGAAAAGGACAAGCAGGCTCTGTGCTGAGTGTGGAGCCTGGCACAGGGCTCTAGCCCATCACCCTGAATCATGACCTGTGCTTAAAACAAGAGTCAGATGCCTAACCAACTGAGCCACTCATGCATCTCAGGCAATAAAAACTTTCAAATAAAAGTATTGGTTTCAATTGTTAAAAAGAAAAAATATATAAGTCTGACAATCATAATTTGCATAAAATTTCATATTCAAGAAGATAGTGGAGCTTGTTTTAATTTAACAAGCAAGCTGCATAAATTATCTCTAATAAATCAGTAATAACATTTATTCACAATGAATCAATATATTTACTACAAAGACACCCTTCTTTATGAAAAACTGTGTATGTGTGGGTGCATATACAGGACAAATATGCACAAAGATTTTGTGTGTACAGCATATTCATTTTAGTGTTACCATGTGCCCAAAGAGATAGTTCCATGTATTAAGTTTAGAGCATAAAACAAAATTAATTTTTAATTAAATTATTTTTTAAAATGCTAAATATGCCACAGAAATGGTCCAGCAGTTTCTATTAAAAACCGAAGCAAAGAATAGAAAATAAAAAAGAAAAATAAATATTAGATGTTAAAAAAAAACAAACATTAAAAAAAAAAACTTAATTTCCCAGTGAAAAAGATGCTCTGGGCAGAAAGAAAATGACTAAAATATCAAAACAGAAAATTAGAAAATGGTTTGTTTAATAAAACAGGCCAGCTCTTAATAAAAATCTACTATACTTCCTAGAATACTTTGATGATATGAAAATGATGAGTAAATTATTTTTCAAGTGTGATGTATCTAGGAAATAGATCAGCGAAACAAAAAGAGTAATATCACAGCATACAAACAGAAAATTCACATATAGAAGGAAAAAATCACAGTTTACATTGCATTCATGTTTAAAATCAAACATCACTTTTTCACATTCTGAAGATTCCCCCCACCCCCCAAATATGGAAAGAAAAACAAGCCAGGGCTTTAATATAATATTTTTTTTCCAACCTGGAACAGCTGCAAAAAACAAATCTTGCTGGAGATAAGCTTGGTTATAAATATCAACATTCCCTTTAAATAAGGGAGTCCAGTTTTCATACCATCTGCCTCTTTCTAAAAGGGAAAAAAAACATGAAAATCATAAACTAGGACATCCTCTTTCAAATAAGGCATTTAAAAATGAATGTAGTAAAAAGGCTATGAACTGCTCTGAGCCCCTGCCTTTAAACTTACCCTGTTTAGCTCAGATCAGAAAACAGGATTTCATGAAAGTAAGCAACTTTTAGTCTATGAATAAAGTCCCTAAAGCAATTAATAAAGAAAAAAAATCTTCTCAAACTTGTTCACATTTATTAGCCATGATCATGATTTCTGATGGGACCATATTTCTCCATAATGCATCATACTCCTTACTGTTCATTTTTAAACTACATTTGTCACTTTAGTTACCTCTACTTTTTCCAAAACCTTTCTACAGCCTGTTCCAAAGACTTTCATGTTATCTCTTCTATACAAAAGTCTAGTTACTAACAGAACTGGACTTTTCTTTTAATACAGATTCTATTCTTTGCAGAAATCTTTCCAATGCCTCTCTCAACACAGTGGTCTTTTTATACGCAAGTTTGAATTTTATCTTAAAACCGTCTTTCTTCTTTTGCCCTTAATTATTTTTCATTCTTTGTTAATGACCTTGTGATTGAACATTTTAATTTTTCACTGTACCACATCATTACTACTTCAATAATGAAGTCCATAAACCATATCCATTATTTAACTCCTTAAAGCATTCACAAGAGAGAATTAATGAAAGATGGCCTACCAAATAGAGCGGTTCAGAGTGGTCTACTGGAGATGCATACATAAAGGAAGATCCGATATATAGCAATACTAAGATCGCTAAAGAGAGTAGAAGAACCCCAAGACACAGAGAAATGGCGTCCTGTATTCTAACAATATATGTAAATGTTTAGTCAATTCCTGGAATTACAGTGGTAGGATTCTGAAAAGCTCCTGTAACAAAAGCACCTAGGGAGCCCTGGGATAATTCAATCTCATATTTATTCTTGCCCTTCCTCTTTTTTCTCATGCACACATAAAGACACACCGATAGAGCTGAACAAAGAGAGCAAAATTGAATCTTCAACCATGAGCATTTGCAGTTATTTTAAGGTGCTAAGACCACACTTTAATGTGTCTTCATAGGAAAAATATGTCCGAAGACTTTTTTTCTTTTTTTTCAATTCACTTTCCTTCCATTTTAGCCACAGACCACCCAGGTCTGTAATTATACAAAACAAAGTTCTTTTACAAATGGCAAATGACATTTAATTGCTTTCTTGGAATGCTGCATCTTCAGTGTGTAAGGAGGGAGGAAAGGGAGAGATGTCTTCAAAATAATGGTCAATAATATTTAATCTCAAATTATTTAAAATAAATGACAATCAATATTTCATCCTTTTCATGATTTGATATAAGCACTATAAAACAATAGGAACAATTAGACTATCAATGTTGCAACAGAAAAGTTGTTTTTCCTTAGTTCAATCAACTATTTGAAAATATTAAAAAGGCTTTTTAGTATCAAATTTACTCTACTGTTTATTTTCTGAATTCCCTCCGTTAGAACATAGTACCACAAGAGCAGAGATCTTTGTTTTTATATACTGAAATCCAAAACAATTAGAAAACTGTGGCACATAGTAGACACTCAATACACGTTATTGAGTAAATATTTTTCAGAAGACAGTTGTGTTAACTTAAATCACCCATATTTTATGGTTAGTTATTGTAAAAAGTTAAAAACACCTTGAGGTTTAAAATATAACTATTAATTCTCTATCTCTTATAGGAATATGAGCCTGATAAAAGATGGATTAACTTTTCTCTAACTTATTTCCTTTCTGGTTCTATCATTTTTTACTTATTTACCAAACTAAGCTCATTTACCATTTTTAAAATAGGCACAGTAAGAATACCTCTCCCATACAGCTGTTGTGAGCACTCAATTAAATAGCTAAAGATATAAAGTATTTAACATGGCGCTTCTCACATAGTAAGTGTTCATTAAATGTTATTAGTATCATTACGTCATGCTGTCACGTCGGTTTAATCGGTTACTCACTGTTGAGGTTACCACATAGTCCAAATGGCTTTTATAAACAAAAAACACAACCTGAACTTGATGACCTCACATTCATTTAAAAAGTCAATGAGTTCCTTTATAGTTCAAGGTTCTTAGAGTATGAGAATGGTCTCAGGATATACTATGCCTATACTAACTTAATTACATATAAATTATACACTTGTCAGCTACTATTTGGTCTCCTATCTTCTATTATCAGCTAAATGGCTTCAAAAAAAGTATCTGTGGATTAACTTTTAAGATGCCAAATTATATATGCTGTTTTATTCTCAGTAGTCTTGGAAATCCTGGATTAAGAGAGTACCACTTTCATGCTTACAGTATATGCACATAATCAGTACTCAAAAATACTTTGTAAAATGGTTGGCTTCTAAACAAACAATCAAACAGGCTTAAACACTTCTCTCCAGTTTTAATTTTTTTTTTATTTATTTACGATAGTCATACAGAGAGAGAGAGAGGCAGAGACACAGGCAGAGGGAGAAGCAGGCTCCATGCACCGGGAGCCCGACGTGGGATTCGATCCCGGGTCTCCAGGATCGCGCACTGGGCCAAAGGCAGGCGCCAAACCACTGCACCACCCAGGGATCCCTTCTCTCCAGTTTTAAAACTGGTAACTGTATCTCTAAGTTGTACTAAGTTTATATATGTGTATATATATATATATAAAGTTAACATACCTATATCAATATCTGTATGTATCTATATTCCCACTGATGCATTGAGCAGGCCAGTATGGGTCCCTAGGGAAGTACTCTGCTATTAGATAAAACTGGTTCTGTCATCCAGGCCTCAAAACTTTAATTTGCAATAATAAATGTAGTTCCCAAATATCTTAACCATGGGTCTAATACACCATGGCAAACAAGAAACATGATTTTAAAATATCCTTTAAATTATAGAACATTCCAAACCACATCTTCTAAAACCTTTAAGAAAAATATCACAAGTATTCCAATCATTTCTCTATCTTTTCTTCAAAAATTAAACTTCACTGTCACATTACACTACTTTATTTGAAAGTGTATCATAAAAGAAGGATTTTACAAAAGCACTGGATAACTACCTCACTAATTTTAGAAATTTGTATTCCCTCTGTTATGAAATGATTGGGTCCTTATTATCACATTAACCAAAATTCTGGGGTTGGAGCTAGATTATATCTCATGAGTCCCTCTAATGGAAGTAGTATACACAAAAGTCTTTTCAAGTGTACATTTTTGAATTATTACTGAACTCTAAACAATTTAAAGAAAAAGCAACTGAGCTTCCCAAAGCAATTTTTGCAGTAAAATGTATAATCTGATTTTTTTCAAGTACATAATAACACTTCCCAGCAACTTCTCTGCTCCAACTTGGCGGTATGTCCCATTTGACCCATTACAACTTGCAGGGCTCTCCTAAAGTCTTCCACCCACCTTCATTTTATTCTAGGCACATGAGCTGGTTCCCCAAGCCGCAAAGAATATACGGATCACTAGGTAAGAACCTCACACTTACAAGCCTACTCTAACTCACACTCTCACACACCAACATACACATTTATATACACACCAAACACACACATGCTAAGGTATGAATACTGTTCATGCCATTACCTCTACTATCATCTCAGTGGACTAAGTGCCCTTTTTTCTACCAAGGCCCCCTCGGTGCCCTGGAGTCCACCACCCCCATGTATATACTTTTCCTGCCTTTTTACCCTTTGTTCTGCTCCTTTATCATTTCTCTGTCATTGCCTTCATCTAGAGTCTCACCAGCATTACTGCATTAGTATCATAATTGGTTTTGCTGTCTCAGGTCTTGCTCCCCTCAAACCATCCCCCACACTGCTTCTAGCATAATCTTCCATAAATTAAGTTTAATCAAGAAACTTCCCTGAAGTATATTATATCATTCAGTGTTTCCCTATGTCCTTTAGGATGGAGTTCTAATTTCATAGTTTGATGTGATCTAAACCCTGTTGTCCCTCCAGTCTCTACCTGTCTTAACCCCACACCAACACTGTGCTCTGACTACTTTGAATTACATACAGTTCCCTGAAATTATCACACAACATAACAGCTTACTGCCTTTGCTCATGCTCCTCCCCTCTCTGAAATACTTTCAAGTACTTCTTTACCTGGATATCTTCTACTCCTTTAAAACAGTAGAAAGGTATAGCAGTCATTAGTTCTACTCACATATCTTCCAATTTTTCTTTCCCTCTGGGTAGAGATGATATTGCATTTCACAGTCCTCATTTTGAAATTTGTTTTGACCAATAAAACTCTACATGCCAGTGCATAATTAGCCACTCTCTTCCCATTGCTGCACCTGGATCATGGAAGTACATAAGCCTTCCTATCAACACATTTTGGACATGTAATCTGTATGAGAAACAAACATTTGTTGTGTAAAGACATTGAATTGGGATGTTTGTTCCTACAGCATAACCTAGGCTATTCCAACTGATCAATAAAAATAAAAATTAAAAATTACCTTTTTAAAGAAGCCTTCCATAAGCCCAACACACTCTGACTCAAATGCTGTTTCTTCTCCGAGTGATGACAGCACAGTATTCATACTCTTATCACAACACTACAGTGTAGTGAGATGGCTGCTGTGACCGCCCACCACCCTTCAAACGGTACTTCTGAAGACAGGACATGTGTATTTCATCCCTGTATCGTCGAGGCAGCTCTCAGGCAAACAGGATTCAGCAATGGAATGCGGAAGGGCCCATCGGGAGACCCAACTCAAAATGCCCAGAGGCCCTAACTGACCAATGGGATACTTACAATTAGGCACAGAGACCAGAAAGGAGAAGTCCATCCGATGGCATACCTCTTCCCCTTCCCCCTTTAAAAACAGCCTCTTCGCAAGCAACCTCTCCTCTGCTGTTCTGCTCACCACTCCCTTTCAGTGTATTCAATAAACTTCTGGCTCCTTTGTTCTGCCCCAGGTGATTCTTTGACCTCCTGTGCCATGACTTCATCACCCCCATCGGATGGAGACACACTCCATTTAGACACCACATGTGTGGTCACCAATCAGCCTAGTGCCTCCCTCATGGTTAAGTGCTTAAAAAATGTTTGCTATATTAACTGGTGGTTCATTCATTCGCTCATCAGGGACCAAGGATGACTCCAGTTGCTAGAGATGGAGTAAAAGAGAACAAACAAACACACCTGCCCTCATAGGAACCAATATTCTTGTGAAGAATAATGTCATTAGCAACACAACTAAGTATTAAATATCCAGTTTATTATATCGTGTTAAATGTGGAGTAGAAAATAGAGAGCAGGGATATTTGGATGGTGACCAGGTAAGACCTCATTTAGACAGTGATCTTCATAATAAAGACCCAAAAGAAAGTAAATAAATTGGCTATGCAGATACCTAGGGAAGAGTAATTCAATAGAGGGAACAGTATAAAAACCCTGAGATGGGAATACGTCTGGTATGTTCAAAGAACAACACAAGAGCCAGTATGGCTGAGCAAGTGAGTGATTAGAGATGAGATTAGAGCAGTAACAAGGAATCATCTCTTGCAGAGACATATAGGCCAGTTTAAGAGCTTTAGCTTTTATCTTGAGTGAAAGAGAGAGCCATTGAAAGGTTCTGAGCAGAGGAAGAGGTGGAAGAGGACAGCAGAAGATAAGGTCAGAGATGTAATGGGGGCTCATATGCTTTGATTGGATAACATATTTTCTCTTCCCACAAAATATGTGAAACGCAAATATACCCATTAATCAAGAAAGATTAAAAGTGACATTGAATGACATTTTATGATGATCCTAATCTGTTCATTACTTACTGTATAGGGACATTGATTATAATCTATGTATAATTACCAAAATATAGTGATGTACCAAAGTATCATGGTGTATCAAACATAAGAGAGATGAAGTATTTTATGGAGGACCAAATCCTAATAGACAACTAATAATACTAAATGATTTATTTTTTTAAACTTTCTTTTTTTTATTTTTTTTTTAAATTTATTTATGATAGTCACAGAGAGAGAGAGAGGCAGAGACACAGGCAGAGGGAGAAGCAGGCTCCATGCACCGGAAGCCCGATGTGGGATTTGATCCCGGGTCTCCAGGATCGCGCCCTGGGCCAAAGGCAGGCGCCAAACCGCTGCGCCACCCAAGGATCCCTACTAAATGATTTAAACAATAAGTCAGATATAGATTTATAGCTCTGCAGACCTTGCTTTACTTACTTGGATTTGCCCAAATGCCACAAAACAAATGTAAGTAAAAACATACCCCCATCTTCCTTAAGAAAGAACCACATTCCAAACTCAAGTTCACTGCCAGAAGCAAACAAACCAAAACAAGAAAAACAAGTGAGAGAAAACAAACCACAAGTCAAAACACCTTTTGCCAAATGTTAAAATCAAATAAACACACCTTGTGCTGTGTCCTTGATGCTGCCAAGTCTGAACTCTGGAGAGCTGCCAAGGGGTAAGATGTTTCCAAAGGCGAGATCTTTACTGAGGAAGCTGCGCTTGCATTCCTGGCAAATTCAATTCCAGATACCAATAACAATGCTCTTGGTTGCTTTTTCTTACTGGAATTCGAAATAGAGTATATGGAAACATTAAAAATGGATGACCTCCAGTGCCCTAATACCCACAAAATAAAATCACTGTGGTAGCATTTTCCAAGAGGTGTTTCTGGGTTTGCTAAGTCTGTCTATATTCAATTGAATTAAGTTTCTTTGGTCAAATATACTCAGAAAATGTTGTATACTGTGTCCCTTTTTCACAATGCACACCTTCAAAAAAAAAAAAAGGGTTCTGAGAAATCCTGTACTAAGTCTATTTAATTTACTTAACCCAATGTCTCTGAAATTTATTTAATTAAAGACCCCCTTTCCACTGTAATAAATAGTAACATTATTTCTGCAGATCACACTTCAAGAATAGTTCATTGTATAGTGATTATCTGAAAAGTAGTTAGAGATGTGTTCACTATATTTTAGAGTTGAATATGATATAAAGGGACCAATTTGAATTTGTTCTCTGTTATTGTAATTTATACAGTATTGACCTATAAAATAATTGTATTTATTTAACCTTAAATGTTTAAATATGCTACTTTCTAAACTAAATGCCCATTAAAAAGCAAATTAAATATATATGATTTATTCATTTTTTGTTCAGCAACTATTTACTGAATACCTATTATGCGCCAGGCACTGAACTTACTTCTAGCTTTATGTTGCAATTGCTCTTTTATAGATAAGAGTATCAAGTTTAAATGGTTCTTAACCACTTTCTCATAATAATAACACCAACTTAAAATCTAACCCCAAGCATTTAAAAACACAAGTTTCACTAATTTTAATCATATCAGTAAAAATAGCTTGCAATCTTTAGGCTGTTTTTAAGTAGTGATAATAATCCAGCTCAAGCATGATAATACAAAAGCATAGTCTTTTTAAAAAATGATGCTGCAGAAGAATAAAATGGAAGTCTTATGTGAAAAAAAAAAAGGCAAAAAGACAAATTAAATTTCCTTACTCTCTACAGTCCACTGCCAGTCCTTGAAACAGGCAGAGTGACTTTCCTTTAGGAGCTCAGCTGCCTTGATGCGAACACTTTGCTAAGGGCAAAAGGCAATCTTAGCCTGACCCCCAGGATCCTGTAAGTCCATTTTAATATATAAAAATGTCTTTGGAAACTTCCTTCATCTCTACCTCCTCGCAGGATACATGTTAGCAATCATCCCCCAAGTATATGACCCAATGATATACACTGGAAGGGTCTCATGACTAAGATTTTATTAGATAGTAATAAATGACCTTTTCCCAAACAAGAGCTAGCCCCCTCAAGGTCCTGGAAATGTTGCTTCCAAAGTTCCTTAGAGACTTATGCCGTCCCTAACCAACTCTCATCTTGAAAATTGGGATATAGTTGGCCACTGCTCATGACACCAGTGCAGCTATTTCTGCCCACAGGTCCTAACCTTGTGCTTTAATAAAATCACCTTTTTGGACCAAAGATGTCTCAAGAATTCTTTCTTGTCTGTCGGGTCCAAATCTTAACATCTTTCCTACATCAAAGTATTGTTTCATACCATACACAAAAATTAACTCAATTAACTCAAATGAATCATAGACTTAGAAGTAAATACTGAAATTTAAAAATGCTTAGAAGAAAACAGAGGAGTAAAACTTCGTGACCTTGGGTCAGGCAACAGTTTCTTAGAAACAACGCAAAACATACAAGCCCCTATGGAAAAAATAGGTATATTGCACTTCATTAGAAGAAAGAAAAACTTCTGTGCTCCAAAGTACATGACCAACAAAGTGAAACGACAACCCACAGGAAAGGAGAAAATATTTGCAAATCATGTATCCAATATGGGACTTACACCCAGAATAATGAAGAACTCTTACAACTCAACAGTAAAAATGCAAAAAATCCAATTTTTAGAAGGGCAAAGGATTAAATAGAGATTTCTCACAAAGAATAAAAACAATTTGCCAACAAGCACATGCAAAGATGCTAAATTTCATTAGTCACTAGCGAAATTCAAATCAAAACTACTTCACTAGACAGACAATATAAAGTGTCAGTGAGGATTAAGGTAAACTAGAACCTTCACACACTGCTGGTGGAAAAGTATAATGATGCACAGCCACCTTCAAAAAAATTTGGCAGTTCCCTCCAAAAAACATAAAGTAAATCATATGACCCAGCAACTCCAATATTTACCGAGGAAAAATGAAAACATATGTCCACATAAAAACTTGTACATGGATGTTCATAGCAGCATTATTCTTACAGCCCAAAAGTGGAAACAATCCATGATGA
This sequence comes from Nyctereutes procyonoides, assembly GCF_905146905.1. NCBI lineage: Eukaryota > Metazoa > Chordata > Mammalia > Carnivora > Canidae > Nyctereutes > Nyctereutes procyonoides. The sequence goes on from NW_026575137.1 coordinate 9,060,026, forward strand.
ATAGATAAGGAAAAGTTATATAACCATACAATGGAATATTATTCCACCATAAAAAGAAATGAAATATTGAACGTGTTACACCATGGGTAACCTTGAAAACATTATGCTAAGTGAAAGAAGCCAGGCACAAAACTCCAATTAATACATCATTCCTCTTCTTCTCTTTATATGAAATGTCCAGAATGAGAAAATCTACAGAGATAGAAAATAGATTAACAGTTATGTGAGAGTGGAAGAGATGGACATGACTGATAATGGGTACAGGGTTTCTTTTTTGAGCTTATCAAAACATTCTAGAATTACATAGTGGGGATAGTTGTACAACTATGTAAATATGCTACAAAACTACTGAATTGCACACTCTAAAGTAATAAATGTAATGGTTGTGAAATACATTTCAATAAAGTTGTTATTAAAAGAGTCATAAATAATAAATATATTTATAGTCCTTAATCTAAAATGTTTGGCCCAGTTGTGTCTTGAAGGTTTTTAGATTCCAGAGAGGGAATATGTCCCATTTACTATAATTATGTAACTCTCTTGGAGCAAAGCAGGATCAGTATATTACTAGTTCATAGCAAAATCTTTTCACTATTGACAATGACTAGGAAAGTAAACAACACTACATAAATAACCCCACATCATTTTAAATATGGTTATGCCACAACTGAGTTTATGTAAAACTTGGGGAAAAACTTATTTAGCAGAACTTTTTTTTTTCAGAACATTAGGGTTTTGAAAATGTGACTAATGGGTGTTGGGCCCTTATTGATGACAATTAATATTAGCAACAATAATCTTATCAGCAGTCCCCATTTACTGTGCTTTGTATGTCATACATATTATCAGAAAGAAATTCTCATAACATGCCTATGGGATAAGTACAATTCACTCCAACTGGGAAAGATGAGTTTCCTAATGATTAAGTGACTTTTCCAGGCACACACAGTTAACAAAGAAAAGGGCAGAAATTTGAATGCAAATCTATCTGACCACAGAGCACACTGGCTTTCTTCTACAGTGCAGAGTATGTTCAGATAATCCCTCTGAGATGTAGACTTCAAATCTATAAAATGGAGTAAAGAACACTTTTATATATATCACAGATTATTGTAAGGATGAAATAAGATCATTACTATGAAAACAATGTGGCAAATATAAAGGTCCATGTAAGTGTGAGACAATATTACCTGGAAAACTACTTTTATTACTATATCTAAATCAATGTTTATAGTGAGATATAGTTTTAGTCAGATTCTTTACAGGTATTCAAACTAAATATGCTTATTTTATAAGAAGAAATGCTAAGCATTAAATATTGTTTTTTAAATATCTAAGAAAAGAAAATCCAAATGTTCAAGTAGTCCATAATTAAACATCTCTAGTTTGTTTTGTTCTTTAAATGTTTTATTTATTTATTCATGAGAGACACAGAGAGAGAGAGGCAGAGACACAGGCAGAGGGAGAAGCAGGCTTCCTGCGGGGAGCCTGATGCAGGACTGGATCCCAGGACCCCAGGGTCACAACCTGAGTCAAAGGCAGAATCTCAACCACTGAGCCATCCAGGCACCCCATCTCTAGTTTTAAAAAGGTTTTATAAGCCACATATAAAATAATAATAATAATAATAATAATAATAATAATAATAATAAATAAGCCACATATAAAACTGGTACAGTGTGCAAACATACATTGTTTGATTTTAAGGTAGTTCTGTGTACCCAGGAGAGGCCAGAGAGATTATTATTATTATTATTTGCTTTACAGGTAACTTCTTAATATTTTGAAAATTTAAAATTATATGATTTTATTTAAAAGCCTGCTCACAAAATTTACATACTATATAAATTATTAGGATAATTAGGGGATTGTGTATATATCCTCCCTCAAGGAAATTTTTATTACAAATGGGACATAGAGGGTATAGCCCAATGCTACTTTTGTTCTGTGATGGTATATTCCTAACATTAAAAAAATTTAGAGAGTGGTGTATTTGAAAAGTTTAAGAGCCATTATTTTAAGATACTGATCCAATTACATTGGCTCCATAGCATGAAAATCTAAAATGGATCCTTACTGCCTATAGATGAAAATCACTTTGTGTGGCATATAACAGCCTTCTCAGCCTGGGCCAGCAGGTCTTTATTGCCTCAACTCCAGTCACTTTTCTTCAAATTGTGTTCCAGCCACTGAGTTTCTTTCATTTCCCAACTATGTGACCCTATTGGCAGCTTAGCAGCTTTACAGATCTCATTCTCTTTGCCTTGATGTTACCTTAGCCCCAGCCTCATCCACCTTAAATTCACAGGCATCCTTCAAAACCTCATTTCAAAGCCACTGTCTCTATATAATTCACCTATAACTGTACCTGCCAAACAAATCTTTGCTAATTAACTTATTGATAACGTAACTTACCTATTGATACAGTACATGCTTATCTCTATAAGCACATAGATTTTTGGCATACAAGAGTAAAACATTGCTATTTCTAATAAGACTGTAATAGCTAACTGAATGTGTTTGGAAATGAAATTCTAAAATCTTTACATGAATATGTTTCATTTAAGCCACAGAGATGAAAAAGAGAAATTTTGGATGATTAAATATGAAGAATAACGGATTTGTTTTTAACGCCGGTCCACAGAAGACCAAAGAAATGCTCAGATAGGTAGAACACCAAAGGGCAATTACTTAGTAAATTTGGCTACCCTGAAATAATAAGAAAATTCCAATCTATATAAATCCAAAGTTTATGGTTTAAAGTTTATAGGGCAGGAGTTGCAAACTTTTCCTGTAAAGGGCCAGATCATAAATATTTAGGCTTTGAAGGTCAAGAGGAAAAATCAAATTATAACTGTGTCACAACAATCTGTAGTGCTCTGAGCCATGCAAAGCAATACAGCAACACATCTGCGTATCTGCTGCAATCATTCAGCTCTGCTGTTTTAGCACCACATATGCTATGTCAATAAATGGGTAGGTGTGTTCCAATAAAACTTTATTTATAAACAAAATTTGAATTTCATATGTTTACATCACAGAACATTGTTTGTTTTTCCCAACCATTTAAAAACATAAAAACTCTCCTTAGGTCATGGACCATACAAAAACAAGCAGTGAGCCAGATTTGGGGAGCCCGTGGATCATAGTTTGTGATGAATAATTTAGGTATATTTTAAAATCTGTTCATATTCTTAAATTACCAGGTTTCACTGCCAGCATAAATAAATTGGAAAATCACAAAATGTTATTCAAATCTAGATTGTTGTTGCTGAATTAACTTTTGCATTATACATCTTCTCATACAAGCAGTTTTTTGCATTTGCAATCATTTTTTAACTCGACTTAACAAAATTATTTAGAGTTACATCTATATTCTAGAACCTTAGGATATACCATCAGCTGTTTTTTTTTTTAATATGCCATGACTTTTACATTTATATTATTTCATTTTCTAATAAATTGTTGTAGGTCTTAAGTTCTCCCCCCATCCCCATCCCGAATCCAGAAAAGCAAACAAAGTGTAGTTCAGGGTCTCTTATAAACTTAGGAATGGTTTTCTGTTGTCATCACAAAAGAAATACAAATTGCATGGATTTAACAACAACAACAAAAAACAACATAAACAAAAAACTAAAGATGTCACTCTATTGTCTTCTGGTATTTACTGCTACAGAACAGGAGTCTGAGACCAGCCTACTTTTTGTTTCCTGACAGTATATGCTATCTTATTTTCTTTCTAGATATATGAAAAATGTTTTTATCACTATACTAATTTGAAATTTTTTTGATATTGTGTCTCTTTGAGTTGTCACATTTTATATGTACTTTCTGCATCTATATGCCTTTTTTTAGCTCAGAAAAGTTTTGTTTCCTGTTACCCCCTTGCTTTTTTTTTTTTTTTTCAAAATCTGTGTAGTCTTCTTTAGGAACAGTTACCTATATACCAGTCTCTCTTCTTCAGAAACTCCAAATATTCACATAATAGGCTTCATTCTTCTTCCTCTTTATATCACATTTCTGTTCATGAATTCAATATTTACAGAGAACTTTTCGAGTCTATTTTCCACACTGATTAAACTTTCTGCAATAATACCAATTCTGTTTTTTACTGCCCCAAATATGGGATTTTTAATATGTCATTGTGGGAGGCAGAAAAATATGCCCCTCAAAGATGTCCAGTCCAGGTCCTGATTCCCTAACCTGTGAATATGTGATTACCTGTGAGGATCACATGGCAAAAGGGACTTTATACATGTGATTAAAATGAAGAACCTCAAAATGGAGAGATTATCATGAATTATCCCTGTTGGTCTTTAAAAGTGGATCTTTTCCTGCTATGGTCTGAATAGGATTTGTTTTTTGTTTTTTGTTTTTGTTTTTTTTTAATTTTTATTTATTTATGATAGTAAGAGAGAGAGAGAGAGAGAGAGAGAGAGAGAGAGAGAGAGAGAGGCAGATACACAGGCAGAGGGAGAAGCAGGCTCCATGCACCGGGAGCCCGACATGGGATTGGATCCCGGGTCTCCAGGATCGTGCCCTAGGCCAAAGGCAGGCGCCAAACCGCTGCGCCACCCAGGGATCCCCCCGAATAGGATTTGACTACAAAAAAATACAGAGATGGAATGTTACAGGCTTTGAAGGTGAAGGAAGGGGGCCATAAACCAAGGAATGCGAGCATCACCCAGGAGCAGGAAGGGGGGAGGAAACATCCCCTTCTGGAGCCTCCAGAAAGGAATGCACCCCTCCTAACACCCCGATTTCCACCCAGTGAGACCTATGTCAGACTTCCAAACTACAGATCTGTAAGATGATGAATCTGTGGTTTTTAAAGTCACTAAATTTGTGGCAGTTTGGTAAAGCAGGAATATAAAACTAATAGTGTTCATTTTTAGTTTTTTCGTCTTTTTGTTTTATCTTATCTTCTTATTGTCGCTTAATCATGGTCTCTTCTTTTTATATGGAGTTCTCCCGTCCATAGAGGCCATGAATTCTTGCATGTGTTAGATGTCAAACAATTCCCTCAAATGTTCTTCTTTAGCTTAAAACTCTTGATTTTCACAGGTATGCCACTGAATCTTCTGATTACATTTTCCTTGGAGCTGTAGGATTTTGGGGTTCCACTTTATTATCCAGAATATTTTGGCATTGAGAGAGACTATACAGATCATTTCTACGTAGCCCAGTGTTTTCCAAATGTAAGTATGTATGTATGGGGGGTGGAGATGTTGTGGAGAGAAGAGGCAGAGAATGGACACCTAGGAAATGACAAAATGGAATCAGAAACTGGTTCTTTTTAAAATTATACCTTTCCATCCTGAAAAAAAAAAAAAAAAAAACAGATATGCCCCTGCCCAGAGACATTCAATGCTATACTGAACCACTGTGAATAATGAGAATGTGTTATAATGCTCAAGCACATTCTTCATAAAAATGGAAGAATATCACAAATTTTCAAATATGTATATCCACATAAAAGGAACTTGATGCCTGGAACATTGTAACTACCCTCCCTCAAAATAACATATCTACTGCTGGTGACAAGTCTAAGACTTTCAGTCCTGTGCACCTTCTACCTAGGGTAGGTTATAAACTGTCATCCACAAGTAGGATTCTGTCACAGGTATCCACACGATTTGTTATTCTACATCCTGCAATATTTGGATATTTTTAATATCTAAAGTATGTTAAAATGTTTTTTTGGGTTAAACCATCTTCCTTTTGTCTTTGCCAAAATTTTAAGTTGTTCAATTAATTAGGCTGTACCTACACCACCACATAATACTACTATGGAAGAACTAAGCTTCTTTTTATTCTTGTTGTCATTCTCCATGTTCAGTGGTTTGAAAACCATGAAATTGATAAGATCCTCTCACTTATGGAACTGCCTCCACTTTCTGATTCAACGAAACAGAATTTATTAAGCCTCTGAGTAGAATATTTGTCTTTCTATCATTATTTAACATTTCCACATTAAGAAGCTAGGAAATCATCTTTTCTTTTTCATGAAAATGCATACCTATTTCACTCCTTCATTGCAAAGATACTTAACAGGTGCATATGAAACAGGTGTGAAAAGATTTAGCTCTAGGATTCTGATCCTTATCTGTTCATTAGAAATGTCTTGAGGATATCAAATATTATAAAATATGTATCACTATTTTCCATATTGTTTTAGACATTCTGGAAGAATGCCAAAAAATTATAATTTTTCTTAGCAATATTTTTATTAAAACCTTCACACCTAGAGCTAAATCTATTGATATCAAAAATACGAATACAGAGGAATAAACATGAGTGGGAAATCTGGCCTAGCCACACGTTTCCATGTGGAGGACTTCCACTGGAACAGTGGTTCTCAAAGGACATGTTTTTGGCATTGGGAGTGGGGGAGGAAAATTCTTCATTGAGCTGGACCTCTACATTACACAGGGCCCCCATTGCCAGTAGCTTTTAAACATATAGTAATAATTTGAAAACACCTCCACTTCTTTCAAATGACCCGAAGGGATGATCCAGGTTGGAAAATCAGAGCACTAGGTTAATAGTACCGGCCTCAGATCCCACTCCTTATTTGCAGCTTCCCAATAGGAGAGTTATCTGACTGGCGGCTGAAATCCATTGGTCCATATTACTCCAACGGGTAGATATTAGTTATTATAACCCTGTAAGTACCAGAAGTTTTCCTTCTTTTACTTCACTTTCTGCCCTGGACCATGCATATCAGTAATTCTGCGTAAATGTAACTTTTCAGCAAACTGAAATTTTCTCTCACTGAAGTCTAGGTTCTGAGAAAAAGAAGGGGACATAGAAATGGGTGGGAAGTACTCATTTTTGGTCTCCTATCCAAAGCATTATGACTAGTCAGACATTTAGTCATGAAGCTGATATTGTAAATTCCACCTGTCTACAAACTCGAGAAAAAAAGCTATTATCTATTGAGCCCCTAAAAACTTTAACTTCATTAGAATGATTTCCCTAATCAATTTGTCTTCATACGTGCTTCTTATCCAGAAATGGAGCTAAGAAAGGAATAGTTAAATATTAAAGAGTTCAAATAAAATTATAAATGCTAATAAAGAAAACAAGCACTCCTATATACTCTTATGTTTATTACAAAAGCAATAAATGTTTTCTCTTTTCAATGTCTCCCTATCTAATGATAATATCTACTAGATACCCACTTTTATTGGTAAACCTAGGTAAGGAAACCTAGGTGAGGAAACTTCAGCAAACAAAGTAACTATTTATAGCCTTTTATTTAAATATAGAAATCAGGAAAAGAACCACAGTGCAACCACAATATATCTTAGCCACAGGAAAATTAAAATAGTATAAAAGATAACTCACTTAATTTGAAGAAAAGAGATTTAGGAGTCAGGTCATAGTATTCAACTGGCATATCCTAAAAATAATCAGCTTTTCTTTGTCCAAAATGGACTTTTAGGGCAGCCCGGCTGGCTCAGTGGTTCAGCACCGCTTTCAGCCCAGGGTGTGATCCTGGAGACCGGGGATCGAGACCCGCATCGGGCTCCCTGCATGGAGCCTACTTCTCCCTCTGCCTGTGTCTCTGCCCCCTCTCTCTCTTTCTGTGCTTTTCATGAATAAATAAATAAAATCTTTTTTAAAAATGGAATTTTATAAAAGAGACAATTTATGTATTGAATGTTTATCTCAAAATTACAGTTTCACATTTTCTCAAAATATTTGACAATAATTTCTCTTTCCATTTGCTTAAAAGTAAGAATATCCTTTAAGAGAATGACCAAAGGGCATTTGAAAAAAATTATAGCTTACATGGTTTTGAAAAGACAGCAAAAATTTATCGAGCACTACTAGTTCCTGCTTATTAAATAGTTAAAAAAAAAAGGAGGGGGATGGTCGGATTGACTTAAAATCTTGAATTAAAGTTATGGGAAAATGCATTGTGGAAGAAAGGAAAAAGACCCATTCTGTTCCCAGCTGTGTACTCAGTCTCTCTCTGGGACGAGGCAAGGGGGAGAGTGATTTCTTTATCACTCAGGAAGTTGATCCAAAACAGGATCTTAATCCAGGACCACTTAATGCTTCAAACTGTGTCTTTCTCTCAGGGGAGAGTCATCAGCTTTCCTTGTCTTCTCAAGGTAGTATATGACACCAAAAAGGTCATTCATCTTTGGAGCTGAAGGTCATCTTTCCCAATCCTTGCAGGCTAGGTACATACTTTGAAAAAACTAGTGATGTCAATGGGGGGGAAAAAGTGTCGTGCAAGACATTTACAGTGCTACATAACCAGAACTATCAGAGAATCAATAACAAATAAAGGAGTTTCTTCTCCAATTCTAAATAGCCCAACGATAAGTCACAAGGGAAGTGTGAAAATACTTTAATCTGAATCATCATACTTCTTAGGTGTCTACAAATTCAGATCATACAGACCAAAAGATAAAGTGTAACAAATAACACTTCACATTCGTGTAGATCATTAATAATAAGTTCATGATCAATTATTCCTCTTTACTTTTTTAGGAACAAAGGGCACAGTAGCCCCACTTTATAGATGAGAATACAGTTACGAAGGTTATTGCCCAAGGACAAATATTTCCTAACCCTGCCAGGTTTCTAACTTCTAGGCCCGAAGTCCTCCGCTGCCTTATCAAGCAGCACAAGCTTCCTTCCTTCTTGGGGATTTACACAGTAAGCCTAGCAGAAGGAAGTCAAAGCAGATTTTTAGCTCCTTTTGTGTTTTCTCTCTGCAATGTTTGTTCTGCTGAATCATTTGGGCCCAACTGATAGGAGCCAGGAGATCCGAAGGGGTTATCATCTGTAGTCACCAGCTCACAGTTAATCATTAAATGTGGGTCAATGGAGCAAAGGGGCCGTAGGCGCTTAGTATCACCCACTTTTCCACAGAAGGGTCAAGAAAGGGAGGTCATGGACTGGGGGGGACCTGTCCAAACCTGAGTTGCTTCAACTTGTTGCCTTGCCCCCTGAGCTCAAATGGGCAGCAGCAGAAAAAAAAAAAAAAGAATTATAGGTCCAAGAAAGCAGATGTCCGCACCTCCTGTTCCCGGCCATGCACGGACACGGACACTGTGGGTTCAGGGATGCGCCAAGCAGCAGGCAAAGATGCCCACCCCACCCCACCCCATCCCACCCCACCGCTTACTTGCACCTAAAGCCACCCATCACGCTGCCTGAGGCTTTTCCCTGCAAATGTGTTGGTCTGCAGATACTTATTAGGAAGGAAAGGCAGAGGGGAAAAAAAAAAAAAAGGTAAGGAGACGGGGGGGGGGGGGGGGGGACACGGAGGAGGGAGCAAGCACTACATACACACCCGCAGCGCTGGGCAGCGCGAGAAACGACAGCGAGGTAAGTGACAGCACGAGGGAGCCAATCCCAGGCCCTGGGGGGGGGGGGAGGTGGGCGGGGCTAAAACGTCCAGGGCCCCGCGCTTCGGCCGGACACGCTGGCAGGGCGGGAACCGCGCGTTGCTAAGCAACAGCGGCGGCCACGCCCCCCGCCGCCTCTCCTCTGCACCCCCCTCTCCCGCGAGCGTCCCGAACGCCGGAAGGGGTCCCTAAGTTAGCACCGTACCTCCTGCGTTTCCCGGGCCTCGGGTTCCCCCCCACGCACAGCCCCGTTCCAGAACCTCCGCGCACGCGGCCCGCCCGAGGGCCGCTCTCAGGGGGCGGGACGAGCCTTCCTCAAGGCCCGTGGGGGGCCCACGAGCGGGGGGGAGGCTCGCTGAGGACGTGCGGCCGCTTCCAGGCCTGGACGCTCCCCCCCCCCGCACCCCGCCATCCCGCCCCGGGCTTCCCTGGCAGGGCCTCCCCCTCCAGCCCCCCTCGCCGTCGCCGGACACACACACCTCAGCTCAGCCGAGGCGCCCGGGGCGGACAAAGTTGGCGTCCGGCGGCGGAGGTTGCTGTCCACGGTGCTGTCACTCAGAGGAGGGGCGGGACCAGCGGGCCGCGCGGCCCTACTCCCAAGGGGCGGTGCGGGAGGGGGCGGGGCCCGGCGGAAGGGGCGGGGCCTGGCGGCGGCCGCGCGCGCTGATTGGCCAGCGTGTCTCCCGCCGCAGCCGCTGCCGCCGCCGCCGCGGGTCCCCGCCGCCCACGAGCGCGGGCTCCTGGAGCCCGGACCCCGAACCCACGAGGCAACCCCAAGGAATTGGAAGGAAGAACGAAGGGCTGTGACTTGTTTTATAGGCAGAAAACACACGCAGAAATGCGTAATTTTGCTGTTGAAGCCTGGCCACCCGACACTCGCGTGCACGCTCTCGGCATCCGCGCTCCCCGGGGAGCATCCCTGGGAGGAGGCATCGGACACCCCTGAAAACCGCGGGGGGTGGGGGGGTGGGGCTGAAGCCTCTCACCCGAGGTCCGGCAATTAGGGCAACGGGACCTACAACTTGGATGGGGATGAGCTGCAGAGCCGGGGAGTTTCGGGCAAGGGAATGAGTCACACCTTCGCCCAGGTGCCCCTCCCGACCCCCCAGGAGAGCTCCGGGTGCCCAGGACCTCTGGACGCTGGGGCGGGGCGCGGGAGGCTGCATGGATTCATCCTCCAGCCACTGCAAAAGTGCACTCATCATCGTTATTATTTTTAAGTCTGTGGTCCATCAAATTTAAAATTCTTTCCAAAAAAATTTTTTTTTTTTTTTTTTTATTAGAGACACAGGCAGAGGGAGAAGCAGGCTCCATGCAGGGAGCCCGACATGGGACTCGATCCCGGGACCCCGGGGTCACGGCCTGGGTGGAAGGGAGGCGCTGAACCGCTCAGCCACCCCGGGCGGCCCCTCTTTCAAAAAAAAAAAATTATATATATGCGAGTTCTAATTTAATTCTCAGTGTTTCTCTTGCTCCAGTGTCAAGTCATTTTCCTGTATGTAGGGCCAGCGCTTTGGACCAAAAACAAACAAAACAAACAAACAAACAAAAAACGAAAAACAAAAAAATCCGCCCTGAGAAAGGAACTAGCACGCAGAATGCAGAAGGATTGAGACCAGGGTAAATAAGAGACCCAGCTAGAAGGTCTCTGAAATCTCTCAGGGTATCAGGGCCAGGAATTGAATCCAAAATGGGATTTTATTTTATTTTCTCCTCCATCATTTGCTGGTCTCCAGTCTCTGTCCAGAAATAGAGGTGAAGTTCAAGGAGGGTATCTTAACACTCTTAACCAGATTTGTATACACGAGGTTTTTAAAATAGTGCAACCCTTTTTCCTTCTTTTTTTTAAAAAATATTTTATTTATTTATTCATGAGAGACCCAGAGAGAGAGAGAGAGAGAGAGGCAGAGACACAGGCAGAGGGAGAAGCAGGCTCCATGCAGGGAGCCCGACGTGGGACTTGATCCCGGGTCTCCAGGGTCACGACCTGGGCCAAAGGCAGGCGCCAAACCACTGAGCCACCCGGGGATCCCACACCCTTTTTCCTTCTATCTTAAACCAATGCCCAGGAGTGTATTACCTTGTCGGATACGGTTGTAATCATAAAGGAAAACAAAACAAATCAATTCTTCTGGACGAGAAGTGCGTTGAGATTCAATTAAAATATCCAGGGCAAAAAAAAATAAAATAAATAATAATAAAATAAAATAAAATAATAATAAAATAAAATAAAATAAAATAAAATAAAATAAAATAAAATAAAATAAAATAATAAAATAAATAAAAAATAAAATATCCAGGGCAGCCCTGGGTGGCTCAGTGGGTTAGTGCTGCCATTGGTCCAGGGTGTGACCCCGGGGTCCCAGGATCGAGTCCCACATCAGGCTCCCTGCTCGGAGCCTGCTTCTCCTTCTGCCTGGGTCTCTGCCTCTCTCTCTCTCTCTCTTTCTCTCAGGAATAAATAAATAAAATATTTTTAAATGTTTAAAATATCCACTATACTATGATAAAATTGTTGGGGGGGGGGAGAAACATTCCAATCGCAACTGATTTTATTCTCTTGTCCTGCTGAATTTTCAGATTCTTCTGAAAGCTCACTAACGATGAATACCTCTCCCCAGAATTTCTTGATTTGTATGACTCATGATCACCATTATGTTTCTTTAATCTTTTAAAAATATTTGGTTTTAGACTAAAAAGAAAGAGCTATGATTGTATATTAATAAGCACATTACATAAATAAATACTGTAAGATTTAAAATAAAAGTGGTGAATTATTTATTTGAATCCTTTTTCAATTGCATATTCAAATAAGTACAGCAAATGCATTTGTTTGAATATTCTCACATATATAAGAGATTATACATTTAAATAAATGTATTGTATGCATGTAAATGTGTAATCATTGAAATAAACACAGCTGTATATTTCCCATATGTATAGCTCCAGATGTTTGAAGCATACATTCAAATTTCTGGAACTCTACACCTTGGTATCTATTTAAACATCCAGTAGAAAATACTGTGCTACAAATCCATAGGAATACACGTCAAAACTCTACCCGCAATGGGGAAATCAGGCCAGAACAATGAATAATGAGTCTCTGTCACTAAATTTATTATCTTGAGCATTTTCTCATGAGATAGCTTGTCCTGGCAAGTTGTGCTGCAAACACTTTGCTGTTCTGTAAAATGAGCACTAGCCACCTCACCCTATATGAATATGACTATTGCAATGTAGTTTTATAGTACTTCTATCCAAATAGTTAAACTCCAAAAAATAATATTTCTAGTTCTCCACTCTGGAGTAGAAGAGTCTCACGTTATCCATGCCTCAGTTATTCATTTTTTAACTTATGCTTCTGCTCCAATATATGGAACATATATAATTTGAAATTTCCCCTTAGGCACAAATATACATTAGAAGAAATAATGAAGTACAAACTAACCTAATATGAAATAAAATGTATCTTAGGGACATTGAATAAGAAGTAAATGGCTTAATGTAAAATTAAAACATCCAGATGTATGTTATGAATATGCTTATTCCTTTGCCATGTAATGACAGACATGCTTTATTTAAATTTGTAGTAGGTTGAAATATAAATTGGAATCTAATAATTACATGTGCTAACACTTTAGATGAATATGCATATAGCTTAAAATTTGGGGGAACCAATATGGATCATTTGCAGAAATTATGGTTCTGTCAAAATATATGATATTCATTAGGCATATTAAAATAAATAGAATATCAAATTATTTGATATTTTTCAGCAGTGCTTTGCCTTAAATATTAAAGTTTAAATATCGAAATTAGCCCTCTCAGTAGCCAGAAAATGGCTGCTTAGTAGGTCGGCTATGCATATTACTATTTCTGTTCAGTCATCCTAGAATATAGGGAGGCCCTTTTTTTAATATTTTATTTATTTGAGAGAGTGAGGATGATTAGGAGGGGAGGGGCAGAGAAAGAGGGAGAAGCAGGCTCCCCCCAAACCCAGCAGGGAGCCTGACGTGGGGCTCAATCCCAGAACCTTGAGATCATAACCTCAGTGAAGGCAGACGTTTAACCAACTGAGCCACTCAGGTGCCCCATAGGGAGGCATTTAAAGTGAATTTTGTTTAAGACATTTAAAGAAATGACTTTTCATGTGAATTCATTTAAGAAATCCCTGTGATCCCCAAAGTCGTCTTTTTTTTCTATTTTAACTGCTCATCTTTATTGATAAAATAGGCTTCTATGCAATACACACTCTCAGATGTAAATTTAAGGTTCTGCTTTAATATATATATATATATATATATATATATATATATATATATATATGGAAACCTTACCATATAACAAAGTAAATGTCTTTATTTTATTTATTTTTTAGTAAATGTCTTTAAACACCAAGATCTTAAAACTATAGCCAAATAAGAAGACCAAGAATAAATTAACTTGTTTATAAAAATAATCAATCAAACAGCATTGTGTAATAGAGCTTGAAAATCATGGTTTTAGCCCATAATGCTATAATAAAACCTTGAAAATGGGTATGCTTTTCCTAAAGAAAAACTTCCTTCACAAACCTCATAAAATTAATAAACCATAAAAAATAAGTTATGAACACATATTACAAAATATTTTGAGGATATAATTTCAACGTATAGATGCCAGCTATTTCTTAACCGACAAATGACATGTCGGTAAAAGGTATATCTTGTAGCCAGTTGAAGCTGTTTACATTTACTTTTTTTCTCCGTTTATTGAAAATTTAACCCAGTATGATAATGACTCTAAACCGAAATCAGGATGCAGTTTATAAATAATTCCCCAACAGGATTTTTTTCTCTTCTTAAGGGGACACATAATAATAATAATAATAATAATAATAATAATAATAATGGCCTTTCCAGTTGATAGCTGCCTTATATCCAGGTGGTGACTCATTAATCAAAACTGCTTTGATCTCATACCCCTTCCCTCTCAAAACAAAGCCTCTGAATTCCTCACATGAGGAGAAAAGAGCAACTGCAGAATTTTATAGTTTTCACTGCTACAGCACGGACTTGAGGCACAGCATCTGTATGTGCTTTTGTCACTCACTATCTCTAAGGCACCTCAATATCATATTCTTTGAGTATCACAGTGATAACAGCAACCTTCCTGTGCTCCCCTCGTATCTTACCCTCCCACTTTCTCCAGCTCAAGTACTGCAGAGCCCACTTACCAAGGCTTCACTTGCTCTTTTATTTAGTCGTCCATCACTTTTTAGTGTACTTTATACATAATTTACCTGTTTATCATGCGAATTACTTATTATCTTTCTCTACCTCAAGAGTGTACGTTGCTTGAGGGTAGAGATCCTGTCAGTCCTTAAACGGTGTACCCCAAGTGCTGAGATCAGTGTCAAGCACCTAATGGACACTCAATAAATTTTTGATTAAATTAATCGATCTGCATAGCTGTAATTGACTTAGTTCCTTATCATACTCTAGTGCACAAATATGCTACAATTCATTTATCTGTTCTTCTATTGTAGGGCTTCGGGGCTATGTCAGGGTTTGTTCTATAATAAACAGGGTGGTTATAAACACTCTTATGTAAATTTCCTGGTATAGATTTATAAGAGTTTCTCTTTGGTTTATAATTGGGAGTAGAATCAGAGATTTGTAGAGCATGTCCACATTCTAAATAAAAATGTAATACTACATTTTTTCCCCCAAGGTGTTGTATTTTGTCCTCCTAACTGAAGTATTTATGAGATTCAAACATATTGACCTTTCAGAAAACCAAATTTTGGCTTTGTTAACTTTCCCACATTTGTTTTCTATTTCATTGATTTGTTTTTATTATTTCTTTTTTTTTCTACTTAATTTTCATATTTTTCCATAATCTTAGGTGGAGAGTAAGATAATTGATTTAAATTGTTAAACTTTAAAATCATAGGCATTGAAAGGTAGAAAATTACCTCTAAGGATTGCTGTAGTGATATCTCATAAATTTTGATATGTTGTGTTTTAATCAGCATTCATTTGAAAATATTTTTAAATTTCTCTTTCTGTGAGTTTTATCATTGGATTATTTAGAATTGTATTGTTTTGAGTTCAAGTATTTGGAGGTTTTCTAAATGTCTTTTATTACTATTGACATTTAATTTAATTCCATTGTTGTTAGAGAATGTACTCTGTAAGATTTCGAACTTCTGAAAATTATTGAAATTTATTTTATAGCCCGGCATATGATTTATCTCAATGACTGTTCCCAAGGTACTTGAGAAGAATGTGTATTCAGCATTTGTTGGATAGTGTTCTCTAATTCTAGAATTGATGATATATATCCTAAAATTATTGCTAAGATTCATATTATGTCTATACATTATGTATTTGAGTGATCCTCTGTGCCCCTCCTTCACACCCTTAGTTTTCTCCTCCACTCTCAGCGGCCCAGATCTGGAGTTCACAGTTGCACATTTCACACATATTACTTTACACTTCCCATTCATACATCACACTTCACAAATGTCAGAACCTTATGACAGTGTAATTCCATTCATCTGGCCCAACTCCATCTTTTGTATTACTGTTGTATATGTTTCCTTTAAATGCATTACAAAGCCTCACTTTAAAATGTATCTGCTTTTGACCTAGATGGTTAGCTGTTTTGAAGAAAACAGAGAATTGTCTTTTATGTTTTCTCAAATATTTGCCATTTCTGGAGCTTTTTTGTTCTTTCCTACATCTTGAATAACATCAATTCCCTTTATATTGTAGAATTAGTATATTTTTCTATCCTCTCCAACTTTCAAGTTTCATTTCACACAAAATACAAGATTATAAATAATTCTGTTATTATGTGCATATATATGTCAAATAAAAATAAGTACAAATAAACACATACATACATTTTTACTTTTGAACATTTTCTTTGGACTCAACAAAGTATGTCGATACATTTCAATTATTTCTTGCAACATTTATCTGAAGTTACATTTACTATCCTGCATCATCTTCAGAAATAAGGAAATTGAGGGTCGAGGAGATTAAATTTTTAACAATTACTTTTAAAAGCCATTAAAGCTTATTGTGTACTTTTACTTTTTAATTAGCATCCATCTTCCTTAACCCAATACTCTTCAATAGTATAGTGCTTAGCTCACTGTTGGGAACCTCCTAGGTAGATCTTCAAAAATGATAATGAATACATAGAAGAGTGAATCCAAGATTTTGATATAGATATAGATATAGGTATAGACATAGATATAGGATTAAGAGATATAGGTATAGATATAGATAGATGCTGGGTTGAAAATGCAATTAGATTACATTTTTTCCCACCCCCTGCCCCTGCCTCTGGCAACCACCAATCTGTTCTCTATATCTATGAGCTTGTTTTTCTTGTTTGTTTGTTTTTGGGGGGGATGGGGGTTGTTTGTTCTGTTTTTCTTTTTAGATTTCACATATAAGGCAGATAATATGGCATCTGCCTTTCTATGACTTATTTTACTTAGCATAATGCCTTTGACGTCCATCTACCTTCGCAAATGGCAAGATTTCATTCTTTTTTATGGTTGAGTAATATTCCATTTAATGAATTATACATGTATACACGTTATATATATGCACATATATATACACATAATATATGCACAGCACAATTTCTTTATCCACTTATCGATGGACACTTAGGTTGTTTCCACATCTTGACTATCATAAATAATGCTGCAGTGAATAGTGGTGCTTGTATCTTTTTGAGTTAGTGTTCTCATTTTTTTAAGATAAATACTCAAAAGTGGAATTGATGGCTCATATGGTAGTTCTATTTTTTAAGTTTTTGAGGCACATTCCATACCTCTTTCCACAGTGGCTACAACCAGTTTACATTTAGCCAAAGCTGGAGGCATCATGCTTCCTGAATTCAAACTATATTCCAAAGCTATAGTAATAAGAACAATTGACATAAAACAGACACATAGATCAAAGGAATAGCATAGAGATCCCAGACATAACCCCATGTATATATGGTCAATTAATTTACAACCAAACATCTAAGAATATGCAATGGGAGAGAAGTCTCTTCAATAAACAGTGTTAAGAATTAGTTTTCTTTAATAGTCCGAGTGTGTTGGTGATATTTTCTCTCAGTTTTTGTTTATCTGAAAAAAAAATCTGTTTTCTCCTTCCTTTTTGAAAGTTCCTTAAAAATTTAAGGCCAAAGTAATTTTTCTTTGAGCACTTTAAATATGTCATTCCATTGTCCTTTTGCCACCATGTTTCTTTTGTGAAGTTAGCCATTATTTATCTTACTGTACCTGTTTGCAATCCACCTTTTTGTTTTTTCTGCACCTCTGACTGCTTTCAGGATGCTCTCCTGGTTTTTCTGTCTTGTGACTTTCACATGTCTAGGTGTATACATGTACTTCTCTGCATTTATCTTACTTTGATTTTGCTTAATTGGGATTTATAAGCCAAGGCTTTGCACTACTCGGAAATTTTTCAGCTATAATTTCCCAATTAACTTTTCTGGCCCATTGTCATTCTTCTTTCATTCTTGTTTTTATCTTTTATTGAAATATATAGTTGATATGCAATATTATATTGGCCTCAGGTGTATAACGTAGTGGTTTGACAATTATATACATTATGCAATTCTCACAGATAAGTGTAATTAACATCTCTTCTTTCATTCTTTAATACCAGTTACATGAATGATAGCATATCACCCAGATCACTGGGGCTCTGGTAAAGGTGTACCTTTACTCTTTGTTCTTCAAATCGGATGCCCACTTTTGCTGTCTTTAATCTGCCCTTCAGCTTATTCAGTATTTTTTTTTAATTCAGCTACTGTAGAATAGAATTCCCATTTAAATGTTTGTTACATTTCTATTTCTATTTGTTATATTTCTTGCTACTGAGATTCCTTAACTCTTCACTCATTAAGGCACTTTCCCTTTAAGTCCTTGAACATGTTTATAATATTTGTTTCAAACACTTTATCTAGTAATTAAAACACCTAGGCTTTCTCAAGATCAGTTTTTATTGACTGCTGTTTTCTTTGCTGTTGGTCATATTTTCCTGTTTTTTTTTTTTTTTTGCATATCTGGTAACTTTTTATTGTATACTGAACATTGTAGATGATACATTGTAGGGGCCTTACAGTATGTTAAATTCCTCTGAGAAGTGTTTTTTTTGTTGTTGTTGTTCTTATTTTGTTTGTTTGTTTCTTTGTTTTTTTACTAGCAGCAAGTTCAGTTATATCCAATCACCTTGAATTTGTCCAGGCCTGGTTTTATACTCTGTGAAGGTGGATTCGTGGAAATTCCATAATGATTCCCCAAACCCTTTGCATTAGCTATTCTCAAATTCTGAACTCTGTTTCCCCTACTGTTTTGTCCAAGTTTGGTTTTAAGCTCTGATGGTATAGGTCCAGAGCAGTTCTTACTTTAGAACATGGCCCTTGCACTTAAGTTGTGGTTGTTCTGCCGTCTCCGTTTTATTCCTGGAGTATTTCTGAGGTTTCTTCATTCTACTTGGGCTGGAATTTCGGCTCTCAGCTCTGATCAATCGTTAGTATCTTTATTCTCCCAATCTCATAGCCACTGGTCTTTGGTAAGCCTTGCTAGGTCTTTCATTGCATGTGCCCGGCCTATTCCTTGGTCAAGGACCTGTAGGAAACCCCCAAACAGATTTTGGGATCCTTCCTAATGTGTCTTCTCTCCAATATCCTGTAGATTCCAGCTGTTTTGACAGCCTCAAATGCTGAAATCTGCCTCTGCAAATCAGTGAAACTGATGTGCTTTGCTTGTGCTTTAGCTCCTTATGCTATGATCAGGAATTTGGCTTCAGACAGAGAGCTGCAGTGAACCTGGGCTCATGTCAAGTGTTCATTTCTTTAAGGAATCACAGTCATGTGCTAAGTCTTGCCCAAAGCCTGGAAAATATTGTTTCACATATTTTGTCCAGTTGTTAAGGTAGAAGGGCTAGTCTGGCACTAACTATTCTATCATGGCATGAAGCAGAAGTTCACATTGATATTTGAATTTTCATTTTCTCTCAAAACTCTGCTAAACTTTTTTTTAATTGTCTACATCATTTTATTTTTTTACACAATCATTTTGTAAATAATGACCATTTTTTCTTTTCAATATTTATCACTTCTTTCTCAGGCTTTTGTTGTCTTTCCCGTATTCTCAAAGGGAAAGCTTTACACATTTTTGATGTGGGGAACAAAGAAAAAAGAAAAAAATTAAATTTCCTTACAACAAGTCCTTGAGACAGGCAGAGTGACCTTCCTTGAGGAAGTCAACTCCCTCAATGCTAATACTTTAGCTTAACATTAGCCTGACCTTCAGGACCCAGTAAGTCTCATTTAACATGAAAAATTCCTTTGGAAGCTTTCTTTATTTGTACCCTCCAAAATATATGTTAGCAATCATTCTTGAAACATATGGCCCACTGGTATGCAACTGAAGGGTCTCATGGCTAAGATTTTATTAGTCGGTAGTCAATGCTTTGCCTTACAACAGCTAGCCCCTCAAGATCTTGGAAACCTTGCTTCCAAATTCCATAGAGACTTACACTATCCCTAAAACCCTTCCAACTTGGAAGTATATAATCAGCCACTTCTTCTAACCCAAAGCAGCTCCTTCTGCCCAGTCATCCTGTCCCCACACCTTAGAAAAAAAAAAAAAAAAAACACCTCTTTGCACTGAATTCTTTCTTGACCATTCACTCTGAACCCTAACATTTTCACAACAGTTTTATCATTAAGTATTTCTTAGCTATGAATTTTTGTTGTTGTTGTTGGTATTCTCTACCAGGTTCAGGGAGTTCCCTTTTGCATCTAGCTTTCAAAGAATTTTTCTTTTGGTTTCAAGTGCATATTGGCTTTATCAAATATATGTTTTCATCCTTTGAAATCATCATAATGTTTTTCCACTTTTCCTATTGGTGTAATGAATTATATAATTTTCAATGTTGAAGTTAACCCCAGGGCCTTTCACACTATCTGACCAGGTGCAGTTGAAGCCCTGGCTATTGGGCTTCATTACATTGGGAACATACATAACATTGGGAACCAGAAACTTTTTTCATCCTTTGGCATCATGTCACATGATATGACCCCAACCAGGAGGGTGACAACACTATCTTCTCTACCTGGGCCAAAGAGAGAAGGAAGTGAACGAAGAGGATGGATAAGGCCAGTCGCACTACGTGTTAGGCCAGGCAGTCCTTTAAAACCCAACACTTCCCCCTAATTTTTACTGAACTCCAGAATATACCACTCAAGGCCAGAGTAATGGCATGAGAACTATGTGGGCCCACAGAACCCCATGCTCAGAAAGGCCCTGTGTTTGCTCAATGCTCTACTGTTGCCATCAAGAAATTCTTAATAATTTTATCTTTGAACTTTTCTTTTGTAAAGGGAGTCTAATTGGATAATGGAGGATGTGCATGAACAGAGGAGATATACATGGTATGCATTTTGCAACCATTCATTGGCGTCCCATTGCATGTAGAGTTCAGGATGCCCCGTGAGCCCAGAATTCTGGCAGATGGTGATGTGTGAGAGTTCAGCACGACACAAAATACAAGGTAAGTGTGTTATGAAAGCCACTGTTTATATCAGTTGAATATTGGTAGAATGTACACATATAAAGAAGTGAAATAAGAATAGTTGAGTTAGTTTTGTGTGGTGTGACTACTGTTTTAGCAAGAACAAAATGCATATGCACATATGAGCTGTGACATATGAATTGTATAATTTCAGTTCTTCTGCATATCAGCAACTGACCAAGGAGACCTGGTTGTATAACGTGTATTGCCCCAGGAGGTCTGCTCTTATGGCCTCCTTGATTTCTGCTGATAGGAAATTATATTATTTTACATATAGTTAAAGAAACGTAAAACAATATACATACACTTCTCAGGCTTTTTGTTATTATCATTCACTTTATTTCTATGTATGTTATGAACTCAGCGCTATGTTATTATTTTTCTTTTAATAATTTTCCTTTAGAAATATTTTTAAAATATGAAAAAGGTATTTTATCTTTACCTACATATTTATAATTTGTAGTGCTGTTTACTTCTTTGCATGGATGCATGTTTCACTGGGTATTATTTTCTTTCTGCTTGAAGGACTTCCTTGAACATTTCTTATGATGCCTGTAGTGGTGAATCCTTTTGTATGACTGAATAAGCCTTTATCTTGTCTTAAGTTTTTAAGACATTGTTGCTGGGTATAGAAGTCCAGGTTGGTGGTTTTCATTTCAGCATTTCAAGGATATTACTCCACTTTCTTCTGCCTTGCAGTTATTTCTGACAAGAAGTCTGCTATCTGCTATCATTTTATATTTATTCTTCTATAACTAATGATTCTTTTCTCTCCAGATGCATTTAAAATTTTCCCTTTATCAGTCCCTTTAAGCAATTTGATTATAATATAGATTTCTTCATGCTTCTTATGTTTGGGGTTTGTTGAGTATCTTGGACCTACGTGGTTTTGATTTTTGTTAAATTTGGAAAATTTTCAGTCATTGCTTCAAATATTTTTTCTATCCTCCTACTCTTCCTTCTCCTCCAAGGACTCCAAACACATACACATTAGACTACTTGACCTGTTCATATTTTTATCTCTGTATATGCTTTTGATAGTTTGTATTGCTCCATTGCATTATTTTCAAGTCATTCATATTTTTTGTTGTTAATACCATCCAGTGTATTTTTCATGTAAGGAATTTCTTTCTATACCTGGAAGTTCAATTTACTAACCTTTCCTGTATCATGTATTCCTTTCCCTAACAAATACCTCTTTTCCTCTGCTTTCCCTAGCATTTAGAAGATAATTACAACTATTTTATCATTCTTATATGCTTATTTTATCATCTGTGTCACCTCTGGGTCTGTTACTATTGACTGATTTTTTGTTTTCATCATATGAATCATATATTCCTATTTTTTTGAATGCTTGGCAACTTTTTTAATTGAATGCCAACTCTATTTTGAACTTTACCTTGTTGAATGCTAGAAATTTTTTATTTCTTAAATATTCTTGAGCTGTTTTCTTGAATACAGTTGTTATTTAGAAATAGTTTAATTGTTTTCAGGCTTGCTTTGCAGAAGCAGAGCAGACTGTAGTCTATTAATCTTTCTCCACTACTAACCCAAAACTTGTGTTTATTCCAACCAATGCCCTTTCAATTATGATGCATTTCCACTTTGGCTGGTAGAACATAAACTGTTAATGACCCTGTGTTAGCTCCATAGATTGTTCCCTTTGCCTCTTTCAAGTAGTTTTTTCTCAAACTCAGGTTGTTTCTTGTCACACACTCACTGACCGGTACTCAGCTGAAATTTGAAGAGGGAACTTTTATGTCAATGCAGAACTCTCACTCTGCAGGTTTCTGTGGTCTGAGATTCCTTCCTGTGAACTGTAGTTGCCTTGGCCTCACCAGATACCCAACTCCGTCATCTTGACTGAGGAGTACCAGCAGCCTCTGGCTGGGTCTCCTCTCCCTACACTGTAGTCTAGGAACTGTCCAAGCAGTAAACTAGGGCATTCAGAGCCCTGGCCTTAAAATTTTTTGTCTCTCAGCAGGGATCAATGTCCTATGCTGCCTAATGTCCACCATTGTATTTGTATTTGATAGATACATTTGAATTTATTTGTTTCAGGTGAAAATTAGCTCTGATATCCATTGCTTACTTATAACAGACAGCAGAAATTCTGAGGTACTCAATTGTACTTGAAAATAAATTATCAGAACCTTTTGGTTGTAGGAGAAAGGTGTAATCTTTCAGAGAGGATTTGTATCACCCCAGTAAGCGTGTTAGGGTAGTAAGACCATAGAATCATTTAAAACCTAATTGAGGGGTGCCTGGGTGGCTCAGTCAGTTAAGCATCTGCCTTCAGCTTGGGTCATGATCTCAGGATCCTAGGATGGAGCCCCACATCAGGCTCCCTATTCAGTGGGAAGTATGCTTCTCCCTCTCTGTCAGTCCCTCTCCCCTACTTGTGTTCTCTCTCTCTCTCTCTCAAATAAATAAGGTCTTTAAAAAAAATTGAATTGAAGCATAAGAATGTCAACTGTTGTCTGCACGTACATGTAAAGTCTAGCTTGTAGGTACAACTTCTCAGGGATTTTTTTTTTTCTTTTCTCTGCTTAGAAATGGCAACAACAGTTCTTTGAAGATAGAGGCATGAGTATATTTAACTTTGCTTTCTTCTTACACTGAGGTTCCCAATTCAGTGTTTGAGAGTTTCCTATCATATTGTCTGCCTCGGATGGGATCTGACTCCTAAAGGGTGTGAGAACCACCAAAAGTTTCTACCTTTGACATATAGTTTCTGGGCAAAAGCACTTTCAGTATTCCTGCTACTTTCTAAAATACAGCTGTTCCAATTAACTGTTACTGCATAACACACCACCACGAATCCAGTGGTATAAAATGATAATTTTATTTGGAGCAAAAATCCTGTGGGTCAGGAATTTGGACAGGACTCAACAGGAAGTGTCTGCTCCAGAGTATCTGAGGTCTCTCCTGGGAGTCTGAACTGCTAAGGAAGGATCTAAATGGCTAGTAGTTGGAATGGTCTAAGCCCTTCTACACAAATATCTGGTACCTGGGTCAGAAGTTTTGAAAGCTGCATTGCACTTAGCTGGAGCTGTTGATAGGAGAACCTATACAAAGCCTCGCGGTATGGCTTGGGATTCTCACAGCATGTTGAGGTCACATTGCAGATTTGTGGGGTGGAAGGAATTACTATACTCATCTTTGAAAAATCAGATTTGCCATACCTTCTGTTATATTTGTGGTTGTAAAATGCTTTAATCTTAGTAACTCTTTGGATATATAGATATTTAAGCATTTTTCATTGTTTTTAGTTGTTTTAGGCATTAAGAATTAAGCAATGAATTCCAGAGGTAAATCTGGGTATTTAGGCTCAATCAAATCACTAGATGTGGAGCTCTCAACTATTATATGTATTTTAAAATCAGTTTTTCAAATTCCATGAAAATCTTGTTCACATTTTGGTGGGCATTTCACTCATATTACTGATTTTTAGATGCCTTTTTAATATTGTGTTCTCATTTTTTAACATACATATTACTAGTCTTTTTTATGGCTCATTAACTAAAATTTCATAGTCTTCTCTATTCAGGTCATGCACATTTTTCTTTAGGTTTGTTTTTTGGAATATTATAGTTTTGTAGTTTTATGCATGGTATTTACTACACGCTGCTATATTTTCTAATTGCCTACTTCTGGTTTGTGGGAAAGCTATTGATTTTTGCCTATTGATCTTGTATCAAGCCATTCCACTTGCTGTTGCCAATTGTGCTTGCTAATTATCTTGAAATTTGGGATCATGTACAAATAGTAATGGACTATCTTGGAATTTGGCATCGTGTATGAATGACAGAGATATTTCTTCCTTTTCAAGTGATACCACTTTACTTTCATTATTCCAGTAACTAGGACCTCCAACATAATGTTGCAGAATAGGAACAATAGAGAGAATCTTCATTTTGCTATTAACTGTAATTTGAAATATTTTTAATGTTTCACCATTGGAATATGGTGTTCCCTTAAATATCTGGTACTTTAAATTAAAGATATTCTATTCTAGGTCTGTTTTGTTAAATGCTTTTATTATAAATGAATATTTATTTCTATTAAATGTTTATCATTACTCATTGAGATAAACAAATAACATTTTACTATCATTACATTTAATAAATAATCTAATATGGTAATATAATTTACCCTGAAGAAACACTACCTAGTCATGCCTTTTTAAAAATATTGCTTAATTTGACTTGTTAATATTTTAAATGGCTTTGTGTCTATTTTATAAATATAAATGGCATGTTGTGAGATGTGTGTATGGTGTGTGTGTCTGTGTGTGTGTGGTGTTTGCTAGCATTGCTCACTTTTGGTAGCTACTGAGCACCCTAGGTTAATAAATTGAGTTAGGAGCTTTATACCTTATTTTCTTTGCTTTGGAAATCTTTGCAGAAGAAGAGAGATAGTTTATTTTTGAATTCTTGCTAGAGCTCACTATCTAGGCAAAAATTTTCTGGGCTTGCAATTTCTTGTAAGGTTAAAGGTTTAATTCAATCATTCTAATTCTTCTTGAGTGCACTTGGGAATTCACATTTTCCTTGAAACATATATACATTTTTTGTAGTTTTAAAATTTATGGCATATAATTTTGTACATTTTCTTACAATATTTTAAACTTTATTCAGTAACTTTGTCCATTTGAGTTCCTAATGGGTTTCTCCCTTTTTTTCATGACCATATTTTCCAGTTAGTTTTGTATTTTTCTCTCTAAAAATCTTGCTTTCTATTTCTGTTGATCAACTTTAGAATTTTTTTGTATTTTTCTATTTGTTATTTTATTAGTATGTTTTAATTTTCCTGACTTCTTTTTTTAAGTTTATGTTATTTTTGTTCTATATTTGTTACATATCTTTAGTCTTTATTGTTTTTAATAATAAATTAAGATTCATAAATCTTTCTCTGACTTCTGTCATCAACACAAAGTATACATTTTGATAAGTAGTGGTTTTATTCTTTAAAAATAGTTTAAGATTTATATTTTTCTTAAATAATTATTTAAAAGCATTGTCTTTAATTGATAGGTTTGTAGATTTGGAGGGGGCTTGGAAGAGAGTTAATTTTTTGTGTTAATTTCTTATTTTCTTGTATCTTCAATGAAGATGTCCTCTATGATACCAGTTTCTGGTGACTTTTTTGAGATGTGTTTTGTGGTTTAGTACATAGTCAGTAGTTTTTTTTTCTTTTGGTGTCCCATTTGTGTTTAAACCTTCTATTGAATACAAACGTCTATAAAATTGTATGTGTATCTACTAGATCGAGTTTGTTAATTATGTTATACAATATTTTATAACCTTCATTCTCTTCGTGGTGAATCTAGAAGTAACATATATTATACCTTGCTTAAACTCTTAATTTTGTTTTTTTTGTTGTTGTTGTTGTTTCAAGGTTGGGTTGTTTTTGTTTTGTTGTTCTTTTTAGATTTTATTAATTTATTCATGAGAGACACAGAAAGAGAGAGGCAGAGACACAGGCAGAGGGAGAAGCAGGCTCCATGCAGGGAGCCTGATGTGGGACCATGACCCCAGGATCATGATCTGAGCCAAAGGCAGACGCTTTATGTATATAAAGCCACTCAGTGGCTGAGCCACTGAACCACCCAGACATCCCTTTACTGTTTTTGTTTTGTTTTGTTTGTTTTGCTTTTTTTGATTTTATTTATGTTTCAAGTTTTTATTTAAATTTGAGTTAGGGCTACCTGGGTGACTTCGTCAGTTAAATGCCTCGGTTTCAGCTCAGGTCATGATCTTAGGGTTGTGAGATTGGGCTCCATACTCAGCAGGGAGTCTACTTGAAGATTTTGTCCCCCACTTGCATGCATGCCCACTCAGGCACCTGCTCACTTGCTCTCTCTCAAATAAATAAATCTTTAAAAAATGTTTAAATAGATTCCAGTTGGTTAACACCTAGTGTAATATTGGTTTCAGGAGCAGAATTTAGTGGTTCATCAGTTGCATTACAACAAGGGCCTTCCTTTATACCTATCACCCATCTAGCTCATCCCCCACCCGCCTCCCCTCCAGCGACCCTCAGTTTGTTCTCTGTATGGTTTGCCTCCCTCTCTCTTTTTATCCCCTACATTCATCTTTTTGTTTGTTAAATTCCATATATGAATGGAATCATATGGTATTTGTCTTTGACTGACTTATTTCACTTAGCTTAATACACTCTAGCTCCATCAATATCATTGCAAATGGCAAGATTTCATTCTTTCACATCTTCTTCATCCATTTGTCAATCAGTGGACATCTGCACTCTTTCCATAGTTTGGCTATTGTGGATAATGTGGCTATAAACGTTAGGGTACATGTGCCCCTTCCAATCACTATTTTTGAATCCTTTGGATAAATACCTAGTAGCACAATTGCTGGATTGTACTGTAGTTCTATTTTTAACATTTTGAGGAAACTCCATACTGTTTTTCAGATTGCTTATCCTTACTGATTTTTATATCCTCAATTCAGCAAATGAAAAGTTTTTAAAGGTATTTATTAAAGTTTCTGACTATGATTGCAGATTCTTTAAATTTTTGTGTTTATCAGTTTTACTTTATGTATTTTTCAACTATGGTGATTGGTACATAAAGAACCTTTATTGGTCTGTACTGCTAAAATTCCTCTATCATATTTTATATCATTTCATTTTAATGCTGATTACCTTAAATTCTATTTGGTTTAATGTTAATATTGCTATTTAATTTTTTCTTAACAAGTTTCTGGTTTATTTGTTTTTTATTTCTTCCATTATGTCCTAATATAATGTGTCCTTGGCTGCAGGTGAGCTTTCTTCTATTGAATGCAATCTGATTGGATCTTTTAAAATTTCTCATAGTTTCTAGACCAAAAAAGGATATCCTTCTTGTTTTCCAATGGAATCCTGGATACTTAAAAAATATTTTTACTCTGAACTCTAAGAAACTGAAACAGAAGGATAGGATACAGCATTTACCTACTGTGTCATTTTGATCCTGGTATATTAATAGTGTTTTAGGCTATTATATTACATCTTACCATATTATATATTACCATATCTCAAAGGCATTATTTTTCCTTATGAAAATAATACATTTCATTTTATATTACAGAACATACAATAAAGCCTCATTTTCATAATATCCAGAAATAGGTAAATAAGATATTCTGTTTTTGTTAAGAATCTTAGAAAAATCAGTAAATGAAGACAAAATAGAAATACTTAAAATTAGCAATAGGTAGTAAAAAGACATTATTAATTTTGGAAATCTGGTTTCTCTTTGGTAATTTTTTATTTGAAATCTGCTCAATTAACAACAGCATCATTTGCAATATTACCTTACTTGGGGATTTTTCTGTGGAAAACATAATTTTGAGATTCAACTAGACTTAAAAATGGAAAAGCTAGACAGTTGGTCCACTTTAATTTTAGCAATGTATATTTTCTGAATTTCAATGGAAATCATGTTTTTATATATATTTGTTGTGGAATGTTAAACTATAATTGTACTCTGCAAACTCAATAAAGTGTTTTGTCAACCAGCCGAATGCATGATTACTGGACGAGAAAAAATTCCTTCAGCATTCTGACACTGAATTAACCATATGTTGTTCAGTTGTGGGAAATGTCCAGGATGAGGAAGAGATCATGATTGACTGCTCTCAGGGCAATTTTATCATGCTGGAACATCCACTAGAACTGATGCAAAAATCTGAGAGAAATAATTTTTCTACTTCTAAACGATTGAATAGATTAAGGATATACTGGTCTTTTAAGTGTTCCTGCAGTACCAGATGCCCCAGGTATCAAGGGGAGCTACTATATTCTCTTTTCTGTACAGCCAACTGTCCTCTGTTATGCTTCCTGAAGGGAGTCACATCGTAAGCTCAGAAGGAAGGTAAAGTTATGATGTGATATCGAGGCTCTTCTTCCTCTTTGGTGGGGGTGGTAGTGCCTCGAGGAAGTATTAAGAGAAGGATGGACCTTGCTACAATCCATTTCAAGGAGCTTTGGGGCCTTTCAGAGTTGAATTTAAATGCTAGGTCTGTACAATCTATATTGCAACAGATTGGACAAATTACTTAATGTCTCTGTGCCTTAGAGTTCTCATCCATAAATTAGGATAATAATATCCCGTTCACAGTGCTACTATAAAAATTATACAAGATGATGTTTGAAAAGTTACAAATACAGTGAAGCCTGTACTATGAATTATATGGTTTTTAAATTTAAATTTACTCTAAATTGCTTTTATTTACTCTGTAAGACCTAGCTACACTGAATAGAGGAGCAGGGTTGCTATCTATGTGGTAAGACACTACTAGTCTCTTCAAGTCACTCTATTGGAGTAATGCCATGGCAGACACAAAGTAGAGGAAGACAGCAGATGAGAGAACTTCACTTCAACTCAGGTCAGAACAAAATATCCTCAGCTGTTCATATGTACAGAGTAGAGTAACTATTATAAGAAACAAGTGCCAAATTTCAGTGGTTTAACAGAGTCATGGGCTATTTCTTGCTGAGTCCATAATTGATACAGGAAGACAGCGAGGCTGCTGCTCCATGAAGTCACCCAGAGAATCAGGCTTCTTTCACCTACAGGTGCCACTATTCTTAGGTATTGAAGATCTTGGGTGAATCTATTGCATCTGTCAAGCAGAAGTACAAAAGAATAATCAGAGAAACAAATGGATGCATTCTTAGGGACCACACACAGAAGCAGTATATATCATTTCCAAATTTTTCATATTGCATTGGCCGGAACTTAGTCATACATGGTCTCGTGTACTGGAAGAGAGGAGGCTTGCAGATACACTCTATGTGCCCAGGGTGGAAAGGAAATAAAGTTTGATAACTACATAGCATTGTTTCTGCCACAGCTGTCATTTGGTCAATGACATTTGGTCTTTTTAATTTCCTCGCCTAAGCTTTTGCATGCTCCTTTCACGTGATCTTCAAAATAAACATCCAATCTTTGCTTAAATTGAAGATTAAACTCAAGAATAGTTTATGATTTACTGATCAGCTCAGCTCAGCAGATCTTAGTTCAGTGCTGGATTCTTTTACTATCTCTTTGTAAAGCTGACGTCACTCAACCTCTCTCCAAGTTTCATTCACCTGAAAAAATGTCTATCTAAATCACAGAAATGGAAAGTTAAATTGAAATAATACATGAAAATGTGTTTATAAATTAGGAAGCATGAGGCATTATTTTTACTAATGAAAAGATGGCTGAAAAATTACTGTAGTAACGATGTGGCATTCTATTTCCACTCGGCCCTGTCTTCATCCAGTCCATTAGCATCCTTGTGCAAATCATGGTGTTTAAATGTCAGATGTATATTTGAATTTCACATGTACTATACAGGTAGAATCGATATTTAGTTAACACTTTCTTATACTGAGAAGGTTCAAATGAGCTATGAGGTAAAAAATAATGAAGTCATCACAGGGGACAGGATCTTACCATTTTGTAATGAGCAAAGGATTTGGAAGACAAAGATTCAAAAGAAGAAAAGGGAGAAAGGAGTTTTTAAAGGTCACATTAAGCAGAGGTCTGAAAAGTGGAGAATTCAGTTGGTTGTTAATATTATATTAGATATCAGAATAAGAAAGAAACCTAAGTATAGGGTCTTACTTAAGCTAATTCTTCATTAAAGAATTGAAAAGAGGAGCTTAATTCTTTAGTTCCCTTTTTATTCTGTTATAGACATTAGCCTACCTTTCAAACATATCTCCTTTGCAAAAAGTCATTACTTATTTAACATTTACAAATTTGTTTTTAATCACCTAAATGGAAACTTAAGATCAAATTGTTTTTCATGCAAATTGGAAAATGATGTGCTGGTTCAATGAAGTCCCAAGTTACAATTTTTAGGTAGGCTGAAAAATGTTTTTTTTTTTTTCTCTCTCTCTCTCTCTCTTCTCTTACCTTCCATTGTGGCTCTCCCTTCCATTGTGCCTCTCCCTGTCTTTCCCCTACATTTTCTTCATTATTTTTCCAAAAATTTTCTTGACTATGTATGTCTTTTATGTATTTATTCTATAAAATCTGGAAACCACAGCAGTAATATTCAACTATGATGCATAATGCAGCACTTGTTACCTCTAACTGAGCTTAATTCCATGTAGAATAAATTATTCTTCTGCTAATTGTCATGACAAATTCCTCTCCACCTGTCATGTGTCCAACGGTTAATAAATGCATTGCCTTATTTTTTTCCTAGACTCAAGTCAGATACTACTATATATTTATTATATTTTAGTTTTCTTTTTTTGAAGTCAACTGACACTGTAATAGATTTTGTATAACTATTATTATTCTCCAAACTTTATAATGCCATTTCTAAAATACATAGCTTTTTTTTAACTTAAATGTGAATTGAAGTATGCATGTGTCTATATGTGCAAAAAAGAGAGAAAAAGCGATTATCTGTACAATAAATGCTCATTGCAAATTTTGCTAGTGACCATATTTTCTCTATTCCTTATGACTACTCAATAGTTTCTAGACTCCATCAACTATTTCTTCCTCCACTTCTGTTTTTTATTTTCCTTGACAACTCCTAGATGAAACTCTCAGTAGATGAAATCCAATAAACCTATTTATTCCTGGTAGAAAAACAAACAAACAAACAAACTGGGAGATAGCTTAAATTAGAGAAATTAGAGGAGATTTTACTTTACTATATTTTCAGTTGCCATTCACTATGGGAAACCAAAGGCTAACCTTTAATGTCATGTACTTAACTGTTTGTCCATGTCTGACATATCCTAAAGTCTTCCAAGTTTCCCCCAGGCCTTGTTGTCACAGAGTCTGACAAACTTGACCAAAAACATGTTAGTTAACTGAGGAAAATGTAAGTAAAATGCTTTTCTGTTGTTGTTACTGTTGACACAAATTGAACAAATCTTTGAGCTAAAAGTAAGAAAGAGTGCTTTATTCAAAAAGCCTAAGTTAGGGCAACTGACCAGGAAACATACTCTTCACAGGGAAGAAAGTGATCCGAACAATGAACAGTTTCTACAGAGTTATATGCTTTTTTTACATCTTGTAAAAGCTCAAAGGATTATAGATTAGCATATAGGCAGAAATCACAAGTTTTATCCTAACGAATTCAGTGAGTAGGAGCATTGATTGATTATCTCAAGGACGAGATGGGTTTCCTTTAGGCTACTGATTCACAAAGCAGATGTACATATAATGCATGCACGGAGGGCCATAAATCAGGCTTTGGGTTTGAACAAAGTTTATATACAGTCATGTTGACTTTGAAAGAAATCTTAAATGACTTCTCTTGTATATCAGGCCTTTAGAGACTTTTTCTCCATCATTACTGTTGTTATAAAACTGTTTTACATATTTCATGCCCAGGATCTAGTTGCTAAGAGGCTACATAAGGTGGTCATGAGCATAATCCAGCTTCTGACCCCTCATATGTACAGGGTAGGAACCTTGATTTGTCATTTTACCAAAATTAATAACAATCCAATATTCTCTACAGTGACTAATAATTTATAGCAGTAATTTAATTGCTAAGAACACCAGACATTTTTCTCTATTTGACTAGCAAATTTTCTCCCTGTATCAGGGTTATGTGGGAAGTCGAATTACTGGAAAAGTATTTGTGGCCTTAGACCTAGCAAACTATTTCTTATGAAGTGATTTGAATATACAATGATGTAGGAAACATTAGAGTTTGAAGCCAATGGCCAAGAAAGAATTCTTGAGACATCTTTGGTGCAAAAAAGTGGTTTTATTAAAGCATAGGGACAGGACCCCTGGGCAGAAAGGGCTGCAATGGGGTCACGGTGAATGGCCCATTGTATACTTTCAAGTTGGGAGGGGGTTAGTGTAAGCCTCCTAGGTATTTTGGAAGCAAGGTTTTTGGGGTCTTGAGGGGCTAGCTATTATTGGGGAAAGGTCGTTTATGACTGTCTAATAAAACCTTAGTCATGAGGCCCTTCAGATGTATATCGGTGGGCCATATGCCTGGGAGATGATTCCCAATATGCATCTTGGGGTGGGAGGTTAAAGGAAGTTTCCAAAGGAATTTTTACATGTTGAAGTAGACCTACAGGAACCTGGCGGACAGTCTAAGATTGCCTTTTGCCCTTAGCAAAGTATTAACGTCAAGGCATTTGAGTCCCTAGAAGAATGTCCTGTTTCAAGGACTTGTCAATGGGCTGTATGTAGTAAGGAAATTTAATAATTTTTCTTCTGCCTTTGTTTCCCACGTCATTCCCCCTGAGCAGTTTTAACCCTTAAATCTTTAAGGTTGCTGGGGGTGGAAGGTCTCATCTTCTGTAACTTCTTGCCGAATTGGGGCATAGAAATGTCCCTACCTATGGGTCAATATTGGTCACTTGGGGGCATTACACAAAGCAAAATATATACAGAATATATATTACAGAAAGTAGAGGCAGCTGAGTCCAAGAGAGACTGCATGTGTGGATCTCCCCAAGTGGAAAGGATCATCTGTTGCTTGAAGTTATGACAGTGAAGGAGTCTTGACACCAAGTGGAGAGAGAAGGGAGAAAAGAGTAAACCATTGTAAGTATAAAAAAAGAAAAAACAAGCCCAAATAAGAGTCCTTTGATGCTTGAAAAAAAATCCTCTTCTAGTCCAGGAATTTAGCCAATCCTTAAAGGGAAGAGAGGGATCATCTGAAGCACCACTTTGAGCATCCAAGTCAGTTAGAAAACCAGAAATACTTTTGTGGTAATCTGGAATGTATATACAGCATTCTGTTTTTATGAGACTGCAAGTTCCACCTTGTACAGCAGTCAAAACATCTAACACCATTCTATTTTGTAAAACTTCCTTACTCATTGGTGTTACTTCAGTATTTAGTAGGGAAATGCTGAGTGTCATTTAAGACCATGTACTTATTGAGAACTTCCATGTGCCAAACAACATCATCCAGTCCCAAAGAGGGAAGAAAAATGGATATTAGGTGGTCATACCAATAAGACACAGAACATGTCCACCATCATTTTAAATTTGGAAGGTTGGCGGGGTAAAATTGGTTTTAATAATGCATCTGTGCATTCAGGCAAAACCCAGAGTACAGCAGCCTATCCAGCTTGGAGGAAGCCATGGACACAAGGTAGAGCTACATAGCCCTTGGATTCCATTAGGAGACAGTCATCTAATTTGGGGCCTCCTTTAACTGTAGTTAAGATATCACGGGCTATTCAGTTTTAGAGGGCCCATTTTTTAATTTGTGTAATAAAAGACAGTCCATGGTCACTTTGTAAGGACCAAGGGAGTCCAAATCTAGGGACAGTTTCTGTTACCAAAGTTTTTGTCACCTCTGTGTTCTTTTTACCCAAATCAGTAGCCTGTATAAATCCTGTATTACCTTCCATTGGTTACTTTGGTTATAAAGATTTTTCCCTCCCTGTTAACAAGCCAATCTTGTGCATTTTTTTTAATATCCTCATTCCTGGGCTACATGAATTTCTTGGTCTGAGTAGACTGGATTTATGGACTTGATTGGAATTAAGACTGGTAAAAGACTTACTATTTGTTTATTTTTTTTACTGTCGGCTTGGCTGTACAGTCTACTGAATTGTTTCCTTTAGATTCTAAGGTCATATCCTTTGGATGTCCTTTGAGATGAATTACAGCTACCTCTTTAGGTATGGTACAGCCTAAGGAAGAGTCATAATTTCAGGCCTAAATTAAATTGGGGAGTTATGACTTGATAATAATCCATTTTCCTTCCAAATTGCTCCATAGGCATGTAGGACTAGGAAGAAATATTTGGAGTCAGTATGAATATTCAATATAAGGCTTTGGTGATTGCAAAACACAAGTGAATACTATAGCATACCCAGCTTTTATTGTTCCCTTTTCCATGATACAATTGCTATCAGTAAACCAACTGCCATCTGCATTTCCAAAAGGGAATCTTTTAAATTTAGTCAACTAGAATAACCAAGATCAATAACCTCTCAACAGTTATGCTCTGTAGAAGTATGATGGTCAGGTCCAAGGATAAGCATGCTGGGTTTAAAGTTTGACAGGTTTTAAGTATTATTTTAGGCATATCTATAAACGTAGGCTGGTATTTAATAAGTTAGTCTCCTATCCTCCATTGGTGGCCTATGGTCTCTAAGACACCTCTGGACCTAATGTGAAGTTATCACAGTCTGGGACTGTCCCATAGTGAGCTTTGGTGATTTTTATTTTTACCTCATACTTATTTATATTTTCTGAAATTATTATATCCCAAAAGGTGAAATTATATTCTTTTTAATATATTCTTCATTGTCACAAAAGGAAGGAGGAAAGAAGAAAAGTATGTATGTTTGTATGTATACATGGTGTTTAAATTCCATGCCACATTTTCTGGCATTTAAATCAAAAAGGGCACTAGATGGATTAGGTACATTTTATGTTTTACTTTCATACTAGAAAATATGAAGTCAATCTTATTTTCAAGTACTATGATTAGTTCAGTGATTTAACTCATCTAAAATTATTCTGTTTTAGATTGACTGTGTTTTACTTAATCCCCAATATTTACTTGGGTAACATTTATACTTAATAAATTGGTCCTCTCAAGCATCATCTGTTCCAGAAGCTTCCCGAGATCCATTTGGCCCATGCATCAGTTTCTTGTATTCTCATTACACCAAAAGATACTTCTCTCTGAACACTTAGCAAATTTTATTGACTGTAATTTTCTCAAAATTAGGGATTATGTCTTATTCAATTTCTTTTTTTTTTAAGATTTATTTATTTACTCATGAGAGACAGAGAGACAGAGAGAGAGAGAGTCAGAGACACAGGCAGAGGGAGAAACAGGCTCCCTTGCGGGGAGCCTGATGCAGGACTGGATCTCAGGACCCTGGGATCATGACCTGAGCCGAAGCCAACCACTCAAGCACCACGCCACCCAGGTGTCCCTGTCTTATTCAATTTCTTATACCTTAGAATATGATGTGATGAATACATGTTGAAGTACATTTTATAAAAATTAAATTTTATTAAAAAGATTGTAAAAATCTACCCCTTTTTCTCCAATCTGAAATTTTAATTCCATTCCAACCAAATATAGTAGTGATTTATTATTCACTTTTGGCAGTAAGACATATAAAAACTATTCTTAATCTTATTTAGAAAAGTAATGAACAAAAAAACTAAGAAAATTAGTACTTAATGCAAAAATATGTGGACAAATCAGTGAAAGAGAACAGACAATGCATGAACAAACTCTTTAGCCATGAGGATTTAATTTAATATGCAATAAAGATAATGTTATATTTCAGCAATGAAAGGATTAGTCTGTAAAATGTTTCTATTTTAAAATAGTCAGTTTAGAGCTATTTCACCCCAAAAGTGAAAATAAATTTCATATGCATCAAATTAAGACTTAGAAGATATTGCAAATATATAGAATAAAATATGGTACGATATCTGGATAATCAGAACCTATACTTTTAAGCATAAAAGTAAAGGAACTGTCAAGGAATATAGATTTGACTACATGAAAGTATTAAAAAAAAAAAAACTCTTTTTGGGACGTCTACGTGGCTCAGTTGTTGAGCCTCTGCCTTTGGCTCAGGTCGTGATCCTGGGATCCTGGGATCGAGGCCTGAATCAGGCTCCCCAGAGGGAGCCTGCTTATGTCTCTGCCTCTCTCTGTGTCTCTCATGAATAAATAAGTCAATAATCTTAAAAAAAAAAAAAACCCTCTTGTTTGTTTTTAAAAAATCAGAGAATTAAAAGACAATGAATAATGGGAAGTTTGCCATAAGTGTTAATGATTTTAATAAAGCATTTGTAATAACTAATTTTTAAAAAGACTAATACCTCAATTACTAAGGTCATGAAAGAGCAATATATAAAAACATAAATTAAACAACTGAATAGTGCTATACCAATATTCAATATTGGCCAGAATGTGGTAAAATTGAAGCGTACTGCTGGCAATCTCAAAGAAACTGTGTATTATGCTCTTTACATCACATATTAAAATAACAAAATGAAGAAATACATTTCATGAAATTTTTTTCAAATGTTAAGAACTTCTTTTTTATTTGTCAATTAATAAGAAAAGTAAATTAGCCAGAACATCTGCTTCTCTAAGAATTTCAGTCAATTATGGGACTAAGATTGATGCTATTTTTACTGTGATGCTCCTGTTTTATTTCCTGTGATTTCTCGTTGTGCTTCCTCTGTAATTTTTTGGTCAGATTTGCCAAAGTTCTATTTGTATTTTTGGTTTTTAAATTTAAAAAGACCTAAAAATCAACTTTTATTTGTTGTACCAGGTAGGATGTGTTACTTCAAGTGACAAAAACTGCCTTTCATTAACTTAGGCAAAAATAATTAAATGTATTACTGGATTATAGAATTGAGAAAAGTGAATTAAAGGAATTAAAGGAGCTCCAGGGATTTTAGAAGCAAGGGCCCATAATATTTTTTTAGGTTACTATTAAAAGAGTGACTCAACATTAATTTTATATACTACTATGGAGATTTGAATATTCCTTCAAATTTAAATTTCTGGAATAAAAAGCCAACTCCTGCCAAATAGCTCATTAGTTCTAGGAGCCCTTTAAATTTTTATTTTGAGTCCCTAGGTTTTCTTGATATATGCAGTCATCACAATAATTTTGTCTTTTTCTAACCCAATTTTCTTATCTTATTGCATTAGTTATTACCTCAAAAATAAAATGGAATAAATTACTTACTTCTTTATTTAATTATACTTACTTAATTTTCGTGCCAGCCATTGTTTAAGGCTCAGAGGATATAGCAGAGAATAAAACAGACAGAAAGTCTACTCCTGGAATTTACATTCTGGAAGTCAATATCATATAGACAGTAATGCAGGAAAATACATAAATTATGCAGGGCATTATACAGTTTTAAGTGTTGATGAAAAAAATAAAACAAGGAGGATCATAGATAATGTTGTGGGTGGGCTTAAAATAATGGTAACAGGAGAAATCCTTGTTCCTAATTTTAGAGTATAGACTTTGACTATTTAAAATGAGTGTTTTCTGTTGCTGTGAAGTCATTCTTTTTTATATTTAATTAGTTTCTTTCTATTTTGGTTTTTAGGAATGACAGCTAAATTTAATAAAGTTACTTTAAGCATTTTCACATTCATAAAGATTTCCTCCTTTAATTCATTAATGAGATTAATTACACTTATGGATATAAACTCATTCTAGTCTTTCTAGAATAAATAATATTTTCTAATAATGATTATTTTTAAAATGCTAGATTCAGTTTGCTAATATTATACTTAATATAGCTTTATTTATAAGGAAAATTGGTCTACATTTTTCTATTGTATCATAATCAAATTTAAGAATTTTTTTCAATGAGGGATTCTCCATCTTTATTTTTTATGGCCTCTAGCATTTAAATAGCATTAGGATTGTATCTTCTTCAATATAAGAGTAGCTAACATTTATATGAAGTTTAATATATTGCACTGTTCTAAGCACTTTATGTATGTTAACTTAATCATCACAGCAACTCAGTGAGGTAGACATTATTATTTACATTTTACAGATGAGAAAACCTAAGCACAGAGAGGTTTACACAGCATATCAGGAGAGTGTGATGCCTTTTTAAAATTATTGATATTAAATACAGTTTTCAGTGTATTTCATGATCATTGATCTACTCATGCTTTACACCCCTTGTTAGATTTTATTAACTTAAATTTTGCTGGAAAAATATAATTTCCTCCAATATTTCAAATTTGTTTCCTAAAGTTTCCATTTTCTTCTTAAAAATCTTTTATTATATCTCTAATTTTATATGTATCTCTAATTATGTTTCTAATCATATTTAAATCATGTATTTTGCTCTCCTAATTTTGCCTTCTATAAGGTTCAGTAAGGGATTTAACTATTTTATTGGTCTTTCCAGAAAACTTGCTTTGTACTTCTTAATATTTTATTAATCTCAACGTATATTTTTCTAATCCTATTTTTCTAATTCCATTTTTCTACTATTTTTCAAATTTTTTACATTTACTAAGATGAGGATTGTGTTCCTTTATTTTTATCTTTTTTTATTAATATTAAAGAGTGTGTATAGCAGTAAGGGTTTTTTTTCTCCCTTTTTTTTTTTTTTTTCACTTGCAACCTGTTTAAGTCTTTGGATCCCAAATGAATCTCTTATAGAGATGACTGCTTTCCTTTTCTCAGTATATCCCTGGTATCTATTTTTCACCTTCTTAAAAATCCCTTTGTTTCAATTACGTTTCATAAAAAATAATCACAAAGCTGACAACTTCTTTCTTTAAGAGGTGGAACTTATCCACTCATATTTAGAGGAACAAGTCATATGTTTATTTTTTATTCTTTCAACATTAACATATTTTTATCATTTATTTTGTTGCTTCTGTTTTTTTCTTTTTTTTCCCTAGATCATTTATTGCCTTTTTTACTGTTGTTAGTTTAGAAGTCCTAATATTTCTCCTTGTCCTTCACATTCTTAACACTCAATCAAAATATATATTTATTGTATTATATCAAATGAGATACTGACTCTGTCGTTACAGCACTCTTTTTACTCACTGCCCCACTTTTCCAACCCTTCTCAAAATAATTCTCTTAGAATGCTGTTAATTTTCCTGTACCCACTGCCAAACTCCTTATTTGGATAGTTTAGAACTTTAATTCTAGAGTACTGTTGATTTTCTATCATAATACATTCCTGCTCTTACCAAAAATCCATGTTTATTATGTTACAGTCACAATATTATTAATTATGTTCACTAAACTATATTTATTGAAAGCTTATTGTTTACTGTATAGTTTCCTACCATTATCTGCGAGCCTGGTTTGTAATTCA
This sequence comes from Nyctereutes procyonoides, assembly GCF_905146905.1. Classification (NCBI taxonomy): domain Eukaryota; kingdom Metazoa; phylum Chordata; class Mammalia; order Carnivora; family Canidae; genus Nyctereutes; species Nyctereutes procyonoides. The sequence continues at coordinate 9,099,814 of NW_026575137.1, forward strand.
TTCTTTATTTGGTTATAGTGGAGTTTTTTGTTTTTTGTTTTTTTTACTTAAATGTCATTTTTTATACCCTGATATCTTTGCTAAATATAAAATTTTCAGACAACTCTCTTATTGTATTAATGTATGTTATTCCAGTATTTCTTTGTCTCCAGTATTGCAGATAAGAAGTCCAATGTCAATCTGATCTTTCTTCCTTTGTTTTCAATTCAATTGTTCTGATAGGAAATTTCTACATTTTTCTCTTTTAGTGGAATTCAGAAATATTATCAAGATATGTGTCTTTTTTTCCATTTACTCTGCCTAGGGTTTGGTGAACTCTTTCAATCTGCAGGATAAAAACAATGCTAAAAGCAAAGAATTTTTGTCTGTGTTGTTTCCACTTTCTCCTTTCACTTCAGTTTAGATCCTCTATGAATCTTTTCCCTTTTAGCTGTTTCCATAAAATTTTCATTTGGTTTTTAAGTAATTTTCCTCTTAGTCTTCCATATCATTGATACCATTCTCAATTGTAATTATCTTTTTTCAGTTCATCTACCAATATTTTTTTTAATTTGAAAACAGGTAGTCATTTATATGTTATAATTTATTATATTTAAAATGATATTATTCTTCTGGTTGAAGTTAGTGAACATTGTTATGTATATGTCTTGCAATTCTAGTTCTTAAAGGGGCATCTATATTAAAGATTTTTCTTCAGGCAGCCTGGGTGGCTCAGCAGTTTAGCGCCACCTTTAGCTCAGGGCGTGATCCTGGAGACCCAGGATTGAGTCCCATGTTGGGCTCCCTGCATGGAGCCTGCTTCTCCCTCTGCCTGTGTCTCCGCCTCTCTCCCTCTCTCTCTCTCTCTCTCTCTCTCTCTTTCTGTGTCTCTCATGAATAAATAAATAAAATCCTATAAATAATAAATAAATAAATAAATAAATAAATAAATAAATAAATAGTTTTTCTTCATTCCTGTGAAAGTACCAATATTTTTTCTTTACCTACTCATGTCTTCATTCACCCCTAGCAGCTAGGTCGGGTTTCCTGGAGTATTCATGTGATAGGAAATCTAAGAGTAATAGAAGGCACATGAATTGCCATCCTGTGAGCAAATGGTATGTAATTTAGTAACTGTCATGTTTCTGTTAAAACACTAGTAGGAGGCTTTTTCATCTATATTTTCTCCAGGTAAAAGTCTTAATGCATTCCCAGTCTTGACATAAGAATTATCTTAGTCCATCTGTGTGACTTTCCTTGTAGTCCTTCTGCATCCTGGAATATCCTGAATTCCAGTGCCCTTTCCCCCACCCCCAGGATAACATGTTCTACATGTTTTCTCCTCCAAATATATTGGCAAAGGCCTTGAATGAGTACACATTGTTCCAGTTCTGACAAGCTACTTACCCTGTTTCCTGCCTTTCAGAGATATAGTTGATAAGAAATTGGGAATGTGACTGTCCTGGGCTTGAGTTCAGAATGCAATTTCCCCAGAATCTCTCTGAGTGTGTTTTAACAATGTAAATCAGATCATGTCACTCCCCTAATTAACATTCTTCAATGACTTTTCATTGTACTTGAAATGAAATCTGAGTTCCTTTCCATGGTCTGCAAGGTTTGAATGATCTATGTTGTCTGCTTACCCAGCTTCAGCATGCACCATGCTAAACCTTGTCCTTCTATTCCATCTTCTACTTTACAAAAATTCTTGAAAATTACTGGTCTATTGATTGTACCCTTTTATTATTTTACAATGTTCTATGCGGCATTTTAATTTTTTTGTTATTTCAATAAATTGGAGAGGGTATATTGATGTGTGTAGCCTGCTGCCTTGAACCAGAAATCAAGACAATCTCTTGGGCTATATAGTGTAGGGTGTCCTATAGATGCTATTATAGTAACATGGGAGGAATCATGTCGAACATCAAGGAGCAAGGAGCTACTTGTATATGAGGTTAATGGTTGATAAGAAAAAGGTACACAAATGAAGGGACGTGAACAGCTAGACTGTACGTTGACATCAAGAACTGTGATTAATTCTCTGAATCATCTGAACACCAGTTATTTATTAGTATAGTGAAATAAGTGAGAGCCTGACCTCTTCTAAGTTCTGGAAGATTCTACTTGTTTGCATTATTAATTTGCAAGAGTTTGGACCTCAGATAGACTGGTCAGATGTTTATTTTATTTTATTTTATTTTATTTATTTTATTTTATTATTTTATTTTTGAGAAAGTTTAATAAGCAACCTTCGTAAATTTGCACAGATAGACCTAGAATTATGACCAGAGTGGATACTGAGACTAAATTAATTATTAGGTTAATTAAACTGAAATAATCTTCAAAATAAATTAATAGAAATTCTTAGCTAGCAAGAGGAAGAAGTTGGTTGAAGAAATGGAGAAATGGGAAAATCACTTTGAAAGAGATGAGGTGCACATAATTAAGATGGATACAGAATGACATCTATGAGCATTAGTATCCACTGAGAAATTCCTTATGTGGAGGACAATTAGATAATTTTATAATGACCAGTACTCAGTTACACACTGCCTCTCTGCAGTGCTAGAGTATAATTTCCCTTCATTTCCTATAAACCTTCAGTAAAATATTTTAAAAGAGGATATTTTTCTAGTAATGTATTAAGAAATGGTTAAACTGAGAAGAACTGCAAGAGGAGGCCCACAGGAAGTAACATAGTAGACCAAAATCAGGAGACTGGCACTAGGAATTCAGATTGTGTAAAGGAGTAAAGAAAAAAGTCCTCTGTGAAATTCTCAAAATCACTTGATCTTGCTGGTATTTCCACAGTACTTGTGATAGGATTTTTAGAAATATTATTTATATATTAAAAGAAAGGGCATCTCAAACTTTATCAAGCTTAGAGGGCTAGAGGACTCTGGATATCTAGGTCACAATGTTATTTCTTTAAGTGAATCATGGTAATGGTATATCATCTTAAATGCAGCTCAATTTCTGTCCTTACATCTAGTCATCAGAAGTGAGGTTTAGTGTTCATGATTTACTCTTAGATTTTGAAATAATGGAGACCATTTCCTTGATGTGTTCAGTGCTAGTAAATAGGCAGGAGGGCACTGAAGAAAAGGGACTGGTATCTTAGTACCTACACAAGTAGATTTTTATGTATATATGTTGAGTGAATGAATCAATGGATGAATGAATGAAAGAATGAATGAAAAAAGAAAAGAATTAACAAGGAGTCTAGGAACTGGGTTTAATTCTGACTTTTAGTCTTCAATTTTCTTACCCATTAATGTAGAAAATTTGAATTTGATCTCTGAAATCATTCTAGTTCTAATAGACCAAGAAAGAATATTAAGAAATTTCTATCAATAAAACAGTACTTACAAAAATGAAGTTGTGAAGCCTAGAAATGTTATAATACCCATTAATCGAGACAAATTAATTAAATAGTTATAACATTAATTTTCTGAACATTTAAATAGATTATATATAGATAGATAAAGGTATATAGTATGAGAAACAAGAGCAGTTATCAATACAAGTGAAAAAATGTAAATGCTCAGTCAATCCCAAGACTAAAACTTTTTCTGCTAAAACTTTAATAAACAGTAACTTTAACTTATTCATTTCTTAATCCTACAGAAAGTCCTCAACCCAGTGCTTGGCCCTTAATAATCCCTCAGTAAATGTTTGTAGAATAAATGAATAAATGATTAATGATCACATTATGTAATCAAATATTAAATATTTAGCCTACTTAATATTGATATATTTTAATTCTCTTTCCATATCCATTTTAATTCTTTCCATTAATTTTCAGTGCTATAATAAAAATGCAGAGAGAAGGAAATGGGTTTAAGCTTCAGTGTGAGGACTTAGATTCACTTTAAGAAAGACAATTGACAAAGAAGATTGTTGGATAAGAGAGCAGTTTACTGAAAGAAATTGAGAAATTTCTAAGGGATTAGTGTTAGGACAGTAAAAAAGCAGAAAATTAAATTAAATCAATACTTTATAAACTTTTATATTTCTCATCAAAGACTGTCAGGAACTTGAAAACTACCATGATAAAAATGAAATTCCCTCACTTTGTGTAAGGTCAAATATTTTATGTGTAACAAAAGGTCAGCTCTCGGTAAGTATGTAATTACAAAAGCACTTGGAAAGAATTATTATTGATACCTCAAACACAAAGAAAATAGTAAATTTTATTAGTTTTTATTCATTTTAATAGATAATTATTAAAACTCTATTATGTTAGCATTTTAGAAGTGAGTCTACAAAAGTAAAATAACAATTTTAAGGTACTCATACTTTTCAGTGGGAAAGTCAAACAAGTAAATCACATTTTCAAGAGAGGTTAATATGTTTTAATAGGTGAAAACCAAGGGATGCTAGGAACAGTGAAGAAAGAACATCTATCTCAGTTTAGGAAAAGATTTACAAAAATATCTCTAGAGACCATTAGAATATCTCAGGTAGGAAAAGAAATATGCCTTTAGCAGAGGAATGTAGACTTGTAGGACTATCAGATTCAAAGATGTAAAGGCATGAGACATGGTTTATCCAAACACAAATGAGTATTTATTTATTTGGTACTTACCATATTCCGGGCATCTGAAGTGCCGGAAAATATAATGAAGAATCAGTTTCCAGCTTCAGGGAGCTATGAACTAGTAGTTAGAAATAGTTTAGTAGCACTTAATGAAATTCAGAGTTCTGTGTGTGTGTGTGTGTGTGTGTGTGTGTGTGTGTGTGTGTGTCTGAGAGAGATAGACAAAGAGACAGAAAGGGAGAGAGAAAGGGAGAGAGAAAACAAGCATACCGATATGAGCCAGATCACATTCTTCTGGGGCATCTGAAATGTTGAATAAACAAATATAATTGCATTAACAGCATTTGGTAGGCATTTCCCTCCAGCTTTCCAGAGTACTGCTACAGTCAAATTTGAAATTTGACATATTTTCAAGATGTAGCAAACCCAGACAATTTTGATCAAATATAATTTTTTAGTTACTTTGAAGAATATTATCACCATAAGCATAGTTGAGGCCATGTCTCTTAGTAATCAACTTAAATTATGTGCCATCTATGGCATAAATAATTCTTCTAGATTGTTGACCAAATTCTTCCTTCTTCTTTATTAACCATTTCAGAGTTACTATCATAGAATCAACAGTATTCGACTAAAATTGAAAATCATTTTTCTCTCAGTTCTTTACTTGAGTCAAAACAAATGTGTTTTGTAATAAGTGTGAAACTAATGAAATAGTCATTAACTTTATTTTTTCTTCTGCTGCTGCTAACTCAACAATACATATAATAAATATTTCTTGTTAAATTTGACTTTTGTCCTTGGTGCACTCTGGTTGATTGAGCAATATTTAGTTTTTAAAATTTCATGTATAATTTGTTTTTCTTTTAAAGTGTTAATCTCATGTTGAATTTTTCATTCTGGATAGTGATTATGTCTTCCATTATTTTTTTACCAGTCTTATGTGTTTGTCTCTTCCAATATCACACTTTAAAGTTGTTTTTACAAAACTTAAAAGTGCTTATTATTTTTTGTAAATACTATTCTGTTAGTGCCTGAAAGCATTATTGTATATGGCTTAAAAAGTCTATTATATTATTGTTTTACAACCATCATGCCAATATACAGCAGTGTTTGCTTTTATTTGTTGAATACTAGCTATTGCTGTTTATTAAATCTTTATTATAGCTCTAGTAGTAGCTTGTGTTTTATTTGCAAGTGACATTTTAATTTTCTTTTTATTGAAACCTTAAGTGTTTTTGTCCTATTGGCCAATAACAGACTTGACTATTGATTTGAAACTTATGACAAAAGTTAAAAAATACTTAGTCCCTGGCCATTTATATATTACATATCCTAATTTCTTTCTCCATTTTAATGGAAGTTGGTAAACGTTTATCCAATGGAATATTGTAATTTTAGTTTAAACAGGAGCATATTTTGCTAGAATAGTTTATGAAGTCAGAAGGTCTTGATGGCCATCTTCTAATATCATCACCAAATATTAACAGTGAAGTTCCTGAGATCTCATTTTTCTCACTCCAGTTTTTTTACTTCATTAATATAACTTTCTTCATCTTCTAATGGGCAGACCAGATTTGGAATTGTTGTTTCTGAGTAGTGATTTTGATATAAATAATTTTTTATTCTCATTGTTGACCAGCATTTAAATCTTCTTTTAATAAAGAAGATGAGATTTCAACTGATTAATTCAAGTTGTAGTTTGGTGAACATAATTTTATTTCTCATCATTGTTTTGAGCAGTAGCTAAATCTCCATTAAATAAAAAATATATATATAATGCTTTATATATGAAGTTGATATGAGTTACACATTGTAAAAATTGGCCCCCTCCCATTTTTCCAACTTTTAAAAACTTAAGGAAATTTCTTCTTGTAGATTTTCTATTTTTTTAATATATTTTTTTTCTTTTCTGAATTCCATTTTTATAGTTTCAGTTTCTATCATGTTCTCCACTTGTATTCATTCCAAATGATCTAGACATATTAAGGAATTTAAAATATATATATATTCATAATAAAAGTAGAGAAATCTAACCTAAAAATTATTTTGGTATATCTTCGAAGTCATATTTTTATTTTAAAATTTTCAAAATTATTGAAATTTAAAAGTATAAAATTAAACTAATACATATAAATTTTAAATTGAAATCATTTAAATAAAGCTAAATTTAAAATGTCTTCTTGAAAATGTAATTAAATCTCTAATATTTTAAATATTTTTAGAAAGATAAAACCTTTGGAATTCTATTTTTAACACCATTCATTGCTGGTGTATCAGCGTTATATTCCATAAAGCTATATATGTGTGTGTGTGCATATACATATATATATATATATAAATTTTGTAGTTATATAAGTAGTTTAATATTGTAAGATGTTGCCAGCCACTATGTGCACCTATTGGAAATACTGTATTAATTGATGAAAAAATTTAGAAACAAACTGAAACATGAAGAGAGAAAAAAATGGGTGCTTGGATTCTTAGAAAATAATACTTTATTTTGCAAGTATTTGTCACATTCATACTATTTGAAAAGAACTTAACAATTAATTCAACTTTCTCTGACCTAAGTCGTTTTGCTACACAAATTTTCCATGCACTCTGAAGCATGTCACCTATGGCATAGCCCATAACACATTTTAGTTTAGTATTTTACCTGAATGGTATTACAGGATTGGATGCTTCAGTTTAGTGGCCAATTTATACCAATGCCATGTGAAGGATTCTGAGTATCATGGATGTCCATGTGGTCTTTGATAAACTCTGTGTGTGTGTGTGTGTGTGTGTGTGTGTGTGTGTGTGGTGACCCCTCTATCTACAGGTGTTCCTCTTGTTCCTCTTTCCTGATCTAAAACAATGGAAGTGAATGAAAACCTGTTTACACCATACCTACTATTTTAACTATAAAATTGCCCTCCTACCAATAATGTCTTTATGAGGGAAGATGCAAATAAGGAAAGCTGATAGTTTAACAAAGCAACTAAAGAAGAAACTTTCTAGTTTAGAAATAAACTAAAAATATTTATTTAGTTTATTTCTAATTTCTATTATTTAGTTTATTTCTAAACTAAAAATAGTTTATTTCTTTTTAAGAAGATATCATCCTAGATTACTATTATCATTTTCAGGTTCCCCCCACGTGTCAGAGGGGTGATGGAAGGGATGAGAAAGTAGAGATCCTAGCAATGTAGCTGTGGTCAAGCACAGCTTGTGGGAAGGGGAGAAGAAGAGAAGGAAATTAAGTGTTTACTTTGTCCCAAACACTGAGCAGTACTTTACAAAAGTTTTATCACTGGATCATTACTAACATAAACTGTAACATGGAAATGAACTCTCTTTTATAAAGGAAGCAACTGAGAACCAGAGAGTTTAGGAAATTTGACTCAAGTAATACAAGTACTATCATAGATGAGATTCAACCTTAATTTAAAGTGGATGATGGGGAATCGGGTGGGGAGAGAGGGGAAATATTCATAAGATGGAGAAAAATATCTAGAGAGGGTGTGCAGTAGATGTTCATCACAGAGGTATGAAGGAAGACATTGTGAGGTGGGGGGGTGCTGGGAAATGTGATAGGAATTAGAAATGGGTAGGAGGAAATATGGGCTGATTTTGGATTCTCAAAATTGATTAGATCAGTCAAGACCTGTAGGTCTTGAAAGGGCAAAGATTTGGTTTGTTGGGTTTCTTTTTTTTTTCAACTTTTCTTTGTACATTAAAAATGACTACTATTCTGTCTTTTCTTTGTGCCAGAAAACATCCTAAGTCCAGTCAAATACATAGTTTGAAATATCCTTGTTGATGGTCAGGTAAAACAGAGTGTCCAAGATTTGGTCCATGTGCCAAGATCTTATGAGTATATAAACTGGAGGGAGAAGTGGTAGTTGCAAGTGGACAACAGTGGTTTTGGCAAAGTAAACTCTTGATTATAATTGTGAATATCCAATGCCCCATTTGGTCACCCCCAGAAATGGTTTAACTGAACTGCACAAATTACTGAAAAATTTTCCTAGTTTCTAATTCTGATTATTTTATTCCTTAACGTTAAATCAAAATTCAAATATATTTCAAAGTTTGTTGTTAATTAATTGTACACTGCTACCAGAGCAGGGAGCAAAGCAGCATTAATTCACCATCTCTTAACAAAGGTAATGTACCTACTTGAATCATGAACTCTAATAGCATTTTGTCAGTAGGTTTGGTTTCTTTGTAAACCCTCTCCATCAGAGGATAGAAAATATTCCTAAATGTTATAATGCAGCAGTTCTCAAAATGTAGTACCCAAGTCTGCAGCATCAACATCACTTGAGAACTTGTCAGAAAAGCAAATTTTCAGGCCTCATCCTAGACCTATTGAACCAGAAACAGTGGATTTGGGGCTCAGAAGTCTGCATTTTCACAAGCCCTTGAGTTGTTCTGCTGCATGCTAAATTTGAAAAACACCAGTGTAGTGAATCTTTCTCTCTGTATGTAAAGGGAATATGAAGAGAGTGTCTGAGGAAGATGACATCAGACACAAGAGGAATCACCCAAATGGCCTTTGCTAATTTCTTCAGAATTGTCCATGGTACACTAAGATAAGTTTTCTAAGACCTTTACATTTTGAGAACTTTTTTTTTGAGGGCAATGCACAGCCTCCACAGTACCCATCTACAGAAAATCCCTAATTAAAGAATATACAAGTTTATTTAACATGGCTTTATTTAGTAATTCTTTGACTATTTGGCTTGACTGTAAACCAACATAAAAAAATAATTGTTACCAAAACCAGAAAAGGACACCATTAGAACATAAACCTACAGGTCAATATGCCGGATGAATATAGATGCCAAAATTTTCAATAAAATATTATCAAATCAAATTCATCAGCACATTAAAAGGGTCATTCATCACAATCAAGTGGTATTTATTCCTAGAATACAAAGATGGTTCAACATATGCAAATCAATCAACGTGATACATCACAATAGCAAAAAAAGAAAAGAGACATATGATAATCTCAGTAGGCTCAGAAAAAGCATTCAATAAAATTCAACATTTATTCATAATAAAAACTTAACCAATTAGGCATAGAAAGAACGTATCTCAACTTAATAAAGGCCATATGTGACAAGCCCACAGCTAATGTCATTCTCAACAGTGAAAGGTTGAAAGCTTTTCCACTGAGACCAGGAATAAGATAAGGGTGCTAACTCTCACCACTCCTCTTCAACATGATACAAGAAGTTCTAGGTAGAGCAACCAGAGAAGAAAAGACATAAAAGGTATCAGAATTGGAAAGTAAGAAGTAAAATTATCCTTACTTGCTGATGACATGGCTCTATACATAGAAGATCCTAAAGACTCAACCAAAAATGGTAGATCTAATCAATGAATTCAGTAAAGCTGCAAGATTTAAAATTAGCATACAAAAATCAGTAGCATTTCAATACACTAACAACTTTCTTTTTTTAAAAAAAAGATTTTATTTATTCCTGAAAGACACACACACAAAGAGAGAGGCAGAGACACAGGCAGAGGGAGAAGCAGGCTCCATGCAGGGAGCCTGACATGGGATTCGACTCCAGATCTCCAGGATCATGCCCTGGGCTGAAGGTGGTACTAAACTGCTGAGCTACCTGGGCTGTCCCCACTTAACAACTTTCTGAAAAAGAAATAAACAGTTCCCATTTAAAATAACATTGAAAACAATAAAACACTTAGGAATGAATCTAACTTAAGAGGTAAAAGCTCTTTATACTGAAAACTACAAGACATTGATGGAAGAAATGGAAGACAAATAAATAAAAATATATCCCATGTTCATGGATTAGAAGAACTAATATTGTTAAAATGTTGATACTACTGAAAGCCATTGTAGATTCAATGCAATCCCTATCAAGATTCCAATGCCTTTTTTTTACAGGAGAAAAAAAAAAAAAGTAGAAAAAAGAAAACAAACTCCTCTAAAATTTATATAGAACTCTGAAAAGCCAAAAAAAAAAAAAAAAAAAAAAAGCCTGAGAAAGAAGAGCATAAGTAAGTATTACATTTCCTGATTTTGAGCAATATTTTAAAGCAACAATCATCAAAAGAATGTGATACTGGCATAAACACAAGCAAATAGATCAATAGAACAGAATTGAAAGCAGCCCAGAAATAAAACCCAAGCATAAATGGAAAATTAATATTTGACAAGGGAGCCAAGAATACTCAATGAAGAAAAGATAGCTTCTTCAATAAATGGTGCTGGGATAGCTAAATATTCACACATAAAAGAAGGAAACTGGACCATATCTTACATCATTCACAAAATTAACTTGAAATGATTTAAGGACTTGAATGTAAAACCTGAAACCGTGAAACTCCTAGAAGAAAATATGGGAACAAAACTCCTTAATATGAGTCTTGATAATGATTTCTTGCATATGACACTTAAAGCATAAGCAATAAAATAAAAAACAAATAGGAATACATCAAATTAAAAAGCTTCTCATGGCAAAAGAAGCCACCAACAAAGTGAGAAAACAGCTTACAAAATGAGAAAAAAATATTTACAAACCATGTTTTTGAAAAGGAGTTAATATCTAAAACATATAAAGAACTCATATGACTCATTAGCAAAACACAAAAAATAGGCAAAGGTCCTAAGGACATTTTTCCAAAGAAGATACACAAAAGGTCAACAGGAATATGAAAAGATGTTCAATATCACTAGTCATTATGGAAATGCAAATTAAAACCACAGTGATATATCATCTCATGCTTGTAAGAATGGCCATCATCAAAAAAAGATAATTATCATTGTCCATTTATATATCTGTCTCCCTTATTAGATGGTGAGCTCCTCGTGAAGAGGAACTATATCTTACTGACCTTTGCACTGATTTGTTGGTGACCTGGAACACAGGATGTGTGTAATGAGTTCTAATAGAAATGAAGGACAACAGTGAAAAGGGAGATTGGGAAGGAAAGAGAAGAGGAACCAACTTGAATGAGATAAAGGAATTAAAACAGAATTTTTTATACAAGTCAGTTCCACAAAGATTTTATTCTCGTGCATGAATTTGATTTTAAAATATTGTGTGGTCCATGAAATAGAAGCATCAAATCACTCAACATATAATAAAACTACAGAATATAAATATGCAGTTAAGCAGATGCTGTCAGTGTTTGTAGGTGCCAATTTTTACATATCCTTTTGTAACATTATTCATGCAGTTTTCCTATGTGTTTTTCCCCACAAAACAATCCATTTTTCTTAAATAATAATAATTGCTAGCAGCCCAACTCTAATAAACAACCCTACAATAATAAGTCAGTATGGGCCCATACAGAGGAAAGAGAAAGGATTACTTCAGAAAACAGATGTCAGCTTCAAGCTTCCAAGGATTTATTATAAACAGAAATGAGTAAAGAACATGAAAAATACTTTGGCAATGCTATTTGAATACAGAGCTAATGAAAGGCTATATTCACTATCAAATGTATGCTAACAGCCAAATTGCCAGAAAATCTACTGTTTCAGAAGTGGTCTATGCCAAAACACAGACTACAATTATACATAAAAAATGGTTAAACAAAATGTGAAACAGCAGGATTAACTTTCTACTGGGAAATCTGTTTCAGTATAATTGCATTCTGTTGTGACAAATAGGAAATATATGCAAATAATGAATTAGAAATCAATTTTGGATAAATAAATAATGTTACAGGAAAAAAAAGAAATTCTAAGAGTAAAATTTGTAAATTAGCCATTATTGTGAGCCACTTCTTTCTTTTTAACATTCATTTCAATAAACACTTTAACAATGAAGAGTAATAATATATATGTAAGCCCATTATAGCTAACTCTGAAAATGATCTTATCATTTTTTATTCTAGCCATTTTGCTATATGAAAACTAGGAAGAAGCTTTAACATTTTCACCAAATTCAGTATTTTTAAGGGCACAAGCCTGTCTAATAAATCTTTTATTTTTTTTCTAATAAATCTTTTAAATAAATGTTTGATCTTTTGCAATTCTGTGGATATTATTACTTGATTTTTGTTTGCTATTATCATTACTGTTATTTTGAGCACCCACCAGGTGATAGCATACCATCTAAGTGGTACCACAGAAAGTGACTTTATAACTTTTAATCACATATATTTTAAATCTCAAATAGGCTACGCAGACAGTATCCTGTTTAGAAGACCCTATTATAATACACAGTAGTATAGGATGAGGAGATGCTACATTTATTTTAAGAGAGGAAAAAAAAATCTGTATTTCATTTGTTACACTGCTAACTTCACTTTAGGTAATTGCATTCAGCTTTATTATTGCCCAGAGCAATAACTGATTGTTAGTTATTGAAGTCTGAAATGATTTTCTCATTTCCCAGGGGAATCTAGAGATTTACATGGTGCACAGCAGTAACTAATAGATATAATCTGGTCATAATGTAGCCATATAATGTGTTATTTACTTGTGGAGAACATAGATGTTCAACATTTTAACATTTCCTCAAAAAGGGTGGCATATTTCACTTAAGATATATAAACGTTGACTGTGCACTGCTAGACCAAAAGCTGACCAAAAAGTATTGTTAGAATTTATTGTCATGCATATATGTATATGCAGTAATATATAGTTTTTTTCTTTTGTGATTTTTCAAATTTATTTTTTTTTAATTTAGGTGTTTCAAAAACTGTATTATTTTTAAATTTCATTCCAAAATTCCAGCTAAATTATGACATTGAACATACAATCAGAGTAAGATAATACTGAAAAATAAATTTAGTGTATGGTTATTCTGCAAATGTTTAATTTTTTTAATTGACAATTTTTCTCCATTATAAATTTTAACTTTAATAAATTTACTAGCCACTCACTCAGGAAGTTAAATAAGTATAAGCTTTCTCTACTTCTTTATCATATTAATTTGAGACCAATAGCTTGAACATAGAACCCAAATTAGGAATGCCACGCACACAAACCCAGGGCAGTCAGGAAACATGCAGATTTTTACCACAATCCTTACTTTCATTGCTCAGAGTGCTATCTTTCCTTAGATAACATGAGGGCATTGATGTGCTCTCATTCTTTGCAAAATGTACATATAATGCAAATTTATTGCGTATGATCTTGAATAAATAAAAATCTAATGGCAGCATGGTGTAATAGGGGCAAATGTTTTATTAAAGGTTTTTCTTCTTTTTTTTTTTTTTTCTATCCAACTGATATAAATGTTTTATGAAGATTTCAGAGTATTCCTCCTGGAAACATTATGGGGCCTGTATGTCTCACAAAGCAGGAGAGATTTTTGCATCTTACTCCCATTAACCCTAATGAGTGTTACCCACAAAACACCTTGTGCATCAGAAACAAAAACATTGTTTTCCCCAAATAAAAAATAATGAAATAAAAGAAAACTTGCCTGGGCATGCGTAGAGATTTGTATTCCTTAGAACTGAATCTAATTTGTGTGATGTACACTAAAAATATACAATTTTTTTTTACAAATTCTGGAAATCCTCTCTGTAAACCAGTGATCTTGAATGCTTCTTAGGAAAGATTTAATAGCAAAGAGCTTCAGTAAGGACTCATGTTACTCAGACTATAAAATATAGTATGAAGCACCATCATAAATAATTTAAACGAGAGCACAGCCATCACAATAAATGAACAAAGTACATTTTGCAAAGCAATGCCCCTTATTTAGAACAAAATGTTGCCCACTTGCTAATTCAAAAAATACAAATTTCTTGCTTTTCTGTGTATCCTCCAGCTCTAATATCACTGAGAGATTTAAATTAGTGGGCACTTTTCTATTATAATTGGAAGTTATTCAGTGGGATGTATAGAAAGAGAATAAGAGATAAGTATTTGGCTTCATTACCAATTAGCTTGCTAATCTGGTCTTGGAAAAACAGATCTAACCATCAACCAAGCAAAGTTTACTTTTGCTTTTAATTTTGCTGAGATCTCATGCAGAGAATTTATAAAAGCTACCTCACAATTATTTCACTTATGCATAGAATTCAATCCAGTTTTATGAAACACTTTCCAATTTAGGTCTTATTTTTGAAATTGAGTCTTTACCGCAATCTGGGAAAGGCAAGACCTGATATGATTAGAGAAAACTTCATGGAAGGAAAGATGTCTGAGCTGAGTCCTAAATAGTAGAGTTGGGCACGTGGTGGGCACCGGAAATAGAGATGGGGGATGAGCTGAGTAGAGAAGGTATTCTTGGCAGAAGTAGCAGCAGGTGCAAAGGCCAAGAGCTGAGTTCACTTTGAAACAGGAGAAGTGAAGGATAGCTGGAGCAAAGACATGAGGCTAACAAAGGAAGTCCTGTGATGGGGGACGGGTAAAAAAATTGTTATATTTGTATGATGCAATATTATACAGTAATTATGGACAAATTAGCTATACACAGATCAGTACAGGTAGGATCTAATGATATATCATGTGTAACATGTGAAATTTTAAAATACACTGAATTTTTTTATGGTTCTATGCAAATGTAGTAAAAAAAAAAAAAACACAAAACATAGACCAGAAGAATATATACCAATATTAGGAAGCTATTCCTCTGGGAAGAGGGAAAGGGGAATAGGATTTGGGATGTTTGAGAGGTCCCAATAATTAATATTTTACTTACATCAGGACAAAGTAACAAAGTAAAAAAAAAATCTGGCAAACTGGAGCGCAAAATATTTCCTCTGTCTTGATCAAGTCTAGATTGAAGACGTGGTATAGGAATGTTGCAAATAGGCTTCTTAATACTGAAAATAGACAGGCAAAATTGCCCATACCGTCACCAGCAGCTCCAGACTTACACAGACCATCCTCCTAGGGTCAGAGCTTCTCCCTACAAAGCTGTTGTTGGACAGCAATCGCATGATGCCTGGATCCAGTTCCTTCTCCCAGACTCACCAACCAGGTAAACGGGCTTTCCTGATAAGAGAGGCAAGAGGCTAGAGGGGCTGACATCACTGTCTTAATGACCTACCTCCACATAGAAGGAAAGGGACACGGACAGTAAGCTTTACTCCCCTAAAAGGTTTTTAAAATAACTTGCAAAGAATGCAAGCTTCCCACTAAGGAGCTGTTGTGGTCTGTTTTGCTCACTGATAAAATTCTAAGCACCAAGGAGGGTGTCTGGCTCACAGCAAGTACTCAGAAAATATCTGTTGAATGAATGAATGAAGAGCCTATTCCCTTAAAAGAATAATTAGAAGAAAACGCCACTAAATGCTAACAATCATTAATTTTTTATGAACAATGCATGGCATTGTGATACTTTGTTTTTCTTGGAGTATTTCTGTACAAAAAGTTTGAGGTTGGACTTAATCTTACTAGTAAAGGTCGGCTAAGACAGATCTCAAAGACATTTAAATGCTTCATAGGTGGCTTAGGTTCTAAGAGCAGCTGGCAAAAAACTTATTGATGCCATGCTGTTTCTGAACTTAATGAGCCTGAAGTCCATTTCCTGGGTTAGAGATCATTTGAGACAGAAATGAAGAGAAAGGAAAAAGAAATCTGGTGAAGGATGAATTTTGGTACAAACTATGTTGCTATTTTTGTATCTTTCCAGCTGGTTTTTGTATTGTTTTTGGGTGGGTTGTGTGTGTGTGTGTGTGTGTGTGTATGGAAAATCCCTCATCATGGAAACCATGAGTGGAGAAAGACATTGCCCCTCAGATCACCTGCTTTTAGACAGGCGTTAGGACAAAAATACTGTCAAAGTAGCCAGAGCCTAGGTTGTATGTGATTTGGTTTTGCTGGAGACTCTCTTCTATTAGCCAGTATTTCAGCAGCAGTAAGAAAAATAATCTGACCATTGAAGAGAGTTCTTTTACCCAAGAGACAAGAAAGACAGTTTTTTTATATAGAAAAAAAATGATTTGTATGAAACGTACAATATTGACAGTTTATTTAACCAATGCCTTCCAAGTAAGCTTCCGAGTGCTTGAATCAAGGCAAACTGGCACCGTGTTGAAGCACCCAGATTTCAGAGAGTCCTGACACCGCGTAGACACCCCCTCCGCATGCACGCACATATGCACAATTACAGATACAGTCTTGCTCACTCCTTTTTCCCCCAATTGCCCTGCGTCAAAATAGACCTCACATGAGTTTAACCAGAATCATCTTCCATTCCACAAGTTGGGGAACATAGAATCCCATAATACTAAGACCTGATGGGACAGAGGCATTGACACATACAAAAGATGATCTAAAAATTTTTTTCAAAAAAAATTTTTTTTATTTATTTGATGGGGGGATGTGGAGCACAAGACAGACAGAAGGGCAGAGGAGAGGGAGAAGTAGGACTTGATCCCAGGACCCCGGGATCATGACCTGAGCTGAAGACAGATGCTTAACTGACTGAGCCACTCGGGCAGGTGATTTTTTTAAAGAAAACCCTTAGGTAATAAAAATGGAAGGCAAGTACGTTGGAGGGTATAAGGTGCATGTGTGTCTAGAGCAGGAAAACTAGAAGTCTTCCTGCGGGCGGGTCAACTCAATCTTCCTGAGCACAGAGTCGCAAGAGCAACTTCTCTCTTTCCAGCCTTTTTTTAAAGCTGCTTCTTTTTCTTCTTCCTGAACTCTTGGTCACCTAGATATTTAAAAGCTAAAAGAAAAAAATATTTTCTCAGCGGGATCACACAGGGAAGTAAAATCTTCCTCCAAAGTCGAGATGACCTATTCCTTTAAACATTTCTCTCTAGGAGCTGATCTCACACAATGATGATGAAGAGAAGGGGCTCTGGACTCAGAGTGCCTGTCACAAAGTCCTGGCCCCAACACTCACAAGCTGTGAATTGACCTTGAGAAGATTACTTCACCTATCTATGATTTAGTTTCCTTATCTGTAAGTCGGGCTGATTAAGACCTGACAGTTCACTGGGCTGGGATATTAAATAAATTAATATATCAAAATAACTTAGCAGAGTATAATAATAATAACATAAGAAGCAGTGGGCCTTTTTGGTTTGGGGGAGGTTCAGTTAATGTACAGTGTAATATTCATAATAATCGTTTTAGGTGTAGAATTTAGTGATTCAACACGTATATACAACACCCGGTGCTCGTCACAAGTGCCCTCCTCAATCCCCATCACCTATCTCACCCATCCTCCTACCCACCTCCCCTTTGGTAACCATCCGTTTGTTCTCTAGAGCTAAGGGTGTTTCTTGGTTGGCCTCTCTATTTTGCCCCCCATATGTCCATTTGTTTTGTTTCTTTAATTCCACATGTGAGTGAAATCATATGGTATCTGTGTTTCTCAGACTTAGTTTGCTTAGCATACTACTTTCTAGCTCCATCCATATCATTGGAAATGGCCAAGATTTCATTCTTTTGTATGGCTGAGTAATATTCCCTTATCTATATAATGGAATATTAGTCCCCCACATCTTCTTTATCCATTCATCAATTGATGGGCATTTGGGCTCTTTCCAGAACTTGGCTACTGTTAATAGTGCTGCTGTAAACACTGCAGTGCGTGTATCCCTTTGAATTTGTATTTTTGTATCCTTTGGGTAAATATCTAGTAGTGCCATTGCTGGATCATAGGGTAGCTCTATTTCTAACTTTTGGAGGAAACTCCATACTGTTTTCTAGAGGCGACCAGTAAATATTAACAATCAAGTTATAGACATTTTTAAGTATTAACAATAATTTGCCCGACTTTGCACACTTAGAGCTTGTCAACACCAGAACACAAAGGAAATAGTGAAAACATTGAATAACTAACACATTGAATTGAGTGCATCGTTCTTGACCTCCTCTTAGTTATTTCAGTGAGGCAACTAACGGTTTCATTTTGTGTTGGTAGCTTCATCTGGTAAGTCCCTAGAGCCTTAAACCCTATTTTTATTTCATCAGCGGAATTCTATACTGCCAGATATTGAATGCTATTTTTTAAAACATTTGCTTGATGCAAAAGGTAATATACTTGTTTCTGCTTTCAATTTTGTCTACACGTTGCTCATGTTTCCTGAGAAAGTTGGAGCCCTTTGGGAATAATCCATCATTTTATTGCATTTTAGTGATCATATCAGCAATGACAAAGAAGCTGCATCACACAATGGATGTTAGAACTAAGTATTAGTAATCTATAGTTAATCTTAGTTAGTAATCTAACAAATCTTAGTTAGAACTAAGTATTAGTAATCTAATAAACGGCCTGTAGAGAGAACTCCAGGCAGCAGCTTAATCATGGGTGACCCTACCTCACTGACCTCTACCACCTGATGCTGCCGTTTTGGCCACACTGATTTCACCAGGCTGGGTACCTAACGCCAGGACCTTCAGAGGCTTCTGAGATGGGATGGCATGAGAGTCTAACCTCACAATGACACGGATACCCAAATTAATGCTCCCTTTGGGGTGGCCCAGGCAGGTAAAAACTGGATGCTGACCAAGGAGGTGGGGTCAGGCAGGTGAGGAAGCACTGAGGTAGCCCCACAGTTGCATTGGCTCTCAAAGCCTGCATTCCAGTTGCCACAAGGCTCCACTGTTCGATGTTTCTTATTCTTGCTTAGAGCAGCTTTTTTTTTTTTTTTGGCTCTCCTTGAGGATTGGCTTAGATTCCTGTTTTCCTTATTTTTATAGGATTCCCTATGCAAGGTGACCTGAATGAATCTCTGTTCCTTGCAAACAAAAGAACCTGTATAAGAACCAAAATAACACCAAAAAAAAAAAAATCATTAACTTTGGGACTTAAAATATGCACCACATGAATGTAGTTTATTAGTGTACCTATTTCAATAATGAAAAAATTGTATTTATAGTATTTTAATACTGGGCAATCTTACATTCTATAGCAAGATTTTTTATTTGCTTTCCATGCCCCATCATCTATGGAGGGATCTTCGAGTATACTTCTGTATGTGGGGCATATATGAAACACTTACATGGATATAACACTTTATTACCATTTCATACTAATTTCACATAGTAATATTATAATTATTATTATTATAGACTTATTTTAAAACAGTATTCTTCTTTGAACATTGTTCACATAATAGAAGTTGAAGGATACGGAATTTCTTAAAGATGCATTGTGCTCCAACATCTATGAGGGAAGTGATTAGTCTTCACAACTACTGCAAAATATATATTTAACAAATTGCATTAGGCACTCACAGTTTGAGTTTCCGTCCATTGACTTAAAATGATTCTTTAGATAGTATTCTATTTGACTAGATGGTGCTTTTGTTTTCATATGAAATGTAGGTAAGCATTTAATTCTTAAATGGCTCTGCCTCCCATAAAAGCCCTACAAAGTCTAGGTTGTCCTCCCAAATGCTCCCATCTGCATTCTGTGATTTCTGTCTATTCAGCTAACTTATTTGCCGGCTTGTCAGTGTCTGTCATTAGCTTATAAACTTCTAGAGGAGAACTGTATCTCCTGTATCTCATTTCCCCATTATTATTAGGAATATAGTGGGCATCCAATAAATGTTTGTTAAATTATAGAAGTAAAAAAAAAAAAGCATATAATACTGCCTTTTAAAGGACCGTAAATGATACATTTACTTATATGCTCATGGCAGAAACTAAATGCTTCTGTTGAATATCTACTTAAGTCATTATTAGACTTAAGGCCATTATGCTCCAAATATGATGAAAGCAGATGGGATCTTCCGCTTCTTCACTCCAGGAAGGGGAAGGAAAGTGATCAAAATTTGTCATCAGGAGTACAAATTAATAAGGCACTGGAACGTCATTTGAAACCAAAGTGGTATGCACTTCTTGTGGCTCTTATGTAATTTAATTATTGATGATAATTTTGATATCAGGGTCCTTTGGTCCTGAAGTACTGAAAGCATGGCAAAACCTCTGTGTGTGCCCTTTCCTTTGTGCATCTGAATATGGAGCACTAGGCTCGTGCTACTTTATGCTGATGGAGGTGGAAGGGGAGACGGAGGTGGAAGCCTGCCACTGAATTTGAATTATGTAGGGAACATAGCCGTGTTGTACTCTCCTGTCAATATCTCCTTCCAGCTGGTGCTGACATAATTAGGCACATCAAGCACAGAAGAAGACATTTGAAATTCAGAGCCCTGTTCCAAGTCCTGTGAGTAGCTAGGGAAGGGGCCTGAAGTAATCAGTAACACATGGTAAGGTGTGCAGCTCTAGTAGGTTATCCACCCACCTCGGGTCTGTTATAAGACGTGGAAAAGTAGAAAAGCCAAGACTGCTAACTTCTTAAAGAGTGGCCTTGTTTTAAGAGTTTGACTTATTAGAGTGTATTTTATTTAAAAAAATATATATAGATAGATAGATAGATAGATACTTAGAATTGACTCTTTCATCACCAGCATAAAGCGAATAAATATAAACTCCCTGAGACCAGGAGCTTCAACCTCCTTCATTCCCGCTACACCCCCAGCCTCTAACGTGCTGGGTGTGGACCAAGAAGTGGCCACTAAGGATGTGTCTGACCCAGTGAACATATAAATGGAGAGCCCTGGTCTTACTTATCCTCATCAATAAAGTGGGAATGGGTGCAATATGGGACTGTTGCGTGGATTAGAAGTAAATTAGATAAAGCACTGAAGCATCTGTAGCCGCAACTGATGTTCATTAAAGTGGGAGCAGTATATAATTATGATATATAATTGAAATTTTAATGGAGTCTATTATACAGTTTGCCTCTTACAAATATAACTCAGGCTTCTGTCCCTTGCCGTCTTGCCTTCCTCTCACTGCCTTTTCTCTCCCCCAGCCCTTCCTTATTCCCTTCCAGCCCTCTATTTCCTACACATTTGTTTGGCAGAACAGCGTAGTTATCGTTTTTAAATTTGTCTTCAAAACTTATGACTTGAGGATCTCAGATGCAACTCTAAAAGACATATCAAAGTATTTTCCTAAACAAAGACAATTATCTCCCAAGAAAAATTTTGGTGCCAGTGAGATTAATTTTTTACCCGCTTCAGATATGTGATTTCCACTGTCATTCATAGAAAGTTCTGTCACAGTTGAAAAAAAAGACACCATATGGAACAAGGTCCGTAAATACGTTCCTACAGCATGTGAGGATATAAATTTAGTTTGTGATCCCAAAGATTACAATAATCTAAATGGTGGTTTTCGAACCACAAGGTGGAATTCTAGAAGTCTCTGAACAAAGAGGGGTCGAAAGCTTGAGCCTCCAACCCTCAAGTAAATACTACTACTTGCATTTGTTTAATGGGTAAATATTTGTTTGGGGGGGGGGGAATCCATGCTTGAAGAAAAAAAATGTCTGAAAATCACTGGACTAAATAAGCTAGAGGAACAATCAGAAAAATGTTGCCCCAGAAAAATTCTGTGGCATAAAACATTAGCAGAATATAAAGCAATTCTAATGAGACTACGCTTTCTTCTATTTATAGTGTTCTTCAAGATGATATAATCCAAGGCATCATCTGGGCCAGAGACTGGGCAAGCGTATGTGTTTTTGCAACATGTCACCAGTGTGTATCACCCACTCATAACTTGAAACCGAGCAACAGAGTCAAAGCCTGTGACTTGTGACATGGCATAAAATGGTATTTCTCTTTTGTCTAATAGCTGCCAATGCTGGTCTACAGCGCTCCCAAATTGCTTCTGGTGAAGGGAATGTCTCACGATAATGAAAATGGGATACACAAGTGTAAGGTGAGTGATAGAGCTTTTTCTTCCACATGCTTAGAAACAGAGCAGCAATTATGACCGTCACCTTCCAATGACAATTTGCACTCTTTCAAGCAAAGTGAGTTCCTAATTAATCTATCATGTGTATTAAAAGAGCTTGCAAGGATTGCTGAACAAATTTTCTGCATTTGGGTCCTCTGAGAAGTGGAGGGACAAGGTGGGATTTAGTATGCAAGGGAGTTGCTGGGGGCCACTTGAATGAAAGATAAAGGGAAAGGCAGCAGGAGGAGGCAGGGAAAGCCTGGGGACCACAAGGCTGGTCTGACTCCTGGGAAGGGAGAGAGGGAAAGAAGGAAGGAAGCTTGCTATGAAGAGTCTCAGATTGCAGCACTGTCCTAAGAAAGCTTGGGCCAGGCCAGTGCAGTCCCCAGGCCAAAGTTGCCCTCCTGTGGACACCCGCACCATATCCCAAAAGGGAGCATCCTGGGGGAGGTGTCCCCTTGGACAAGCACTGGCTGTTGACCATAGGACACAGCAGTGGGGTCAGTCAATCAACTCTGCTCTTTGAGCAGGAGACCTGAGCAGTGCCTTCCCATGGTCTCCACATTTTCTAAATAGAGAAACTCTTTGTTTTTTTGAAGAACTCTTAAAAATTCTAACCTGGCATTCAACAAATTTGGCCAGACCTTTTAACTGATCTGAAAGAAAAACCCAAATCACCTTTATCTTTGCTTTCACCACATAATCCCTTGCTACAGGTAACCAGTCCTAAAACTGGGAGTCTTCCAGTGAAGGGCTTCTGGCCCCCTTGAGAATTACGTGGTTCATGGTGTCTAGAATTGTCACGTTGACTGTGCTTTTATTCATTCCACAAGCATGAAGGAATGAAGCAAGTGCCTAGTGAATGCCAGGCAAAGTAGATGTCCACTCTTTCCAACCTTTAAAACACTATTATGCACAGAACACGCAAGTTATTTTCAGAATCCAGAGCCTAGGGGACATACGCCTATAAAATAGGAGGTGCCCACTAGTACTTGGTGACTGAATGAGTCAACTAGCCCCATTCTGTGCAATGACATTCGGTCACCTTAGGAAGGCACAGTGCACTGGAACGGTTTTAAAGGGCTCTACTCTCCAATGCAATAAACTTAAATATCTCTACCCTTTATCCAAAATAATGTATTTTAAGTAAATAAAAAAGTTAAGAACTGAAAAAGCTATCAATAGTGATTCAAGTCATGTCACATTCCCAAAAAATTTCTGCTTTGGGAAGGTGTATTTGGTTGCATTTTTATGAATTTTTATATTTGATTTTTTTTAAGGCTGTGTTTTCTATTGTTTAATCTTGGAGGATAATATAAAACCCAGAATACAAACCACACACTTACTGATGAGATTTCCTTGAAACCAAAAATGAAAAAATTTTTTTAAAGCAGGGCATTTTAGCCTGCCTTAAAAACATCTGATTTTCCTGTTTCTGGCTAACTATATGTCTTTATAAAACTCTGTTTCCAATACAATCACATTCTATTAAGTTTAACAAGAAAAATTAATAAAACAAAACCATAACTTTAGAAACAGATGGTACTATATCCTTTTTTCCAGTCATGACATATAATACAAAGGTGTTTTATAACAGTCACCCAAGCAGGAAACTACAGTGATATTGTGATTCAAAAAAAAAAAAAATCTTGTTTCTTTCAGTTCTATAGACATTTAAGAGACTGAGAGAGTGTCTGTTATCACAATGAACAAAAAGTCAGAAGTACTAAAATCGACCTCTACATTTACACACAATTTCCTGAAATCTTATAAATCACTCTGTAGTCCCTTTTTTCATATCCCTCCTGAAAGACCACTGAGGAATTAACCACAGGGTTTTAAAAGTTGAAGGCATGTTTCAGCTCTGCAGGATTTGTGCAAGCCATCAGATGCTACCCAGGCTTGGGAGACAGACATTTATTATGTATTTGTCGTCTGGCCTATTTTAGGTCTTGCTGTATAGCTCTATACTTTTAAATAATAGAAAATCATTACAGGTAATGATTATAGGAGGTCTTGATTTAATTGACCAATTTGGGAATTAAGTCTAAAGGGTTTTTAATTGTTATTTTGTAAGCTTTTAGAGTTTCTAGTTACCCCTGTCAATTCCTAAGAAATAACAAAACACACTTTGTAGTTAAAGTGAGAATATTTCCCTGTCGAAAATTGCCTGTTTTTATTATTGTAAGAATTGGTCCACTGAACTTAGCTCAGCCTCCAAGGTCTCAGCGAGAATGCTATGATTAATGAGGTAGCCATTAATGTCAGTAGATTGAACAACCAAAATCTGATTATATTAAAGTGCTTCCCAAACATTAGGGTCACATTAACAGTTTATTGAAACAAGCTGATAAAATTTAAAATGGTCATCTAATTCCCTTGGGTTCCTAATTGTTGCATGATAAATCACTCTGTAGAGAAATCTATTACAATGTTCCAAATGAGAAAATGTAATTTACTGTACCATTACTAGGGTGTTTGAAGCACTTCAGTTCTTTAACGGGAGGATATTGCTAGAATGAGAAAAAAAAATGTTCAGATATTTTTTTTAAGAGTCTGGCCTTGAATAAAACCTCTTAATGATAAATCTTCCAGCTATGAACTGGGCAAGAAAAATGATGCATTTTATGAGCCTGCATTATGTAAAAACAAATTACATTAAAGTTCTTTATGCGTCGATTACTGAAAGTTCAGCGTGAATGAGCCTTTATTGATGCTCATCTACTCTTTAGGAGGAAATCAGTGCAGAAATCAACTGTACCCTCCAAACTAGTTGAAATATTTCCTTACTCTGGAAGTCTGGTCAAGTTCCCTCCAGAGACTAAGTCTCTGCTTTGAAAGATAATTTTCGGGGATCCAAGAGGAACAAGTGAAATCTTTGCCTGTTCAGGCTTCTGACCATATGTCAATCCCCGAATGCAGTATTTCCAGGAATGGCCCCGCAGTTTCATATATTGTTAAGCAGTTGAGACCATGTCGTCATTTATTCCTGGAAAAACCACTGGCCAAGAGAGAGAAGGAGGAGGTGAGTATTTCTGGGAATGGCCTGAAAAGGTGGTGACCCCCATTGTTTTTATATAACTGATGACATAGTTAAAGGAAAGGCGTATAAGCAAATAATGGGAACTTGTTAATCTATGCAGTGTTTATGGCGAGGGAATATTCTAGGCTTTGACACTCTAATTAGAATTATTACTCAAATTCAAAGAAAAAAAGAATGTTTCTGATCAGCTTTCTTCAACTCTCTCATCTCCCCAACTCAGAATGACATTTAGTCCTTCCCTTCCCACATCCTAAGTTGACTGCATAAACCTTTCAGGGAATACTCACCAAATTGTAATAATTTATGCGTTTATGTGATCTACTAGCTCTTCAAGAACAGTGATTATATTTTGAAACAACTGTTTAATCCTGGATACTATCATGAAGTCGATGCAAAGTAAATGTTCAAGAAGTGCTTATTGAATGAATAATGAATGAATGGATGGATGGATGGATGAATAAATAAATCGATCTCCAAATAGCAAATTTGCCATTTTTTCCTCCAGTGCACCATGGATATTTTATATGTTTAATTTCTGATCAGGATGTCTTTGAAAATTCCTTCTATCACATATTTTTCATTTTACCGGGAAAGACTTGATGGGATGAATAATGGTTGGTTTTGGACACCCAGTATATTTTAGAAACTCTGAAGACAGAGTGTCTTGAGAGGAAACTATGTGTCTAGGTAGCTGCGTAGAAGGACTTGGAGATAGCCATCAGTTTTTGGAGTGATGGTCACACTTGTAGCTTAGATCAGCCTGTGATGAGCTCCTGAGAAAGCAGGGTTATTGGAAAGGCTGGTTTGGCCACCTAGAAAATTATGGCAACCAATCCCTTAATCACCACTTGTATTTTAAATGTCCCCAAGAAAGTTCAGATGTAGTTATTACATTTTTTTTTTACTCAGTTCATAGTTGGAAAGCACTTTAAAGAGTTTTCCAAGAGCGTCTAGATGCCTCTAGGTAATCCTCCTACAGACCTCAGTGTCTTGACTTGAAGGGATAGTAGGGAAAGACAGTATGTAGAGCCAGGACCCAAACCCTTGCACACACAAAGAATACAAAGAGGTGAAAATGGGTAAGTCATATGTATGCAATACATCAAATATCAGACCCTTTCATTTCCCATAGAAAAATTATTGTAAGAATAAGAAATGTATCTATACTGAGTCTCAAAAGTTAAATGTTTCTGTGGTCCAAGGCTTACGGATTTGATAATTTAACTAGCAGGAGAGCGTACAGACTTTCAAAAAGCTGTAACATTTTCTCTACTTCAGAGAAAAATATCCTTTGATATGAATGAGTATTTTAAAAATCATATTTTTGTTCAGAGGCTAGGACTTGCCTCATATTTCAGACCTTAAACTGATATAACACTAACCTATTTTGCTTATATTGCGGGCAAATACAGAGCATCAGTACCTGTATGGCCTTCTCCATCATTTCTCACAAGCATTTACTCATATTTCTTCTCATCTGAGAGCCTTTTTTAAAAACCAAAGTACTGAAAAAGCACTTCTCCATCACCCTGCCCCCTTATCCTTTTTTGAAAAGTTGCTCTCAGAATACCAAATGTATTAACATATTATATGTTTTTTCATGTTATTGTTTTTCTCCCACTTAAATATAAACTCCATGGAAATAGAAAGTTTCATTTTTATTCATAGGTAAAACCCCAGTGCCTATAAGAGTGTCTGGCACACCATAGTTGCTCAATAAATACTTGTTGAATAAAAAATAGAGGTAACAGGGTGTCTTAGTATTAAAGGCATCTTCTGTTTTTAGAAGAACAGGTCATTTATTAAGGCTGGAATAGAGTGCATAGGGGAGTGTAGTGATCAGATTTGCATTTTAGAAAGTTCATTTTGTCATCATGCACAGTATAGTCCATCTTTACACCAATTTTGATGAGCAATGTTTTTTGACAAATTTAAATTATATCACTTCTATTAAGATTTCAATAAGCATTGAATTGAAATGGACATTAACTGAGCATCCAGAAGAAAAATAGCAAACAAGGGTCTTGGATCATCCACAAGTTGAATTTGTTTTTTCTTAAAGCAATTAGACAACACCTTGGCTGGGTGGCATTTCAAGCTCCGTTGGTTCATGAATACCATTGTCTCCTCATTTTCATTGTCAAAGACCTCAAAACTTTGAGAAAAAGGTTTATATTGACTATTTACTATAGAAGTTAGGGAGATGTTAGTATCATGCATGCTCAAAGAGGCAAGATAGAAACAGGATTCAGTTGCTTCCTAGATCTATGATTCTCATCTCCGTTGTGACCCAAAAGCACATGTCATGATTCCGAAAGTAGGGAGGAGAGCAGTCAAGTCAAATTCAGAATACTGGTACCTCTCTAATTCCAGCAACAGTTCATGGGTATACCTATCTCAGTGAAAGTCTTCTTTTTGAATCTTAAGTAATTTGATTAGCTAGATAATAATAAATACTAAAAAAAAATAACATTATGAATTAAGGTCACGTTTTCTTTGATATTGAGCTTTTTTCCTATAGATTTAATCATAATTTGGGTTCCCTCTCCTGTGAACTGCATATTTGTATCCTTTGTCCATATTTTTTCTATTGGTTCTTTGTATTTTTCTTATTAATTTGTGGAAGTTCTTTGTATTTTCTGGTTACTAATCCTTGGAAGACTATATGGGTTGCAAATATCTCATTTCCTTTTTTACTTTTCTAGCATCTTTTGATGTAGACATCTTTTTCTCCAATGCAATAAAATTAATCAGGCATTTTCTGTGTCATCATTGTTTTTGTGTTTAAGTCTTATTTAAGAAACCCTTCCCTACTCTAAGGTCACAATTTTCTTCTGAAAATTGCAACCCTATCCTCTCCTCCAGACACTTTATACTTCAACTTCCAGTAAATTTACTTTTCTTTAAAACAATTGTAATTTTCTACTATACTATACAATCTACTTGTCTATGTTTTTATTGTCTCGCCGCATTAAATGTGTGCTTCATGAGAGCAGGGAGTTTGGTATGCTATTTTTTAATGATCTGTCCCTGAAACCTACAGGAATGCTTGTTACAAGTAGATGTTTAATAAATATTGATAATTAATAAGCTAGTATTTCTTTTTTTTTTTTTTTTTTTTTTTAATTTTTATTTTTTATTTTATTTTTTTTTATTTATTTATGATAGTCACACAGAGAGAGAGAGAGAGAGGCAGAGACACAGGCAGAGGGAGAAGCAGGCTCCATGCACCGGGAGCCCGATGTGGGATTCGATCCCGGGTCTCCAGGATCGCGCCCTGGGCCAAAGGCAGGCGCCAAACCGCTGCGCCACCCAGGGATCCCTAAGCTAGTATTTCTTATTTTAAAACTCTACCTTTTACATTTCAACCTTTAAATTTCTTGGAATTATTTCTGTGTGTATGACACAGAGTGCCGCTTTTATATGTTTCCAAATGAATAACAAATTGTCCCAGCACCATTTATGCAGTTGCCCAAGAATTCAAGCATATGTGCAGGCTCCCTAAATACACCTGTTGCCATATATTATTATATATACACTAGAAGGTAAACTCCATTAAAACAGAAACTTTCTTTCTTATCTGATCTAGCTTCAGTACCTAGAACAGTGCTTATCAAAATGGAATATTTTACAGAAATGAGAACAAATGATCTGTAACCACATGCAGCAACCTGAATTAATTTAAGTATAATATTAAACCAAAAAAAGCACAAAATACTACAGTACTCACCATATGAATCCATTTATATAAAATACCATACAACCAAAACCAACATATAATTTTAGACAGCAGAATAGTGACCAAAAGGGCCCAAGAGAGAAGTCTCTGAGTGGCTGATAACATTCTGATCTTTATCTGGTTGCTGATTAATTCAATAAAAAAGTTTCAAAAGTTTAATAAATATTTGTTTTGGGCTTCTTACTTCATTCCATTGTTTTGTCCCTATATGTCTACACCAATACCAGATGACATTAATTACTAAACTTTAAAATGAGTCTCACACCCAAGAAAATGAGTTTTCCGTCTTGTTATTATTTATCAAATTTGTATTAGCTAACATAATTGAGCATTTATCCTGCCTTTTCTATTCAAACTATACTCTGGGTAATTAAACAGTCGATGAAGAAATGGTTCTTTTTATAGAAGCATTGTAGCTAATAATGTGGAAGAATTATTATCTTAGCAATAGAGTATCACTATTTCTCAATTTCTTCTGTGTTAATGGATCTAGTCCTTCATGACCAATGGCTGCTAACATTTCAAAAAGAGAGACTTTATGTACTTGCAAAAGGAAGACCACCACCTGGGAAGCAGTGCTGCCCCCAAAAAGAAATAAAATAAAATTGTACCTGAATTTTATTGAACTTCTACATGCTGCTAGCGATTCATAGGAAATATAGAAGCCAGAAAAAGGTATTAAACTACAACATGGGATGCAACCTGAAAAATCCAGAACATAAGAAACTACAAGACAAACCTGGTTTCTTCAACAAGTAAATTTCAAGAAAAAAAAAAAAAACAGTGGGGATAAGTGTGGGAGTGATTATATAGACTTTCCACCAGTTGGAATGCATGGGCCTTGTTTGAACCCTGAGTCAATAAAATGAACAGTAAAGCAATTATTACATTCAGGAAATAATTGGAAATTTGAACACTGAGTATTTTGACAATACTGAGTTATTTAAGCATGATGACATAATGGTGGTTAGTTTCGGTTATTTTATTTTTTATTTTTTTATTTTCTATTTTTTTAGTTCTTTTTTAATTGAGCCTTTTTCTTTTCAACATGCAAAATATTGTTGAATGAAATGAAAAAAAATGTATTAACTAATCTCAGTCACATAATTTTACAATAGGCTTATAAAGTTATATATATGCACACAAACCTGTCTGGATTTTACTAGAATTGTATTAAATTTAAAAATTAATTTGGGAAAAATTGATGTCTACAATATTTATTCTTCCTGCACTATTTTGTAGATCAAAACTCCCTCTACTTAATCTCCTTTACTCAAACATTTTTTCCAATGCATCTTTCCAGTTTAATTTTAGAATAATTTTGCCAACTCCTTCAATAATAGGACTTGAGGTTTGACTGATCTTTCATTCTAGCTATATATGAATTTGGGAGCGATTGAGAAAGTTGTAAACGTTGTCTTTCATAAACATGGAACATATTATTTGGCCATTTAACTATTTTTCCATAGAAGTCCCAAATATCTTTTATTTGCATTATTTGTAGGCAATGGATATTTATTACTGTTCCTTTGAAAAATGGCAGTTTAATGTAGTTGTTTAGAGTATGAGCTTTGAAGTTGCCTGGCCCCATAAATCACTAGGTGTGTACCTTGTGGCAAATGGCTTAACTTCTCTATTCTTCAGTTTCCTTGCCTGTAGAATGGAAGTGGGAATAATAATTATTATTTCTGCCTCAAAAGTTTTTGCTTTTCCTTGTTACTACAGATGACACATAGAAGTCAGTAATATTAGTTACTTAATATTAGGTTATTTATTATCCTTGAGTACTGTCCTTTCATTTGTATTTTTCAGCATATTTATCAAGAAAGAATAAGTGTGTTGACTTTTACAAAATGAATTCATTTCTGAAATTACCACTTAAACTATTGACACTACGCCTGTATGAATAGATGACACCATAGTTGGCTGCTTTAGAATGTTTCAAAGACTGTACTGAAGAGTTTTTTTCCATCTTCTGTGGCTCCTGTTAAATTTAGGTGTTCTACTTCTTTGGTAAATTTTGATATTCCATTTTGTGACAATGAAAGGAGAGAGGTCAGAAGGAAAAAAAAGATTAAGTTTGTTGGCAATAGGGTTGCCAGATACTAATATAGGATACTCAGTTGAACTCGAATATCAGATGAACAATGAATAATTTTTGTAGCGTAAGTATGTCCCAAATATTACATGAAATATTCTTATAGTAAGAAAAAATATTTTTTATCTGAAAATTAAATTTATCTCTGAGTCCTATATTTGTATTTGCTCAGTCTAATTAGGAAGCTATTGCATTTGATGACAGCAGAGATGGAAGGAAATGAAAAGCTTTGAGAAATGGTGATTCCACTATTGACCTTTTGGACCATCAGTCACTACCTCCTAAATACAGACCACCCTTACACCCAATTCTTCTCTAAAAAGAAAAGAGTTAGAGTCTTCTATTAGTTTTAGTCTCGGCACAAAAAAATGTTACATCTCCAAGACAGAAGCAGTTATTTCATGGTTGTGTCTCCTGGATATTAGGTTACCGTAGAGGCTTGCATCGAGATCAACATTATAGAAACCAAAGTGCCCCTCAGTAGTTAGAAGAAACACTGCCAATAGCAGCATCAAAAACCACAAGAGCTTCTTGTAGTCTGTGTTTCATACAGCTATGTACAGTTCTCACATTTTAAATTTTACATAATGCGTTTGTCTTATTAAAAATGGAAACAAAGAGAAAGTACTTCCGTCCATTAATCTCCTCCAGGTGCTTTATCCTCTTCTCTTTGTTTCCCAGCTGGTTTTGTATTTCTTATTTTTTATTTATTTATTTATTTATTTATTTATTTATTTATTTATTTATTTATTTATTTATTTTTGCTTTCCAGTTCTTGCGTCTTTATCTGCTCTTTGAAACAAAATTAACAGTAAAAAGGAAAAGCCATTAAACCAGTGAAAGCATGGCTATAGTTGTGGATTTAAGTAGCACTTCATCTAAATCCGAGCCACTCTCTTAAATTAAGAAGATTGTTGGTTTATATATATATGTATGTGTATACACACGCACACACACACACAATATATATATATATATATATATCTTCTCCAACTGATGGCAGGTCACAAGTTTAAATTCCAGTCAACCATATAAAGCTATACCCCGACCTTGTCTGGCCAATGAGCCATCACTTGGACTAAAATAATTTCCCATTCTATCCATTTATCCAAGTCAAGCAGGAGCTAGCAACTCAGTGGATGAGAAACACATCTATTTAAAGTAAGAGCTAGTCCTTGGTTTATAAAAACTTTCCCTAGGCATTCTGAAAAATCATTCGAACATTGTCAGATACAAGTTTGAATTCCAACTCTTTCATTTACTTGTTTTGTGACCACAGATAGTTTATGTGACAATCCTGAACTTTAATTTCCTTTTACATAATAGGGGGAAATAATACTGAGCTTATAGGTGTATTGTTGTTAAGTTTGTGTAAGGCAGTGCCAACTTATATAATATTTATGTTAAACTACAGGTGAAAATATAAAATAATACAATGACTTTGGGAGATATTGCGGAATTTTATTTATACTTAAATGTACACCTACCATATTACTTGCCCATTCCATTTCTAAGTATTGAGCCAAAAGAAATAAAGTATATGTCCATACTATGACTTGTACATTCAATGTTCATAGGAGCTTTACTTGTAAAAGATAAAACATGGGAACAATGTGAATGTCCATTAATAGGCAAATTCTATTTTATCACTAAGTATATATAAATAATGAAATAGAATTAACTAATAATACATGCAACAATATGGTTGCATATTGCAACCATAGATCTCAAGATAATTATGCTGGGTAGAAGAACCCAGAATCATACTGCAATAGTCCATTTATTTAGAATGCTAGGAAATGCGAATTAATGCAGAGTAACAGAAAACACATCCGTGTTTTCCTGGGATGGGAGTGGAGGGAGCCAAGTATCACAAAGGGAACAGGGAACTTTTAGGCTAGTGGAATTGTGTATTACCTCAGTTGTGCCGGGATTCTCGAGGTGTATCTATGTGAAAGTCATCCAAATACACACTTCAGATATGTGCAACTTAGTATACCTCAATAAAGTTGATAGGAACAAAATATAAAGTAGTATCATTATTATTAATAAGCTCAGATGTAGTATCCAAAAGGAAATGCTTTTCAATTTTTCCTTGAATAATCAAGATGGTGATTCCTATATATATATTGTACCTAAGAATTTCCTTGATTCTGTGCTATTTCTCTACAAAAATAAATTCACTTTAATCAATTTTTGTTAGGAAGTTTTCAAAATATTTCTAATTCATTATCATTATAATTATTGATAAGAATTAAAAATCCTGTATACATATATAGATATTTCAGTTTAGGGTACCCTTCACCATACTTGTTACCTGAATTTCTTTATGTTTTCCTTTTTCTATCATGAAAGGATTATCTTATGCTTCTTTAAAATTGAGTATGTTCAGTTCCTCCCCTGCTGCTCAGATATCCAGACATCCCTACCATAAGTCACTATTACTCTATCTCTAATTCACTTCTTTTAGCTTACCCAACACCCTTGACCTCACTTTACATATAATTTCATCTGTCCAATGACTCCTAACCTCTGCTCCTTCACTTCCAAAAATGCCATGAAGACCACAATTCCTTCTTCTTGACCCATAAAACCGTAAGCAAGCTTGCCTGGCATCCCCTTTTGCCTTTTTCAGCAGCACAGATCACATAGAAACGTGACAGAAAATGTGTGATGGGCCGTTGGTTACGAATAACATCACTTTCCTTCTCCTAAATAAAGTTATCTTACGAGATGCTAAGAGTAAGTTTTTAGGATAGAGGGAAAACTTAAGGGAGGAAAAAAATGAAGAAAGGAAAACAGAAGACAAGAAAAGGAGAATGCAAATAAATTCTATCAACTCCATGTAGGGTACATTAGTGGTTTATGGAATCAGTATCCTTCAATAGAGCCATGGTCCAGTTTCCACGTTCTACTTTCCAAAACTCATTCAATCCATAAGCAGAAGTAAAAGGAATCTTTCACAGATAGTCACATCATGTACCTCTTCCAAAGCCTTCCCATTGCTTTGTACTCCTGATGACATCTCCCTGTTCCCAAATGGTCTCTCTCCTTACTTCTCCAGGCTTACTTGGCACTGGCTCTCTCCACCTCTTCCACCATGTTCTGAGAAATCTCACCTTCCTTAGAATATATTTTGCTTTCCCCTCTGCCTCATGGCCTTCACTTATAGCACTGTCTCTACTTCTCCATCCCCTCGTTTCACCAACTCCCAATCATTTGCTCTTCAAGCAGGTCTTAGTTTGACAAACAGATAGTTTGAGACCATTGAGTAAACACCAGTCTCAACCACACACTCCTATTTATGTAAACCCTTGTAAAAAATTGTAAATTGTACTTTTTCTTTCTGTCATGGACCATATTTTTTTAACATATTTATTTGTATGATTATTTGTTCAGTGTCTCTCCTTCACCAAATCCATTATATCAAAGACTGGTAAATAATTTGTGTTCATTTGAAGTTTTGTTTTGTTTTGTTTTGCTCTCCATTATATCCATAGCCTTGACTATAGTGGTGACTGGCACATAGTAGGTCTTCAATGGGTATTTGTTTAATGAATAAGTGAATGAATGGCTAGATGGAAAATGATTTTATAAAATAAAACCTTATCCTCTCATACATGAGAAAATTGAGGATCAGAGAGTATATTGCCAAGCTCATACACACTCCCATTATTCACTGAAGAGATAACAAAGGAGATAACAAGGAAAGAGAGCCGGGTACAACTAAGAGAATAAGAATTCATGGCATACACATAAGCTTCAGTTTAGTTGCAGTGAAAATGCATTTAGTTACATTTTCCACTTTAAACCAGAGTGCCTGATTAGGTCCAATGCTCTCTCAAAGTGAGAATCTCAGAACTTTAGTCAAATAATCCCGTATGGCTACGCCCTTGTACCTTGGGCCACATCTGCCAAACCTGCCTGTGATTTCAAGTGCAGCTGTGGTGGTTCTGCACATGCTGCTAGTGTCCTCTCTCCAATTCTCCCCTCAAGATTTTTTCCAAATCCCAGGATCTCACCCAGACCCCGTGCAATACAGTCTGGAAGGAAGGGGGAGCTAATATCTCTGGAGCAAGCATCAACCAGTATGTGATGGAGTGGGTAGATAAATGCCTCCATCTTCCTGTCTTTCATGGGGACTATTTGGAAGTGCTTTCCACAGTAGCCTTAGAAAGATCCCAGAGTTTCTGACCACTATCCACAGTGGTGGCCACCCAATAACCAATGAATCCATTACTGAATTTCCCTCCTTCCTTGTCTGGTTCCTTCTACTCTCACTCTTGCTTCTTAAATTCACTCCTCACATAAACTACCTACACCCAAGTCCTGATTTAGACTCTGCTTTGGGGAAAACCTAAATTAAGACCTCCCCACTTATTTATTTAAGTATTCATTATGGGCAATGCTGGGAGTTACAAATTATTTTTTAAGATTTTATTTATTTATTCATGAGAGACACACACACAGAGAGAAGCAGAGACACAGGCAGAGGGAGAAGCAGGCTCCATGCAGGAAGCCCAATATAGGACTCGATCCCAGGTCTCCAGGATCACGCCCTGGGCCAAAGGCAGGTGCTCAACCACTGAGTCACCCGGGCATCCCAGGAGTTACAAATTAAATAGCATGTCCTTATCCTTTAAAAATTCGCTGTTTCATGGGGTACAAAAAAAAGAATGTAAACATGATGAATTATAATAGAGCAGCAGCTTTGTGATAGATAAACACACAAAGTTGGGAAATAAATATGGAGCTGTTATTTTGGTGGGAGAACCAGGGAACAATTGAAAAGATAATGAAGATTTGAGGAGCTTTACAGGATCAATAGAAGTTTATTAACAAGATAAGGCGTTAGAGAAAAAGGCATTTAGGATCAACAGGTTCAAATGCACACACTGAATCACAGAAGAACTTAACATATGTTGGAAATAGTAAAATATTCAAGGAACCCATAACAGAGGTACTAGGGTTATACTAAGTTATACTGGGATTGGTCACCAGGGAAGGGACATTATAGGTGTTGAGGTAACATAAATGCCAGAATAAGAGTTTTAAGGGATAAGACCTCCTATTTTATGCTGAAACAATGTGTAAGCATCCAGAGTCTTTCAACAAGGGAGTTACATCGAATGAGTTTGTGGAAGATAATCTCGTCAGTCACAAAGAAAATGAATGATCCAGCATTGGGGAAAACTGGCAGCAAGGAGACATTAAGAAGGTGGTGTCAGTGAGAATAGAAATGAAAGAGGATTCAAGAGAGAGAGAGAGATTTTACCATAGCTGACCTCTGAATATCTCAGGCATTCCAAGAATATCTAAGCTTGTTGGTTTTTAAATAGGTGCCCTCATACTTCCATAATTCCCTGGGATTTGCTCCTGTGGGCATAACCCATTCAGACTAATCAAATCGTACATACAACAAAGCACTGTTGTCTTTCATTGATTCTTTGGGACCAAATGTGAGAGGAAGATCTGCATGTCAGAAGCTGGTTGACACCCATGGCTCACTGAGGAAGGTAGGATTGGGTAGAAGGAAGATTTGAATTGGGGTGCCCCTACAACGATGGTCTCCACCAATCCCACAAGGAACTCCAGAGCTGAGATGGTCCTCTAGAGTCGTGTGGGTGTGGCTTTGCAGCAAGGAGACAGAGCCTTTACAGTTCTCCTTGTAGGCCAGTCATTGTGTGCAACTATCTCTAGGCAGGAGCAGTGCCCTTGGACACGGAGGCTATCTTCTGCTCCAGGTCATCTCCAGAAAATAAATTCAGCTGAGACCTGCCTCCTGCCACAAGAGAAATGTCTCAGTCCTGGAGGGCAGATCTAATAGGACAACCACAGTGTCCACTACAGTTCTTATTTTATACCCAGTCCCATTGATCGCAGTGAGATCCTGGTAGGCTTCAGGGAGGTCAGTTTTAACATAAGGTGCTCCCACCTTGGTAACACCAGAGCATGATCAGATCAGCGTTTTAAAGCCAGAAAGACAGAATAAAGTCCTCCTCTAGGAGGTTGTTTTAGTGTTGTTGTTTTTCTCCAGAAGATGAATTCAAAATACTGTATAATCGTTACTGGATTACATGATTTATTTTAATTTTTTATTCTTTGGTTTTGTCAGAAACCAGTTGGTTTTGTCAAAAATAACTTAGGAAGAACTTCTGAAATTTTCTAAGCAGCAGCATTAAGAAGCCTCCTTGACAGAAATGTCCCCTCGTCTTAAGTTATTGCTGAGGCAGACCGTCAAACAATGAGTGGCCAACTCTGGTACTAAGAAAATAAATTTTAAAAGAAGCCACTATGTCAAACTGCAATTTCTGGTAGGTACCCATAATCAGCAGTTCTCATAAATAACTAACCAGAATTGGGTGATTCCTGCCACTCTGATGACTAAAAAACTAGTATTTTATGTCAATACTCTACAATATAGCAATGGCATTAAACTCCTACCTCACCCCCCAAAAATCTCCCCATTGCATTATTCCAAAGCAGGATTTGATCCATTATGTTTTCAAAGCATTCTGTTCCAGTTTGCTAATTTCCAAAGAATATCCACTCACAATTTTAAGGCATGCCATTCTCCCGAGACATAGCTCTCCAGAGACACTCTTCCTCATCCTCTTTTAAAAGACATTCTTTTGGAGCATTTTCAAGCTATGATTCAAGGTATCAATAAATCTCTTCTAATAACTTGGTATAAAAAAGAAAAGCATCTTTGAGACTGTGTTTTCTTAAATATTTATTTCAAATACTACATTTTCACAGTGGTTTTAATCCTAATGTCATCCTTAAAATAAATCATTATGTGTACTTCATGTGATCTTTTCAGAATGCAATAAAACAGATTGTTTTTAATGGCTGTTCCAGCAATGAAAAATATCTGTGTTAGGTGGAAACAACAAATTGATGCTTTTTCAATTCCTTTTAATGGCATGAGGATCTTTGCAACCTGCTGTGAAAAATATTCTCTTAATGATAGGCCTGTGGCACAACTTAAGGAGTCATCAAGAAATAAATGTGCCGCTGTCTGGTTGGCAGCTTGGTGTCCCTTAATTGAAGTGTTATAAGATTCTGTGCGGAGGAAAGCCTCCAGGGTTTCGTAGCTAAATGGCACGGACACCTCTGATGAGACATGCAGATGAAGATGTGTCAATACAATCTTCACCAATTTGCTGTAATAGCAGGGACTGATTAATTTTATAACCACGGGTGCTTCTATTAGCTAACCTAAGGAATGATTTAGACTTTATTAAGCGACTTATTTCTATTTTTTTTTTTTCAAGAGAGACTACTGCAACATAGTATATCTCTGAGCGCTGCACTGTGGCACATTTTCTAATAAAGATTCTAAATTTATTATTAAAGAAAGGATCATGAGCTTGCCTTGGCTTATGGGAGGCTTAGCATCAGTAACTTTTTGGGACTCCTGGTGTTTCAAACACATTTCAATAATCTTGGAGTTTCTCAAAACTAAAGCAACTTCATATTTGAAGCAATAGAGTTGACAGCTCTTAAATGCATTTTTAATGTGCCAAAAAAAATGGAAGTAACTGAATCAAGGGTATGTGGCTGTATATTTTTATCTTTTTCTTGATATAAAATTGCTTTAATATTTTATCATAATTGCCGTTGGACATCTAACATCATTTGGTTACACATAATCAACTAATGCTTTATATTTTAGGGCTTTGTTCAATAAAAAATTAATTATCATGCATGGGTGGGCAATGTATTTGGAGACTGAGCTACATTATTTTATGCATAAAACAGGCTCCAGTTTATATAGTGAACCCAAAATTGCTATAACATTCACAGTGCAATAAAAATCAAATACAGAGAGTCATTTAAAACTTCTGAAATATGAGCTCAGGGACACACCTTTGTATTTTTTTTTAACTATAAAAAGAAATGAATCTGCATTTACTATAAGTTGAATTTCCAGTAAATTTATTTAAAGAAAAAGAAAAGACTGGGAACCCATTAAAAGCCATTTTACTCCACAAGCAGGCTACTCAACGAGACCATTATTAGTACTTAATACTATTATAGAGCTTGGTATTGTAAAATGCCTATTGTAGGAGATGTAATATTCAATAAATAACAATCCACATCTTTCTCTCAGAGCTAAGGATGTTTGTAAACAGCCTTTGGAGGGAAAAACAGACACATGTCTCTTCCACTCCAGTGTTCTTTCCTTCTGGGTTTATGTCAGGTTGTAGAGAACTGTAGTAAATTTAAAGAGATCTGTATTCCCAAATTTTATCCAATTTCCTAGTTATAAGCAAAAGGATTCACTTGCAGCAAATAATACCAAACTTCCTGGATCTATTTGGAATGGAAAATTTTTATGGTTATGATATTTCTCATTCATTCCTTCAAAAACGTTATGATGTCCTAATTTGACTGTAGATGTAACTAAGTGATTCAGAAAATAAATCAATAAACTAGAAATTAAATCTATTTTTTGAGTAATATTCAAACAAAATTCTTAAAATGCTCTAGACTCCAGTCCTGAATTAGTGGAAGTGTACTGTATTAGGAAATGAGGAGCTGGGTTCAAGTCCTAGCCTTGCTACTAAGCAGCTGTACAAGGTTAGCTATATAACTTTAGCAAGTTTCTTAATCTAGTAGAGTCACATTTTTTTCCACTGGTAAAACCAGGAGTTAACATTAGATCATCTTTGAGGTAGCATTTGACCCTACCATTTTATTTCTAATAAATCAGGACCAAGTTATGATGACCACTTTGATACTATAAATATTTTGAGTAAAAGCCACACTTATAGTTCCAGTGCTACTAAAGATTTTTATCCCCTTCAGAACAGCACACATTTTAGGGCATTTCTTACTCATGGTACAAAGACTATCAGCCCTAAGATAAATTAGTACTAAGCATTTGATTATTTATCTTATTTATGTTTCAGGTGGGGCGTATGCATAGCAATTTCTATGTAATTGCTAAAGCCAAAGAACGGGTAGTCATTGGAGGCCACACAAAAACTACCCCAGTAGATTACCAACAATGACAAGCAAATAGTGACCATTTATAAAAATTTAGGCGTTTCTGATCATTTTGTTACTTAACTTTTTTTTAATTCATCTAAATTCCAACCACCTCTATGCTAAATATGTATCATCTACTTTGAACATGAGGAATGCATCAAAGTGTTTAAAGGATTGAATAAAATACAATTAAAAGTGTTAGGTGTTTAGAGTGTTTGTTTACTTAATCAAAGATTTCAAGTTTGTGGGAAGAATAAAAATGAAGTTTGTGTGAGGATTCCAAGAAAACCATGGGATGGAGATTTAAAGAAAAGGAGTTGAAATATAATCAGTGATATAAAGACATTTTGGATGGTAATAAATAATAGCACTGAAAATAAGTGCTATATCCATATATTTATTTATAAATTACATACATGGGCTTCTGAACTAGGATACTAGGAACATGATATTACATATATTAAAATAAATTTTTAAAGAATGAACAGTAGTACCACAGTAGTATTTTCTCTCTATCTTAATGAATAACATTGTGCTCTCTGCTGAAGTGCAATCACTCCATTTTGGAAGTCACTAAAAGATTCTAGCAGATTGAAATGAAAGTTCATGAGAAATGAAAACACTGAAGGAGAAAAAGAACATTTGGAAATGGAGGTAGAAGATCATCACAGAGGGGATAATGAAAATATGAAAAACTACTGGGTCTGAATAAGTGGTAAACTGTTGTCAGTGTGGAAAAGACTAACATAGGAAATAATGTGAGCATCGCAAGACAAGATGTTGGGTATAACACTTAAACATATGGAGTATGCTCTCATCATAGAAAGGTTTTTATTGACCCTTACACAGGCTGAGACAGCTTCCCTATTGGGAAATCTGATTTTAGAGGATACAAGCGAAGCCAACAAATTACAGAGAATGCATCCTCCAGAGCTAGCCATGGTCTTCCCATCCACGGGAGCCAAGAGTACATTTCCACCAGCCATCATTCATGGACAACTATGCATTGTCCTCTCTGGGGGCCTGCTTGTGGGATTCTGTACCTGAGAACCAGGTTGTTAATTGTGCTTCCAAAGAAATAGCTGAGTAAATACATAAAAT
Source organism: Nyctereutes procyonoides (assembly GCF_905146905.1). Taxonomy (NCBI): domain Eukaryota; kingdom Metazoa; phylum Chordata; class Mammalia; order Carnivora; family Canidae; genus Nyctereutes; species Nyctereutes procyonoides. The sequence goes on from NW_026575137.1 coordinate 9,140,958, forward strand.
ATGTTAAAATATTATTAATGACTTCCAAGTCCACTAAAACACATTTGTTTTAGCGAGAATAGCCAAAGATCATCTAAGTCTTTGTGTCAGGGATTCTCGGCTGCCTTTGTTGGTAGAAGGAAATGTCTCTCCAAGTCTGGGTGAATAATTCACAGTGTGGTCCTTCGGCTCAATACAGAGCTGGGATCCTTGACTATTGGACTGAATGAAAAGATAAGGAGGGACAGATTTGAATTAGGCACTTTCTCTATGAATTTTTCTTTTTGGTAATATTAGAAACATTTGTGTTTGTATTCTAGCGATGGCTATCTGTTTTGATTGCTTAGTCAGGCCCAATCTAACACAGTGTGAGAGGAGGTGGTGTAAAACTTAACTTCCATATGATCCCAGAATACATAGGTATCCATGGGCAGTCACCGACATGTGACCGCACTCTTACACAACATCATAAAAGAAAAACCTATGGGGGATGGGGAAGGTCGGTGGATATGTAAATGAAATCATACTTTACAAATTCAACTTTCAGCATGTGTTCATGGGTTCTACGCTTATTTTTCACTAAAAAAAAAAAGTCAACTGAGTGCTCTATATTTGCATGCAGCTATTTCATATTTCTTTAGAGTATCAACGCATGATCCATAGCATCAATTCTCTTCAAATCTGCATTCTTAAATAATCATTGTGGACACCAATGAGATTTTTCCTATATGTATGTATATATTTATTGATAATTGCTGCTAAATTCTAAAGATATACATTTATTAATAATTTATTAATCATCACTTTATTAACTTATTTCAAAGACCAACAACAGGTTCAGCACATGTTAAAATGTCATTTTTCTAAACATTTTCTAAAATGAAAATATTCCCTTTTCTGAAATCTGGAGGAGGCAGGATTTTCTTCATATGCATCCACTAAATAACATAGCACAACAGATGGAATGCAGACACAGATATATGAATCCACTTGTCTTCTATTGAGTCAGAAATTAAGGAAAATAAAAATAATGCCTCAAAATGTCATTATTCACTAATGTTTTTAATAGCCCCTTCAGAAATTGTGGGCTATTATTGTGGATATTATTCTTAAGTACTCTGCTGAAACTCAACAAGTGGTAATTTCTTAAAGGTTAATAATGGTAATGTGGGATACGAAACCATACCAATGGACATTCTGTAACCTGTTGCATTAAAACTCTGGTCTTTCCATTGTTTTGAATGACCTTTTTTAAAAGAAAAAAAAAACATGATGATCTTATAACATCCTATAATGCTAATTTGAAAAACATTGGTTCACTAACTTCCAAATATTAACATGTTTTATTTTAAAATGCTGTTATACATCATGTGGGCTTTAGGAAACTCCAGTGCAGTCTCATGAGAAAATGAATGACAAAGGCAAATGATACCTTCATAATATTGTGAGCATAGTTTTGACCTTGCAAACCCTCTAAGGGTACTGGGACCACACTTTAGAAACCGTTGATTTACAGGTAACCTTCTTAATGAAATTGCTGTACCCATCAATCCACACCCCTGTGGGAGGGAGAAGCAGTTTGTTTCCCAAGAAGCAGATTGGGAATCTCCTTGAATGCCCACAGGGACTATCTGTCTGCCCTGGACTCTTAGGCAGAAGATATGCTTCCTGCAGAATGTTTACAGTCCTTAAAAAATATTTTGACTCTTTCCATACCACAAGTTCATTGTAAGTATGTAAAATAACAGCTCTTTCTTAATCTTCTTTTAAGATCCAAGAGATAAACTTTCAATTTCTTTGAATGTGACTGTGTTTAAAAAGCATATAAAGGATGAAATTACTCATACATTAAGAAAACTACTTACATTGATTGCAATAAGTAAATACGGTAAACTTAAAAATTAGAGTTGTTTGCTAATATTCTAATATCGTTTAGTATTGATGCACAACTCATTGCACATGAGGGAAGTTTTAGAGGGTTCTGGGCAATCCTTCAGCAGTCCTGTGGAAAGGAATATTCTCTCTTCTGTTGGGCTAGCTCATGGTTATAATTCTGCTATGTAATTAGAGTTACCTCCATCAATAACAGTAAACATTCTTTTTGAAAGAGAAATGAGGTCTGTGTCAACCAGTCATTTGTACAATGACTGTAATTTCTATACTCTCCTAATAAAAATAAAAGGAGGCACAAGTGAAGGAGGAATGAATGAATGGATGAAGAACGCTGCTCTTTCTGATGTGCTTTGCATGACTGGAACACTGTTCTCCGACTAATTTTAAATGTCTGTAATAAGTCAATATGAACCACAAATAGGAAATAAAGTCAACGTCACATTAAGGTTTTAGAAAAATACAATAAAATGTCTATATTAAAATAAATGAACCTTCTTATATGATTTTTGAGACTGACAACTGACCAAAACCTATTACATACATTACACGGTACAATAAAAATAGCTGCTCTGGCTACGTCTGAAAGTCTTTGCAGCTGCAGGGGTACTTCTTGGAAATAAAGTTTGTGTTTACACAGGTGCAGCCATATTTAACAAAAAAAAATTATGCACTATGCAAACAGCTGCCTGTCTGTTTTCTTTGGCAGAGCTCTTTCCAACTGAAACAATTTGTATCAAGCACATCGCTCTGTGATACCTATGTAAACAATACAGAAAAATTCCTGTACAAGGAAGAGGTTTCTTATAATGTATCTTTTAGATAAACTTTTAAAGCAGCAGCCACTTGAATGGAGTCTACTAAGGAAACCATGCCCTTCGTGAAATATTTACTATCTAACATGTTATATGTAAGCTGCCGGAGAAACATTAAATTTGCAGGGTGCAACTATCAGGGGCTTTATCTAACTCCAGTAATTTGAAAGGAATAATGACTGGCAGAAATATAAATATATTTTTTTAATTGAGCATTTTCCCTTCACCTAGTATTCTATTCCAATTTTAGTCCCCTTGATTGATTACTTGCAAAATACTTAGTTGTAAAATATATATTATTTTATTATTTTATAAAACTTACAGGATTCAGGGTAAGCAGCCTCCAAATATGCCACTTTGGCATATTGATTATTCTGAATTAAAGTTACTTAAACAGCCAGTGCAAGAAGGACACACTGACCCCTCTTTGTCCCATGAAATTACGGAATAAATTTCCCATGTGAAAGATACCCTCCCTGTACCAGGAGAAAGGGAGACATCCTTATCACCAAAGATAGGGAATGTAGAGCCTAGAAGGTTGAATAAATAAACCTTGTTACTTCTTCATTAATTTACTACCCTAAGCTCAAACTCCTTTGTCTTGTCAGTTCTTCACAAATTTATTTGTTTTTTCATCTAAAAGGTATAAAAGCTGCCTGTTTTGGTCAATTCTTTGACTCTCATATTTCTATGACTTATTCTTTCTTGTACAAAATTAAATTTGTTTTTCTCCTGTTGATCTGCCAATCAATTTAATTATGAGACCAGCCAAGGACCTAGATGGGAAGAAAGGAAAAGTTTTCCTTTCCTACACTATTAAGAATTCATTAAGAATATTATATTTGAAAAAAAATGATATTCTATTGGAAAAGTCACATACATTTATAAAATTATACTTTGTTAGGAAAGGAAGAAGTAAAACTGTCACTGTTTGTGGGTGACATGATTCTATATGTAGAAAACCCTAAAAACTCCATCTAAAAACTATGAGAACTGATAAGCAATGCAGCAGAGCTGCAGGATAAGAAATCAACATACCAAAGATCTACCATGTTTCTGCACAATAACAACAAACTATCAGAAAGAGTAATTAAGAAAACAATTTTATTTACATTGAATAAAAATTAATAAAATATCTACAAATAAATGTAACCAAGGAGATGAAAGACCTATATACTAAAAATTGTAAGACATTGATGAAAGAAATTGAAGATGCAAATAAGTGGAAAGCTATCTACCAAGCTCATTGGAAGAATTAATATTGTCAAAATATCCACATTCCCCAAAGCATCTATCAATTCAATGCAAACCTTATGAAAATTCCAATGGCATTTTTCACAGAAATAGAATAAAAAATCCTAAAATTTGTATGAAACCACAAAAGACCCCGAATAGCCAAAGCAATCTTGAGGAAGAAGAACAAAGCTGGAGGTGTCATGATCACTAATTCCAAACAATATTACAAAGCTATAGTAATCAAAACGGTATGGTACTGGCATAAAAACAGACACGTAAATCAATGGAACCAAAGAGAGAGCCCAGAAATGAGTTCACACATATGTTATCATTTAATTTATGACAAAGGAAGCAAGACTATACAATGAGGAAAGGACAGTCTCTTCAATAAATGTTGTTGGGCCATATGCAAAAGAATGAGACTAGACCACCATCTCATACTATACAAACAAAACCAACTCAAAATGGATTAAAGACTTGAATGAAAGACCCAAACCACAGAAATTCTTAGAAGAAAACATAATTGGTAAGCTCCTTCACATCAGTTTTGGCAATGGTTTTTGGATGTGACTAAAGAAAAAAGAAGCAATTGTCAAACTAAAAAGCATCTGCACAGCCAAGGAAACCATCAACAAGATGAAAAGGCAGTCTACTGAATGAGAGAAAACATTGCAAATCATATATCTGATAATGGGCTAATATTCAAAATACATAAAGAACTCATACAACTCAATAGCCAAAAAACCCCAATCAACTAGATTTAAAAATGGGCAAAGGATCTGAATGGATATTTTCCCAAAGAAGATATACAGATGGCCAACAGGTACATGGGAAGATCTCAACATCAGTCATCCATCCAAACCACAATGAGATGTCACCTCACATCTGTTAGAATGATTATTAACAAGAACAACAAAAAAAAGTGTTGGTGAGGATGTGGAGAAAAGGGAACCATCATGCACTGTTGATGGGAATTTCTTTAATGTAACCACTATGGAAAAACAGTACAGAGGTTTCTTCAAAAAATTGAATACAATCTAGCAATTTCACTTCTGGGTATGTATCCAAAGGAAACAAAAATACTAATTCAAAAATGTATTTGAACCCTTATGTCTGTTGCAGCATTATTTATGGTAGCCAAGATATGGAAACAATCTAAGAGTCCCTCAACATTTGGATGGATAAAGAAGATGTGATTAGAATACGACTCAGCCATAAAAAAAAAAGAAGAAATCTTGCCATTTGCCATTTATGACAACACAGATGAAACTTGATGATGTCATGCTAAGTGAAATAAGCCAGACACCCTATAATTTCGCTTACATGTGGAATCTAAAAGACAGAACAAATGAACAAGCAGAGCAGAATAATATTCACAGATGCAGGGAATAGAATGGTGGTTGCTGGAGGGGAGGAGGGCTAGAGGGCGGGCCAAGTGGGTGAAGGGGATCAAGAGGTAAAACTTACAGTGATAAAATGAATATGTCCTGGGGATATAATGCACAGCTTGGTGACTGTAGTCAACAATATTGTAATGCATATTTGGAAGTTGCCAAGAGAGTAAATCTTAGAAGTTCTTGTCACAAGAAAAAAGAGTCGGACACTTAACCGACTAGGCCACCTAGGTACCCCAAACAAGTTCATTCTTTTTGGTCCAGCAGGGCTACGTGAGTAGTACTGGTGATGTAAAAGAACAAACAAACAAACAAACAAACAAAAAAACCATCATGAAAATACAGTGAAAAATACACCAAATTTAGAAGTATTCACTTAGAGGGAGGACTGTATAATTCTTGGGGATTTTAATTGTCTTCTTTATATCTTTTTGTATTTTTTAAATACTTTTAGAAAGTATTTTGTAAAAAGCACTTAATTACCAGGAAGAAAAATAAAAAGTAAGAAGGGAAAGGAAAATAAGAAGAAGGAAAAAGATAGAATGAGGATTTTCTAGGGACCCCTGGGGGGCTCAGTGGTTGAGCATTTGCCTTCGGCTTGACATGAGCCTGGAGTCCTGGGATCGAGTTCCACCTCGGGGTCCCTGCATGGAGCCTGCTTTTCCCTCTGCCTGTGTCTCTGCCTCTCTCTGTGCCTCTCATGGATAAATACATAAAATCTTTTTTTAAAAAAATGAGGATTTTCTTTGCTGGTCTTTGCTTCTACATTGAAATCTCATCCATTTTCATCATGAATCAGAGTTATACTTACTATGGGTAAAACAATAAAATTTTTCTAAGAAAAAGTGAGACCAGCCAAGAAATCACACTTTGAAAAGTAATTAACAGTACAAAGATCATAGCACATCCCCTTGAGCTAATTTTGTGGATTACTCCTGAGAGTGTAGCTATACATCATAGGAGAGTCATTCTGAAGACGAGTAATGAGGGAAATCTCTTTGTAAGATTTTAGCTCTGTTTTTCCCCATTGTTTAAACTTGAAGGCTTCTGGAAAGATATTCAAACAGCTTCTCTTGTGTTCAGGTTCTAGACACCTAGGAAAATCAGGTGTGTGTGTGTGTGTGTGTGTGTGTGTGTGTGTGTGTGTGTGTGATTGATATGATGGTATATTATTGTGATTTTTTAAAAATCCTACCTGAATTCCTGTATTACCGAGGCTCAGGATGCAGCTAGTATGTCTTGGGTATTTTGTAGAGTCAGTGAGTGTTCTGGATTTCCTGACTGACACTTCATTAAAGCAGGTCAGTGAGCAGCATGGCCCTTTGAATTGGTTCCTCCCAGGATTTTAGGGTATGGCACCAAATGAAGAACTTTCTGTCTGTTCATTCATTCTCCTTCACCACATTGAAGCAGATTTTCATTATTGTTATTTAGGATTACCTGGGACCACCCTGCTAACACAAAACACTCTGAATGTTGGCAAGCATACTGTGACATTCAACGGAAGTGCTCTTTGGTTATGCGTAGAACATTAGCTACAATGGGGAAATGAATAAATAGAAATTTCAATCTAATATCCTAATGTACTTTAATCAAGATTTATGTTGTAAAAAACTAAAAAAAAAATCTTTAAAAAATGTTTGAATACAGTGTTGTCTTGATATTTTTATTATTATAATGTACTCGATAATACATACTTTGTACTATTGGTTAGTGAAAGGTTGGTAGAAACATGGTCCACACCACAGGGCATTTCAGCACAGGCTAAGACCTTTGTTTCTATTGCAGATAATCAGGATCACTGCTGTTTCAAGTGTTTGAGATTTTTGAGGCTACGCTTGCTGTATTTTATTAGAAAGAATCCTCAGTCGTAGTAGGAAGTCATTCTAGTCCAACCTGGCTTCTGGTTGGAAGTCTCAGAAAAGATAAAGAATACTGATGTGGATTAAAATCTCTCATAAATAAATAAATAAATAAATAAATAAACAAATAAATAAATAAATAAAATCTCTCCCTATAGCTAGTTTATTGAGATTATTCTTTTGACTACCCTAGTTTGGAGAAAATAGATATCTCAATTCCTAGATCCTTGTCAAGTTAATCATGGAAAACTAGTGATGAGGAATAAATGGATATATCCAGTGCAAACTTTTTAAACTAAGGAGTTTGGGTCAAACTTTCCTTTTATATCGTTGACTCGATTCTCCATTCCCCAATCGTTTCTTTAGATCATTACATTTCTGATTCAATTTTAGTCATTTTTACAGGGCTCACAGTGATAACTTCTAATATTATTCTGAAATATGTCTGATCTTCAAGGAAAAGCTTTTATTTGTCTTGTTCACCACTATATTCTCAGTGCCTAGAACAGTAAGTCCCTGGAACATAAAGCTATTGAATGAATTGATAAGATTTAACAGAAACATTGAAGTGGGAGATAAATCAATTCTTTTCTCCACACTATCTATAAAGAATGATTTATTTCATCAAGAAAAAAAACTACACCTTGTATAAGGGCCCCTGGGTTGTTCAGTCAGTTAAGCATCCAACTCTTATTTTCGTCTCAGGTCATGATGTCAGGGTCATGAGATAACAGCCCTATGTTGAGCCCCATTCCAGGCTCCAGGCTCAGGGCAGAGTTAGCTTGCAATTCTCTCTCTTCCTCCCCTGCTGCCCTTCCCCCTGCTTCTGAGCTCTCTCTCTCTCTCTCTCTTTCTCAAATAAATAAATAAATAAATAAATAAATAAATAAGAATGAGCTTGTTTGAGGTTCTTAACAGACTCCACCTTTATTTTTCAGAGAGTCGCTGAATCAGGCCTGCCGTTATGTATATGAGTGAGCATCTCACTGCAGCCTTGCCTATAATGTGCACATTTTAATCTTTTTTTCCTGTATCTGAAGTTATTTTAACTTGTATATCTTGATTTCTAGGGAGTTCATTTCTGTCATCTGTTTAGTTCAGGGGTTATTTATATGCTGTATTGAAGATGTATCTCATTAATTTGTTTTTTATATCTTAATACCACCTCTCCATTTTCATAATGGTGGCAAACATTTCCCATTTCTCCGCTTGACTCTTCGTTTCATTAATTCATTTAGTAGATAGAAGTAGTTAATGTTTATGTAGTCTAATGGGTTGATGTTTTCATTCGTGGGCTTTTTACTTGCTTTTACATTTATAAAGACGTAATACATTCTAAGATCAAAAAAAATTCACTTGCATTTCATAGGATTTCTTTTACAGTTTTCTATTAGTAAAATTATGTTGCTTAATTCATCTGGAATTAATTTTGGCCCATTAGTCAAAGATCTATTGCTTCCCTATCCCTTTACCTTGATTTATTTTTCCTCAGAATCTTATCACTGGGTGCTGTTCTATTATTCATTATTTCTTATTGTAACCAGAAGGTTTGATTCTGGAGGTGGAATCTTTGCCTGTTTTGTCCACTGTTATATCCATAGTGACTGGAACAGTGCTTCGTCACATACTTGGTCCTGGATAAATATTTGTTGAATGGATGAATGTTGCATAAACTGATTATTTTATAAAAATAGCTCATTTTCTCTGAAATTTCCACTTAAAACAAAATTTCACCATGTATGGTTATCATAGGTGAACTGGACCAAGTTTTTTGTTGTTGTTGTTTTTTGTTTGTTTCTTTGTTTGTTTGTTTAAGGTTTTATTTGAGAGAGAAAGAGAGTGAGAGAGAAAGCGGAGTGGGAGGAAGAGGGAGAAGTTAGACTCCCTGATGAGCAGGAAGCTTAACTCTGGTCTCGATCCCAAGACCCCATGGACCAAGGTTTTGAAAGCAATTTTTCATTAGTGTGGCTCAAACCATTAAAATTGGTAATAACTCCATTCTGTGGAAGAGGTGGCCAGGATGCAAAATGAGAGACCACTAGTCACACTTGAACTCAAGAGTTAACACTGAAACAGGCCTTGATTTTATTTGGCAACTTCTGCCATTTATAGAAGAGACAAAAGAAGATCGGGGGGGTTGGAGGTTCAGTCGATTAAGTGTCTGCCTTGGGCTCAGATCATGAACCCAGGGCCCTGGGATCCAGCCCCATGTCAGGGCTCCCTGCTCAGCGGGGACCTTGCTGCACCCTCTCCTCCCCCCTTGTGCTCTCTCTCACTATTTCTGTTGCCATCTCTCTCTCTCTCTCCCTGTCTCTCTCTCTAAAATAAATAAATAAATAAAATCTTAAAAAATATATCAGAAAGCAAGTGATCTTGTGGAAAAAAAAAAGACTACTTACCTTTATTTTTCACCTTCCACTGAAAGTAACCAACTTTAAATGCCACGTATTGCCCATTAAAGTCTTTGAAAACAAGACTCTTAAAATATATTTTTGATGCCTCATGAAAGAATTTTCAAATTTTGTGTAAAAATAACTTAATTATACCAATTAAAACTTAATTATATGATTAAAGCTTAATTATACCAATTTTATTCATAACTGTACATAAACTCAACAAATTTGTGGGGTTTTTTGCTCTTTGGGAGGATGAGAAATTACATATATTTCATTCACTGTATCAATGTAGTTTCTTTAAACTATTGTATTTTTTTGGTCTTTTACAATATGTTATAGAAAACAGATTCCTAAGCCTTGAAATGATGCGGTAAAAGAAATATTTGTACCATCAGATTGCTAATGGAGTCTATTAGTAAAATTATGGCAAAATTAATCCACTTTTGCAAGTAATATTAGGCACTTCTTATTAAAATGAACAGAAGTCATATGATCCAGAAAAGAATCAAGCATAAACTTTGGGTTTCTAAATCTTGCAAAATTACTCTTCCCCAAACCAAATTCTCCTAGGAATTTTGATTCATTGTTAAGTTGTAATCCTGTGGGAAGAACGCATGGTGATGAACTAACTGTATGTAATTACTTAAAAAGCAGGTTAAAGACAAAAGCCCTTTGTATTTTCTTAATCATTTTTTACAGGTTTTATTTTATTTAATGTTGTAAAAATTATTTTCCTTGAGACCAAAATATATGTCCTTATTAAAAGACAATCTAACATTGTGTTACTCTGGTGATATAACCTAAAGGGTTTTTTTTTCCTCCAAATAATGCATTTCTACCTGTCACTCAGATCACTACATGTCACTTCAAGACATTGGTTCCTCAGAATATTATGTTAGACATTTTCTATCCCTAATGCCAAGTGCTTTTCTTGCCTGATGTGAAAATACCTGTATATCCTGAGAAGAAAATGAAAAGCATCACTGTTCCTGAAATATACTTTGATTTTCCTCTGGATGAGCTATAATGCAGAGGATTTTGCTTGTTTGTTGAGGCACGCAGGTGAAAACACTGCGTGCAGAGTGGAAAGATGCACATTCTAGGTGTAGGTAGGTGCATTCCCCTAAGGGTCTGCCGCTATCACTACCACGACTGCCAGTCTCTGTGCTCCCTGAACATTTGTCACATGCCGGCCACTGTGGTAAATGCTTTCTTTAAATCCCTTCATCGAATCCTTTCAGAAACCCATGTGACAGAAAAAGCAACCTTAAATTTCAAGAAATGATGTTCCCGGGGTCACTTGCCAGGCAAACGGTGCTGGAATTAGAATTCAGGTCTTTCTGCCATAAACTTTTTTTTTTAAGATTTTATTTATTTTAATAAATAAAAAGAGATACCGAGAGAGAGAGAACAGGAGCAGGGGGGCGGGGGCAGAGGCAGAGGGAGAAGCAGACCCCCCACTCAGTGGGGAGCCCGATGCAGGGCCTCGATCCCAGGACCCGGGGATCATGACCTGAGCTGAAGGCAGACGCTCCACCGATTGAGCCACCCAGGTGCCCTTCTGCTATGGACTCCTAACACGAGGCCCTTTTTGGACCTCAATATGTCATCCATAAGGGAGAGGGTTGGTTTCCATCCAGGTTTGGGTTTTGTTAAGCCTCAAAATTCCTTCTTTGAAGGAACAAGGACATGGGATAAATTCTTAGTGATCACGTTGGACTGAGGGTGGGGGTCCCACTGCCTTCCCTGTCACTCCAGCTCACCCTGCCCAAGCCAAGCCCAAGATCCAACTCTTGGGAACCCCTCAGCCTCCGTGGTACACAATTGGAAAATGCTGCACACTTTCAGCTGTCTTTGAAGTATTTTCTGCCTCTACACTACAAGTTACTGGCTATGTGAAGAAATACATACATTGTTATTATTATTATTATTATTATTTTTTACTAAACCATAAGTCAATTTAAAGAAGGAACAGGCCAGTTGGTTGCTGTGCGTCTCAGATGTCCTCGATTGAGGGGAGGCAGGGTTCTAATGCATTTATACACATTAAGAAGAGACTAAGCCATTAGTTAAGTAGCAGCTCCCTATTCCTCTTTCTCAGAACAGGAAAGAGAAAAATAGCAAACCTGAATCTTGAAAGGAAAAGGACATAGTGGCCACAAATAAGAAGTTTTGATCGTCGGTAAATAACTCGTACCTCCTATTTCTTTCATTGCTTGACTTAGGTTCATGTTTGCTCCTAGCGTCACTTTCTAAGAACATGAGAAATTAAACCCGAGTGGGAGAAATCTCTTAATTTATCTTGCTCCTGCCATTGTCTTAGGCAATATTGCATCTGTCTCAGTCCTGAGTTTCAGTTCTCTGCTCATTAGCCTCCTGGATGGAAAAACAAGGCAAAGAGCAAGCTGCCTCTCAAGACAGCTGTGGAGACATGTGTTCCGAGGGGACGCGGAACATTCAATCCAGAGAACGTGTGCTGAGCACCTACTATGTACAAGTCAGTGTGCTTGGAGCTTGCTCGGGACAAGATAGAAACACAGAGTCTCTGCTCTTGGAGGTCTCTCAGGCTGTGGGGAAATGCAGATGTGCCACAGCAGCCAAATCAAATGTAAATGCATAATCAAGATGCATGCCAGAAATTACAGATGCGAAGTTGAAAGGGTGCTCAGTTCTGAATGGTGGGATCCTGGCTGACTTTTGCAACTGGACCATGAAGGACATTTTTAAATGTGGAAAGGGTGCCTTTGGGTTGGTGCTTATTAGGCCTTTGGTCAGAGTGAGTTTGGCCACTGTCTTGGTTTTCATTCACCGCAGTGCAAAGAAATCTTGCTTGACATGTGCCTCTCAGCAGCTATTAGAGGTCATTCAACACTCGAGGGAGAAGTAAATGGCAGTGACTTGGGCACGGCAACAAGATGAAGGTGTCTCAGAGTATTTGTTTCCCCCTTTTTCTTCACCTACCAATCCAATCATCCCTGTAAATGTTGTCCCTTCGGGTGGCTCACATCCACCCCCTCTTCCCATATACCACTTCCAAGTTTATGTTCACATCCCTTTCCCATTTAAATTACTATAATGGGCGTCCTAGATGTTCTCACCACTTCTAGGTCTTGCTACTTATTTCCTAACATACTCTCCCCAGGGAAGAGCCACTTAAGAGCATTTGCAGAAGTGAAAGTCCGATGATGTCATCCTCCAGACCAACTTTCAATGGCTTCTAATTGCCCTCAGAAAAAACCCAAACTCTGGATGACACAGTTGGTCTTGTCTCTTACCCTATCCCTATGTGGCTCTCGAAACATCTCTTGCAATTCCTTCTCTTACCCTAAATGCTAAAACTGTGCTGAATTGCTTGCAGATCTCCTAATAATTCGAGCCCTTTCTGGACTCCTTTGAAATTGAATTAAACCTTTGCCTGGGACTTTTGGTCTCCCACTCCACTGCTTTCCCGGCTAATTCATTGCTTGGACCTATTTAGATGTGGCTTATTCCTAGAGGCCTCCTCTGAAACCCCACCACCAGCACCACCAGCACCACCACCATCTAGAGTAAACATCCTCCCTATGGACTCCCACAGCTCCTATAATTATCCCTATGTAGCTTACCCTGCTCTGCATTATATTTGTTTCTTTATATATCTATATTAGATGATGATTGCATTTTGGGAAGAAAGGAAGGAAATGGATTGAGGCAGTGGAAATTAGACCCATCCCTACTTGTCCAGAAGGCAATGCTGGAATGATACGGCAGCAGTAGACACTGGATGAATGTACATCTGATTTAAAAGACACCATTCTTCAGAGAATTGTATTTCGTTGGAGTTCAGGTGACAGGTCAGCCTTCTAGACATTCAAGGGTGGAATGAGTGTAGATTTACCTCTGTTTATGGTACAAACATTTTGCTTCCAATATATTCTCTAGGCCTTATATTACAACATAGTACTTTTTTTTTTCAATAATGGAAGTTTACTGGCCTTTATAGAGGGATACTTGGATAAACATTTCTGGGTTCTGGCTATTGTACAAGTTGAAAAAAAAAATCTTTGCTTCTGGTGTGTGTGTTGACAGTAGAATTGATAAAGAAAATGGGGTATTCACACTCAAGAAAGAAAGAAACTTGAAACTCAGACTAAGATCTCTCCTCAGTGAAACTCAAATTCCTAATTGGGCTAAGGGGTTTTTGTCCAAAGTGATTCTATTTTAGGCAGATTTTTGAGAAATGTCCTTCCTTTCATCTTTAGTCACCGAGTAAGACTGAATTTAATGGAGTTTATGATAGCCCATCAAGCAGATACTGTTAAGAATCCTTCCTTTTAAAATATTTGAAGCATCATCTTGGCTCTTTTTTGACAGCATTTGCTTAAATTCTCTGACTCTTATTGGTATCTTTTTTAGCATCTAGGATTCTAGTTCTACATTAACAAGAGGTCCCTTGTAACTCTTGGCAGGTTTTATTATGTAATTTTTCTTTAACTGCTCAGTGGCTTCAGCTCCCCTGGAATCTCAGCAACCTCTCACTGTCTCCATCGGCAATGCCTTTCATCAAGAATAAGGACGTTATAAGAGAAAAAAAAAAAAAAGAAAACGAAACATGTGTTTTAAGAGATTTGAATAAGATATTTTGGTAAGTCAATTTCATGTCACCATCTTGAAAATTCACAGCAGTCAGCAATGTAAACATGTACTTGACAAACGCCAGCAGCTTGCAGACTGCAAAGTTCATCTACTCATTCAGCGAGGCAGATGTTTCATTTAATACTCTTCATACTATAGATTAGGATTATTTTTTTCTTTTCCTCCTTTTTTTTTTTTTTTTTTTTTGAAAAGAGAGGGAAAATTCCCTGACATGCTACTAATATCATCTCACACTGTGGGCCAGATGGCAAAAAATGCAAAGGCTGCAGCTCGGTTTATGCACTATGTTGTGGGGGGGGGAGGAATTTTGTTTCAGAATGAGCTTCAGCTTGATCATTTGTTACTCTAATCTAAACATGAGTCAATGAGTAAAGTAGTACCAGGCGAACTTCAAAAAGTTCTTGAGAGTAAGTGCTCTAAAATGCAGTGCATCTGGATGTAGCGTCTGATAGCATCCCGACCTACCACATCTAGGCCAACAGAGGATAAGACTCAGGTGGCTGCTGTAGTGTAGAACCTTTTACAAAAACATTGAGTCAAAAAAAAAAAAAAACCTTACATATTATATTTCCTTTTTTTAAAATAAAAGATTTATTTACTTCGGGGTGGGGGGCATGGTGGTGAGGGACTGAGGGAGAAAGAGAGAGAGAAACTGAAGCAAATTCCCCGTTCCGACCCCTGGAGCCCAACCCAGGGCTTGATCCCACCACCGTGAGATCAGGACCTGAGCTGAAATCCAAGAGTTGGATGCTTAAGCGACTGCACCACCCAGGGTCCCCCATATTATATTTCCATCACGTCTTTTGATGCAGGTTTTTGGAATGTTTTTCCCTTCTGCTTTTCACAATGTTTGCATCAATTACACTTAGGATTATGACTTGCTTTAGAGCTATGTCCATTTATCTGCATCGTTGTGGTTAAAAACTATTATTAATTTTAGAGAATAAAAAATAGCTGTTAAGCTCCTAGTCATTAGGCATCGGTATTTCAAGGGACCAGCTCCACTTCTCATCTGTGTATGAGGCAACAGAAGCCTAACAGGGATAAAAGTCTTGACAGTGTGTGCCATTTCTGGCAGATTGGAAAATAAGTGAGACTGAAACACATCTTTATCTTCTATGGTCTGTTATGCTCCTGGAATTCCACAGCTTTTCATATGATTTTTAAATGGACCCATGACCCCAGTGATCTTGAGAATAAACAAGAGTCCACCTGCATTGTTGCCCCGAGTATTAATCATGCACAACCTGTAGCTTTCCACGGGAGTTTTCATCACCCGGGGAATAGAAAATGAAAGGACATGTCAAAGAGAACACTGTCACTTTCCTAACTGAAAATTTGAGTTAGATGAGGAAGAGGAGGGTAGTTCCATCCTTTAAACTCAACAAGACAAATGTTTCTGCCGGGAACAAGCGCATCTACCAGAACGTGGCTCTGAAGGCCTCAATGAACATATGTGTCAGAACATATCCATCCCCGAGCCCCAGGATCACCTTCTTGAGGGGGCGGGCTGACGTTTTGCCTTGATAACCATATGCCATCAATTACTCATGCCTCTTTTTTCACTCCCTTTTGTTTTATTGCTCTCATCTCTTTCATGATCTGAGCAACTCTTCCTAACCTGCTGTCAGCCTTCCCCAATTTCTCCCCACCCCCACCAACCCTAGTTGCAGACAATGTTCTCTTCTCAATATCCCCACTTGCCTCTTCCTCTAAGGAGAGTTTGGATCTGTTGGCATTTTGTACTGCTGAATCATGAGACTTAGGGAGGAAGATACCAAAACCAAAATAAAAAAGGGAAGTAAGGATTATAGATCGCTGGGTGTGGTCCAGACTTCTACTGAGGAGGATCTGGGTCACTGGAAAGTAGAAAAGAAACTTCAAAGAATTCCAGGTGGCTCAAATGCTGTTCATGTGAAAGAGCTAAGGTGAGGTGACCCAGAACGTCAGCATGGTGCTGCGGAGAAACTTGACTAGAGACTCCCCAGTAAGACGAAGGAGCAGCTAGGAGAGGTAGGAGATGTGAGGAGGAAGAAAAGGTTCTGAGAAATGTTGCCATGACTTTGAAGGGTGTCATATACAATGATTTTAAGCAGATGTGAGGAAAGATTCAAATCATCTTTGAGAAAGTTTCTTCTGGTTCCTGGACTCTGAATGCTCAGCACATATGCAAGGGTGCATAGAACCTCACACCTAATGAAGATCCCACTTGTTCTCTTTTCCTCTTGGGCTTTATTATTAGTATTAAGCATTAGAGAGAGATCATGCATAGGTGTCTTAAAAACAATGAAAGCCTGGTAAAAACGCAGAGTGTTTACTATCAGCATCCATGTTAAGTTTTGAGTGAAACATACATTCTTTTGAAATAATTATTCCCCTTAAATTCACCTCCCTTCACTGATGAGCATTCATGCAGGCAATATAGCAATTTCATTAGTGGTTAGGAGAGGAAGGCCCTTTCAAACTAGCTAGAAGTCTTTTGAAAATATGTCTATTTCCCAATATCTCACATATCCTATATGGTTACACAAGGTCAAAAACAAGAGGATCATTTAGGGCAGGTAGTTTTCAAAGGCTGGTCCACGACGAAACTTTTCCTGACTCACAGTAAAATGTAAAGAATAAGGACAAGGTAGCAAATTTATCAAAAAGCTAAGTGCATTTAGTTTAAAAGATCATACTGCTATGGTTTGTATATTATAATTCTTTTTCTGTGAAATGACACTGCTAGTAGGTGGTAATATTATTGGAGCAAAGTATACGTTAATCACCCTCTTTCAAATGGCTCACATTCTCTGCAGCTTTTTCTGATATGTGAATGAACCCCAGAAAGAAGTCTAGGAACCACTGATCCGGGGCGGGGCTTTGTGGTTCCAATGTCCTCAATGCACCCCGTGGACATAAAGGAACCTATTTTGTTGAAGTGTAACTTCTAGTCATGAGCAAAGCTCTAGTTCAACAAATTAAACTGGCAGAGATACGCAAGGATAAGGACAGTATTTTTGGTAGAAGAATGCATTTCCTAAGAGAAGGGAATGCTAACGAGTTTTTGTGTAGTTCATGAGCTAAACTATAAGGCCCCTGAAGGCATCTGATTTGATTCTGGATGGCTAGAATGCAGCCCAGTGCTTGGAGAACTGCAGTTGTCCGCTGAACATTTGTTTAGTGAAAGAATGAGCATGAAATACTTTTAATGGAAAGAAAGAATGAGCATGAGTACTTTTAATGAAAGTACTTAACCTAGCGAATATACTGGTAGAGGATGAGTAGGAAAGGATGCAACTTGTACTTTTGGGCATCAAAAATATTTACCACATAAAAGCAAAGGCACATAGTAATTTAACAAACATCCATTTACTTACAACAAAGGATTGCAAATATTAGTAATCTCTCTTATTTCCTTGAGAACGGTTTTCCTTTAAGGAATTAACACTAAAATGGTGTTGGAATTCCTTTATCCTCATCAGTCATATTATTTCTTTCTTCCTGAGAACTAGACCGTAATTCTGAAATTGGAATGTACCATTCCAGGTATGCGTCATTCTGAGCTATTTTAAAAAATACGTATCCACAAAAAATATATATATATATATAATATATTATATATGCTGTGTATATATAATATATATAATATATTTTTATATATAAATAATTATATTATAATATATCATATTATTATATATTTATATATTATATATAATATATTATGTATTATATATAATATATGTTATATATTATATATATATACAGTACTAGTTTGCATGGTTCAAAAAAGTTAACTAAATAGCATTTTTATTATCTTTCTGCAAAGTGTTTTATATATATATTATTTTAAAATTTATTAATGTTGACGTAAGTCTAGTTAATTTATTTTGACCTCTACAGGGCATTTAATACCATGCATCTCTTCAGCTATATTATTCATTGCCAGATTACTCTCAAACGTTTCTCAGATTTAAATTCCAAACAAAGATACATTTGAGTGTATAATTCCCACATCTTAATCTTCATTTATTATTGTGAAACTAAAAATTTTGCAAATCCAATGAGTACAAGATGTTTTTTCTTTGTTGCTTAAGCTGTCTCGGAAAGGTGGGTAGATTTCGACAGCATATTTCAGTGCTATTCGTGCTCATTTTTCTCAACTGCCTAATAGAAAAAAACAACCCCCAAAACTATTTGTGGATCAAGACAGTGTCATCTCTAAATTATTTCATTTACTTGATTTTAACAACTTTCAGATACTAAACAATATCTTGGGGGTTGTTTTATTCTGTCTTGATACTGTTCTTCACGAAACTGTTAAGAAACAGAAAAGGAGACTTTCATCATGTGGAAACTATAGACCATAGATTTTAGAAAATTGTTAGTTGTATGACTGTAAGACAAGCTCCTCACATCTCTCTCTATTCTCTCTATTACTTAAGAGATAATGGGCCAGATTACTCAAAGCAATAATGTGCTGTTTTCAGATTTTAATAGAGTAATCTTAATGATGATCGCTAAATTTCTATATTTGTAGAAGAAAACAATTCATAAATATCAAATTATGCTACTATTAACATATACTTCAGTTTTCTATCAATGTAAAAATCTAGTAATTATCACTAGAACCATTCTCTGAAATTAAGAAATACTATAGATAAATAAGGAATAAGAATGCCATTTATTTCTTAACATTCTAAAGGCAAAATATATCTACTCATTATCCTTTTCAAGAACCTGACACAATGACAATGGAATAGAAGGTTGTCACAGCATAATAGTACCTGGCTGAGAAATTAATACTGAGGCAAAGCTGAAGCATTTATCAAAAATAAGTGTCGAAGTGAAGGGGAAACGGTTATTTCTTCAAAGTGAGAGACATTGATCCTGTGATAATGTTCTATGAAAATGACTTTATTTCTGTTACACCGATTGACTGATTTTGACATAATTATTTTTAAAAATGGAATTTGATGTGCTATGGTCCAATTCATTTCTTAGGGATTTATTTACCAACCTTGCTTCTCTTTAGCACTTTGACACACACCTTCAAAGACTTGACTGAAATAAGAACACAGCACCTCTATACATGTTACTCTTTAAAAAAAAAAAATTCATGAGAGACACACAGAGAGAGAGAGGCAGAGACACAGGCAGAGGGAGAAGTAGGCTCCATGCAGGGAGCCTGACGTGGGACTCGATCCCGGGTCTCTAGGATCACACCCTGGACTGAAGGCACGCGCTAAACCGCTGAGCCACCCGGGCTGCCCACATGTATTACTCTTCACCCCCATCCCAGTATCTGAACCTCACTGTCATAAGCACGTTACTGAGTGAGGAGAGTCAGAATAATGGTGCTTTCCATTAAGGACACCAGCCTGTGTGTTTCCTTCACTTTAGGATGTGTAGCTCAATCCCAGTGAGTGAGGCCATGGAAAGCATGAAGAGTTCCAGGGGGCACCTGGGGGCTCAGAAGGTTAAGCACCTGCTTTGGGCTCAGGCCACATTGTGGTCCCTGCTCAGCAGGGAGCCTGCTTCTCCCCCTCCCTCACTTGTGCATGCTCTCTCTCTCAAATAAATAAAATCTTTAAAAAAGAGAGAGAGAAAGAGTTCTGTGACACCATTCATGATTGTCTCCAAAGTCTTCACAAAATACAATACTCTTCAACTTCACTTTTACCCCTTCTGTGGTATACAGCTGAAAATATAACATTTAAACATGAAAAGTTGGGACAGCCTCACATTGGTCAGCTCAATTCTCCATAATTTGTCTTTGCTACAAATTAATAGCAGTTTCCACACTTGGAAGATTATAGATATCTACAAGTATTATTTTATAAAGGGCTACCAGGTTAATAGAGTTTAAAAGTTAAAAAATAATGTGGAAATTATAAAGCATGGTAATTTAGAAAATCATCTTGAAGGTAGGATAGGTATTGAGTCATTTCTGCATTCCCAAAATGTTAGGGACTTGCATAAGAGTATACCTGCAAAAAAATGAATTACTAAAGGAAATAACGTTCACAAAAATATGAAATTTCTATTATTTTATATGAGATATGAGCAAGCTATGTGGGATCCTGATCACTTCAGGCTTTCCCTCCAACAGGGATGTGATGTTAAGTAATGTTAAGTAAGAAGAATGAAATGTTTCTTCAGTTTGGGAATTTCACCTAGGAGTATCAGGATAGTACAGAAATATGAAAATAAGTTTGATCTGTATTTGGATAATCCTTGGAAATACTCTCATGAAAGTCTCAATTTGAAATCATCTTTGTAGAGAAAAGCCTTTACGTTGTAAAAGGCAATTTTTGGAATGTATGAGATCATCACTATACTTTGGCTTGTTCTCCCTACATTTTCACGTTTTAAGAGAATACTTGCTGACCTTACCAATGAGGTATATAGAGTTTATTTTTAAATGATATAGCAGAATTAACATTATCCCAACAAATGTTGACCTAAGTTTTATGTTTTATGCTTTACCCGCATACACACAGACATACACACACACAGAAGCAAACAACATATAAAAGTATTTCTAGAATTCCAGTTCTAATCCTTGGTTGCTTTGACCTGAGTGACATTTTAGCAGTAACTATACAAATGGGAGAGACGTTCACTTGGTCCTATGAAAATATAATAAAAGTATGTAAAGTATAATTTATAGTAAGACATTTGTTGTATAATAGCCTACCAGCCATTCTATAATATGTACCCAGTGGGTGCTCAATAAATATTAATTAATGATAATGATCATTTGAAAAAGCCATTGAACTTGCTCCAAGAAATGAAACTGTAATGAGTATCTGGTATGTGAATTGTGTTTCACCTGAGGGAGAAACTGGTAAACAGAGGCAATACACATTGCGTACAGGTGATCACCAGTTTTCTGTGGCTCATAAGGTGGTTTTCTTCCTTTGTACCATGGTGTTTTATATCTTGAGCCTCACACACCGCCCACCTCCTGCGTAAAATTTACACAAGCATTGAAAGATTGTGGAATACCCAAGGAAATCATTTTTCAGTCGATTGAGTTCTTAATGGAAAAAGCTCTCTGAATGCTATCTTACAAATTAGAAGATCCCCTGCTTTCTAAATAGTTCAATTGAAACCAGCTTTGTATTTATCCTTCGGGGTCATTCAGGCTGAAATGTTGTTAAGTCTTAAGTCCAAAAGTCAGACTTTTAAAGGTAAAATGTCAAGTCCTTTTAGGCTTCAACTGACCTTTTAAACCAGATTAGGGATTTGAAGCATTACACATGGATTTCTACATTTTATATCCCCATATTTAACAAATGATCAAATATAACTCCCAAGAATACTATTTTTACAAGCTTGACATTTCGGGTCGGAGAGGTGGCTGTCTGACTCTTTTTACATAAATTTACTGGTGGGGGGATTCAGTGAATACTTTGGTTTTTCCCATCTCCGTTTATTTGAAGAAACTTTGTATGTTTTATGCTGTGGTGGACAATAAGCAATGCCTTAAAATGATCACTAAAATAAGCAAAATGACCAAATCTTTGCATCTAACTCAAGACCTAATACAGTGATGGTAGACACTTAATACATTCTTTGGACTGAGGATGATGGTGATGTATGCCCCAGATTATAAGTTTTTTGAGACCTTATTTACCTGTGTGTCCTTCACAGAGTTTTGTCCATAAATAGCTTATGGTATTGAATTCTATTGTTCATTCACCATGGAACTATCTGCTATTGTTGCTCTTCAGTATTGATTCTCAACCTTGGCTGAACATTAGACTCACCTGGAAAGTTTTTTAAAATATGCAAAATCTGATACCCAGTCTAAAAGAAATCTGACAATCTCTTATCAGCTAAATCAGAACCTCTGGGGCTCCAATGCAGACATCAGTGGTTTTTAAAGCTTTCTAGTGAATTCTCACATGTGAATTGTCCAGTGAGTTCTCATTCTCCAGTGAATTTTTCAGTGAATTCTCAAGATAGTGTACTACCTCACAGAACTCTAACACCTATTTAACAATAGATGTCTATACGTGTTATTAGAAATAATTTAATTGTGACGACAAGGAGTGGGAAATTTTGAGTACCTTGTCCTTGGCGTCTATAATCACACAGGGAGAAGGCCCCAGTATTGATTTATTTAATAAGTCATTATTGAGATCCTTCCATATGCAAGAAAGTAAGATGGTCCCTGTTTTGAAGCATAGAATTTAGCAGGAGACATGGGACATAGGCATGCGTATCTACAGCATAAGGGCAACTTGCACATTTCAGCCTCTCAAAGTTTTGCACAGCTAAGGTTAGTGAGAGTCATGATTTCAGCTAGTAAAATAAGGAATAGTAAGCTAACACTGTTCCCTTGACTCCTACCTGACTCCATGCAAGTCTTTGCTCACTCTTGCCTCTTTTCACATCAAGTCCACACAGTAATCACAATGAGAGATTAATAATCTTTTCTTCAGAATTCTGGCTCCTTTTTGAAGATCCCCTTTGACTCAATAGCAAGTTTAGCAACATCTCTACCAGTGCAAATGGGCTTCTGAATCTCTTTGAGTATCTGATTTCCATGAAATGATGGTTGCTATAACGAGGAAGACTTCTGTATAAAGCAGCATGATAAGAAGTATTTAAGAGCCAGAAATGGGTGGCAGCAAATGTGAGGAGACTGAATTATAAATAACAGCATTCATTGTAAAGGAGTATCTCATATATAAAAGGACCAGTGGAGGCTTGCAGATCCTGAGTGTTTGTGAATCATTTTCCATGGCTAGACCCAGATTTCCATTTTGGAGACAACCGTGATGCCAAAAGAAATCAGTTGTTGGAAAACCCAAATCATCTGACTTTCCATTTCATGAGGCTATGCAGGATTTAGTTGTGTGTTGACTTCCTGTATGGTTTGAGTCTCTAGGTCCTAAAGTCCTCTGGATTTTTGTTTGGAATTCCAAGGCACACCTCAGAAATCATTTTGAAATGGATCAATCATAGTCTGTTAAATGGAGACCAATCAGATGTTAGCACTTAAAAGTGAGCACGTTTGACTTATATCTTGAATAGGAAATATGAATTTCAGCAATATGGAGAAAACCTCCTTGAAGGCTGAAGGCACAGCATGAGCAAAAATGTTTAGTAGTAAAGTAGAGGACAAATTCAAGGAATGAAGAATCATCCATTTGTGGCAATGTGGCTGACCATAAGAACATTAACAAACTGGAAGCTAGAAAAAAAAGTTTTGTTTTGTTTTGTTGGATGATGTTGAACAAGTTTGAATTACTCCTTGTACATATTATAATATCCTTAGAAAGACCGAAAATGTTATCCAGTCTCATGCCACAATTTTGTATATAAAAATAAAGCCAAAAGGTAATAATAATAAGAGAAAAAATTTTTTGAGAACATTAGTTGTTGTCAGAACCAGAGGCAAAACATAGATGTCCTTAGTTTTTTCCACTGCAATACTCAATCATAGAAAACCAAGGTTGACTATCGAAAGCCATCTATTTCTATGTGCTTCTTTTAGCAAAGAAGCATGCTAAAAATAAATGCATATCTGTCAGAAAATAATTTTTAAGGTCATTTAAAATGAATAGCATAACTGGAAAGTATCACAAAATCCTAATTTCTAAGCACTAACAAAATGGCAGTGGCAACTTAACTCCTAAAACTTAGAGAAGTGATTCCAGGTCAATTATTACCACACATTTTTGAAGCAATTCTCTTGGAGTCTCTCTATGGGGAATGAAGCCATTTCCATTTTTCCTAGCTGATGTTCTGCATTAATAATGATTTGTTCATTTGAATAGCACTGAAGGATTATCAACACCTAATAATAAAAGGAAAAATATATAAAAGAAAATATATTTAAAAATAAAAGAAAAATATATATATAATATATTTCCTTTCTTTCAATTTACCTACTACTATTTTTTGGTTTTGTTACTATTGTTGTTTTTGCTAGATTCTTCCTTAAACCTCAAAAAAAATGACATTTCATTAAAAAAATCACAGTTCTAAAACAACATATGTTATAGGATGCATACAAATTATGGATTGTTATTAATGATATGTTTTTAATGGATGTTCAAATCCAAGAGACAGTTCAAGCAACATGCATTTTCCTCCCATGGAACATAAAAATGGACATAATAATTTTGACCCAAATAAAACTTTCTAGAAGTTGGAGATGAACCAAATGCCTGAGGGAGTTTGTGAAAGTTTCTCCATTAATCAATTGCACACTCATCTCTCGAGGATGTTTTTTATGCAGTCTTGTCCTGTAGAAGATAAGAATCTGATCTCCCAAGGCTTCTCTCAGCATGGGATTGTTTCATATATTTCAATATTTTCAATAATGATGTTTCAATATTGTCATGAACTCCTACCGCCTTCGTTTCCTTTGGCCAGTACTAAAAGACTTTATAGATGAGAAAAGAAAGATGTTGAGATTGCTATCAGGAATGAACAGGCAATATTATTTTCAAATAATCCATGCAAAAGATAAAGGATTTCAGTATCATATGAAAATAACATTGGTCTCTGTGTGGAAGAATTAGCTAATAATTATCAGTGTAACCTTTCCTGCACGGAATTAAGATAAATGGTGTACAACTAATGGCCTGGAAGTGAACTAACTCTTCCTATCTCTCTACTTATATTTAAGACAGTAGTCACCAGGTAAATAGCCAGGGCTTTTGACAGAAGAAAGGAAATGGGAAGAACAGCCAAGAAGTATAATCTATATTATTTTGGTTAAAAAGTACGTCCTTTCTCATTAAACATAGCCCTACTCTGTATTTTAAATCTCAGCTGCTACGCACTACAACATAGGAGCTGTGCCCTGTGGTAAGGCCTGGGGTCATAAAGATAGATAGCTACAGTCTTTGTTCTTAAGAAACTCAAAATTTATCAGAGGCTACAGACAATTAGAATTAAATGTGTTAGAAAAATAGCCCCTGAGAATTTGGAGTTGGAAAAGAGTGGTTTTCAATCCTGGCTCTTCTATTTACTATGCCAATGGCCAGTGGCCACTGACTTAACATCCCTGAATCTGTACCCTCATTTATATCAAAGTTAATGTGTATCGAGCCCTTTACCATGTATCACCCTCTTCAAGGGATCTCCTCTGTATCAATTGTTTACTCTTCTCAACAACCTCTTATCACCCCGATTTTGTGGATGAGGAAGTAAAGGCATCTGAAGTTAAAGTGACTCACCCTGGTATGAAAGCTAGTAAGTGGTGGAATTACCATTACCTAGGGCGGCACTACCTGACCCCTAGGTGAGGCTAAGAGGAGAAGATGAGAACCCCATGGTGCTTAGCACAACGCTTGACACAAAGCAAACACTCTAAGTTGGCCTCTACTTACCCATATTATCCTTGCTGTTGCTGTTATTGATGTCACCATGATTATTATCACTAATACTTCACTATTCTTGTGTCCAGAAGAAAAATATGAGGGATAGGTTGCATACGAAGGATCCACCCTGCTTCATTAAACACACACTGAACACTTTTTAATGAAATAGGGTGTAATTTCTAGTAATTATAGCAAATACAAACTAATTAATGTCTCAAAGGTTAATTTTCTTTCTTTTATTTATTTATCTATTTATTTTTGAAGATTTTATTTATTTATTTGAAAGTGAGCATGAGCTTGGGGAGAGGCAGAGGGAGAGGGAGAGAGAGACTCCCCACTGAGCAGGGAGCCCGATGCAGGGCTCAATCTCAGGACCCAGGGATCATGACCTGAGCCCAAGGCAGACGCTTAACCAATTGAGCCACCCAGGTGCCCCTTAATTATCTTTCTTAATACAGCAAAAATTGGATACATAGCAAACCCAGAAATGTGAGAGACGTTTCTGATATTTTTTAGCCTTCAGGACTGAACATAAATGGAAAGTCTCTGCTGTGTGGAAATATTATTAAGGTACCCAGTTGATTCAGTGATGGAGAAGGAATCATTTTTTTTTTCACAGATGCAACATTAGCGATTTTGTGCCTTTTAGATTGAAAAAAATTACTTTTTTTCACTTTATATCTTGATTTCCTAGTTTAGTAAACCCTGATTAGTAATTGAAAGAAGGCAATGGTGTTTATTTCATTTTCTAACTATAACTTCAGGGTGATCAAGATGCTCAGTCTTTCTTAAAAGCCGTTTTTCAATCTGTAAAATATGGCAACTCCCTCCCTCAAATATAGAAGCAGTAAGAATTTTAATTAAGTAATATTAGATAAAATACCATGAGTGCCATGGATGAAAGATGTTTCAGGGAGCTGACAATTATTTTTTTATTATTGCGTCCATCCTGGAAGACCTAAGAGAGTAGATTTCTTCCTGTTACTAATTCCCTTTCTTTCCAAATAATTGTTGGTTCAAACCTGCTGGCACTGCAGGGACACGCTGCAGCCAGCTGGGAACACTGCTTGACTCTTACCTCTTTTCTTTCTTTAGTCTTTATGTTTCAGTCCACACATTGCCTGCTGCTCAGGTCTGTGGTATAGCAGTGAGAATGAAAGCTTTTCATTTTCTCTCTCTGTCTTTCTAATTAACATCCTATTTCACTTATTATTATGAGGTTTGTTTTTTTTTAGAAAACAGAAATTGCAATTAAATCACATATTTATGAAGTTTTCAGCAACAGAGATGATAATGTTGGCACGAATTACAAAGTTCCGACTATTTAAATGTGTTGCACCCCGTTGCAGATGGGAGCAACAGGAAGGCTGTGTGGCAGATTGGTTTGGGCGGGTCCTGATAGTGAGAGGCTGAGAGGTCAGTGTCCTCTGTGCTGGCTCGGGACCCACATTCTGAGTTTAGCTCTCTTCTTGACAATAAGATTTCCCAGAAAAGTTAGCTATCGCTCCATTGAATGGATTTTTTAAATAATACTCCTTTTTGAGATACTCCTAAGTAAGAATATTATAGGCCAAAACGGATAGCCACAAATAGAAGTTTCAGGCAATGCTGTACATCGGACTGATATGCATTTAAAATTTCTAGTAACAAAAACAAAAAAAAAGGTTTCATCATTTTTTCCCAATAAACTTTAAAAACAAATTCCAATTATCTATATTTAATTTCATATTTAGTGTTTCATATGCTCAAAAAAATCTCTCCCTCTTTCATATCCACTCCCCTGGCCACTGTCCCCATACCCATTTCCATCCCCCACTCCACCCCACCCCACTTCTGTTAAGTACATACCCATGACCCTAAATCTGTCTCCGCTTCAGCTATGGAGGAGGAAAGGCACACTTTTCCTCCAAACCCAGTGGACAATTGTTAAAAATGCCCTGCAAACATACAGTTAAAATCTGGTACCATCAAAACCGTTTACAGCTTGCAAGCCCCGGTGCAACAGGACATACATTAAAATAAAGAAAAGATTTTGTTGTGAAGAAATGACTGTGAAAAGAACACAGTAGTTCTAATAGACTAAGAAAAGAACTTCAGTAACTTAGGAAATTCGAATCTCAACTAGCAAGTTTATTGAGTATTTACACAAATGAATTATGCATTCAGAGAGTCACAGATACTGGAAATGTCATCACAGAGATTTAAGACTGTGACTTGATGAGCCAAGTCTTTGCCCTACCCAATTTTCTATCATAGTGTTGTCTTCCTGAAAGTTCACAAGAACTGAATGCATATGCTTGACCAAGAACGCAAGATATCTCTCATAATGGGCCATATGCAACACCATCATGGCTGCATGCCATGGTTCTATCTTTACACCCTTAAACATTTGTTTTCTGGTCCCATGTGAAACCTGAACATTTTCTTCTGCTCTATTTTTCATGTGGCTATACTCTTCCTCCCTTGGATTTCTGCATACTACTTTGATACACAGGGTGGGAGGTGGGGGATGCTCATCAAAAGATGGCAATAATCTTTCAAATAGCAAGGGACTGAGACAAGAATGTAGGGACTGCAATTAGGAAATCATTAGAAGAGTCTTTGACCCAGGCTGCTGTGGCTTCCCTTGGTTGGAAAGATGTCTCCTTATCTATGACAACAATGATAATATATTTTCTAACCCGAGGTAGTGTTGTTGATTTATACCAACTTTACCTTCCATGGGGTAATAACATTCTTGAGATACTAGTTCCATTAGGGTAATTCTGTTAGGGTAATTTAGTGGAAATATTTGAGGTGGTTTCTAATTATATCTGATTTCATCTCTTGCCAAAAAGCCATTCAAAGAAATCATGTTCGTAGTTATGACTCATGGTTTATAATACAAATTATGAGATGATTTTATGTGTATATGTATGATTATCTGTATAATTTTGTATGTATGTTTTTATAAATATATAATTCAAAAAAAAATTTAAACCAAAACAATGAGATCCATGTTACCAAGGGACTAACTTGAGTGCATCTACACGTTGAGTTCATCTACACGTTGAAGAAATACATTGTTCCAGATTGTTCCAGTCAAGTTTTATGGAAATAAAAATAAATTATGTAGGTAACTCTTGAGGTTGGAGGTTATAATCATTACTTGTTTCAGAAATCTGAAATTTTCATTTTTAAGTCTGACTTAACTGTGTATGCTTCCTGAAACATGGAAAGGAGTCATTTCCTTAATACTTTATATTTTAATGCCGGCAGAATGAAGTTGTTCAAAGAAATGATATATAGCTGTACATATTTGAAACTTAAAAAGTTG
The DNA here is from genome assembly GCF_905146905.1 of Nyctereutes procyonoides. NCBI lineage: Eukaryota > Metazoa > Chordata > Mammalia > Carnivora > Canidae > Nyctereutes > Nyctereutes procyonoides. The sequence goes on from NW_026575137.1 coordinate 9,169,811, forward strand.
GAAGAGATCATTTATAGAATGAGTTCCCATAGCTGGTGATATGTCATTATAGTTCTGTCGGTAATACCTGCACCAGTGAAGCACAACTATTAACCAAAAAGAGATATATATTCATAATATACAAATTTCTGAATTTGTAGAAATCTGCCTTTGCCATGTTACTACTCAGGATAAATTTCTACGTGGGCTAAGTGGATGAATGTTGTTCTCATACAAATTAGGTAACAAATACAATGCCAACTTTCCACTTTCCAGACACCCCCAGCACAAGCAGCTTTGGAAGCTGACATTCAACTTACTCCTACTTTTGAGGAACCTACAATAAATTATTATTTTATCTGCTATACCAAGGGCCGTGCCTTTGTTTAGCTGGCAAGGCTTTCACATTGTGATTCCGTTTTCCCTAATCAATCTCATTTGCCACTTCTCCTTCACATCTACCACAGTCAGGCCAGCGTGAGGACTGTTCTTCCTTCATTCTATCTCTGTACCATGCTCCACCTCTGAGAACAAGGCTGTTGTCTCCCTAAAGCATCTTTACACGTCCAACCAAGGTAGCATTTCTCTTCTTTGACATCTATGATAAGGTTAGTGATATTTAGTGTACAGTCTACCCTAAAATAGCAATATTCTCTAGTGTTGCATCTTCCATTAGTCTATAAAGGCAGTCTTTTTTTTTTAAGGTTTTATTTATTTATTTGAGAGAGAGTGAGAGAGCGCAAGCAGTGGTGAGGGGCAGAGAGAGAGGGAGAGAAGCAGACTGCCTGCCAAGCAGGAAGCCAGCTGCAGGACTCAATCCCAGGGCCCCAGGGTCATGACCTGAGCTGAAGGTAGACTCCTAACTGACTGAGCCACCCAGGCACCTCTATAAAGGCAGTCTTGAGAGCAGAGTCCTGGTTTATGTTTCTTCCTATTCTATAGTGTTAAAAATAGTGTTTTTTTAAATTTTTATTTATTTTTGATAGTCACAGAGAGAGAGAGAGGGGCAGAGACATAGGCAGAGGGAGAAGCAGGCTCCATGCACCGGGAGCCCGACGTGGGATTCGATCCCGGGTCTCCAGGATTGCGCCCTGGGCCAAAGGCAGGAGCTAAACTGCTGCGCCACCCAGGGATCCCTAAAAATAGTTTTTGAGCAAAGATGGCATTCAATAAATTCTTGAGTGGTGTATTAGTTTTCTGTGGCTACTGCAACAAATGACCGCAAGCTTTGAGGCAATGCACACATTTACTCTCTTATAGTTCTGAAGTCAGATGTCTGAAATAAGTCTCAGTGGGCCATAATCAAGATGTCGATAGGATAGGCTCAGCTCTTTCCAGTAGCTGAGTAGTGGAGAATCCATTTCCTTGACTTTTCCACTTTCTAGACCTGCATTCCTTGCATTTCTTGGCTCATCATCCTCAAAGCCAGAAAGAAGCGCAGCCTCTTGTTTCGCTGGTTACACTGCTTGCTTCTGTGTCAAACCTTCCTCTGCTTCACTATGAAAGGGACACTTAGGGTTACATTTAGGATCCACCCTGATAGTCTAGGATGATCTTCTTATCTCAAAGTCCTTAATTTAATCACATTTGTAAGGTCCCATATGAGGTAATATTTACAGGTCCTGGGGATTAGGACTCAAATATCCATAAGGTCCATTATTCAGCCTACCATGGGGCAAGAGGAGCAGCAACAGAAGAAGTTGGGGCTGGGTTATTTACGTAAAAGGCTCTATAATTACAAGAAGATGAAAGAAGAAAGAAGAGAAAAATACCAAAACGTATAGGAAAAATAGGGTCTTATGTTAAAAATAATAAGAAGAAGAAAATTCCAATTAATTACCTGAAGGGATTATAGGAAATAATCATATAGAAATGAACTACAGAAAGGAAGAGAGGGGGAAATTGCCTGAAGAAGGAGGAGCACACATGCTTCACAACCCCCAAATTGTGACAGGTCCTAATGCAAAATATTTTGAAGACAGAAAAATAATTGGATCTCACATCACTTTAGAAGTCTTTTTTTCTGGAAGTAATAAATATCCTTGATAAATGAAGTAGAGAACTCCTTGATTTCATTTTCTATACAGCTAGAAAGAAAAACAAAAAATAAACCTAGAACCATCCTGTATAAATTAGACTCAGTGGCTTGGAAAGTACTGATGATAGTAGTCTGTGATTAAGTTTTAATCATAAATCCTAGCCTCTAAAGTTCAAAATACTGCCCCCGCCCATTCTAGCAAAAAAAGCAAAGTTTTCAAATCTGAGAGTATAGGCTCATCAATTTTAGCAACTAACATCATTAACAATGTTTAGTTTAGTTACACTTTCCAATTTTGCATTTATTTTTCCAGATGGTTGTAGAATATTTATATCACAAAAGTTTTCCTCTTAATAACAATATGGGCTTCTTATAATTCTTTAATAATTTTCTATTTAAAAAAAAAAGCAAGAAATTTAAATGGAAGGGATTCCAAAATGAATGCAAACTTTAAGACCAGCTTGGGGGCAAATAAAGTTTCATTGCTCTGAGTTTCTTAAGAAGGGTGTTGTCAATGAGCTTTTTCTATGTATAAATATGGATTGATGTCACCTAAGTAATAAAATTCAATTTACTTTTGTGCTTTAGTACAGCAATGGAAGATTGGAAATCTTCCCAGACTTCCAGGCTGGATATGAATTCTCACCTCCTTCAAACTTCTGTGTTTAGCGCGCGCCTTTCCCAATTATAGCTGTGTTCTGACAGCAACTAACCATTGCCCTGAGTGATGGGCAAAGAAAGCCAAGAGCCTCAAGGCTAAAAGAGATAAAAGAAAATGATCTCCAATCGCACTCTCAGCCAGAGAGGATTTCTTCTAGGTTCATTCTAATGTTTTCTACATCAAGGGCCAACGGGTATATACCATTTGCACGGATGCATAAACAGAACATATAGATACATTAGAGGGACATGGTAGCTATAAGGTGATGGCAAATTCAGTGACCCCATTTATTTTGCTCTTTTTATCAAAATCGCAACAAATAACCAAATAATAAGTAGTCTACTCCACTAATAGAGTGGCAAGTTTCTTCCTAATAAGAGCAGATTAGTGATTATGAAGAGGTCTCCATCCATTTTTTTTTTTTTTGTGTGTGTGTGTATGTGACCATTTGCTTTAATAATATTTCTAGGCAGCTCATCTTTCTACACCCTTTTTACTTAAGAGTAAAGAAGAACCTGAGGATTTTTTTTAGGTCAATGTTAACCTTTACACTTCAGGAAATTTTGTACTTTACAAGTGACAATTTTGGGAAAACCTAATTTCCCTATATATCCAAATTGAACAATCCACAAAAGAAATATATATATATATATATATATATATATATATATATATATATATATACCATACACTCAACTCTACTTCATCCTAAGTCATTGCCTTTAAAAATTAATGAACAACACCTAATTATCTGATCTATGAACTAATTGAGCCATTAATAGATTTTGGAAATATAATTGCATTTGTCCGCTTTCTGATGTGCAAATCTGACCTTTATAATCATTTCTATATCAAATTCTTTAGTATTAGTTATTAGTTTTTTTAATCACTCAAATATTTAAAGAAACTACGGAAAACCAATCTAAATGAGCCATTTTTTCCATTTTCAATCCTTTGTAAAATTTTTTCTGAGATAATTATATCCTCTTTGAAGCTTTTTTATCATAATTCTCCACTTGCTGACCTATGATTTTAAAATCCAACAAGAGGGGACTCTTATAAACCAGGTTTTCCCAAAATGTGCTTGATAGAACATTTGTTCCACAAGATGGTATTAGGTGTTCTGAATTCAAATACGTTTCAGAATAGTTGGATTAAATAATGCTGCTAAGATTCCTTTATTCCAGTCCTCTTTAGAATTTTCATTATTATATATGCTCATTGTAAATGTCCACAAAGTGAGTACTTTATATGATATTTCCCAAGAAGTTGGAAACTTTTCTTTCCATTGAACATTTTAAGGGATTAGACTTTTTGAGGTGCCCATTTGTTGCAGGAATTTTTTCAATGACATCTTAGATAATCTAGAACTAATGGTAGCAGACCCACTTTTGTGGTTAATAGAAACAGTGGCCAACCTAGAGACCAAGTATATGGCAAAAAAACAAGCTTTTTTTTTTTTTTCTTTAATCTTAGTATAGGCACTTCACAAAAAAGGATACCCAAACAGTAAATGAATGTGGAAAAGTACAGAAAGGAAATGTCCATCAACTGAGAATTGAGAGGGGCGCGTAAGTGATTCAGTTGGTTGAGCCTGCAACTCTTGGTTTTAGGCTTAGGTTGTGATCTCATGGGTGGTGAGATTTAGCCAAGCCCTTGGGCTCCATGCTCAGCAAGGGGCCTGTTCAAAGATACCCTCCCTCTGCCTCTCCCCCACTCATCCTCACTCTCTCTCTAAAATAAATAAATAAATCTTAAAAAAAAAAAAGTAGAATTGAAAAATAAATTGTGGCGTTTTCAAATAATGAAATACTATAAAGCAATAAAAATGAATCAACTGCAGCTTCATAAAACACAATGGATACATCTCAAAAACATAGTATTGAGTGAAAAAAGCCTGACACAAAATAGTACATATTTATGATTCCATTTGTGCAAAACTCAAAAATCAGGAAAACTAATATTTTTCATTGAGGGAGTGGGAAGAATGTGTGCTTAGGTGTTAAAACCATAAAGAAAAGCAAAACATAGTTACCCTGAACAGTCAGAACAGTGGTCACCTGAGGTATGAGGGAAGACATAAGAGGATGGCAATTGAGAAGAGCCATCTTAGGTGTGGGGTGGACATTTGGGGTGCTGGAAATGTTCAATTTTTTTCCCAAATTATTCCTTTACTGGGTGTTTGCATTGACATAAATCTTAGAGCTGAACACTTGTGTGTTCTGTACATTTTTCCAAGTGAGAAGGAAGGAGTTATTTGGAGTCGCAAGATTTTTGAGTCGTTTCACGAGGCTCAAAATTTAGGTCCAAACAAGTTTACCTTTTTATAAAACCACTTTTTTGGTTTTATAAAACCAAAAAAGGGGCACCTGGGTGGCTCAGTTGGTTAAGCATCTGCCTTTGGCTCAGGTCATGATCTTGGAGCCCTGGGACCAAGCCTTGCATTGGACTCCTTGCTTAGTGGGGAGTCCGCTTCTCCCCTTCCCTTCGCCCCTCCCACCCCCAGCTCATGCTCGCTCTCTCTCTCTTTCTCATAAATAAATAAAATCTTAGGAAAAAACAAGCAAACAAACACTTGTGGAAAATCTGTGGCCTCTCTATCCATGACAGTTCTAGGGCATCAAGGTAGAATCAAAGCACCTTCACACTCAAGAGTGTTAAATTTCAGTCTCCTTCTTAAAAGATTGATATATGTGATAACACTTAGAAAACCTAAAAACATACAAATACAAGGGTTTTTTTCCCATCAATATCTTTGTCTCTCTATAGTTACTACCTTCTTATCACTGATAACAAGGGGAATATCAAATCATTTCCAAATGACCACATATGAGGGTGGTCACAATCATGGAAGGTTAACATCTGCCTTGTACTTCTTTTCCCTACAAAATACCATAAATTAGGGGAAGGGGGGAAAAAGTCATTAGGAAGTTATCAATAACTGTATAACATAATTAAAATTAACAGGCAAGGCTAGAATAAGACTTAAGGGTTTGTTGATTCAATAATACCTAAGAACAATTTTTCTCTATTCCCAAAGGCCACACTCAACAATCTCACCAGACTGTCCTATGATTAAAATCACATTTCTTAATTCATCCTTCTTAAATATTTAGGTCACATCTCCTCTGTATCTTGGCTGTAAGAAATCAGAGGTCCTTGAATAATTTTAACAGAATCCAATGGCATGTCATTTATGGAGTGGAAGCCAGGATTAATGACCTTTAATTTGAACTCAGATGACCTTAACTCCCCCATGAAAGTAAAGAGAATGGAAAATCTGTATGAGGACAATCAGTCTCCTACACCCATTTTGGTGATTCCAAGCTGATATGCTATTGTTGTTAATGATGATTGTGATAAGATATTTTTAAGGAAAAACAATTTAAAACTGTTTATTGAGTGCTTACAGAATGCCAAGCACTTTACTGATCCCTTTACCTAAATTATCCAGTTGCATCTTTATAAGAACCCTGGGTTTTATACCTCATTTTGCAGGATAATAGTTTAATTAACCTAAGCTATTAATGTGGAAAACTCCTAAGATGCTAGGAATAAAGAAACATTCACAGGTGAGCTCTCATATAACTCTGTTATTTAAGGTTGAGATGGCATAGAAACTGCTGGCACTTTGGGCAACAAATCCCTAGGTTGCTTCTCAAATTGTGGTCCTTAGACCACTTGCATTATTATCTGGGGGAACTAGGAATGTGGCAGTCCTAAGTGGGAACTAGGAACGTGCCAGTTCTAAGGTTCTATCCCAGAATCACCAAAGCAGAAACTCTAGGAGTAATGCTTAAGAATCTGCATTTTCACTGAGTTTCCTGGGTGACTCATATGCAAGCCAAAATTTGAGAACGATTGGTCTGCACAAAATTGTGCAATGAAACTGTGAAACAGTAAAATCCTGAATAGCTGCTGTAAAGAAGGGAGGTTTAATACTGCTTTACAGAAAGCATTATAATTTCTGTCACTGGGACAATGAAAGAGGACTGTTGATTTTAATACCAGATTGAATCTAAAAGACTTGGTCCAAAGCTTATTCCCATTGATGGATGCATCCACATTCAAGGAAAAAAAAAATCAGAGGAATACAGAGACAGAGCTAACTCCCCAAAGACTGGAGCTAGATTTTCCACAGCATATTGAAATACAGCTTTCTTAGGAATAGTTCACGGAGGAAGACACTTTCCATTGAAATCAGATCTTAGAGCAAATCCTGGCTGTTCTGAGTTTAATGTTAAAGATGGATGAAAACCACTAGTCTTCCACCACCTGTATAGGTGTTTAGTTAGTTCCCTTGGGCAGACCTGGGTAAAAGTTCCTCCTGTTCATAATGATGAAGCTTGACATTTAATGCCAGAGCCACACTATTTTTTTTTTTTGTATTTGCTGTGTATATGTAATTATGCTGAGCTTAAATGTCTACTAAATCGTATAGTTCTTATTTCCAGTTCCAGTTTATGGGAACCCACAATCACATTCCTGAAGTCCATAGTTAGAGACCCCTTTTAATGTTCCTGGTAAAGATATGTGGCCTGATTAGATTCCAATTAACAGCTGTAATCCAGGACCTGAGGGTCAAGCAGACAGGCTAAATCAACCTCAAAGAATAGTGTCCTAACCAGGGTTATTTCTACCCATGTTATTCTCTTTTGTGCCAACAGGTCTCACAGGCCACAATTTAATAAAGTGAAATGGAGTGAAGAATTTTGTGACTTGATCAGTTCCTATCTATTTCCTGAGTCCTGAACTGTATCTATTGTACATCTGATTCCCCACCCGCCGAATGTAATAAAACAGCTGTGTTATAAAACCACAAAAAAACATTGTGCTTTTCTGCGACTACAAAGTGGTGGTGGTGGTTGCACAACATTGTGAATGCAGTCAACGCCCCTGAATCACACCCTTTAAGATGGTAAGTTGATAAATTTTAGGTCATGTGTATTTTACCACAATAAAGAAATAGATTTTTAAAAAACATTATGTTACATTCAGATGCATGAAAGGCAAATTGGAAACTGCTTCTGATAGCTTCCGAGGGCTCCCATCTTGACCTCCACATGCTGGAAAGATTACTTAGCTAGCTATTCATCATTGTTCTCTTGATTTCCATCAGACAATGTTATAAAACTGATATTTATAAGTATCAGAACAAATGCCTGCATACACTTCTTTTCATTCATAAATAGTCAGGAAACCCTTACTGTAGATAAGACACTGTACTAGGCACCGATCTAAAGCCAAAGGTGAATCAAACAATTCCCCTGCCCTCCTAGGACTCATCATCTAGCAACAGTGAAGTGACGAACTGTTTGCATCCCTTCTGTATGCCAGGCATTGCCCATGTGGAAGGAAAACATGCAGTATAGGAAGATATAGCCTCTGTCTTTTGCGTGAGTTTATTATCTAGGGAAGGAAGGCAAACATGGGACAACTTCTTACCAAGTAACGCACATTCTAAAGGAGCAAGAACAAGGGCATTAGAGACCAGAGACAGTAGGGAGAAAGGCCATGCATGAGACTGATCTTGAGGCAGCACCATCTATAGTGGGAAGTTCATTTAGTATGAAAATGTAGGCGAATCTGGACGTCAGTAGTTCCAGACACCATTCTAGTCACACAGGGCAGATTTATACAGACCCTGGGAAAATGCAAGCACATCAGTCAGATTTGGTCACTGAATTACAGTTGTAATGGATCCAGTTTGCACAGCCATAGTTTTCTGACTTCCATATATATATATATGAATGAAACGCCAGGGATTAGGCTAGTGCAGGACTCCTACATGCGCCTCCAGTAATCGGACTACCTCTGAGATTTCGGATGAGTCACTTCACTTCTCTGAGCTCTAAAATGATGGAATCAAGAGGCTGCAAAGATAATGTCTGTCTCCGCTGTGGTTTCGTTTATTTTTTTCCATGTGACCCAATACTTGAGATATGAGAACTTAGAAAAGTGGTTGATAACGCTAAATGTTTCTTTAAGATTAATAAAAAAAAAAAAAAAAAGTCAGCACGGCTGCATCTGGAAACTCGGGTGCCAAGGGATAAGTGGTATCTAATAATTAATAAAAAGTGGTTGTGAAGCATTTTGCAAATATAAAATGCCAGATAATTTATAAATATTTAAATAGTTATTAAATTTAATATGAATATTACATAGATACCATTTTGATTTCCTATGCCACTTTATTGCCTCAGAGTGCTTCACTGATATTAATTATGTTACTGTTGATATTATTGCTGTTAATTGTATGGTTTCTTAAGGGGTAGATCCCAGGTAAAGAGGAGAGGACAAATTGGAACAAATAAATTAGTTGTATGATTTTCTTACTGGAAGGCAATATTCTTCTGGTTACAGTGTATTTGAGATCTAAATCAATTAAGTGCCTGGTTTGTAGGGTTCTGTTTTTACTTAGATTTGGTTTTGACTTTGCTTCTCCTGGTCTTATTCACTTGATTATAAACTCCTCTGAGTCGCACATCATTTTATTCATCTTTGCATTCCTCCAAAGTTTCTTAGCCCAATCCACTTGACTGCTTTAAAAACAAACATACAAATTTACTAAACCCTCAAGAGGAAGAAAACTAACACAGTAAATGCTCACAGGTCTCAATGACCTCCACCTTGTAGCTCGGGCCCTGCTCACATCCTTGTAAGGAGGCATAACTATCCCACTGGGAAGATGAAGAAACAGAGACCCAAGTGGCTAAAGAGTATAAACATATCCATGTAGTGAATGAGGGGGGTGCCCAACTCCATTCAATGACTTTCCTCATTGATCAATACTATCTCTGTAGACAAACATATCAATTAATAAAAAGGTGGAGTTGTTGGGACAGGAAAATTTTAAGTAATTATTGCATTTTTTTAAAAAAATCATTCTTCATTGAGAGTTGGAAAAGACTTTGGCAACTTGACTACAGAGAAGGGAAGAAAGACTAAAGGGATGAAAGCAATGAAGGAAAAGAGGGAAACCCCAAACAGGCCCAGAAAGGAAGAAAACATGTAAGTGAAAGTAAGGCTGTGAACATTTCTTTTTTTTTTTTTTTTTTTTTTTTTTTTTTTAATTTTTATTTCTTTATGATAGTCACAGAGAGAGAGAGAGAGAGAGGCAGAGACACAGGCAGAGGGAGAAGCAGGCTCTATGCACCAGGAGCCCGACGTGGGATTCGATCCCGGGTCTCCAGGATCGCGCCCTGGGCCAAAGGCAGGCGCTAAACCGCTGCGCCACCCAGGGATCCCTGAACATTTCTTTGTAGAAAGGAAGCCAGACCAGAACTCGCAGACCACCTCAAGGTAGTAACTCAGGTAGGGTGGGGAGAGAGGATCAGGAATAGAATTTACCTAATACCCTTGCGGGCTTAGTTGTGGAGGTGTGGTGGAGTCTATAAGCAAAACCACAAAGCAAGCACAGGAGAAAGTAATTGGCTTTGCTGATAAGAGGCGAAGAAGAGAGCTGGCTGCAGGTGGGCCCAGTGATAAGCAGAATGTATGATGCTGGGGAGACTTGATTGGAATAGTTTAATAAAAGCATGTGACTGTTGCCAATTAGCAGCGAGAAGTAAAATATGATTCTGCTGCTAATTTTGTATCCAAGTAGAATTATACTGTGATTAGGCTAATAGAATGGCATTGGAAATCTGTAGGCACTGCTTTGGAGACACACTATCTCACAAGCAGCTGAACAGAAGCAGTAAAGCATCACTATCTCCACTTTACCTGGCCCAGGAGAGGTTCATGCAGAAACAAGCGGGCGGGGAGGCAGCTGAAGAAGGGGGAGAGAAGATTCCTAAGGTATGGGGTGGGGGGAGGGTGCAAACTTCGAGACCCAGCCCCCAAAGGGTCCTTAGTCTCTTGGGAATTGCGTACCTTTCGATGTGTGCAATACCCAGGGGGATTTTTAAGGAAATCCATGAATAATTTGTCTACAGCCTGCCAAGGGTCTTGCTCTGCAGGAATCCTGTGCCTAGTAGACAAGAGCCTCTGGGAGGAATCGCTTAGAAAGAAGTGGGCTCTGCAAGAGGAAGCCCTAGGATTTAAGCCAGGAGGGTCCTGCTGGGGATTTCTCTAACCAGGGTCAGCCTGCACTCCGACGCCTGTAAGAAAAGGCCAGAGGATTCAACAATGTAGAGAGAAACTAGTCTCTGAGCAAACATGTAAATAAATGGTCCAGCCTGGCCAAAGAAATGGGGCATTCTCTCCTAGTCTTTACACCATTATAGTTCTCTTTTCCCCTGACTCCTGCCACTTCCCTCTTCCGCACTGTCCACACCGGGACTTGGATTAAAGGCTGATTTACATCTGTTGTGTGTCCTAATTTCCCAAGAGTGTATGAATGAATTTACAACAAAGGAGCTCTCCTTTTATTTCCATGAAATGTGATGTGCAGTGTCACTCAGCAGCTACTGACATGTGGGCTAGCAATAATAAGGTCTTGCCTTTTAAAATAATCTGTGAACAATCCATATTTAACTGCTCTTCCCATTCAAATTAATTCAGATATTGAAATCATATCGCAGAGCATCCAAATTCTTACAGCACCGTGCGATCTGAGGTGGCAACCTGGTAAAAGTGACCACTACCTTTTCTTGGAAACAAAAACTGTTCAGCTGGCACTTAAAGATTATTAACAGGATACAAAGCAAACAAATGCAACCTGCAGCAAGGACATCAGCCTCCTGAGGCTTGTAAACATAAAGATAGCTGGTTTCCCAGCCTCAGTCTCTCAACAATGCTAATACCACCCTGATTTCCACCAAATCCAAGTATATAAGTTAGCCCTGCTGTTCTTTCCCCAAAGTAATATTGGGGAAATCAATACTCGCTTGATTTGTGACACCAAAGTGAAGACCTTCTCACCCATTAAATAGATAAAGTTGGATTCCTTCTACGTCTACATCTCAAGAACACTGTCTCTCCCTCTTTCTCTCTCTCTCTCTCTTAAATCAGAGGGTGTGATGATGATTGGTTCCCATTTCTTTAGCTCAAATTCATTTATTAGCAATAGAGCTGCACGACATACAAGGACCATACTCAAACCCTTGAAGTGTTTTGACAAGGACTGAGTCTGAGTCATTATAATAGTCTGATGTGGGGTTTGACTTTATAGATTCTGCAATATAATTGAGAAGAAACTGACTTGGTTAATTAAAGAGGTCAAGTTGTTAGGCGGGTGTTTATCGAATGAATGAGTGAATGAATGAATGACAGTAACGTATGCACATAATAAATGTTAAAGTAATGCAAATTCAAAGGAACACTGTTCTACCTAATTCTCTTTCCATGCCATGGAAGCAGTAGTTGTAACATTTATCAGTTTGGGAAGTGTAGAAGCACTACTCCAGACATTTTCTAATATATATGGGAAGCAGAATAATGGACCCCCAGAGATGTCCATGTCCTAATCCCTGGAACCTACAAATACGTGTCCTCACATGGTAATAAGGATTTTGCAAATGTGATTAAGTTAAAGATTTCGAGATGAGATTATCCCAGATTACCCAACTAATCTTATAAGTGAAAGAGGGAAGCTAGAGAGCTGGAGTCAGAGATTTAAAGATGCTGTACTGCCAGCTTTGAGGATGGAGGAAGGGCCCACAAATCAAGGGATGCAGGCAGCCCCGAGAAACCAGAATAGGCCGACAAATTAATTCTTCCCTAGAGCCATTAGAAGGAACGCAGTCCTGTCTACACCTTGATTTTAGCTTAGTGAGATCCAAATCTGAACTGGATGTTTCTGACCTCTAGAGCTGTAAATAATGTACACGTATTGTTTTAAGTCACTAGGTTTGTGGTAATTTATTATGGCAGCAAGAGGAGACTAATACAATGCACATATAATAATCTAAAGTATCCATCCCAGGGATAATGCAATTGAACATCACCTACCCTAGGGTCAGGGCAGTTAAATACTGTAAGAATCGGACATTGGGGAGAAAATAATATTCATAGTGCCTGACTCTGTGGTATATAAAAAATACTTTACTGACATTTACCCCTTGATTCTAAATATCGTTCTCATGATATAACCCACATTGGGTTAAGTGACTTGCCCAGGGTTATACGGTTTATAGCAGAGCTCTAAAAGCGACAACCTGTCGCACAGTAACCTCTAATACATGACATCTGATTCATTTTGTGAACTTTTTTTTTTTAATCGGGAATGATCAATCGACCACAACCTATCTATATAGCATACAGATTACTGGCTCTTATTAAGGTTCCCCACATGCTGTCACAATCATCCCTCTGAAACTCTCTCACTGTTGATAATCACTCTTGTTCTTAATCGCTGTGCCAGAAATCGTGCATCCACAACCATGCAGAAAAATAGTGATACAATCAGGGTTCCATCTTGGCCATATCCCGTAGAATGTTCGCTACAAACCGGCACATCAACCGTGATTTAGCCAAGTCCTAATTCAAGCCAAGTAGAGGACTGGATGCTTAGTGATTGAAACAAAATTAGTACGGACAAAATTAGGCTGCAGGCACAAATCTGAGTTAGAACATAACAAACACTAAAAAGAAACAACAACAACAACAAAAAACCAATAGGTTAGAGGAATGAGAGTGAGTTTTCACTTAATCTTTCGCCTGACTGTAAGATCCTTCATGGTAAGAATTATGTCTAAATTCAATTTTAAGTCCCCAGAATCTATGCAGTTCCCTGAACTTAGTAGAAGTTGATTAAATGTTCATTGACTGACTGTAAGCCAGAGAAATACCTCATGGACATCATTTCATTGCTCAGGAGTCTCGTTCGAAGGCTCTGAGATTTCTTCCATTAGTCTTTAAAGTGCAGCTTTAGGACTCTCAACTGACATTTTGAGCATTGGCAAACCTACTTTGGCAAATTTTCTTTCTTACCAACAAGAGAATGTTAGCATGTCTGCATAGCTTAATGTTGTTCTATCAGAATCTTCTAGGACATGGCAGTTTGTTCACTCTGTTTTTAAAAGAGCAATAAACAAGCGAGGAAAAAACCCGATTCATGAAAGATATAGCCACTGTCCCAGCATTCAGAAAAACAAAGAAACCCCAGGATATTGCACCAGGAATGACCACCAGAATGGTCCTCTAAAATATAAGCTTGCTTACAAATACTTACAAATCAGCAAAAATCACTTATAGGAGATTAACAGAAGCATCTACATAAAACTTATTTTTGGCAAAATAGCCCTAACATTGAAACCCTCAAAATATAAGTATAGAAAGTGCAAGAGAATGAGTCGGCAGCCGTACTAAATCCTGCACTTAGCTGAGTTTTGTGTCAACCAGAGCAGATTTTCTCAAAGTGAATGTCCCTGCATTGAGATCTATTCCTGAATTGAGATCCACAAAAACAAGGTGTGTGACCAACCAGAATTTCCTTCTCCACAAGTTCCATAAGGTAAACAGAGCTTAGGTCAAATTTCTGCAGTCTTCCTCCTGTCCACGCTTGACTTCAAGGAACCCCTCTCACCTGGCTGAGTGTAGGTTAGAACTGAGCAAACCAGTGGGCATGGAAGACTCTGAGAATGGAGAGCTTGACGTCTCAAAGGGGGTCCATCGATGCATGCAGGACTCTCCAACCAGATTGAAAAGATGGAATGGCTGAGAGCAGGATAAGATGGGAAAGTCCACTGAATTGTCCCTGCTCCACCAGCCTCTCCTCTTCCTCCTAGATTTTCTCACCCAATTTAAGTCTTAACTGTTTTTCTTCTTTTTTCTATCTTTCCAATCCACTTCCTTCTTCCCACCTTTTCTCTTTCTCTCTTTTATTGCAATGCACAATTTTTTTTAATGTTTGCTTCTTTCTTCGTATTGAACTGCCCATAATAAGAATCTCAAGTATTTTGTTGTTGTTACTTTATGTTGATGGCATCAAGTTTTAAGTCCTTTGCTTTTCATTCTGGTAATGGTAAAAAAAAAAAAAACTGGACACTGTGATACAGTGATTTATAAGTAGCATATATTTGGTCAATCAGATTAAAAATATGTATTTGGTCTTTGCCCACAATCCTGGCCTCACAGCTCCCCAAACCCTTGGAATTTCCTGAGTGTTGAGAAGGATAAAGAGGTCCTTTGTTTTGGTAATGAGATGACTTTTGGAAATACTGGGTAGGGGCTGGTTGCCAATGGAACCAACCTTGTGATGGAACTCTTAGCTCCACCTGCTGACTTCCAGGAATGAGAGGGGGCTGGGGATCAAATCAATCACCAATGACCAATGATTTAGTCAACCTTGTCTATGCAATGAAGCATCTATTAAAACCTGAAAGGATTAGGTTCGGAGAGCTTCTGGGTTGGTGACAGAGTAGGAATTTGAAGAGCAGTGTGCCGTACCTTACTCTATGCCTCCCTTCAATCTGGCTGTTCCTGAGTCCTGTCTTTTTATCATTAATCAGTAATGTTCCCCTGAGTTCTGTGAGCCACGCTAGCAAGTTAATGGAACCCAAAGAGGGAGTAATAGGAACCTCTGATTTACAGACATTGGTCATAAGTACAGGTAACAACTTGGGTTTGCAATTGGCACCTGTCTGAAGTGGGCGGGAATAGACAGTGTCAGAATTGTTAGTTAGTGTAGGGTGAACATACCCTTGAAAGTGGAATTGGGCCCAGGAACACTTTTTCCACATTTTATGTATATCTTTCCTTTTAATAGAGTTAGTTCATTTTAAGTTCCTCAAAATTGACAATTTCCTATAAGTTGTTCTTCAAAAACGGGGTTGCCGCCCTTCAGTCAACAGACCCTTTAATGTATCTGCTTTTCTTTACTTCCTTCATTGACATAGATGCAATCCAAGTGGACCCATATTTCAGAGGGAGAAGCAGAGCATGGCCAAGAACACTGTTTCTCCAAAAGGAGCAGTCATTCTTGCTAAAATGCACAAAGAGCAATCGTGAAATTTTGCTCGGGGATCTAGATTTAATTTTTCACTGTTGCACTGATGGGAGTATAAAAGTGAGGGAGTGGCATCTTACCGACGTGTTTTTCCTTTAAAATAACGTTCATTGTCTAATGGTAATGTGAAAACATAATACACCTTTTCAAATTTAGATTTTTGTTACTGACCAAAATAGGAAACTCACTGATGCCCCAAAATATCTCCTTATGATTCAGGTAATACCATCTAGGATAAATCAGTATGAATTTCAAACTCTTGAATGCATTAAAGACAAAGTCCCCTCTATTCCAATGGGAATGTAGAAAATATGAATAAATCATAATGCTCTGATGTTAAGGTGTTACTAGAGGTCAAGTGGACTTCAAGCTATGCAGCAATTTCTTATCTGGGTATTTTAATAGAATTTCATTTCTCTTAAGAAGGATAAAAAATTTTGCCTCTTGTATTATTTTCAGATGAGAGATACTCATTTGAATTAATATCAAGATGCATCCCACGCAGAATTTCAAAAAATCATCAATCTGCCATCTTATCCACATTATTTTGTACCTTCAGGCTCTTGATGTAGTTTTTATGAACAGGATTCAAATAAATTGGCTCTTTTTCCTTGGTGGTTTCTTTAATTACTTTGTTATTATCCAAGGAACTGGTTTAATTTAAATGAACACTGTGTTCCTGCTACTACTATCCAGAGAAAACACAGACTCAGAACACGCTGTTTTGTAGTTAAAGTGTATTTCTCTGCATGGGGATGCCAGAACTGGGCAATTCAAGGCATCTTCCTATTTCACACAAAGAGCAAATCCACCCTGTCTTGTGCAATCAATGACTTCCCCCAAACTCTTATTCGCTCCACTAGATAACAAAGAATAAATAGTAAATAGGTGATGACTCGCTTTAAGTTAATCTGGTAGTGTTTCATTCAAGGCAAGCAACCCAGGAAGTCTATATAGTCATTTTTAGATGTTTTAAAACCAGTTATTGGCCAAAGTCATCATGAATGATCCAACACCACCACCACCCCCAACTCTTATGCCCCACAATCCCCCAGATTTCCATGTTCCACAGAGTCTTATCAAACACTTATTTGAAACTGAGATGTTTGCAAAAGTACAGGATTCTTCTCTTTGTAGCTTTTATCCAATGGGTGTATAGTACAAATTTCAAAGGATCTTAAGAATATATATATATATATATATATATATATATATATACACACACACACATATATATACACACACATATATACGCATATATGTATATATATTTATATAGACACATATAAATATTAGGATGTTAAAAAGTATTTTACAGACACCATGAAAATATAAAATTGCATTTCATTTCTTGAAATAGTTACACTTTTCAACTTCCAGCTCCATCTCTTTAAAGCCATGTGTGAGAAAAGCAAGTTCAATCTTTAGAAACACTCTATTTTGGACTATCAACCGAACCCCTACAGGAATCTCGGCATTCCTCCTGTTGCAAGTGGACTGGAGAACAGAACGCACATCTACTAGGGAGGAGGAGTAAATGGAGCAACTGGATGAGTTCTTTGCCCATCGACAAACTACTTGGTTTTATTTTACACCTCTCACCTGAGAATTTATATTTCTGTCAGTGAGCAGAGGTTTCTTCGTCGTCGTCTTCTTCTTCTTCTTCTTCTTCTTCTTCTTCTTCTTCTTCTGCTTCTTCTTTCTTCTTCTTCTTCTTCTTCTTCTTCTTCTTCTTCTTCTTCTAATGTGCAAACATGTAAGCTAAAACCTGATCTTCTGTCAGAGGTGACTATAAACCCTGTGGCACTAGGAGAGTTGGCTCATATGTGGCTATTGGACAGGAGAAACTTTGTCGCTATTTGTATGTTTAAATGTCAAGGTAGAAGTGTATTTTGAAGCCAAATACACCTAGATTTAAATTTGCATTTCCCCATGTTGTCATGTGATCTTAGTTCTTTTAAGTCTCAGTTTTTCTCATTGCCGGAATGGGGACACAGGGCTGCCTGGGTGGCTCAGTCAGTTAAGCGTCTGACTTCTGCTCGGGTCAGGATCCCAGGGTCCTGGGATGGAGCCTCCTGCATCGGGCTCCCCGCTCAGGCTAGGAGTCTGCTTGTCCCTCTCCTTCCGCCTCTGCTCCTCCCCATGCTTATGCTCCCTCTGTCTCTGTTTCAAATAAATAAGTAAAATCTTTAAAAATAAAGAAGTAAATAGTTACATAAATTAATTAACGAGTTAATTACACGGGAATATAAACAGTGCCTACCTCGTTGGGTGGTTTTGTGGGGATTCAACACGAAAAAGCACATGAGAAGCTCACCCCCAGCACATAAATGTTCAGTATCATCATCGTTACCAAAGCAGGCTCAGAAAATTCTCAGGATCCCCTCACACAGACTGTCTGCGGTGACCCCAGGCCTTCGTTCCCCCAGATAGTGTTTCTCACCCGTAGCGCTTGCACTCCCTGCATTAGCCTCTCTTAGGGTGCACGGCCAAAATGCTGATTCCTGGGCTGCAGCCCCTGAGGCCAGACTCCCTGGGTGGCAGACTGGGAGTCTCTACTTGCAATCAGCTCACTCAATTTGGAACTACCACCTTAAGTGAGGTCACTTCTCGGCCTAGCTTCCCAAACATGTGACCCTGACACCAACCACACTGATTCAGACAGCTCGAGTCACTTGGGATACGTGCTGAGTCCTCATGTACACGGTTACTTATTCAGGTGCCAAGTTCATGAGGAAGTGCTGCCAAGGGAACAAACCCTAGTAAAGTCCCAGGCCCGGGATCCCCCTGTGCGGCTCTGTCTCCCACTGGTCTCAAGGCAGGTCATTTTTTGTAGCCTCATCTGGTTCCTTCTTTCTGCCAGTAAATCCCGTGAATGCCTCAAATCTCGCTCAGAGCCACTTCTTCAGGGAAAACTGCCTGACCACATTCCTCGCTCCATTTTTGAATTCCTACAGCAAAAAGCATCTGTAAAACTCTTTTGGCTCATCATGCGGTACCTTGTTTGTACTGATGGGGTTTTTTTGGGTTTTGTTTTTTTTTTTTTTTTTTAAGCTTACATTGTTACTTGCTCAGTCCCAACTCATGCACATCTCCGTCTCTCTACCTCTCTCTCGGGGGTAGAAATCTCTAAAAGGCAAATACTCTATGTTAGACTCCTTGAACTTCTTGTTTGTCCTTGAGTAACTAAACACGGGACTCTGGAGTTCACTTTCTGGAAAGATCTGTCAAATGGGGACGCGTGGGTCGTTACAGACCCACGTGGAACTTTCTTTGTAGGAGCAACAGGAGGTCTTGACGTTTCCTCTGATTAATCTTAGCCAAGCTGAGTAAGGCAAGCAGGTAGTGTATGCCCCCTGATATGAGGCAATAGGAGGTCCACAGCACCATCTACAAAATAGTCTCGCTTAAAAAAATTGAACCTGAGTCTAAAATGTCTCTAGGTCTAACTTCCAGTTTACAGAAAATACGAGAGATAGAGTGATAAGGTCAACACCACCACCCAAAGTCATCAGTCAAATTCACAGAGTAGGAAGTGCTGCTGGACAAATAACAAATCAATGGCACAGGAAGGGGGGCAGGAAGGGGCCCTGTTAACAAATGGAACGGGCTTTAGAGATATTATTTGTGTTGAATGTGGATGTACCATTTCAGCGAAATGAGTAATTGCTTTTAAACTTTTAGGTGTGAAAATGGCATGGTAGCTACGGTTCTATATGCTTTTATCAGTTCAATATGCATACTGAAATATTTACAGGCTAAGTGAACTAGTGTGTTTTAGAGTATTCCAAGAAAAATTCTTGGGGCAGTGGGGAGGAGAGGAGATGAAACCTGATGTCCAAGTGCTGATAACTGTAGAAGGTAGATGGTGCATCCATGGGAGTCCATTGTACTAGTCTCTCTACTATTATATATATTGGATAATTAAAAACTTAAAAGATACTGAGGCAGAGAAAAACCTCATCCTGATCTTTTCAAGTGGAAAGAGAAGAGAAAGACTTGTTTTAAATATAAAATGTCTTGCTTTCAAAGCAGAGAGAATTTTTTTAAGGGTACCAATCAGAATATTTTCAATTTATTATTTATGTATATATTTATATGCTGACTTGTTCCACAAAGGATTTGAGGAAGGAGTTTTTGGAACAGATATAATTGCCACAGAAGAACTGTTAATGCATTCATTCCTTTAGGTCACTTGGAGGGGCTGCGGCTCCAGGGTCTCTGGTTGCTTGTACAAAGAGAAGTTGATGATCTAAGGGACCCCCTCACCTGGATGAGTCTCCCATGTCAATCAGGCCCAAGCTCTATGAGACAGATGGGTCTTCAGCCTTGCCCTGAAGGTCGGCTGACTGTGTCAAAGCAGAGGGCAAAACAGAGTCCTACACCCTCCCTGAAAGATCTTTTCTTTCTGGCAGAAGCAAGTAAGTGAAGTACAGGCATTAAAGCCTTGGTTGACTGATTAAAAATTTATTCCATTGCTACTTCCAAAGAGGATCTGAAGTGGTGTCACAGAAATATATTCTCAGGGCCTCTGCCCCAAATCTGGGAGTGGGGCCTGGGAGTGGGTACGAAACATGACTACAGGCACCCCTCAACTGTGCAGGCACAACTAGAAAGCTAAGATCTTCCTATGCACTCCAGAACACCAGGAATGCTCCAAATATTGAGAGTTCAGACAAGGTTGAGGTGTTTCCTAAAGGACCAGAGTCTAAACTTCATTAATTTCCTATAAATCCAGAGAGACACCTCTGAATGGCTACTGGATCAGGATGATCCACTTGAAATCGCCACCATTTCACTGTGTTGACTGAAGGGACTGGCAGTTTCGAAGGGTTCAATAACTCAACTGAACGAATAACTCAGATGAATTGTGGAATGGCAGTTAGAGAGGGGGTACTAAGAAGTGGAAATCAGAAAAGACACAAAGAAGAACTAACAGGAAATAATGATTTACAGTGAGAGATAAAGGGGACCCAATCCAAATTTTTCTTTATTTTGGAATATTACAGAATCATCAATAGAAACCAGAGAAGGAATGGGCACCTGGGTGGTTCAGTCAGTTAAGCATCTGCCTTGGGCTCAGGTCATGATCTCAGGGTCCTGGGATCAAGCCCATTTGGGCTCCCTGCTCAGCAGAGAGTCTGCTTCTCCCTCAACCTCTACCCCTAGACACCTCCCACCCCTCCACCCCCACCCCTTATTCATTCTCCCTCTCATATAAACAAATAAAATCTTAAAAAAAAATCAGAGAAGAAGCCAGGATTGGAGAGGAAGATGGTATGCTAATCATAGGTATGTTGATTTTAAGATGCTAGCAAAATATTTGCATAGGAATGTCCCGGAAGCAGTTAGAGAAATAGAAGAAGGTAATAACTCGAAAACAAGATTAGAGACAGAAATAAAACCAATAGATAAAGGTGTAGATAGTTGAATAGGAGTGTATGGATGTGTTCACCAAGGGAAAGAATCTGAGAGAAGAACAGAGGCCAAGGACTAAAACCTGATGGGCTAGAAGAGGAACTCAGAGAATAAGACCAAGAAAGAGTATTTAAAGAAGCAAGAGAAAAAAAAAAAAAAAAGAAGCAAGAGATGCCATGTGTCATGTCATCCTTTGAAACAATAGTTCACAACATAATTTCTGCAGAGAATCCAGGTGATTTGAAAAAATGCACGTCAAGGTCAAGGGGTCCCCCACTGACTCTTACCCTCTTACTTTCACAATTCGTGTTGGTTTATTTGCTCATGTGAGGAAATAGTATAACCACAATATTTCAGGAGGGACATTGGGATTTTCTAGAACCATTCTTAAAATGTCCTCTCTCTCTCTCTCTTTAATTATTACATTCTGTTTGAACATTAAATGTTAAGGGGTTTTTCCTTCTCTCCTTATGAGTGTTTTAAATTCTATGGCAAGTGACATGGTGGCACACTGAGCTGCCAGGAGAAGGCACCTGCAGCCTCTGCCCGCCTCTCCTCTTCACACGATTGGCTTGCAGCCTGCCTCAGCTGTATGCCCAGAGGAGCCAGCGCGGCCCCCGCGACATCCCAAGCAGACCCTTTGGTCATGTGTATTTGCGTCGTGAGGTCTCAACAAAACTTCTGTGATCACCCTCGCTCTCAAGGAGAGTTTCTGTAAGTTCAACAGAACAGGGCTGATGGATAAGTGCACTCTTTCCAGCCCTAGGAACTACTTGAAGTCCTGGAAAACATGTGCATTCTGAAGATTCCCTAGGGTTTCATCATCATTTGGAGGGATGCCATTGTTTAGGTTGTTACTAATAATCTGAGGTTTTCCCTAGTTAAATGCTCACTGCCAGGACACAGGAGGAGGAGAGAGAACCAAAGACTTTGCTTTTATTTAACTTGACCTCCAATCACAAAAAGACCCAGCACTTCTTACTGAACAACTCAAGCTGCTTTTCATTCCATCTGACCTCCCAGCAAGAACGGCTTCTAGTTGAACACCTGGACCCAGCCCCAGCAGTTCTGGGCCTGGTCCCAGCCCTGGCACATCTCAGCTGCACACGTTCTGATTTCTGTTCTCCTTTAAATATCACCATCCAAACTAGAGAGAGTGTCTGGGATAAGAAGGAACTAATGGGCCCTACAGGGTCTGTGGTCTTCAGGATGCCTGGAGATTGTGTTTGCCTAATTAGTTCTGCCTCACTCTCAGTGTGGATAACCCAGGGAGCATCATGATTGGTTTGACAAAGTTAATGGATGATCTGCCGTGAAAGCTTGATCGCCGAGGAGTCAGCCGCAGCTCCAGCTGGAGGCTGAGTCCCAGCCACGGTCTTTCTGCACTTCATCTCACACTTCTTGTGCCTGCATGGTAATCCCTCTTGCAGAAGCCTTGAGCTTCTTTGCTCCACAAAATATAAGCAGTCCTCATTTTTTTTTTCCTTTATGCTAAGCCCCCATGGCCTGCAGCTGGCTAAATTTGGAACAAGCCCCATATCTGAGAATGTTCCAAGACCCTAAAAGAAAGAAACCTTCAGACCCCCATTGCCAAATAGGCATCAGAGAGTGAAACAACCCTTGACTTCAGACCATGCCTCTAATATTTGTTCATTATATCAGTGTTTGATACAGTGAGAGATTGTGCCTCTCAGATTCCCAGCACCCAGGATCCCGTGAACAGGAGTGGCTTAGAAAGTTCATTTCTGTGAATTTGGAACCTTGTTGGATTCTTGCTGTCTTAGGTCCTCTGAACTAGCTCGCAGTTGTGAGTGTGACTGATGAGTATGTCACACAAATGCCACCC
This sequence comes from Nyctereutes procyonoides, assembly GCF_905146905.1. Taxonomy (NCBI): domain Eukaryota; kingdom Metazoa; phylum Chordata; class Mammalia; order Carnivora; family Canidae; genus Nyctereutes; species Nyctereutes procyonoides. The sequence goes on from NW_026575137.1 coordinate 9,192,645, forward strand.
AGGTGCTGGGGCAACTCTGATAGTAGTAAGGCCCTTTTATAGGATTAAGGCGGGGGTGGGGGGTGGATGGGGCAATTTATGTCTATAAGTAGCACTATTATACACATTTTCTACTTATTCAGTCAGCCAACACTTACTGAATACCAGCCCTGTGCCAGGTACTAGTCTAATTTCTAGGAATACAATAGGAAACTAGATAGAGCACTTTTCCTAAAGGAACTTTTATGGTCTAATGGAGAAAGCAGGCCTATGTCTTACATTTTCTACCATCCCGGATCCATTATTCCAGACATACCATTTATGGGAAGTGGAAGTAGGATAAGGAGTGACTCTGGTTTCTCAACACACAAAGGAAAAAAGATTCTCTGCCTAGTTTTACTCTAGCAGACTGTCTGGAACATTACTCCCTAGGGTAATTCATCTTGCAATGATTGTGGCCTGTCTATGACTTGCATTTTCATCCTATCTCTATAGCTTTGATGTGACTGGATAGTAAGTCCAAGCCCCGTACACTAACTGTAAGAAGAGACTCTCACCATATCATCGGTTATAAGGAAAATAGACCTGAAATAGTCGGTGATCTTTAGGTGTCTGATAACTCAAAACAGATTGATAAGGACAAAAATAGTTGATGAGCTGAAAAAAAAATCAAAAACAAACAAACAAAAAAACAGAGGTACTATGGGTCTGTCATAGTTGGGATGTAGGAACCCAAATGATGTCAACAGGCCTCAGAATCTCTATATTCCTTGTCCTACACTCCTTTATTTGCTCCATTCTTGGACAAGCTCCCTAAACCACTTGAAGCAAAATGGCTGCCAACATCTCCCACCCTACGTCCTCCCAGTGCCAAGTCCAGAGAAAAAGAATTCCTCTTCACCTATCTCCAACAATACCTTGAGCAAAAGTTCTGACTCTTCTCTTGTTGGCCAAAATTGGGTCACACTCCCAAAACCGAACAATCATTTCGTTCAGGAAATTGGATACATTCACTGGATTGGGCCACATGCTCATTGTGGAAGCAAAGATGGTCTCAACATCACCCAAACCCACACAGAATGAACAACTGGAATGAGACAGTCTCCCGGAAGAAGATGAAGCTACCATTTTTAGAAGAAGGGGAAATGTTTTCTGGGTGACAAAACAAACAAACAAACAAACAAACAGAAACACCACAGATGTCAACTCCAAGAACTTTGATTAGATATATACCAAAGTGGGTTGTCTGTGTTCATTTTATTTCCAAAAAGCAGAAAAACATATGAGGCATCTGTGTAATTGGGCAAAATTCATCAAAAGAGGAACTAGGAATAGTTAATATTCCAAAATTCACACTAGGCTTTTAGAAACAGAAAACTTGAAGACAAAAGAGAAGATATTAATTGAGAACAGAGGGTGTGAGTTCAGGCACCTGAAGCAGGTCATTAAGGCAGCCCCAAAGCAGGGATCCAGTTAACTGAAGGAGTGTCAGTGAGGCTGGTTCTGAGAGACGGCCTAAATGCCAAAAGTGGAACAATGCATTGACACTGACATAGACAAGAGTAGGATGAAGAGTTGGGAACCAAGGGGTGAAGTTGAACCTCCAGAGCTCACATGTGAGGAGGCCAAGATCAGTTCTGGAGTCATGTAGCTCAAACGACATGTAGCTGATAGTTGCATTTCACAGCTTGATTTGATGCACACCTAATGAATTTAAAAATAGAATCCAAGAAATACTTCTTACATAACTCCGAATCTAGTTTTTCTTGGCCTCCCCGTTCCAGTTGGAATCAGATATGTCAGTCTTTGTAACTGGTGGGACACAGACTTCTACATCTAGGTCTGAATGTATGAACTTTTTTATGGTGAAATGATTACTCTTGCTTTTCAATGAGAATACAGTTAGAAGCAAATATCTGTACCAAAAGATCAAGGGTGACTTATTGGCACGTCAGAGAAGTGCCAAGGCCTAGGTCTGGGTCCATACTATATAAGCTTCAGTAAGTGAACACTTCCTGTGCGGCCTCTGAAATGTTCTTGAGGGAGTTAGCACTCAATCTGTCAATGATTCTTGGACATTGCCCTCCTGGCAGTAGAAGCAGCCATCTGTCCCAGAATCCTCAGCAGCCAAGACCTTCTCCTATTAGCAAGTGCCTCTCACTCTTTGGAATCTCAGACAACTCAGAACAGCATTTAGTCTTCAACTACCCATCCTACTCCTAGGCTCTAAGCCACCTCTGAGAAGTTCTAAATTCGTTACTTCCTCAAAGTTGGGGTAGCCAGACGACTTGGCTAAGCCCCCAGTAGAGCTCAGGGACCCAAATGCAAATCAATACATTACATTAAAACATGGGAATTCCATACAATCCGAGGCGAATCTTCAGGGCTAACTTTTAAAAGAGTAACTTTGGGCTAAAACTAGGGTATTTTACGGAGCTATAAAGTCATTCCCAAGATATGACCACAATAGAAAAATGATGACAAAATGACTAATCATATAATTTTCAGGAATTCTCTTTCTCTCTTTCTTAATCTTAATCCCCACCCTTGACACGCAAACACACCTATTATTTCCTCATCTCCACCAAAACAGCCTCTGCCCTATACACCATCGTGGAGCAGAAAGACCACTTCCACTGCCATTTTGACTGTCTTCTCTTGAACACAACCTTGGAAGAGGGACATTCAGCTCAGGGACAGCATCCCAGTTCTCAAACCTTGTAAAAAATATAAAGCTAGTAGAAAATGCAAACCTGCGCAAGCAGATCAGATACTGAACTCTTCCTGCTGGTGTCTGAAGTTTTAACAACGCCTCCACTCTGTGTTTCTCTTTAAGTCCCGTTGCTATGAATCACCTTGAAGAACTGTTTTTCCCCCACACAGATATAATCTAAAATGAAAAATGAACCACATTTTAGATCTGTGTGCCTATAAAACTGTTTTTTTTTTTTCATTTATATTTTAGGGAAAAGTATTTTCTGAAGTTAGCTTGAGTAACATTTTTGGTAGTAAGTCACCTGTGTCACACTCTCCAGCAACCAAGTTCCTTCTTGATTTATGTAGTCACTGGAGGAAGAACAGAAGTGAGGGCTCCCAGCAGTGTCAGGACTGACAGCCACGTGAAGGGTTTGTTATTCGACTTAGGAAATAGTCAACTGTGTTTGCAGAATTGGAGAATTTTCTTTTAATTTGATCAGTTCAGCAGCTTCTAGATAATGAAAATTTCATATTCAGGGTGCTAATATAGAAGGATAAATGGCAGAGTCATGTAATCTATCAAATGAGTTTGCACTTTTTTTTTTCTTTATAAAGAGGTTATACAATTGATATTCTCTAAGACTTTTTTTTTTTTTTTTTGGTCTGACTTTCATCTGGAAAAACAAGAGTATGATTTTGCCCTCCGTGAAACTAATGCATCATCTGGCTACGATGACTTGCTAGAATAGAATGAGCAAGTGTAAGAATGGGCAGGTAACTTGTCATTGGCCTAATTATTTCTATCTATTCGTGTACTTCCCTTTTATCACTGTATTTTAGTACTTATATGCCAATCAGTTAAAGTAAGATCCTCCATTCCCTTGATCAGTAGACACCAGAGTAAATAGGTGGATTTCCAAAGTGGAACAAGGGGTCTAGATTAAGCCCATGCATAGTCACTGAGAGATCTCCCAAGTTCAACAGTTTCTGACACAGAAAACTGCAATTAACCCTTGTTATCATCTAGAACATTTAATTTTCCACTGACATGTAAACCCTTAATGAACGAAGCTTTTGATTTCTAATGGGTAATGACGACAGGCATATCAGCTACTGACGGTCCTAAGTCGTACCTGGCATGCTACAAAAAGCGGATTCTTATAACCATATGCTGTCTTCCATGCTCACTACTTAGCTTGGCAGATAAGAATCATACAGGAACTTAAAAGAAATCTAGAGTTAGAGGATGGAAATCATAGGATCAGCTTTCCCGGAGTTGATCTGGGCAGAGGTATTTTCTCATATAGGCCTAGAGAAAATGCCTCACTCAAAGGACTCCAATCGTGGTCCCAACACGTAGATTAAGGTTTGATGTTGCGTTGCCTCTATTTCTGGATCATGTGGTCCCAGTAGCTTGCATTTGGGTAGACCTAGCTTATCAGAAAACAGATGTCACAGCTGCTTGCTTACCCTGTTTCAGAATTAAGGGAATAATAATAATACCGTTTTTATGTAGATCTAAGTGGACTCTGTTTAGGGGCAATGTTGGAGAGTGTGCATGTGCGGAGTGAGTGGGGAGGAAGTGGGACGTAGTAGTCCAAATGGAACATCAAAGATTGAAACCTCAGGGGGTTTGTGTCTCAGACCCATGCTACACCAGATTAGTGATATGCACGTCTAGTGGGACTCGAGAGAGACACATTAGCCTAAAATAAGATGTAGGCCACTCGGGAAGGGTGGAAAGGCCACCATTGAATCACCACGACTTCATAAATGAAACCATGCGACCTCCTGTGACGTTGCTGCTACAGTCTAGTGTTATTTCCTGGCAGGAAAGGGCTGATAAAGGACACGCTTTGAAAATCATACCATTGTTGTAGAGAGAAAACCGTGGACAAGAAATGTTCGAGCTGTGGGGAGGCGGGGGCAGAGGAAAGAACATCTGGGGGCCATCCACGATACTGCAGCAGATTTATTCCTCACTGAGCCTGCTGTTGTATCATTTTACCCTTCCAGAAAATGGAGATGAAGTGCTCACTTATTATACCTTACCAAGGGAAGCTTCATACATTAATGTAAAATATTTTGAAAATGTCACATAAAATCTATTATAGAAATACAAGATGTTACCAGTGATTTTTCCCTGGCAGGGTATATCAGAGGGGAATAGCCTCCAACAGGAATGGAACTGTAGTTTCTAGCCCCCCTTGCTGGACACTCAATGTAAAAACATCAGTTCCTCAGCCTTCCAGCTGCACAGCAGATGTTCCTGGGAGAGAAGGTTGAGGCAGAGCAACTGGTCTGGCTCAGTGTTAGAATTCTCGTTCACAGCCTCATTTCAAGAGCTCTTACTGGGTCCCCATTCCAGCTGGGGGTGTTTAGATGGGAAGGCTGCCCTGCCTCCCTCCCAAGTGGAGAAAAGAGAAATAATTAAGTTCCTTGAAAAACAATAATATAGTTCAACTTTTTTTTTTTCAGCATGCCATGGCATTCTTTTTTTTTTTTTTCCCTCCCCCATGGCATTTTTACAACTTGTCTGTGAAATTTTATAACCACGTTCAGAAAAACAATCTCTACCAGGGTGGCAGCTTTAACACAGCAGAAAGAAAGAGATGGAAGGTAATCACATCTAACCAAGAACATCAGGGAGCACCCAGTCAACAGAATGCAATTACTGGGATGGAAATGGAAATGCATGGCTAGGACATCAGGCTCTAATAACCCACGTGATCTTCGGAGATGGTGCCATCCCATCTTTGATAATGACACGGACACACGCAGAAAGAGACACCAATATGGGGCGCCTTTAACAGGGACTGTCCTCTCTTCTCTGCCTCCTTCTTACATGTCTAAAAGAGGTTAGTGAACCGAACCTTTGAAGGACATTTGGAAGGCAGCAGACGCAGCTTGAATGTTGGGTTGTTGTTTTTTAATGGACTTGTCAGCAGCCATTCTCATTTGCAATAGAATTCCTTTTCTCCCTTACCCTTTCTCAGGTTTGTGTTTTCCCAGTGCTGTGCCAATGCTGAATAATTTACAAGGGTAGAAAAAGAAAACTGTCACTATCACAGTCCCAGGGCTCTCCACTCACTCATCTGTCACATGGTCAAATGTCACTGGTGCCATTATTTGTGAGGGGTGAGATTAACACCACAGAGCTACTTGCCTCCTTTCTTTATCTATTGTTAATGGTACTGAACTCCAATGTTTTTTTGTTTGTTTGTTTGGTTGTTTTTTTTTTTTTTTTTTTAAGAGCTGGTTGCCATTTCTGCAACAAATGACCCACCTAAGGAAATCCAAATAACTGACCTCCCCATCCCATCTCTTCCTTTCATCTGCCTTCATCTGTTTCTTCTTATCTGGCATTTCCACCCACAGCAAAAAATACAAATCTAGTTAGAACCGTATTCAGAAGAAATGCCAGTGTTCAAAGTGATCCCAGTCGTGTTGGTTCTGTTCCTTATTAGGAAAGAGAGAAGAGAGAAAGAGAGAGAGAGAAAAAAAAAGGCCATCCCAGTTGCAATAATAAGGAGTCACAGTGAATCACAGAAGGAGCCGACAAAAGATCCCCTGCACACAGATGGCACTTTGCAGAAGGGAAATCAGGGCCACGGCTCTCAGAGGAATTACCAAAGTGCAGAAATGCAAGGATCAACATCTTTTTTTTTTTTTTCCTTACCAGGAGGGTAAAATACCCATATCAATTATATAAAGGAAAAGGGGGACAAGATTGTAAAGTAACAACAAACACCTAATTTTAATATAGTAGACAAAATAAATGCCACATACATCGATGTTGATGTTAACTCATGAAAATTTATTGGCATGTGTTAAACATGGACAAGAGAGTGCCCATCCCTGACTGAAGACCAACCTCTGCAAAGAATGGTGTAAAAATTTGCAAAGCTCCTATTTTCCAGTGTCTCAAATGTGAATATACAAAAATAATGATAGCCAGTACCAACGGAGTGCTTAATAAATGCATTAAATGTACTATTACACTTACTCCTTATAGAGATTGCTATTATTATTATTATTATCCTCATCTGACGGAAGAGAAAACACAGGCCCAGAAAGCATGTAAATGGTCCAAGTGAGTGGTGGAGATCTGAGACCGGCCCATACACGAGTAAGACAGTGACGTTCCATTCGAAAATGTGCATCCATTCCATACTGAAGAACTGGAAAAGACTGAAAATGTTAATTTGCTCTTACAAGCTTGGGTCAGGTTAACAACCTTACAAAGACTCTACCATTTGTTTCTGCCTCTCCTCGTTTGAGTACCAATTGACTAAATTCAGTGCTTAAGAATTAACTTGCTCCTGGCCTGTTGAGTGAGCTAATTCGAAGTGACTATAATTCATTTGCTTCCTGTTCCTATTCATGACATATGATTGGATCGTGGCTCTGATTAATTAACAGGTAGGCTACAGGCACGGGTTATCCTGTCCCATGTGTTGTCTTCTATCCTTCAGTGTTTCTTTGTGCTTCCTTTTGGTTTGCTTTGGGGGAAACCCTGATATCTTATCTCCTGTGATACGTTAGAAGGGTAGATAAAGACACGGAGCAGCTCTGATCTCATTAGCTGCCTTAGAAGGGCAGAGAGGAATGGAGGAGATCTGCTATCTTATTCACTGCTAGCAGATAAGTGCTCTCAAAGAGCTACAAAAGGCAAAATCCCCAAGGAACCTACAATAAAGAAACTTGGGTCATCTTGTGAAGAGACTCAAGCTGAAACTCAAGAGCTGTTTTTGTGAACACACAAAATGATCTGGAGAATCAAGCTTGACCTGGAACACACAGGTCACTTCTTTCAAATGCCAGGTAAAAACTTGGACTTTCCGGGTAAAGCTCTGGAACCTTCTATCTCTTAGTTTTTAAGAGAGTAGAGCTTGAAAGTGGTGCAAACTATTTGGGATGTTATTAGGCCCATGAGTAAATGGATGTTGCATGTTGAAGGAGAGACTGCAGCCAACAGATTCAACACATAGACAAACCACCCCTTGAATCAGTCTGGCTCCAACTGCTCTCTGCATATGCTGATGGTGACACAAAGTTACGAAATCCACTGGGAAGTTAGCATTATGCAGACACAACCATCGATGGATACAGGCCTGTAGAAGTTAAACAAATGCTGTCAATTGGTGGTTTGTTCACATTGAACCAATCTTTTCTAATTCCAGATCTTTATAGCATAAAAAAAAAAAAGCTTGGAAAAAGTGGTGGTGCCAGGTGATTGTAGGAAACCACTAGTGGTTAAAGATATTAATGAATATAAGTGTTCTCAGGAGCAGAAGGAGCCCATTCTTGCAAAACTAACAACTGCTGAAAATGAATTTTGTAAATTCTCCCAACCCTTTGTGCAGCAACATGAGGCGTCTCAGACAGGCTCACCGAAGAGTCATCCTTTGCAGCTTGTCCTCCACCAAAATACCACTGTTGCTAAAACCAGAAAACTCAAGAATGCTGTAAGGATTCCTGAGAGCACAGAATGGTTATGAGGTCTTGCTTCAACTCCCCAAATTTCTCTTTCTTCCTGGTTTCTGATTAAGTCTCTCTGGCACTCTTCATAGGATGAACTTTTCTGTTTTCTAGACCCATAAACATAAAGTGATAGAAAACCAATTGTTGGAGGGCAAATTTTAAAGAATCCATGTTGACAGTCATTAGATGATTCATTATCCTGCAGAACCCTAACCCCTCTGAGCACTATAGAGTGTATGATAATAATTCTTTATCCCACCGAGAAAAGAAAATCCATGAAAATTGTCATTTGAAAGCCAAACTCACTAATTCATTCAGTCTTTCATTCAGCTAATGATTATTTTTGCCAATACTCCATGCAAAGCACCATGCATTGCACTGCTGATTAAAAGAATAAGACCCGCTCCTAACATCAAGAAGTTTGTAGTCCACTAGGGAGAAAAGGACATGAAAACTGATAAATAAAATACGTTACATAAAATGATGGAAATAGATGCAGTGTTTTATGGGAAACACCCATTTTTTGTTGTTGTTGTTGTTGGGAGGGATGCCCTGGTCCAAGTGACTTGCCTTTACACTATATAAGGAAGCGTATCATTTTCAAAATGAACATAACCATTCCTGTAAGACATCTGCTTCAGGGAGGAAGTATTTTAAAGTCTCAGCATATTCATGTTGGCACTGGATTGTTTTTTTAATAGTTAAATTTATAACTCGTTGAAGCAAACTTAAGAATGCTAATTTAATAAATTACTGTAATTTATTACGTAAAATGATATAATTCACACTTTTCCATTAATTCTCACATACCGTCCTACAAATATATGAGGTTGTAATACATACTCGGTTTCTTAATTCAGGCATCAGTGAAGCTAGGCTCAGCCCACTCAGGTGTGCAAACATTTTTAATCAAAGAAGTTCTTAATCAAAATAGGATTTAGAAGGCAATTGTACCAGTGTGAAATATTTGGGGAACAACTGAATTGTACGCTTTGTAGGGCCCTTATAAAACATAGGGCCCTTTATCTGTGTTCATAAACACCTATGTGTGTTCATGCTGACCCTACAAATCATAAAGCTCAGTTTTGTGTGCATGCTATGTCAACATAGGTCTCAGATCCTTCAACACAGTCTTGACTCCATGTATTTTTTCCCCATTGTCACGCTCAGAACCAAATGTGTCCACATTTGGAGTTTCATATGCATATGTGAGTTTCTTTTACAAAATATTATTGGTTTTCAATTATTGTTACTAAAACAATAGGCATTGCAGGCGTGCAAGCTTCAGTTGTATGGGCAGTAATTGTGCAGTAGATTTATGTGGAGCAAGATGGAAATCAGATATAGCATTGGTAACATGTGTTCCTAGGAATTCATTAACACATGGATTTTTGAAATATTAAAGCCACAACCTGCTCAGAAGTTTTCATAGTAGTCGAAGAGCAGTATGGACATTTGTAAACATTCCAGAAGATGACTGGACAAAATAATAGGAGTAAACATTATTATTTTCTTTTACTAATAGATTTCTTTTGTCTGATTACTAACATGCCCACTGCAGGCTTCTGAAAGGAAAAGTGTTTCCAAACAGATGGAATCCATTTAAATAAGAAAGGTAAGAGGAGTGCAGACAGAGGAGCAATGTCTCCTGATATTACCATATGAAAGTACTGTCTAGATCATATGACTAACAGCCAAGTAAGTCTGCTATGATGACCCATATTATAATAATCTGCTGCTGAACATTTCACACCAGCCATGTGTAGAGTTTTTAAGCCATTTTGATTTTTATTAAGTACTGTTATTACTATTATTGGTATTATTATAGTTATCACCTTACTTCATACAATGCTTCTTTTGGCAAACTTAAAAAGTCACCGTACGGATATTAATCTCCAGCAACTACTCCACAAAGCAGATACACCACATGTTTATGAAATGAGCTCCATGTGTTCAAGGTTGCAACCCACCATTTTTCTTTAACCAGAACTTTCACTCAGAGGCAGAGCTAGCCATCTCCATATATGTATATACATATACATACATATGCATTAGGATTCTTTTGTTGCAACAGAACAGGAGCTGACCATATTTCACTTAAAAGGGACATTTATAATTAAGACAGAATTTATAGTCCAGGCCCAGGGTATCAATCAGACTGGACTGAGGGATCGAAAATCCACCCTGAGTCCAGGCTTCTTCTCTCTACAACTCTGCTTTATCATTTCTCTCTGTTGATTGCCTTTCTTGGCAATGTGGATCTATGATGGCACGCCATGGCTTCTGAGGTTAGGTCTTTGTCATTCAAAAGAGAAACGTAGACCGAACTAGAGAAATTTGTTCCCAATTCGAAAGTTCCTAGAAGAAACATCTGACTGGGCAAGCTTAGGTCAGATGTCCACTCCTACTCCAGCAAACCCTAGGCAACGGGCAGGGTCCAGAAGAACAAATACGATTCCTGAGGTGTCTGGTTAATGTAAATGAGAAAGAGCTAAGGGTTGGAGCACATCAGTACAAGATAGGCAGATCTTTCCAAAGGTGACTATGGCAAATAATGAATTATTAATGGTACTTTATAAATTACAAAACTGTTTACACATATATTTTAAAATTTTACCTCATTTGACCCCTACAGTGCCCTCCAGTAGATGTCATTATTCTTATATTTCCATGAAGAACTAAGATTTGAAAAAAGTATGGAGCTTGCCCCAAATCACACAGCTAGAATGAGAAAGGGCTAAAACTAAAACTCACATTTTCTGACTCCAGGTTTAATACTCTACAACTCTAGTTTCCAAATTTGTTAGTCTGTGAATAGACTTGAAGACACATGTTTCTGTTCTCTATTATTTTCCTAAAATGGGACCTCCAGTGTCTTCCCTCCTCATACCCTTACAGAATCTACCTGGGGGTCCTTGAAAGACTGGCTCACATGTACTCACAAAACAATTTATCAACCAGACTTGCCATGACTCACCTGCTCTATTCACTTTTCCTGCTCTTCCTCCCCATCTTCCACTCCCATCCATTTCCACCACCCTCCAAGGAGCCTGAGGACTCACTTGGCAAGGCCTGGCCTCAGAAGGCCAGTGTTCTCTCCAAAGGAGTTCTCTCTGAGGTTTCCAAAGCTGCCCCTCGTTGAAGTTGTAGAGCCTTCCTGGGGTCCCCATGAGTGATGCAGCGGCCCTGCCTTTCTCTCATCACACCAAGTCACCTAGGCTATGAAGCAGCTCTGCTGGAACCACGTCCCATGTTGTTTGTCAATAACAAATTTCCTCTCCCAATCCTGATCTCTGTCTTCATAGCAGCCCCAGTAGAGTTGAAGAGGACGTACAGGCAGGAGACACATTCTGGACATCCCTTGCACTTCTCTGTCTCTCCCATGTACTACTTGTCTATCACTTACTCATCCCTCCTTCCACCTATCCATTCATCCAATAGATATTTATTTATGAGGTGCTGCATGTAAGAAGGTGTGTTGGGTGTTCAGAGTCACAGCAGTTAACAGGAGAGTCAAAATCTGTCCCCTCATTAGACTTACTTCAAGTTAATGAATGGGAAAGGAAAACAAATGAACAAATAGAATAATTTCTGACAGAGAGGGGAAAAGAATGCATCAGAGTATCGGGGCAAATAGTCACTCATTAGGTGGAGGGCAAATTTAGATGGGGTGATTTTTTTGAAGAACTGGCCTCATCTATAAATTTGATTTATATAAAACAGATCCACCCTCGCAAAATACAGAGGTAGAAAACTTGAGGCAAAAAGAAGAGGGTGAATAAAGGTTTTGAAAAGGAAATAGCTTGGTGTCTCTGAGGCACAGGAAGACTAGAGTCTCTGGAGAATGGTGGAAGGTGAGGTCAGAGGCAAGGGCTGACTCATGGAGACTTTGTAGTTTCTAAGAATAGAGTTGGATTTTATGCAGTGGGAAGCTACTGAATATTTTTTGAGCCAAGAGCAGAACAGTGTTAAATGATGACTCTGGCTATAGTAGGGAAAATAAAGCATAAGCATCAAAAAGGAAAAAGAAAAGATATTTTAAATTACTCCTTCCTTGGACCATAAATAAATAAACAAATAAATGTTCATGTATTTATCAAGTTTTGCAAATATTTGCTGGTGACAAATAGAAGGATTTGTTGCCTAAAATGAAACACTGGCCAGGACAGAATTCTTTTATATGTAAATATTCCTTCAACACAATCTTTTGAGCTTACAGTACAGGCCAAGGAGTATGTTAGGCACTGGAGAGTAACACAACAGAGTACAGACCCTGCACTCCGGGGTCCTTCAGTCTCAGGGGAAATCCAGATATGAAAAACAACAATTCCAATTCAGTGTCATATAAGTTATCTATTGCCATGTTACAAATCACAACATCGAGGCTAAAATTGACCAACATTTATCATCTCACAATTTCAGTGGATCAGGAATTGGGCAGCAGCTTAGGTAGGTGGTTCTGGCTCAGGGTCTCTCATCAGGTTGCAGGCAAGATGTTGGCTGGGGCTGCAGTTATGTGAAAGCTGGGTTGGAGCTTAAGAATCTGCTTCTAGGATGACATCCTTGCACACCTCTTGCCTGGAGGGCTCAGTTCCTTGTCACAGGGCCTCTCCATAGAGGCCAGAGAGGTGCTGGAGTTTCTTTACGATAAGGCAGCCAGTCAACCCAAGTCAACCCAAGAAAGCAATCCAAGAGAGACCAAGGAGGAAAACACAATGTCTTTCTATGACCTAATCTGGGTAATGACACATAGTAACTTCTACCAATTTCTAGTCTGTAGAATCCAGGCACTCAACATAGCCCACTCTCAAGGAAAAGGCACTTAGGCTTCATATAGAAAAGGAAGGAGCATCAGAGAATTACGGACATCTTCTCAAACTGCCATCCACACATGGGATACAGTAATGCTATGGCATCCTTAAGCCAGGCTTGGAGAATCCTACAAGTCTTCCATCAGGAAAGTTGAGAAAAGGAGTGGTGGTAAAGCGGAGTTCAAATAGCAACCCAGGCAGAAGGAAGAACCAGGGAACCATTCCTTCAAATAAGAAAGTGTGGCGCATGAGGGAAAATCTCTACGTATATGAAGTTAGCAACTGTCAGGTAGCCCTTCACTTTCTATACCACCAAGAAGCGAAAAATGCTGTCACTTAAGTCAATGAGCCAGTGATTGTAAGACACATCTTTTAATTTCAGTGGTATAAAGTTATGAAACGATATAAAAGTGCATTTTAGAACCAGGGAAACTGTTATTTTGATATTGATAAGGCCTAGAATGAGGCAGGAGAGTGTGAAGTTTGAAGCCAGAAGTTGATGGGGCCCAGAAGATCCCGAAAACCTGGAAGTTCAGCCTTTAACCTACCATCGATGGAAGTCTTAAAAGGTTTCACACTGAATAGTGGCTAGTCAGATAATCAGCTCTGTATTCTAGAAAGATCATTGTGATTGCAGTTGAGTGAACCGGAGCAAGGCCGGGTGGCCAGGTAGGCACTGGTTGTAGTAAAAATCCAGAGCAGGCAAGATGGTGACTTGAGCAGCAGTCGGTAGCCATGGATGGATTGTAGAGATAAAAGAATCAACCTGAGTTTGTGATTAATTGGATGTGGGGGGTGGGAGAAAGGAGAGTAGGCTCTATACTATTAAAACATTGCACCACCATAAATTTTACACGGCGACAACATGTAGAGTTTTAATACCGTTCTGATTGTTATTAATTACCATTATTGGCATCATCATTCTTATCACTTCATATTTTATTATCTCGTTGGGACTGGCTAAATTCATGTTATTTAGAGAGACAGTATGATATAGTGAAAGTGCAGGGACTTGGGAGACAAAACACATCATTATGTAACGCTGGCTTCATCGTGTAGCAGCAAGTGAATTTGGGCAAGATATATGACCTCTCCAAGGAGGCTTCCTCACACCCTATGTGAGGACACAATGTCTCTCCCGTTACCAGTTGTATGGAACAGAGAATGTTTATATTACGTGTCTGACTTAGTGCCTCATTGTCTTACATGCAGTGGGTGCTCAATTAATGGTGGCTATTATTAGAACATTCATACAGCGTTTAATTTGACAAGCCAAATGACCATTTAGTTGGTTATTTTTCACAGCAATTTTATGAAATAATGGAAAGGGTAATGAAAAGGGATGAAGTCATTAAAGAAGGTGGAGGGTAGAGGGATTCACATTGTCGCTTCTACCTTCATCTGCCAAGGACATTACCATATTGACCGTATATGTGAAAGTTCAAGAGTCTGTGTACCATCCTGCACATGGGTAAGGGATAATTCTGCAACTTCCTCACAATTAAAACAGGATGTTAATGGGTATTTCATGAATTTTTAAACATGAGTTTCATTGTCAAGTAAGTTTAAGAAATGCTGGGCTTTGTTAAACCCATTTCTTTTCTGCAGAATTCACCAAAGCTTTAAATATTCTCAAGTTTGCTGTAAATCTCCAAGAAGAGAGATACGATGCAGCATCTTCCAAACTTATTTGATGATGGAACTCTTTTGAGGCTACTTTTCCACAGAATACAAGTCTGGGGAATTTTGCCGCAGACTATATTTTCTTGAATATCTGCATCTTGAATGTGTTCTGTCTCTACTCTACTTTAGAAATAGCCACCATTATCTGAAAGACATGGTTAAAAAAAAAATTATGACTCAGGAGAAAAAAAGAATCTTAAAAACACCCCAATATTAGGACCTTCTTAGCCCTTAACATTGGTTGTCAGGAAAAATTAAAAGGCAGAAACAATAAATGTCATGAGGAGTATAGAAAAATTAAGCACTCCTATTTTATTTTGATGTGCATATGGGATGAGATAAATGAGTCCTCTGGATAGCAAGATTCTGCACCCACATAAGGTATAAAGATGCTTCCCCCATATATATTTCAACCTTGTGAAGGCTATGAAGATACCAAAACAATGAATAATTGTCTTTAAAAATGTACATCTACCCATCCTCCTTATCTGTTGATTTGGAAGATATCAGATACATGGAGACATATACTTAAGGATCGCTGCTAATTACAGCGACACTGGAATATCACAGAAACCAGAGAAAGTTGAATAATGGTACCCAGAAAAAGATAAAAAGAACCAAAGTACATCAGCAGTTGGCCATTAAATTTCATTTTCTAGTGGCACCGATATTAACATCAAATCTAATATCTGGTTGAGAAAGGCTTGAGGAATCTGGTCTAGTTAGTACACTGACTCATCCCTCATTCCATGACACCTTTGAAGGTGGCCTAACTTTCCACGTCCATCAATATCAATGACGAGACCGAATGGCCTTATTTTTGGCATTTTAGTGCCTGGTGATCCAGGTTGGGCTGTACCATTAGTAGACGATCAGGCATCAGATCTTTTATTTGGGCATCTCAGCATATAGTCAGGATATTTTCCACTGACTCCTAAACATGCTTTATAGAATTGATCTTCTACGATACCATGCCTTCCTCAAAACCGTTATAATGAAACCTCAGTGCTCCAAGATCATGCCGTTGGCATTATAAGTTATCTACATATTTCTACAAAGATAATGTCTCTGTGGAGCCCACTCACCTTTGTTTTTTTTAACACACGAAGCAACTCTTTGTGTCGATTTTCAAAAGTATACGTATTGTGCATTAGATTCTGTCCAACAAGCTCTCCCTGTGCAGTGATCCCTCGTATCATTGCTACAAATTGTCAGTGCCCCAGCGAAATGAAGATATTGATTTCGCCATAACTCCTTTCACCACCTCCATAGGAGGCTCTTTCTTCAGATACAGAAAATGCATTAAAACCCCATGCTGTCACGAGGTAGATTAATGCCCTGTGTCACAGCTCTCCTTGGAAACTGCATCAAACACCAAGCATTAGAACTGGATTAGGAGCCACTGAGACCTTTGAACATCCCAAGATTGCCCTTCTCCTCTGTCCCATGTGAACAATGGCCCCATTTGCAAATTGAGTCATGGAAATGAAAATGCCTGGGGACAGGAATGCACAGATGCCCTGGTGTCAGGTCTGTACACACAAAGCAGGGTAGACAGTCAAGGGGATTGTAAACCAGGGAGCATAATCAAAGAAAAGGCAGGAAACTGGGGACTGTCAGCTACCTGAAAATGCTTTTGAATGAAAACACAAAAAAGAGACCCAGGGAAAGAAGTGATTTATCTGAGTGACTCACTGACCCATCAGAGGTCCCATTCTCCTGAAACTTCATCCAATGCTTGCTTCCTGATCTCAGCCTTCTGGAATAATAGCTTTTGCTGCTTCCCAGTTGAGCCCTCACTACCTTCTTATTATCTCTTGAAACTGATCCTCACCCAAGGTTCCCTGAGACACCTTTTAGTTGAGCTTATTACCTGCTTTTATATTTTCATTTCTAATTTAACCTGACCCTAATTTCAGTTTTTTCCCCAGAACCCTTTTTTTATTTATTTATTTATTTATTTATTTATTTATTTATTTATTTATTTATTTATTTTTGATAGTCACAGAGAGAGAGAGAGAGAGAGAGAGAGAGAGGCAGAGACATAAGCAGAGGGAGAAGCAGGCTCCATGCACCAGGAGCCCGACGTGGGATTCGATCCTGGGTCTCCAGGATCGCGCCCTGGGCCAAAGGCAGGCGCTAAACCTCTGCGTCACCCAGGGATCCCTCCCCAGAACCCTTTAAGCAGACTTGGCATTGCTGCCATTACATGAACCATTTGTCTCTTCTCATAACAAGCAAAGAGTTTCTCCTTTTGAACAGAAGGACAGTGACTATTAGAGGGAATGCCATTCTGCCTCCTATGAGCACCTGCAATAGTTTGATGAAAAGTCATTGTTTCCACTTTCTGTTAATGACCTTCATGAAGGCCCAAGGGGTTCAGAAGTCCGTAGATAAGAATCAGAGAACGTTTATAAGGTCATCGCCTGTAGCCTCACAGGCTGCTTAATATACCTCAACAGGCACCATATACTTGTGCTGTAGTATGATTGGTGTCTATCGTAGTCATGCAGTTCGTTACTGAAACTATCCTATATGGCAGTTCTACTCATGTGGAGACACATGATAAGACCAGTGAAAGGTTGGGTATCACAGGAGGTAGAGTCTACTTTGGGGGGTGAATTGGAACATTCTTCAGGCATTAGAGCAGGGATTTGTTAATTCATGATAAGAAGTCACTGGCCTTCCATGGTATTTAGTCATCTTTCCAATGTGAAACACATATTACTAACCTATAAATTCCTTCTTTCTCATTTAAGACTTTGGGCAAAATTAAATCATGCTCTGACATCTATTTCAGGGGGGCTTAGATGTCCCAGTCTGGGACACATTGGCATCCAGCATTGTGTTTGGACAGTTTCTCAGAATAAACTAGAATACTAACCCCTAAGACCAGCTCTTTCACTGCATCCTATAGAAATAGGATTTCTATCCCTGAAGTTTATCTCCAAAAGTAAGTAATTTAGATGGTAGGGGAAATAGATATACTCTGTTATGGCCAGGATGGACAATTTGCAGAAGATTGTGTTACCAAATGGGCATATCTGAAAAGGGTGCCCATTTCAGATATGGGCTAGTATAAACAGCAGCTAGTATAAACCAGGTAGTCCACATCTGGTCTTTTTCTTCTGGAATGTTTTTGGTCACATGTCCTTAGAGACTGGTTCTCAAAATTGTGGATGAATATTGCAGGTTCTATGATTAGATACCCATATTCTGGTGTTTTCAAAGAATTTCATGAGTCAAGTTCTGGTCCTCTTGGCGTATCTACCACTTACAAGAAAACAATCATTTGTCACTTGATTCTCCATTGATCATCCCACCAAAGTGGAACTATTGGTACAGAAGAGGCCCTTTCCAGTGCCGTCTGGTTGGTGACAGCAGTAAGGGCATTCACAACCCCAGTCAGGCTCACCAAGATTGGGAAGAACCCAAATCCTCTACCAAGATAACAGGAGAGATTATTTTCAATGTCTTTATGAGAAATAAGAACCCCTATAAAGAGCCCAAATCTATCCATTCCTTTCCCTTACCTCCCAGTTGTTCCTAGAGGAATGTCTGAATGGATTTTATCATAGCTTGTCACTGTCTCAGGGCTGTCGTCATCCTGGCTCATGGGCCTGTTCACAGGAGCCAATACAACTAAAAGAATTCTAAGAAATTTTCAGATATGTTGGACTTCTCCAGACTGGATAATTTTGACTAGAGATCCTATTTCTGAAGGACTTTCTTTGGCTGGCAACTAAAATACCTATAACCTCTGCACACACACGATTGCCAATCTGAGTGCCAGCAGAACAAATGCATTGATCTCTGTATGGTCCATGGGGCTACATCTCCTATCACAGGGATGGTTCTAATACTTGCCTTTGCTCCGCCATGTCTGCTCCCCAACTTGACCTTAGCAATCCAATCTTCACATCAAATTCATCTCTTTTTGTGTCCATTATCCCTATGATATTAACTGTGAGCCGCCAGCAATTCTGAATATTAGAACGTGAGTGCAGGGGGGAGAAGTGGTCAGAAATGAAATTGGACGTGAGAAGAATCGTATGGTGACAGGCTCACTAGGCCACTCGGATGGGTTTAGACTTTATCCCACAGGCAAAGGGAAGCTTTGGTATCTTTCCAAGAAAGATAGAAACCTACTCACAGTTCCTCCAAAAGTCGCCTCTGGATCCCTCAAAGAGATTGGATTTAAGAGATCATAATGATCAAACTATAAATTACAAATAGCTCGATAATAAGTTATTTTAAATATTTAAGTGTGACAGAAACAGGGATTTTTTCCCTCATTTATAGATATGTTTGGTCTAGAATGGAACTTTATTTGTGGCAACTGCAACACTTTATGACAACTTTCAAAATATACCTGAAAGGTGAGTAAGCAGCATTGAAGCTTGATTAAAAGGAGAGCTGGAATACAAAAGTTAAATAAAGAGCGTAAATGGTGAAAAAAAAAAAAAACAAATTGGATTTCTAAACTTATTTTCACTTTGATCATCAAAGGTGTTATATATTACATTTTCATAGCTCAGAGAGTGACTGAAGTGGCAAATTTATAGAGTATCATTTCATTTAAATGAACAGCAGGATGTATTTGTAGAAACAGATTAATGTTTCTTGGAAATTTATTAGCACCTGCTTGTTTCTCTATGCTCCCGTTGCTGGTGGATTTTCTGTCATATGTAAATCCCATTCTTCTTCTTTTTTTTTTTTTTAAATAAAAGGCAATGAAAGTGAAAGATCTGTTTCACACATTACAGCTAGTGATGAATGCAGTCAGATGTGGTCGATGCCCCACTGTTAGGAAGGGTGTTGAGACACTTTGGAAAGCCTGAGAGGGCACCACAAATAAAGGATCTGCTGTTCCTCCCTCTTGCTGTTAAGTCCGTGCATTGCCCGTGACAGGAAAGCAATTCTCCCTTTGAGGTTGGAGCTTCCTCAGCTGACCAGGGAGGATTCCGAAGCCAGCGTGATGGGTGTGAGAAAGAGTTTCTGTCCTAAGAGCTTAAACAACCCAGAATCCCCCTGGGACGACAGAAGAGGCTCTGCTGGACTCAGGCACCCAACACCCCTGCCCAGGACTTTCAGATTCTTGCCACCAGATATGCACTTGGGACGCAGCCCTGCTCTGGCTCTCAGACTGGTGCAGGATCTTTGCCCACCCTCACAATCTTTAGTTTGGTGTTCCACTGCAAAATATTTACAAGTTCTTTATTTGCAAATCAAGGTCAGAATGTGGTTCATTTTTTTTGTGATACCTTCTCGAAGCTTTTACATCAGAAGGAGAATACACAGTTTCTCCCTTCTACATTTTACACTATTCCTGAATTTAACTGCCCTGGGATCTTTTCTTTCCTCTTAAAGTGAAATTAAATAAAGAAGTTCAAATGGGAGGCTCTCCTTAAGATTCAGGTCTTAGGAAGATGCTTAGTTTAAGATGCGTTTGGGAGGGGGTTTGGATGTGGACGTGGTTGACCTACACCTTAACACATCATACCGTGGCCGGCACGTGGTGTGACGGCCACATAAAGGAAAGCAAAGAAGGTGGCACTCTTTAGAGTTTCCACAATCTTATTTCATTTTGGGGTTTGGATGTGGAAAGAAAAGTTTGTAGTTAGAACAGCGAATACTTTGAAGTGGATCAAGGTTTTAGAGTCTGAGAGGCCCAGCTGGTTGTTCCTATCAGGCATCCGAGCTTGGAGCCAAAATGAATCCTACCAGGAAAGGCACCAGGTCGATGGAGAGGCAGGAGCCAGGTAGCAATGGTGGGCCAGACAGGAACACAGCATCACAATTAAAGGATAACCCTGATGCCCTGCCCTGTGTAATCCAGATCTTTGTGGCTCCAAAGCCACACCATGCCTTCTTCTTAAACTCCTTGAAGCTGCATATCTACCGGGAATTAAATTCAGATCTATTTCCTCCTACTAATTTTGCCTCATGTTCTGATCACCAAAAAATACAATTTTTGACACCTGGCTGGCTCAGTCAGTAGAGCATGTGACTCTTGATCTCAGGGGTCATGAGTTCAAGCCCCACATTGAGCACAGAACTTACTTAAAAAAATACAAATCCAGTTGTCACACTATTACGCTGGATGAATAAACTATGGGTCCAAATGAATGAGAAATGGCTCAGTTAATACACTAAGCAGGTGGTTTGCAGTTTTGACCTTTGTCAGCATTGCTGGAAGCACTTGACTTGGAACTCGTTGGATCTGAAAGAGCCACCCACGAAAGCGCTCTTCTGTGAGTGATCACACAGCGTGGTCAGGACCCTCCTGAAGTCCTTCCTCGAAATTTGACAGCTACCATCATGGCCTGTAATCACCTCATATCAAATCCACCCTGAGCAGCTCCACACCTACACCATCCTTCCTCTTTCTGTCGAATTCAGAACCAAACACTTCTCTGAATGAAGTTTTGTCAGGCAGTTGATTCAAAAGCCTATATTCATTTTAAGGTCAAATGAAATGGTTTTAAAGAAATACCAGAATTTAAGATAAAGCTTGCTTTTAATATATGACTATCAGTTACAAACAGTTATAAATACCTATGATGAAGGGTGCCTGGGTGGCTCAGTCGGTTTAGCGTATGCCTTTGGCTAGGGTCATGATCCCAGAGTCCTGGGACCAAGCGCCACATCAGGCTCCCTGCTCAGAGAGGGGAGTCTGCTTTTCCCTCTGCCCCTCCCCCTGCTCATGCTTGTGCTCTCTCTTTCTCTCTCTCTCTGAAATAAATAAAATATTTTTTAAAATACCCATGATGAATAGGCATTGTGACAGGTTTTAGAGAGACTGAGAGGTACAAGACATGGTTTGAACCCACAAAGTAATCTAATTAAGGAGAAGAAATCTCCATGAACAAAGAAATCACAAGAATTAACAATAACAACATAAATGCTAACTGTAATGAATGGTGTGATGGGCCGCCCAGATTCCTTTTCAAGACTGAAGGACAACTCTCTCCAGTTAGCAGGAGAAGCACCACCTTTGTTAAATAAGGCAGACTCACCTCAGAGCATGCCTGCTTCTGGAAAAAGTCTGCATCCAATGACTTGGATTTATACAAGGTATCAATATGGCCCCTTCACCCGACTGAAGACTCAACTGAAGGGCCTCAGAACTCTCCATTTCCCCTACCATTGACTCACTCCTCCCTGGGCCAATCCTGCTTTTTCCTATTCCTTTCCAGGGCGTTTATTGATCCCCAGAACAGTCCTAATAAACTTCCTAAATGATAGCCTCCAACTCAAGACTGTGCAACAGAAACTAGTATCGGAAAGATACACATTTATCTGTTCAGATGCCTGAAAGATCTTTTCCCCAATAAGCACTCAATGCCAACAATTACAACGATATTGCATATTGTGTCTCCTGCAAAGTGAGTTGCTATTTCATAATTTAATAGACAACAATTCAAAGACAGATAACACCCCAAAAGTGTCAGTTTGGAAGATATCTTGTTTGGTTTGGTGCAGAAATTAATAAAATGCCCTTTCATTAATCTACACTGTATGTAGATGACATGAATAATACAACGTACATAAATATACCAGTCACTCTATCAGTTATGTCTTGATTTCCCACCACAAATATGTTTAATATTTGACCAACAGAGAAAAAATTTACTTTTTCCCCCAGAAACTTACACTTCAGAGTCATGATACTTACATACACGTAACTAATGGATTACTAAATACAAGGAGAACATATAAGTAAAGAATTCAGATAAGTCTTCCTAGAGGAGATTGGATAAGAGTTAACTTTGGAAAGATAGGTACAATTCAGATAGAAAAGAAAAAGGAAATTAGCTAGAGTTTGGGGACAGAGCTAGAAATAAAGCATTTGTGGATACAAGGAGAAGCCTAACCCAGTTCTGGACTCACTCTTAAAAATAAAATTATAATTTTTTTTTTTTGTTTTAGAGTTCTGAGGGCCCTCATTCTCTGGAAGTATGTTTATAAAGATGCGTTCTGAGATCTGATGCACGGAGTCTATTCTCTACCTTCCACATTTCTTTTTCTTTGCTGCCCACTCCCATATGTGTCCTATTCCATCCTCTCTGCTTTTGGCATCCCTTATCCCATACTGGTGTCTGAAGATTAGCTCTACTTCTAGACTATTGAAATGGATTCCTTTGTTTTTGATTTTTGGTTTTGTTGTTGTTGTTAGCTTCCAGTCATTGTCTCTGCTTGATTTCTTGGTATTTAAGAAAGAAGATGCTGAATTCTGTAGCAATGTACATAATGTCAATTCTACAAAAGATATTTCAAAGGAAAAGTGTTCAGGATTCGTGACTGAAAAGGGAGAAAGAAACATAAAGGTGAGAAACAAAAGGAGCCATGTTGAGTTAGTATTAGCTAAGAGCAGTAATTATTTTGTTCACATTTTATTAACTAATTCACTTTTGATTTTCCTTGAAATGTTAAATAGGCATTTTCCCTCACTTATTCTCTTATATTGAATCCACATTCCTGTGATTAATATTTTGTCTAAAAAAAGCTGAAAATATAAGTAATTCTAAAAAGTATATGCAGATAAGAGTGCTTGTCGTCACTATATCCCACTACACTTCAGATTTTCATTTATAAGAATGTTCATATCATATAAAGTGGAGGCATTTTCTTTAAAAAGAATATTTATAATTTATAGCTTCCCCAAAAATGTTTAAGCTTCCCAGAGTGATCAACTGGATGGCCTTAATTTCTAATTCCATCTGTATTTTATACCATCCCATTAATTATTTTTAAAAATCTCATTAATTTTTTTAAATGCTTCCTGATGAATAAATGTGTGCTAGACACTGTCCTTCTCCTCGTGTGTACAAGCCTATAGCAAACAGTATCCATGGTGTTCAATGCACATACCTGATGCTGGGCATATGTTGGAGGTTACTCTTGTAGTTTTTTTTTTGTAACCTAGACCATTTCAAAGCCCATTTTTCTTCAAAAGCCTTTGCCAAATCTCCCTTCACTGCCAATCCAAAGAATCACCTTTGCAAATATTAATTGCATTGTAAATATTTCAGACATTTATTGAAGAAACTGAATACAAGTAGGCATCCTTATTCTCTGCTCTGGTCATAGTAATGATAGTATTTTCTTTATGACTGCTTATTTTGGATACTCTGTCTCATTATAATAATATAATTCTTTTTTTAAAAAAATCAAAGCATCTGTTCGTCACAATAGCACATTTTCTTCAAAATTGCTTCTAAGTTCATGCATGAAGTCTTAAGAAGCCACTTAAAACCTAAAGATTATGTCATGATAATCACCAAGGAGACCAGTGCTTGGGTGTCATTTGAGGAAGGAAATAGAAAGGCTTATTTAGTTTGGAATATCATGATATAATAGAAAAAAATAATATTAATATGTGATTCTTCACATTATCTTTTTCCTCCCTTAAGCTCTAAGAAGAACTCCATCTTTGCCAGGTTAATTTCTAAGGCTTTACTGTGTAGAATTGGGGTAATGCATGAGAGGAAGAATAAAGAAGCCTGATCTGATTGATTCATACTGGAAAGGACAGAGAGTTATTTACAGATAAGACCCTGAGACGGTGGGGTGGAGGGAATGGTAACAAGAGAAGCAATATCCAGCATATGCTGTGCTTGAGGGAGAGTTTAGGGAAGTTTCAAGAATGAGAGGGTGAGTTATCTGGCTAGCTGCCATGATATGATTTCAAAAGATTCAGAAGATAATGTTGAAGAAGGGATTCATTTTTTTTCTGTTTGTTATTAAGGAAGCTGTTTTTTTTTTTTTTGTAGGGACTGCTATTTTACCTTTAAAATTCCTTTAGATGTCAAAATTATTTTTGAATGTGACAGTAGATGTGCCAGTTTCATAGGAGTTCCATTTAGGCTGTTGTGTTAGGGTTAATGGAGATATATCAAAGTGAAAGTGTCTTAAAGACATTGAGAGATGTATGACTTGAGTTTAGATCAGGGAAGGCTTGGGGAGATTTATAAATCATTAGTATGGCTGTGGCAGCTGACACCAGGGGAAAGAAAGAGCCTTTTGAGGAATGTAGTGGAGGAGTGAGAAGTACAGAGGCCAAAGTCTGAAGAACATAGTTATTTCAACCAAGTTTTGATGGAGCATACAGATGCTGACATTTGATACTCTAGAATGAAAGGGTAAGAAGCACTGTAACTGGCTAAATAGAAATTTAAACAAAATAAGGTTCATTAGAGTGACCAAGAAATGCAATCTTACCAGAATAGTCCGATCTTTTGGAGCTTGATGTCAAAGAAGCAGAGAATGTGACCAGGGAAGTAGAAAAAAAAACAAAGGCAAGAACTATTGTCTCCAAAGCAGTGAGTGGTGCTGACAGAAAGTGGCTGTCACAATAGACACATGAAAAAAATGCTCCACATCATTTGGCATCAGGGAAATACAAATCAAAACCACAATGAGATGCCACCTTACACCAATCAGAACGGCTAAAATGATTAAGACAGCAAACAACAAAGGTTGGCAATTGCCCCTGGTGGGAATGCAAGCTGGGGCAGCCTCTCTGGAAAACGCTATGGAGGTTCCTCAAAAAGTTAAAAATAGAGCTACCGTATGACCCAGCAATTGCACCACTGGGTATTTACCCCAAAGATACAGATGTTCATAGCAGCAGTGTCCACAGTAGCCAAACTGTGGAAGGAGCCGAGATGTCTATCAATGGGGGAATAGATAAAGAAGATGTGATCTATACAATGGAATATTACTCAGCCGTCAGAAAGGATGAATACTAACCATTTATATGGATGTGGACGGAACTGGAGAGTATTATGCTGAGTGAAATAAATTAATCAGAGAAAGGCAATTATCATATGGTTTCACTCATATGTGGAATATAAGAAACAGTGCAGAGGACGATAGGGGAAGGGAGAAAAAGACTGAATGGGAAGTCATCAGAGAAGGAGAGAAACCCTGAGAAACTCTTAACTATAGGAAACCAATTCAGGGTTCCTGGAGGGGAGGTGGGTGGTAAGATGAGATAACTGGGTGATGAGCATGAAGGGGGCATGTGATGTGATGAGCACCAGGTGTTATATGCAACTGATAAGTTATTGAACACTATGTCTGAAACTAATATGTACTATATATTGGCTAATTGAATTTAGATTTCTTTTTTAAAGTGGCTATCAGCTATCTATTTTAATGGGACTACTCTGGCAAAACTTGTGTCAGACATTGTATAGAAGATCTTTAAGTGGCAAGTCATCAGGATGCCAGTAGGGAAAAAGGAAGCTATGTCAGGATTTGAGAGATTAGAAGGACATGAGCAAGAAAGGTAGATTAAGGACCTCTGAAAGCACATTTCTCCATAAAAGCAATAGGAACATGGATAAAAATTATCAAAAACAATTTTTTAACAACTCTGGAAATTAGTCTAAGCCTTGCAACAATTCAAGGAATGCTTATTCAAGGATCTGAGGGAGCAGTATTGTGCCCTGACCAACTCAGAAATTCTCTGAGTTTCTCTTTGGAAGCATCACCATTATTCAGGGTACAGAATAAATAAAAAATTTATAAGTTGGAAGAAATCAACTTTATTAAAAACAATTTCATTTTAATGTTTCCTCCTAACCCAATTCTATTCTGAGGTTTCAGATGCATATACAGAATAGTCTTTGAAGATCTGACTGTCGTTATGACTGTTACAGTCCCAGAACGGCATTCGATATTAATATAATACTATTATTTTTCTCAAAATTTATAAGGTGCTTTATATCTTTATCAATTGCTGTTACATGCAGTATCTCATAATTCTCATGAAAGTTCTGTGAATAACATAACAAGATTCCTGTTTTATAGGTGAGCAAATAATGTTCAAAGGGATATTACAATTTGCCTAAGGTCACCAAAAGAGTCGGGGGGGGGAGGTTTACTTACACCTTCTTCTCCTTCTCCTCCTCTTTGTCCTCTGTCTTTTAAAATATTTTTAGGGTAAAGTTTAAGAAGCATATAGTCATAACCACCACCGAAGTCAAGAAATAAAACATTACCAGAGCCCCAGAGGCCCGTTTAGTGTCATCTGTAAATTGTTATCCACTCACTCCCCACAAAAAGTAGCTACAATCTTTAAAAATATGGCAATGCCTCCTTTTCTTTCTGTTTTCATCCCCCAAGCATTCACCTCTAAAGACTATGACTGTTTGTACTTCATATAAATAGAATCTGTGTGTGTATGTGCATGTGTATAAACAAATATATATGCCTTCCTGCATATGTGTGCGTATCCATACAGATAGTTAGAGTCTGACATTTTTCACTCAAACTATGTTTTATCCATGTTTAGGTGTAGCTATACTTTATTTTCTTTGTTGTATACTATATGGTGGTAGGTATAGTATATGAAGAAATCATAATTTATGTATCCATTCCATTATTGATGGATATTTGAATTGTTTCCAGTTTTCAGCTATTTCCAGTAATGCTGCTGTGAACATACTTGAAAGTGTGTCACATTTCTATTGAGAAATGGAACATCCTGATTTGGTAGAAAACGCCAACCCATTTGTATATCTCTTTTATGAAGTGCCTATTCCATCTACTTACTCATTTTTCCGTTTGGTTGTCCTTTTTCTTATTGATTTACAAGAGTGTTTTTTAAATTTTTTTTAAATGTTCCAGTTATCAGCTCTTGGTTATGTATGAGAAATATCTTATTCCATGATTCCCTTTTTAGTCTTCTAAAGGTGATAAACAGAATTTATTAGTTTTATTAAACTTTTCCTCTGTGCTAAATGTGTTCTATGTACTATTTAACAAGTACTTCTCTATCCTGAAACCGCTAAGATATTTTCTAATTTATCTCCTAGATGTTTTATTTTTTAGTCTTTCACGTTTAGATCTGAAATCCATCTAGGACTTTTATTTTGTTGCCTGTCACATGAGGTATGAGTTCCAATAAATATTCAAATGTCTCAGAATATACTTAAAAGACTGCAATGCTATCTTTTTGCAAAAATTCGGGTATCTTACCTCAGAGATTAAATCAGACTTTTAAAATATTTTTGCCCAGTTTTTCAAGTAATCCTTATCAGAAAGGTTGCTCTGAATTACCCAACCATCTATTACTAGAATCAGAAGTCAGCCATCATTGGACTTTTTCATCTTTTTACATCTACCTCCTTTTAGACACGATGCCTGCCACTGTGGGCCTTTCATAAGGCTAGAGAGATAGGGCACATGCCTGTCAGCAGTTACAGAACAGTTTAAGACAATTAGTGATTAAATACAAACATGAGGGTAGCCTGGGTGGCTCAGCGGTTTAGCACCACCTTCAGCCCAGGGTGTGATCCTGGAGACCCAGGATCGAGTCCCACGTTGGGCTCCCTGTGTGGAGCCTGCCTCTCTCTGTGCCTCTTTCTGTGCCCCCCACCCCGTATCTCATGAACAAATAAATAAGATCTTTAAAAATAAATACGAAGATGAGTAGTATAGACATTAAATGCTTTGGAAATCAAGATAAGGCAAAGTACTCTGTGGTAGATTTACATAACAGAG
This sequence comes from Nyctereutes procyonoides, assembly GCF_905146905.1. NCBI lineage: Eukaryota > Metazoa > Chordata > Mammalia > Carnivora > Canidae > Nyctereutes > Nyctereutes procyonoides. Next base: position 9,220,814 of record NW_026575137.1, read on the forward strand.
AGGATGTATAGGACTTAGAAAAATGCACAGGAGGGAAGGAGGCCATCTAAGTGAAGACAGCTAGATGAACGTGAACATAAAGCTAAGTTCACTAAGAGAAATGAGCCTGGCTGGCTACTGGAACAGGGAAGATCTTGACAATCTAGGAGGATCATCCCAAGATTTTATCATGTCTAGGGGGAGCAGATAAATATTATTTGGCGTTGAGAGACCACATTAATGAAAATCTTAAAAGCTAAAGTTTGGGGCTCTATTTTGAGAACAATGGCAGGCTATGAGAAGTTTTCAACCATTAACTGATATAGTGAAGTAGTTGCAGAGGTCTTCCTGAGAGTGATGGATGGATTTGAAATGGAAGAAATTAGAACAGAAAAATGAGCAGGAATGACTTTCCTTGCCATGTGTCAGAGCCCTACGTCTAGGAGAAGAGCCTGCCTAATGGTGGCACTAAGTGATAGCAAGGAGCAATGTCAGATAAATGAAAACATATGTCCACGCAAAAACTTGTACATGAATATTTCTAGAAGCACTATACATAACAGCCAAAAAGTAGCAATGAATGAAATGTCTATTACCAGATAAATGAATGAGTAGAATATGGTATAGCCATCCAATAGAATGTTGTTCCTTATCCTCTCTAGTTCTTTTTCTGTTCAGGGAAGTATCAGAAGAGTCCCAATGGTGTGATATTTCCTAACAATTTGAGAAGAGGTTTTGACCCAGAACCAATTTTACAAATAAAGCAATGTGTGATTCACTGTGTGCCCAAATTGTCATAAAGCAATTCATCTCATTTACATTTCATGGAAGAGGAACAAGAATATACAAATTAAAAACAGAGGACTAAGATTGAAGACTTCAAAATGCCTACAAAATTCAAATGGGCTTAAGTAAAAAAGGAAAGTTTTGGTTCAAATAAGGTTTTGAGCTTCAAACGCAAAACGCAGCCTCATAAAGGAGCTCAAATGATGGCAAGAGTCAGTCTCTTTCTACGTCTCTTGACTCTGCGACTCTTTGTCCCTTGTTCTCTGTGTTAACTTCATTCTTACGCTCTTTGTACATATTGTTCTCCAGCAGTTCCAGGTTTGCTTCCTGAATAATCTCAATAGAAAAGAAAGCTTCTTTCCCACCACAAGTTCCAATAAAAGGGCCAAGAAATGCTCTTATTGGCCCGGCATGATGATAGACCTAATTCCTGAATCAATCACTACGGCCGTACTCTGATTAGCAGGTCTGGGTCACATGCCTGCCCCCGCAGCTGAGTGGCAGCACCAACCACACCTGAACCAAATGCACGGAGAGTAGAAAAGCGTTAGAGCTGCCAGATTTAGCAAATGAAAATACAAGATGCCCAGTTGAATTTGAATTTCAGATAAACAATGAATATTGTGTTAGCTTAAGTATGCAATATTTGGGACATGTTTACTTTGATATGTTATTCCATGTTTCTCTGAAACTTGTTGTTTCTCAGATGTAACTGGGAGTCCTGTATTTTAACTGGCAAATCCTAAACAGGGTGCTTCTATAAAGGAAAATTGGAATGCTATTACAGAAGGGGAACTAGGTGCTCAGCAGGACAAATTTAAATATCTATGAAGAGTAGTTTAAAGAAGAAGCCACTATATGCCTTTGTCCTTCTGAAACTACCATCCAAGGTACCAAGAAACCTCTCCAGTGTAGTCAAGAGATAAAGTAACGTCATGCTGACGATATGCCAAATTCACAACCCTAATACTCAAAGCATTTGGAGAGAACATGACTTATTCCAAAATTTGCCAAAGAGATTCACTCTCCTACAAAGTCACTTTTGCCTTCTCTGAATGTTAAGATAAATGGCTTTATTTTCATAAGCCTGAATGTTCCAGGAGCTTTCAGTGAAAATAAGTGTATCGACCCCCAAATGCCCATTTAACTAAAGAAATAATTCGCTGACATGCAAAGAATCACAAGGAAGTACAACTAAGCGTCACCCCCGGAAACTCCCTCAAGCAGAAGTGAGGGGACCATTTGAGTACTATGATCTCTTGACTCCAGGCCTCATCCCTGATCTATAAAACTCAAGATTTCATTTAGGCCATTTACATAATCCGATCTACAAAATTAAATTCCAGGCCCACATCATGATTGGAAAAATACAGATTTCCGAGTTTTACGACTACAGTACACTTGCATAAGGTGTTCCATAACAAAGGCTTTTTTTGCAGGGGAACAAAATATGCCAAGTGAAATAAACTAAAATAAGTGCCCATATGTGTGCATATATAAAAATTCATATAAAGAAATATTTATTCTTACTTATTTCCTATGGGAATATAAACGTGATTTTAAGGAGAGGTAATTTTACAACTTACAAATCTTCCATTTGGCTGATTTGAAAAGAAAAAAAAAGAAAAGAAAGAAAGAAAGAAAGAAAGAAAGAAAGAAAGAAAGAAAGAAAAGCATTTTAACCAGGCATCAGACCCTCACCTGATCCACCCTTGACCCTTCCCGTAGCATCTACCTACAGCTCTTCAAGCTGCAGCGGGCCTTCCAGGAATCGACGGGAAGGGCCAAGAAGAGTGAGCCAGAGGCCCCCTCTGATCCCAAGGCTTCTAGTCTCCATCCCTAAGAGAACAACTGTGGTTGCCAGTTGCCCAGAGATCATCCTCTCGCTCTTCTCTTCTTTCTCTCCCTCCTCACACCTGTGTTTGTGAACCAACCTTAAAATCTTTTTGCAAAAGCAAAGCAGAGCAGCTGGGGGTTGTTTGTTTCCCGTACCTTCTGGCTGGTGCCACTCCACAAATGTCCAATTGGCACCTCGTCTTGCCGGTCTTGGGGGAGTTTTCTGCCTTCCACTGCTTTATCTGTGGGCATTTCTTTGCTGCGTGTGGGTGTACGTGTGTGGGGGTGGGGGGCCTGGTGCGGAGCAATGTGCTCCTTAGCTTCTGGACCTAAGCTACCCTCACTCGTGAGGGGGCCACAGCTGGCAGTGCCCCAGTGGAGCCGGGCTGGCCTTTTTGACGGGACAGCACAGCAGTCCGGCCGTCCTGGAGCCCGTCGTTTGCTACGAGGTAAACAAGCAACCTCTTATTTGCATCCATGCATAGCAACGATGCAATTAGGGCAAACTTCGTAGAGAATTAGATTGAGATGGTAATTAAAGAATTGTGCAGCGCATTTTAATGTGATCGTAGAGGAGTAAATTATTTGGTGTTGCTATATTCTCTCACTTTGCAAGAAAATGCCCCGGGACCTTCAAATGAGATTCCCTCGAATTTCACCAGGACCAGGGAACTGAGGAGAGCAGAGACGACTTGCCCAGGACTTCGGCAGCCCCAAGGCTCACCCTACTAAATCTCCTTCCACCAAGAGCCTCTGTCGGGTGCTGGAGTGTAGGGCCCGAAGGGTGTCCCCCGATGTCCTGGGGTCCCAGCCTAGGCCTCGAAGGCTGAGGAAATGAGGCCCAGGTGCTCCCTCATTCTAAAGAGAAGTGGCAGGTAGCCCATGATGGGGATCTTACAGGCCATCGGAGCTCGGTGCCCACTGTTCCCATCACCCACGTCCACTTACAAGAGGAATGAAAAGAGCCCTTGGGTGTGAGAATCCTGAGTCCAGCCAAGGGAGCCCAAGTCACAGCCAGAGTCAGCTCGTGGCCCTGTCCCCGCTTAGTTAAATGGCCACTGCAAAGACGGTCCTCACCACCTTCGGAAGAGTTAAGAGGGGGCAAGAACAAAAAGGAGGGTTTCTCCCGGCCCTGTTCTGGCTTGTTACTTGGAATGGACGCAGGGCAGGCCTCTGTCTTTGTCCATTGGCCAGGGGTGGCCACCTGCCACTGTGCCCCGGTAGGTGGCTGGGGAGGGGGTGCGGCCACCAGCAGTGCCTGCCCCCAGCATCCCCTCTCTCTGTCCCATCCTTCGTCCCTGGCAGAGGCTTGCACACTGGCTCTTTATGCAGCTACACCAGGTTTCCAGAACCCATTCCATTATTTTGTGTTTCCAACGCGGATTTTTTTAATTCTGTGATTTTTTCTTTTCAGTTTCCGTGATTTTTTAATTTCGGTTTTATTACTATAATTTGGGGGGGCATGTCAAGCATCTGCTTTTTTATTTCATTCTGTATGTCAACCTAACTTTTACAGCCTTAATCTGCTCTCTCCTTATGATATTTTTTGTTATTTTTTCTATGCAGGCCATGACTTTGCCTTTCTTATTGAAAACAAGAAGTCCCTTTTTTTTTTTTTATTTCCTGTAATAAGCCATTTGTAGTGGTGTAAGTTCCTCTGAGTCTTTCATACAATACTCTACTTTTCTCATGCCGAGGACTTTTTCCCCCAAAGCCCCATGTTATTGATTTGTTTTTTTTTTAATTTACTCTTGATTAAGGATGAATCTACATATATAAGAGTCACTTATATCTCTTGCTTGCCTGTGCCCCTGCTCCTAACGTCCACATCAATGCTCGTAGGTTACTCGTCCCATTCTCAGATTTCAGGTTATGGGTGAATTGATGAATTAGTGATTGACTTCCCCATCCCCCAATCCAGTTTCCACTCTCCATTAGCACTTGTCTATTGGTCTGAGGTAGGAACATCTACACCTCCGCTCCTCAGTTCTCACGTATGAGACTGCATGCTCAGTATGACTGCAGCAATGCCGGACACGTGGTTAGATCTCAATATATACAGTATCACCGCCACCATCATCACCATCATCATTATTAGAGGAAAGACTCGTTGGCAACTGGCGTCCCAGACACAAACGTAAAATCTCACACTGAGACAAACCATTTCATGAGAGCATAGAACAAAGGAACCAGACCAGCCAGGTGGAAGGCAGGGGAAGGAGGGGGCTCTGGCTGCAGTTGGGTCACAGAAGGCTGACCGGAGGAAGCAATGCTTAAGCTGAGCTGAGAGAGATGATGTATCAATCAGGAGCATTTTGTTTGTCATCAGGTTTCTAGTAAACAGCCTTCAATAAAGGACAGTGATTGATTGAAGGAATTGAGAAGTGTGGGCCAGATCGGGCTTCAGGCAGGTAATCCATCTCTCCGTTATCTGACTCTGCAGTTCTCCGTGTTGATTAATTCTCCAAAAGTCTCCAGAATTCTCAGACAGACAAAAAAGCAGCTCCACACTAACTAACTTTCTAGTGTTTGCTACCCTGACCCTCCATGCAAAGGGAACAGCGCGTGCAGAGCAACAGAGGAGAGGGTCCTGGCTGGGTTTTCCTCCCTGCTGTGTGTGTCCATCAGCCTCCAGGGCCTCCAGCATACTGCCTGGAAAGAGGCATGATCTTTGAGTGTTTGTGGAAAGGGAAGTAGCCAATCTGGCCACGTCTGAGCACCCCTGAGCAAGTACGGTGTTTCTGCAACGTGCATATGGCCTGCGTGTCCAAGACAGGGCCACTCAGTGAGAAGCCTTTCCTTCCGCAGTCCCTGTTCAGCTACACGGGGTTATTTTGGAGTGTAGCATGTCCGAGGGACATGGATGCTATTCAGCAAATCAGCTCAAACCAGCCTTTAAAGACATGAGAGAGGAACTAAGTAAGCTAAAGAAAATTCCTCTCCATTTTAATAAATTGATGACTTCAGTTTCTTAGTGTTAGGAGGTTACATCTTTTCTTGTGCCCCCGTGAATTTTTAAATTGAGAGCCATGGGGGATGTTTTTTGGGGATGAATGAAATAGCCTGATGCTGTTTTATCCCTGATGATCCCACAAGATGTGTTCGTCAACTCGTGACCAACTGGAGGGGGTTGGAGCGGAATGGAGTGGGGCTGGTCCCTGCAATAGCACGATGCTGGCCGGACTATCATTCGGCATGGGTTCAAGACAGGGTTTAATCACTGGATCCACAGAGTAGATTTAGGCTTTCACTGCCCCTCTTCCCCTAAAATTCTGTATTTCCATTACTCTGTATTTAAGAGAATTAGTAAACCCATGGCCGGTGAGTTCGGCCTGTGGCTAAATTGCTTGACCTGCCGTGTATATGACATGTTCTCTCCAGTTCGCCCACCTACTTGGGGAGAAGAGAGGAAGAAAGGACAACTCACAAAACATGTTAAAGTCAGAAAACAAGGAGCCCGTTACACTGAAGCAGCTCTAGGGCCTTGGCAGCCTGTGTAAGCAAACCAAGACCTCAGCCACAGGTACTTTCTGTAAACGCACCGATATCCAAAAAAGAACTAAGGGTAAGAACAACCAACTTCAAATGGCCAGTTACGCTTTCCCAAATCAGGCAAACTGCTTGAGCTATAGACAACCAGATAATTTTTGTTGTTGTTTTGGGTTTTGTTTTTGTTTTTGTTTTGTGTGTGTTTTTTTTTTTTTCGTTTTTTTTTTTGTTTGTTTGTTTGTTTTTTTTTTTTGCTTTGCTTCCTCCTCTTCTGCAGACAGCTATGTCCCTAGCTTCTGTGGGCCAAGGACTCTTTACTGCCTTTGGTTTGGCCCTGCCCAATTCCAACCCATCTTTGCTCAGGTAAACTCTTGAAAATTGCAATGTGCCTCAGGTTGTCTGTTGGCAGTGACCAGTGAAATTTTGTGCAAAGAATAAAAAGCAGACTCTATATGCACTTTCTCCGGGTCACAGTAATGATTAGCTTTTTTTTTTTTCTTTTTGTTTTTGAAGGATTGTACCCAAGCAGGTCCGTTTAAAATGGAGACAACTCATCAGAAGGTAGACAGTGTGGCGTCTTTCAGGTCCAAGCAACCACTGGAGAGGGGCCACCTAGATGCAGTGGTGGTGATGTGCTTTGTGGGATAGAGTCTTGCCTTCTGATGGCAACGGAGGGCCTGAGGGTTCGTAGTGATGGTGAATGAGGCTGAGGATGCTGGACTCAAAGGTCAGACCTGCATCAACAGCAACATACATGCACATTGCAAACTGTGACCCTCCCCCCCAAAATAACCTGACATTATTGTAGACAGCGGTGCCACTTGGCTGGGGGAAGTGACACCTCTTTTCATTCTCTCAGGGTAGAAGAAAGAAACACTGAGAGCCTACGGTCTCGTTTTTTGTTTATAAATTACATAAAAGTACATTTGTAATGCCAACTAAGGAGGCACAATAACACTCACTAGGGATACCTACCCTGTGCCAGGCACCGGCCCAAAAAATATACACGACTGCTCATTTGGCAGCCACCAAAAAAAAAAAAAAAAAAAATTGTAGGCCAGAACCATTGTATGGGTTTTAGAAGGAGAGAAGCTTAAAAGCTCTGACTACATCATTAATTTGCCATCAATAACGTAGCAAACAGCGAGAATGACAGGAAGAGGGATGGGATGTCTGACAAGTGGAGAATGAAATATGAGAGTCAGAAGAAAACAAAGAGGAAACCAAGAACGTGAGCGTAGCTTGGTGTAGTGATATGATAGATTTAACTTTAAAAAAAAAAAAAAAACATCAGCAATCTAGAGCCAGGAGAATATACACAGATTTATTTCTAGGTTTTAATGGATTGATACTTTTGGTGTTGACATCATTCAACCCTGGAGATGGATGAGCCAAACCCAAGGGGCATCCCTGGGCACCGAGGTCGTTGTCGCTGCAGAGTGAGCAGCCCTGGCCCCACGTGCACCTGCGACTCAGGGCCACGTTCCCTTAAGTAATCCCCTCAGACCTCATTTTGTTTATCAGTTGCAATATCCACGCTTCTTAACTCTCAAATATCCTCAGACCTCATTTTGTTTATCAGTTGCAATATCCACGCTTCTTAACTCTCAAATATCCGCAGCAAACATCTACTCCAAAACCTAAAGCGGATCATCCCTGCACCCTCTAGGCGTGGGACACAGTTATGCTTAGACAGCCTCGCTCTTTCCACGGCAGGGACATGGATGGACGTTTAGGGTCTCTCTGCCCCGTGTGACTTCCAAAGGGAGGTGGGAGGAGGACCAAAGGGGGAAACATGGGGCAGCCGAGGAGGGAGGGGAAGGGCTCAGGTGCCTCCTGGCCCCAGTCACTGCACAGCTCGGTCCCACCTGGAGGCAGAGCCCCGGGCCTGTCCCCGCACCTGCAGAACTGCCTCCTCCTCCTCTTGTGGCCTCCCTGGCACCCACGCACCCGCGGGCCTAGCTGTCCATCCTTCTCCCTTCCTTGGGTTTTCTTGGGTTTGCCTTTCCGCTCTTTCTTTCCTTTCTGCACCACCCGGCATTCCCCCATCACACCCTAGTGTGTGTATATTTAAGATACGGGCTGGGGCACCGGGTGGGGGCTGTGTCCCGGAGCAGGTGCCTCTCGGCCTCTGCACCACCTGTTCTGGGTGCTGGGTGCCCGCATGCCTCTGTACCACCTGTGCTGGGTGCTGGGTGCCCGCAGGCCTCTGCATCACCTGTGCTGGGTGCCCGCAGGCCTCTGCATCACCTGTGCTGGATGCTGGGTGCCCACAGGCCTCTGCACCACCTGTGCTGGGTGCTGGGTGCCTCTCGGCCTCTGCACCACCTGTGCTGGGTGCCCGCAGGCCTCTGCATCACCTGCGCTGGGTGCTGGGTGCCCGAGGCCTTTGCACCACCTGCACTGGGTACTGGGTGCCCGCAGGCCTCTGCACCACCTGTGCTGGGTGCTGGGTGCCTCTCAGCCTCCGCACCACCTGTGCTGGGTGCCCGCAGGCCTCTGCACCACCTGTGCTGGGTGCTGGGTGCCCGCAGGCCATGGCCTGAGGGACAGAGACCCAAACGCTGGGACCCAGGATGCAGCCTGCTTCTCCCTCTCCCTCCGCTCATCCTCCTCCTCCTCTCTCAATCTCTCTCTCTCTCTCAAATAAATAAATAAATAAATAAATAAATAAATAAATAAATCTTTTACCAAATAAAATACTGACTTTATGTATGGAGTGAGCATTCTGGTGAAACAAAGAACCTAATGACTTTTTCCTGTTGGATTATTTTTCCCCAAGGGTAGAGGGCAGAGGCAGGTGGAGAGGGAAGAGAGAGAGGGGGGAAGAAAATACTAGAACTTCTCAGTATATCATGCACACCTTATACCAGTATTTTAAAAATTTGTGCTATTTAATAAAGTAAAAGAAAAAATAAAAATAGATGTTATGAAATAAACATTCTGTTGAGAGAAAGAACCCATGACTTTTTCCCCATGAATTATTCCCCCCACCCCCCAGGATAGAGGGCAGAAGGCAGGTAGGGAGGGAAGAGAGAGAGAGGGAGAGAGGAAGAAACTACTAGAACTCCGCAGTATACCATGTACATCTTATATCAGTATTTTCAAAATATATGCTATTTAAAATCAAGTAAAATTAAAAATAAAAATAAATAAATAAATGAAAAAATATATGCTAAATTTTGGCGGATTTAGAGAGTATTCAGCGCTCCAGTCACCATTTTGTGACTGATGATGGCCTAACCTATATATTTTCACCAATTTTCTCTCCGTTTGAAATTTTCCACATTTTCTTCTGATTCTTTGTGCTTAGATACTAAGAGTACTTCAGTTTACACCACGATTAAATTATGCTATAAGCCACTATGTATTGAAACCACTGAGAACGTAAATTAACAGTCATTAATTAATACATGTATTGAGATTTTAACAATACTTATGCATTAAGGTTAATTTTTCAAAATATGGTAAATTTTTAATCTGTGTTTTTAATTACAAAAGCAATTATATTACAACTAATGAGATTATAAATGTATTTTGTGTACTATTAAATAATCATCAAAATTTATGTCTTGCTTTTTAATAGACACATTTTCTACATTTAAAACCTCTATATAACAGATGTGTCATTTCACATTAGGTGAAAACTAATCTCTAATATTTTACAATAGTATTTCCTTTGATATATATATATATATATAGGAGCATACATATGCCACATGGATATAAGGCTGATACATATTATAATATTTTTTCCTGACAAATCATTAAACTTAGATATCTTCTACATTTTGACAGCTATCTTAATCCTGTGTAATGCAAGCCACAATTTGAGAGGGACAATTGAAAGAATTACTACTTTTTTGCTTCCAGTATTTCCTATCAACTCATGAAGTGAATCAAATCATCAGTTAACTCAGGTGTATAAAATTTGATAAAAGTCAGTCCCACTTTTGGCAGTAAATTCCCAAGGGTGACATGCGCTTCGGAAAGTTTGGTTCATTTTGATGTTCCCTCATTTTTGACAAGACTAAGTAGTCAAGTTTCTTAGTGTTCCAGGCTTGTTTCTGGCTCCTTCGACCAATTCAATGGCGTGCTTCCTTCCTGCTGTCTCATTCTAAGCAAAGTCCTATCAAAATGCCAGGGTCTGCCCTCCTGCAGCTGGTTCCTTCCTGCCCGTGGATGAGCTGTCTCAACACCCAGCCTCATCATCCTCTTTCTGGGGAGCTTATGCGGTGCCAGTTAGTGAGCAAGGTGCTTCATATATCTAGAAGGTGTGGGCGCCTGTGTTAGTCCTCTCCTAGAAAGGATGACACTCGGCCTGAGAAGGGAGTGTGGTTAGCAAGCATTAGAGCCTGGATTCAACTCCAGAAGCAAGAATTTCTCTGCTCTGCTAAATTATTTTCTTAACTATTCACTACAGTCAGCTATTATATACCTTCTTGTTAAAAATATTTTGCTGATGATAATAATAATAATGAGAGTAGGAGAGCGGTCATGAAAGGTCTTTGAATCCCGTAAAATATTCTGCGGGTGCGGGGTTAAGAAAATAATTTATAGTTTTCAAGCCCTTTTCTACCACCTCATTTAACTTACTGTTAGATAATTATGTTGATTGTTCTAAAGATCTGATTAATTGGGAGCGTTCTGTACAAGCCATAGTTCAAGGAGTTAGAAAAAAACAAAACCTTCAATAGGGTTTCGTCTTTCTTGCGTGGCTAAGGAAGACCCAAAAGGAACTTCAGGTCATGAGCTTGGGATCTACTTGACTGTATTATTGCACAATGAGCGTGCATGAATCAGGAAGCACCCATAATCAACCTGAAAGAGTGAAAACAAGGTTTTATATCAAAGCATTACTATTGATTTTTATAAACACCAAAATACTATACCTTCTAGGCCCATTACACAGGTAATAATAACCATCCGTTTAATTAATACTGACTCACAGTGAAAAATTCAATCTGAGTACTTGTAACACCCACATTAATATCAAGAAGGTTCATTAGAATTAATACCACAATAAAAATAAAATGAATTAGTAATGATTACACCATCATTTTAAAGCATTCCTATTTGTACTCCTGTAGTTACTTTAATCACCATCACTCTAAATAGCAATTAACAAAAGCTGGGCCGGGCATTATTTATGTAGGAATAACAAGGTACGTAAATGCGACCCATGGCAAGCCACACACGTTGTATCTACACTCGTGCATCCACACGCCCAACGGTATGGGTAAAATGATATATTCTGTATGGCGTTGCTGAGGAAAATAAAACCATTCTACAGTTTGGCTTCCTCCCTGGTTTTACATTGTTCATTCCTTCTCAGTAGCTGCGATTTGAGACACCAGCAGAGTGCCCAGCACCTAGTAGGAAGACCATTAACTCCTGGTGAGTCACTTCTGTGCCTCCGTGATACACACTCGTCTGGAAGGACTACTGGTACACGTGGGTGTTTAAGTTTAATGATGATTACAGAGAATCTGCCATTGATCAGCTATGTATGCAACCAATAGCAGTTATTTGGTAAGGGGAGAAGGGGTGGGGGGTGGAGAAGAGATAATCTCCCCTGTTTCTGCCAGCTGCGCACACTGAACTGGGGGAAGGAAGGAAAATAATAAATTACTTCTCTTGCAGAATGAGTCACTTGGGAGTAAAAGTAAGGAAAGAAACTGTGACTCTTTTTTTTTTTTTTTTTTTTTTTTTTACATTCTCTCTATTCTCATTCTTTTGTGGCTGAATCGCGACTTTTCTGGACGTTAGGAAACTGCCTCTGTAGGAGCAACTCTGCTAGAAAAAGGCAAAGAGGAAAAGAAACCACACCAACAAAACTCTCCTGCTTTCCTCTGACCCTGTTGTTACTGATGGGCATTTCCACGTTGGCTCTTGCAGAGTCTTAAGTCCCGATCATATTTGAACTGGGGAAAGCTGAATAGAATAGTTAATTTAAAACACTATTTGTAAGCACTAGGTAGTCAGAAACACGTCATAAATTATTGCCAACGTGATAAAAGGAAAATTGCTCCTAAAGAATGTCACAAAGGCCTTCGTATGTTAGAGGGCGGGCATTCGGGTGTCTTTTTGATGGGTGGGAGAGGATGCTTCTATTTGAAAATCTGGTTCTATTTGGAATTCACATGCTGCTTGATGAGTAGATTATCAAAGCTCTGTCCCACACTCACCCCTTAAATCATCTGATTTTGCTTTTAGTTGCTTTAATATTCTATCCCTTTGTGTGACTGTCCCGCAGAGAAGCTAGGGATTTGCTGACTGTGGAGAGTGACTGTAAGTGTTTCAAGACACTGTGAGCCTTGAAAACCAGAGAAGCAATGCACAAGCTAGCATTTATTTGAAAAGTAAACATTAAATCCAGGTAGAGAAACAAAACACAATTTATTATCCTATTGATCACCAAGAGACTAATGCCTTTCCCTTTCCTAAAGACATTTATCCAATAAGCTTTATACACACCACAGCAACAATCTGTAACCCACTTACAGAGGTGTCACTAATACAGCATTAATCACCAACACTATGTGACTTGGAAATGGCTTCCCAGTGAGGTGGCTTACACGGTTCACAGCCTGGCGTACAACCACCCTCGGGTCTCCTCCACCTCCAGCTCAAGGCCGTTCCCCAGCTTGAAAGAGAAAGGAGACAAAATATCCTGAGCAGTGAAGAAGTAAATTCAGGGAGGTCCCTCCTTTCTGTTCTCGGTGCACAGTACACACACCCAGGCAACCGCTAATCAGACCTGGGAAGAATCCATCATTTTTGAGCAACTACTTTTTACCAGCAACTTGATATACTTTAAAAAACCTTTATAATAACTTCATAACATTTTGGTGTACCCACTTGTAAGTGAGATTCAATGTAAATAACTCAATGAGCAGATTCCACTCAATAAACAGATTAACACCACTTGTGAGGAAAAAACAACTTCCAAGTAGGTGCCCCTACCACGCTCAAAAAACTCTTTCTATTTAATCATGAAACTCCGTAAAGGAAGTTTACAAACTGAAGACTAAAGGGGTAAATAAATAACACAGGTAATCAGTGACACATGCCACCACCAATCTCCTAGAGCCACCCGTGTCTGCAGGCACCTGTGGGAGGGTATTCGTAACCACATTAACCCTGGCCCCCCATGCTCATATGTGGAGTGGATGGACTCTTCTCACTTTCCTTGTCAAAAATATTTTATTAAACACTGGGTCTAATTACAGAACGCTGTGCAAGGTACTATAGAAGTTTTAAGGCTTTTGCTCTATTATGTGAGAACACCAGACTTTCTTTCTCGTTTTGGACCAAGCTATTGCCTCCATGCAATTTGTGTGATAGCTTTTGAGAGCACTCTTGGAGATCATAAAAATGTCTGGACACTCTGCCACCCTCTACTTTGGTCTGTGGCATGGTTGGGAGGAGGGTGAGAACAAGGGAAGTGGATAGATGAGACTCTAAATACATGATGCTCCTGTCAAAGGAGAAAGAGAATGTAAAAAAGAAATGAAGGGCAGTAGAAGGTTAATCACCATCACCACCATCACCATCATCATCGTCATCATCATCTCTAATTTTTACCAGAGTTTACTGTGTACCAGGCACCGTGCTAAGTGCTTTATGCGCACTCTCTAATTAATTCTCAGTGTAATTCTTTCATTAGGAAACTATTATTCCTCAAATTAGCAATGAGAAAGCTGAGGGTTAAAGAAAGTTAGTATGTAGCTCAAACAAGCTGGCAAGTGGCAAAGTATGGATTCAGACTCAAGATGTCCAACTCCAGTGCTTGAGCATTTTTAGTCATCGTGTGTCAGGAAACAGGAGAAAAAGAGACCCCGCAATTCATGAATAGACCAGACATGTGCCTGATGCTACTGGCAGGATGTGGAGGCAAGAGCCAGCATTCGGGGTGAGCCTGGCTCCCCGCAGGAGGGTGGTGATGCAGGCCGCCCACCAGGTTTGACTCCCTTTCTCTCTTGAGTTGGCAATACAGTTAGTGGGGAAATGATGGGCTATGCAATAAATGATTTTGGAGCCAAAACATTTTTTTAGCAAGCTTTTTATTCAAGTATAACAAACACACAGAAAAGCAAACGAGTTGTGTTTAGTTCAACACCTGTGTCACCACACACCAATGCAACCAAGCCTATGTGACACATGTATAACCCTTGTAACCAAGAAACAAAGTAATACCAACCCCCAGTGGTCACTCATTCCCTTAAAGTGTGACCACAAATCTGACTTTCCAAAACTATATTTTAGTTTTGCCTGTTTTTGAACTTCACAAAGATGGAATCACATTTTATTTATACATATAGTGACAGACTTCCTTTTTTCAATATTGTGTTTGAAAGATTCAGCCACTCTGTAGCAACTAACAATAGTTCATTCTATGGGATGTACAGGATCCGTTGTATAAGTTGACCATAATTGTTTAATTCAATACACGGCTGATGAATATTTGTGTTATTGACAACGTTTGGTGCACACTACGGAGAAGACTTAGAGCTGTCCAAGGTGGGCAGTTGACTCTTGTCCATCTGGACGTTGTTACTCCTGGTTCTCAGACCCAGGGACTGCCCAATTTTGTGCCAATAAAGCAACCGAAGAGAAACAGAAATAAGAATTATGAGGGAATGAACTCCCTATAAATATGAAAAACAATGTGAACGTAAGAATTACCGATTATTAGACTAATCTTTGGCAAAGAATCTCAGCAGACTTCTCCATTCATGAACATTAGGGAATAAGAAAATAAAAAAGAGAAGTAGAAAAATGTACACTGACCTCCTAAAAATGAAAGTATGCCAACTAATAAATTACTGAGACATTTTAACTTGCTTTTTTATTATTCCAGATTAATAACTTGATTGCTCTTGTTAAAAAAGATGCATGCTTACTATTAAAAATTCAAATCCATCAGTACACTAAATCATAAACTTGTTAACCACAAATTGAAAAGAATTACACAAAAACTACCACTACCCAGAAATAATGATTGTTGACACTGGACGATCACACGGACCAAAGGAATAATGGGGAGTTAGAAAAAAAATATTTTTTGTAAGATGAGATGAAATTATACAAGCCATCTCTAAATTAAAACTTATTAAAATTAATTTTACGTGATTTAATAGAAACAACTGAAGCTAACATGACTATTAAAATAATGCATAAAATTAAATAAAAAATTCTAATCACAAGGGAAACTACTCTTCAAAAGTCCTTACATGCTTTAAAAAAAAAAAAAAGATTATGAAAATCATCCAGCGGTTGGGACAATTCTTTTTACTTGCACTTTACATTTTAGCTGCTTCCTATGACATATGTGAAGCTAACAGACTTTTTCCCCACTTCCTGACTTGGGATATTTGGAGCATTATTTTTATACTAATAATTTTATACTTTTAATAACTTTAGTAATTCATATTATGTTGTTTAAAATAATAATTATTATTTAGGAATTATTTTCATAATTTATACTTTAGTCTCTAATAATAAGAAACACTTATAGTTCTTTTACCAGTTTTAACATTTATGAATTCTTTTTTTTCTTTTGTGTGATTTAAATGCACATGGGCTTTTTCCTTTTTTTTTTTTTTTTTCCTGAGAGGAGATCATTGTTTCTCTTTTTCTGAGGCCAAGTTTGTGGCAGACTACCTGCCTATTGCCTTCATACTTAAATTATTTTCCCCCAAACTGTTTGAACATTGCTCCCTCATATTCTAACACTGTGTAGAAATCTAAAAGCAGGCTGATCGGGAGGTGGGGGGAACCCTCCATGTAGTTAAAGAGTTTTCTGTGTGCCTGTGATATCATTTCCCTATTTTTTGCCATTCATTTTAATCAACGAAAATGTAGTTCTGTGTGATTTTTTCTGGGTTTCTGAGATGCAGAGGTGTTCTCACTATGGAGATTCAATGTATCTCCTCATCGCAGGGGAATTTTTCTCATTCTAACTGTGT
Source organism: Nyctereutes procyonoides (assembly GCF_905146905.1). Classification (NCBI taxonomy): domain Eukaryota; kingdom Metazoa; phylum Chordata; class Mammalia; order Carnivora; family Canidae; genus Nyctereutes; species Nyctereutes procyonoides. The sequence goes on from NW_026575137.1 coordinate 9,236,875, forward strand.
ATAATTCTTATGCTTCATTGGATTATTTATTCTGAAGATACCAGTGACATATTATGTTGAATTCTCTTTTCTCATATCTTTCAAATCTGCTGTTATTGCTTTGTTCCCTTTGCCTTTTTCCTTTGTATTCACTGTGATGATCCCAAGAGTTAGCAAATTGAATTTTTTGTAATGAATCGATTTATCTTTGCTTTTTTCTTTCCTTTCCTTTCCTTTCCTTTCCTTTCCTTTCCTTTCCTTTCCTTTCCTTTCCTTTCCTTTTACCTTTCCTTTCCTTCCTTTCCTCCCTTCCTTCCCTCCTTTTTTCTTTCTTTCATGTCTTAGCTTTTCTTTCTAATTTTGTGTATTGGCTTTCAATTTGTTTTCCTGCCTCTTCAATCTCCTTCTCATCTCATTCTACTGTTTTACTGATTTTTGTCTTTGAACTCTGATTGTATTTCATAGGATGAAGCATATTATGTTCCTTTTTACTTTTCTTCAGAACCAATATTCTCATATTGCAGGGTTTTAATGCTATTATGTTCTTTCCATACTTAGCATGAGAAAATATACTGACTATTAAAGATTCTCTGTAGGGCTTTGATAGGGATCTCGAAAGTCTAAAACATACAAATTATATTTTCCCAAAGAAACCTTCCTTGTTGCCAGACATTTTTGATAGCTGCTATTTGCTATGACAAAGATGACAAAGTATGATAGAACCTCCATGATTTGTGACCTACCTACCTACCGATCTCTACCTAGCTGTCTTTTCCTCTGAGTTACAAGGGAGGACAAGGCTTGTACTTAATGCAACAGGCGACGGTAGTATGTGTGCCTGTGTGTGTATATGTGCTCATGCACAGTGTGAGATGAAAGAAGGGGATGATAAAAAGTTCATCTGGACTCCCCCCACCACCCTTTCTCTCTGATCAAATGGACTATGCCAAGACTGATTCCATGTAGTTTGACTGTAACCAATTCTAGGAGGGAATAATTTAGGAATTGTAATGATTAAACTATTAAAAGCAGATTCTGTGTCTATTGAAGATTTTCTTGAAATTTTCTTTTGTAAGATTTTGCACTGAAAAAATATTGGCTGTCTACTATTTGATGCTTTCTCATATTACACCTATCCATTCTTCCTCATGCAGAAAAAAAATTTTTTTTTAACTAAGAGATTCTTGAAATCTTAAGAAGGAATGGAAGCAGTATTCTAAATTTGACTGTGAAATTACTAATGTACAGTAACCTTTCCTGGAGAGTGAGACTAATTCTTTATCACAGCCTTCAATAGGTTTTATTTTTAAGGTGCTTAGGATGGCCCATAAGTTCCATATCAAATCCCATAATATTCCTTTAGCATATTAAGAGATGATGCTTAAAATTCTGAAGTTTCTAGAACTAAAGTTAGAATTCTCCCTACAATATATTTATAGTATATTATATATATATATATATATATATATATATATATATATATATATGATAATTTTCAGAAAGTTTTGGAAAGAGCATCTAGGGAATTTGGCACTTCAACTGCAGGAGTTGTCTGAGGAGACACGACCACCTGGGGGCTCATGTGACAACTGCCAGTTATTTTACAAACTGGGGAGGCCTGATCTTGCTTCCTGGAAAATGCTTTTCCCAATGGCAACTCCGCCTGTGTAGGACATACCCAATCGATGAATTTCAGCTGTCATCATGATTGACATGGATCACTGAACAATTGACTAGACTGTGATGATCAGTATTGATTGTGAATGTGTCTGAAATTAAAATATTGGATATGCTATAGACGATTCATTTTATGAATGTGGAATACAGTCATTGAACCATGAATCTTTAATTCCCATGCTGGTCACCTCATCTTATGCAGACTCAAACATTCATTTTCCTCCATTTTTCCTCTAAAAGAAGCAAAAATTTAAATGGTTTCATAAGAGAGGTAGACAAGCACCTAAGATTTCTTCCATTCAACATTTTTTAAAAGAGAAAGAAAAATATACTCTAAAAAATCACCTACAATAGCAATCATTCCTATCAGTGTACTGTGTATATATAAGTAGATAAATATAGGGATATGTAGGTATAGATATACAGTATATATAGATAGATACAAGTATCTATATATCCTAGACCCCCTGTGTGAATTCCATGAGCATAAGGGCAGTATTAATTAATTTACTCAACTCATAATTAAGCAGGCTTATGATGTGTCAGGCAATTTCCACATACAGAGATTCAGGCACTTTTCTAGATGCAGAGATAAAATAATGCCAAGTCTCCTGTTGCTCCCATAGTATGGGGGGGGGGGTGGATGCAGACTGGATGAAATAACCACATCAGTAAATGTTAACTTCAAGGAGTGTAAATACGTTTTCAGTGAAGAATCTAGTACAGTGAATGAAGAATGGGGGAACTAGCTAAATGAGGCAGACAGGGGAAGTTTGCTGAGGAAATGATCATTAGCTGACACATGATTATTAGAGTTGGGGTCCACTTGAGAAAAGTAAATAACTATGAAGGAGAAGGGTGGGCTGAAGATGCAGGAATTATCCAGGCAGAGGGAAAAGTACTTCTGTAGCTAAAATGGCACAGAATTTGAAATTTGGAGAAGATGGATGTGGCTAAAGTAGGGTAAGAAAGCAAGAGCAAGTAAGATGAGACATGCAGCTTGAGGGAAAGGTGGGACAAACAAATGCAAAGGCTGAGTAAAATGACATACACCCCAGTAAGTCTAAAACGTCTCTGTTGATGCCTACTGTCCAGTATAATTAATTGTAACATACCCTTTCACTCCTAAATGTATTCCAGTGTGCTGAGGAAGTTATGTGATTGCACAACTCAAAGGCCTTATTAGAGATTTTGGTCTTTCTCCTAACTCCTAACAATGGTAAATATTTAAAAATGTTTAAAAAAGTAAGAGACACGATCCCATTTTAGGCTTGAAAAGATGATTGCATGCTTGATGGGGACAAGAGTACATGCTGAGAATCCAGGTAAGAGGTTATTGCAGGAGTTGGGGAAGGGATGGCAGTAATATGAAGAAGGTAATGCGAGAGGAAATAGAATGAACGAATCTGATGGCTTCTTTGCTTTCGTTTGTACCAGATTTGGTTCCAAATGGAATTCCTGTACAGATCCAGCCATTGACTTATTGGTGCTTCATAGATCTCAGGATGTATTATGCAATTCCCTAACAAATGCAGAATAGTCCAGTGCTTAGGGGTTGGTGACACTCATGAGATTATTTCACGAGGGGCAAGCCATGTACACATAAAGAAAAGAACTTAGTGAGCACTCATCTTCCTTTTCTCATTATAGACATAGACCATGAAGAATGCTGGAAATATTAAGTCTGAAGCTGCTGGATTTATTCCCAAAAACGTTTTTTAATTCCTTGGCTTCAAGGCGCTATTGAAGAACCTTTGATAAACACCATGCAGTTAAGAGAGACCACAGTATGCCTAAGGCCATCTGAATATCTCTGATTGCAGCAGGAGATAGAGAAGAAAGGTTTTCTAGAGGAAACTCTGGGTCCTTAGAAGCCACAACAATTCACTGGAGAAGCAAGCGACAATTAAAAAAAAATTAAAATCCTTCATCCAGTCAATCACTCAACTATCAACTACTAAGCATCTATTTTGCCATGAAGTGTCCTAAACTGTGGAAGTATAGCTGTAGATATGAAAAATTATGTTCCCTGTCCTCCTGGCATTTACCCTCAAATAATACATATGCAAGACCAATGGAAGACAGAAAATGAACAAATATACATATACACATATTTTCAAAATTATTCCTGAGGAAAAAAAAATAAAAAAAAATTATTCCTGAGAATTTTGACTAATGTTAATAAAATAAGATAGAGAAACCTGGTTTGAGGGAAGATAACATGGTAAGGGAAAGCTCTTGCTGGATGTGATATTTGACTTAAACCCATACTAAAAAGAAGACAGTCATTTGAAACTAGGAAGAGTCCAGAGCAAGTGCAAGCATGCCTGTTGGAAGCATGAGACAAAAGGGAAGCTAAGATGTCTGAGAGGTAACGAGAGATGGGGTAATGCCATGTAATGAGGTTGGAAAGGTAGGAAGCAGGAACCAGGTATTGTAATGCTTTATGGGCTGCAGGAATTTGGGTTTGCTCAAATGGAATGGAAACCATTGGAGAGTTTCAGGCAATGGAAGCCATTGGAGAGTTTTGGGCAGAAGAACTCTGTGACATAAATTAAAAAAAAAAAAAAATCTCTGACTTCTGTTTTAAAAGGCCACTGTCAAGTGTCAATGATCATGAGTCTAGTTTGGGGTTTGTTATGGGAGACCATTTGAGAAGTGATTACATCTGGAACTAGGATGATGGAAGTGGGTACATTTGTGACATGTTTTGAGTTAGAAGTGAAAGGCTTTCCTGAGAGACTCAATGTATGGGTTAAGAGAAAGGCTAAGTTAATTCTTCCCTTTAAGAAAATGACAGATGATGGTGCAATTTGTTGATATAGGGGGGAAAAATGGGAGAGAAAAACATTTGGGATGACAGGAATGAAAGGTCACATTTTTGGCATATTAATTGGAGATAACATCTAAGTTGGTAGTTGGATAGGAGTCTGTAGTGATTATCAGATGCTGTACATGCTTGTTGAATAGGGTAATCTGGTAGTCATTAGAATATATATATATGTTACCTAATGTCATATAAGGTCATGGGGTTGTAGGAGATCACTAGGGGAAAAAAAACTACTCAATTGGAGTTCCGTTGAAGGGAACCAAGACCAGATGGCTTTATGGGATAAGGAGTGGGCCACGGTAGGTGAGTGGGACACAGAGAAAAGAACCAAGGTGGAGCAAAGAAAGAGAAGTTTAAAGAAGGGTTTTTAAGGAGAATTATGAAAGATTTGGGGGCAGCTGTCCTGTGGGAGTTTTGACTTTGAGGTGAAAGATAAAGATGATTGTTTTCTGTCTAAACTTCTCCAAAATGCTTTCAAGAGACTCTCAGAGAACATATCCGTGATCTTTCGAAGATTTTATGTGGATTCACTTTTATTTTCTTTTGAATGTATGACAAAGGGGAGATCAGTCTCAAGGTAACTAAGTCATATCTTAGTTGCTCATCTATTATTCCATTGAATTCACATCACAGTCTCATGCAGGAGACCCTTGTATATTGCCATTTCACATTTCAACTTAAAATTAAATCATTTGTCAGATTTAAATTTCTAATACTCCAGAGTTTTGTTTTTTGTTTTTTGTTTTTGTTTTGTTTTTGTTTTTGTTTTTTTTTTTCTTTCTATCTCAAAACTATCCAGGAACTAAAAATTAAAAAAAACCACAGGTTTAGTGTTAAAAGGTTATTTGTTCCATTTTTATTTATCCAGAGGAAACAAAAAGACGAATGGAGGGAAAAGGTGCTTGGCTTTTTCTTTGCTTGAAGGACAGAGACCCTCACATACATCCAGTGAAAACGATTTGAGCAGCCATCCAGGATTCCTAGGCAGATCTGTGAAGTCAGAAGGCTTCCCGGGGCATCTCCAGGAGCAGAGGCTCATAGAATAGTATCTTTTGAGATGGCTCTTCAAGGTTTCCATCTGCTACAATGAGTGTAATATACCGTGGACTCTTCCATCAGTGGAATCTTGGGTTGAATGGCCTGTCCGTTCATCATCTACTAACAGAGACTCCAAATCCCTCACTCAATGCTTAAGATTCTCTACCTTGAGAATTGGTTCTTATTTACTATTTCAAATATCTTTCCTCCTAAGGACCATCTTAGTCCACAGTGTATACTCATCATATGAGCTAATGAGCTTTTCTGCCATCAACTTAGGTAATTTGTAAGATAAGTTTAATATATATTCTGATTGTTATAAATGACATTTTACTTAATAATTTTTGTTATCCAGATTCATAAATATTTTGTAGTATACTTGCACCAGAAATAGGATCACTAAACATTAAAGTAGATATGTTTCACCTTCAGAAAATTGAGCCTTTCCTTATAAACTTCTCTCTGCCACCCAAGAGTCATAGAAGTTGTCCAAAGTCACAGCTAGGAAATTGCAGTCAGGATTAAAATTCAGGCATTTCTGATTCCAGAATCCTTGCTTTCAAACTTCCTAGCATAGTGAATACTCAATACTTATTGGTCCATTTCTAGTACTCAGTAAGTAAATATTTGTGGATAAAATTAATATTCAGAGAGTCTGGATTCTAGTTATATATGTGTAGCATACATACTGATCTTTGAGGAAAAGTGAGCATTTATGAGTATTATCAGTTTCATCACCTACACTATAGAAATAAATATACTCTATTACCCAGAATATGCCATCAATCAATAAAAAAAAGAACTACATAATATTACAGAAGTTTTTGGACTGCTAAATCATACTCCATTATTTTAAACACATGTTACTTTTGTGCAAAGCTTGTTGCCAAGAGAAGCAAAAATAATTATTAGGACTTAGTCATCTTGTCCAAAACCCCCACACATGTACCCTTTTTGTCAAATACCATTGCTGAAAGTGACTTGCCCACAGTCACATAGTTAATGACAAAATTAGAACCAAAGCTCAAATGTTCTGACTTTAGTCCGTGTACTTTATTACATAACAGCTTTTGGTCATTGTCATTGTCCACGTTTCCCTTCTCATTCTGATATCTGAGATACTTGAAAACAGGAGTTATATATATGGATTATTTATCATTCATAGGCTATCTCTGTATAGCTCGACTGTGCCCACCCCTACATGATGTAAAAGCCATTTTCTATGCTTTAGAGTTTTTTCTTCAAGAATATATGCAGATTAGGGATGCCTGGATTGCTCAGTGGTTGAGCTTCCGCCTTTAGCTCAGGTGGTGATCCCAGGGTCCTGGAACCGAGTCCCGCATCGGGCTCCCCACAGGAAGCCTGCTTCTCCCTCTGCCTGTGCCTCTGCCTCTCCCTCTGTGTCTCTCATGAATAAATAAATAAGATATTTTTTTTTAAAAAAAAAGAATATATGTAGATTAGGCACCAGATTTTCTACCTTGAGGGCTGTTACATTAACTGGTTCCACAAATGTGCTAAACAAAAAATAAAAATGGACAAAAGATTTCCATTGGCGATGCAAAATGTTCTCAATATTATTGTTTAATCAACCAACAACCTGAATCTGGCCTTGTGTAAAGCATTATAATTCTTACATACACTTGGATGGGTCAGAGGGAATCACATAAAAAATTTCCCTAACCTGGGATCCCTGGGTGGCTCAGCAGTTGAGCGCTGCCTTCAGCCCAGGGCCTGATCCTGGAGACCCTGGATCGAGTCCCACATCAGGATCCCTGCATGGAGCCTGCTTTTCCCACTGCCTGTGTCTCTGCCTCTCTCTCTCTCTCTCTCTCTCTCTCTCTCTGTGTGTGTGTGTGTGTCCCTGATGAACAAATAAATAAAATCTTAAAAAAAAAAAATTTTCCCTAACCTAATGCTGGTGCATCGTCTGCAGTCCACGGGACAATGCTCATTGGAAAGTTTTCTTTTGCCTTTTCATATTGAATAGTACAATGATATATTATGTGATTCCATATGTTGTTGTTATGACTGTGACAGATTTCTGAACAATTTTCATTACCTATTACTCCCAACCTCAAGTGATCTGAGGAAATCATTTTATGGTAGGCTAAGACATTTCTTCAATGTGAAAGTAAAAAGAAATTACTTTGACACAGTAGAATGCAATAAAGCAATTTGTGATCAGTTCGAATAAGATGAGGGAGAAAGAAAACAAAGTCTTTGGCACTGGGAGTGTCTGCCTCTTGCTTTGATATCTTTTCTAATGCTGCAGAAGCAAGTTGGGTCATTTCTCCTCCTCCCAGGCTGTTCACTTACCATCTGTCAATGTTGAAAAAATACAAAGAACACTGTATAATTATTTTCCTTATGAAAAACATGAATGCAAACTTTCTTAGAGCTAAAACTTTCTTAGAGCAGCATAATCAGCTGCAAAATAGGAATGGATTTGCTTCACAACTGTGGGGGCAAAGAAACATCCTGTATCTTTATTTCCCTGTCTCTCCTGGCTGGTAGAAAGTTTAATCTCAGTTTGAGTGTTTCTCTTTTTTCATAAGATTATACAAGAGCTTAAAAGTCATGAAACTTTGAGAATATCCTCTGTCCTTGCTTCTATCATGACCATCAATGAGTTGAAACTTGCCCAAACCTGGGTGGTATTTTGGAGACTGAGTAGCTTTGTTGCTCATAGAATCCACTCCTTCCAATCTACTTGGGCCATCAGGAAATGTGTTAGGCTCTCAACCCCTGGGCCTTTACAACTCCTTTCCGTTCCCTCAAAAGTCTATCCTACATGGTTTCTGCCATCTCTGAAGCACTGGGAGAATTGGCCACAAGGACACCTGGTCCCCAAATATTGGTTTCTAAATATTATCTCTCTAAAAGAAAACAAAACTCCTTGGAGACATGGTTGATTCCAAGTATAGGCAGGGAAAACACAAGGTAAGCCTGGAAAATTCTGCTCTGAAGTGCTCAAAGGATGGAGAGATGTCTAAAAGACAAAGATAAACTAGATGGGCTTCACTGGCCAAACTACTTAACAATTTGAGCATCAAAAATGAACAAAAATCCATAAGACCATAGTAATATTTAAAGAAAAGAGGTGAGAGAGAAGATAAATAGGTAAATAAGAATAACTAATAAACATGGGAGAGATAAAAAAATTAGAAAATAATAATTTTGCTCACACACCAAGATTGGGATATCATTGAGCAATAGGATATTCACATAATTTCAAAATATTGTACCACACAGTACTTCTTGGTTGCAAAAAAGAGCTGGGAGATATAATAATCTAAGTGAATATCACCAATAACAAGACAGACAGACATCATGCCTCTGATGTGCTGGAATACAAAGTCCAAGAAAGCACCTATGTAATATTCTTGCCAAAATATTTAATTTGAATCTAGTAATGAGGAAACTATTTGGCTGATCTAGATTTGAAGACATTCTACACACCTATACTCTTCAAAAATAGTGTGTCATAAAAAACAAAAGGCAAAGGGGACATATTATATTTTAAAAACTAAAGACATGTAAAGCAAATACCAAGTGTGATCCTCAAATGGATTCTGATTTGGGGCTGGGGAGTGGAGGAGGGTCAGCTGAAAGATGTTTGGGGACAGTTGTATATTAAATAATATCCTTCTATCTCTTAATTTGGAAGTGTGACAGTGGTTTTGTGCTTAATGTCAAAGACTGTCCTTGTTCTAAGGGGATTTATGTTGAGGTATGAGGAAGTCAAGAGCCATAATATCTGCCTGTCTGCGACTTACTTTCAAATATTTCAGCAAAGTAATTGTGTTTGAAAGAGATAAAGCAAAGGTGGCAAAATGTTAACGGGTGGTGAAGTCAGGTGAATGTTATATGGGTATGCGGGGTACTTTGCTGTGTTTGAAATAAAAACTTTGCAAAACAGCTTTCAAGAGAAGGTAAACGTAAGATAAAAGTCAAAGATAAAATTTTAAATTTTGAAAACGAAGATAAGAAGACTCGGTTGTCTTAGGGATGGTTGCAGCAGTGGGTTAGAGGGGTCAGATGGAGAAAATTGCCTCTCGTACTATTATTATTATCCTACAGCTTAATGTTATATATAGCTAATTTCTCTGTGAGGTTATTCTGCTGACTAATAAATATAGGAAAAAGAAAAAAACTCCTGAAGCATATAAACCAAATCACGAATAAATAATGGATGAGAGAGAGTTTGTATATGGGATGGGGTGAATGTGGATTCTGTCCCGAGCAAAATCACAGGTTGGCAGTTACATGTAAGCCAAATCTGGCCTTTGATCTAAGCCATACATTTGTATATTTGAAGCTTCTCCTAAAAACCAAACATATTTTCGTTTTTCAGTCAGAAGAACAAAAATGAGAAAGAACTAACTAGTATAGTATACTCAATGATTAACTTTTCCAAGATTTGTTTCCAAATGAAGGCTGTTAGATTGACTTTTGAAAAAGAGGGCAGGCATAAATAAAATAAGCACATAAATAAAAAAGAGCTAGAGAATTCATTTAAAATTGTACATTAGGATAGATGGGCAAAGTGCGTGATAAGACTTATTTGACATTACTCAGTACTTACATAAAAATATGAGCTTACTTTTCCAGGAACCGTAAAACGCATTTGCTGAATCATTCACTAATTCCACTGGCGCCTCCGGAGAAATGTGTCAAATATTTTGGAGCTTTCTGAAATCGGGTTCAGAAAGGTTAAGTAGCTTGCCAAGCAGCACAGCACAGCACAGCTCAGCAAATTACTGGAATGAAAAAAAGAGGGAGCTCTGTACTTGAATCTTGGTTGAACCTACCCAGAAGGGAGTCAAGAATTTTCTCTGGGACCTTTCCATGAACTAGAACTTTTTGTATTTTAGAGGGAAAGGGAAAAACACTAGCTACCACCTGGAAAATGCATGTCACTGAGTGGCTTTACAGGATTAGGTCTGCCTACTTTAAGATGGTAACTCTACCCTGTTGGTAACCTTGGATTTAAAAAGGGTTTAGGACTCAAATCAAGGAAATTAAAGCTATTCTGTTCTTATAATTCAGTTTATCATTGTTTTGATAAAAAAACATAAAAAAAAAAAAAAACAGCCGACAGATTCTCTCCTTTTATTCTTGGTAATTTACGTCTTAAGGAAACAAAGACCAAAGTGAGCAGACTTGAGTCTTGTTTCCTTACTTCTCTTGGGTGAACCGAAATGAAAGTCTTGGCAGGGCCCACTGCCTTCCTGCCATCCTCCACATACACGCTCCCGCCCCTGGCAAGCATGAGGAAGGGGAAAAGCCAAGTTCTGTGCCCTTTCTTTCTTTCTTTCTTTCTTTCTTTCTTTCTTTCTTCCTTCCTTCCTTCCTTCCTTCCTTCCTTCCTTCCTTTCTTTCTTTCTTTCTTTTTTTTTTTTAAGTCTAGCTTCAGCCTGATTTCATAAAGAGCTCTGGAACATGAATTGCACCCCATAGCTTGACCTGCCCAGACACAAAGTAGCTGACCTGCTGTACCCCCACATGAGCTGGTCACTAGTTACGGGCTACCTCTGGTAGGATGGCCTGTCCTTCTATATATCCCAAGCAGGGTGGCTTCTACAGGCTGAGGTGGCTCCCATCAGCCAATGGCAATCCTCTAAGAGGCAACTGTAAGCTATTATTATTAGCAAATAGTAGCAAAGTCAAGGTCTGCTCAAGGCACCGAGAGCATCTATAGCAACAGCCAAATACCCAAAACCATTATTTACAAAAATGAAAATTATAGCCCAGTAAGAGCATGTATTCCATACACACTTGAAACCCATGTACATTCGGCAATTCTTAGGTATAGGGTTCTACTAACCAATTAGGTCTGGTTGACGATTGTTGGTATCTATCTTTTTTGCTTTGCTGTTTACTTATTTATCAATTACTGAGAGAAGATTGTTAACAATCAATTATGATTGGGTACTTTTTCCATTTGGCTTTTTATTTCGGTCATTTTGGCTTCATGTACCTGGAGGTTCTGAGATACATTCACATTTAGGATTATGTGTCCCCAGTGAATAGACCTTTTGATCATCATGACATGTTTTCCTTATCTCTAACAATACTCCTTGTTTTCAAGTTTACTTTGTGTGATATTACTTGATTAATCATTTAATCATGTTTCCACACTTTTTATTAAAAAAGAGAGAAGGCCAAAAAGAAAAGAAATTCTTTGGCTTTATCTCCATGTTGTTACCTACCCAGAGAGGAATATCTACGCCACACCGACCCTGTGCAAATCATTGCTCGGGATGTTTTCGCCTGAAGAAACTCACAGAAGCATTAAATAATAACCTGTAAGTCCACTTTCGAGAAACCATGGTACATGTGTTCACTTAGAATTTGAGTCTATTCTAAGTTCTTCTTATGTATACAGTATCCCAGACTTTATTTATTCTTCCCGGTTTAGACTGGATCCTGAAAAACCATCTGAATACATAGTCTCAAGACTCATAATTCGAAATAAGACAATAGTAGGATTAGCATTTCTTTCTTTTGGAAAACTGGGCTTTGGAGGGAAGAAAGTGAGGGTGGGAAGGCTGTGTCTCAGCCATGTCCTACACGATATAAACAAATGTATGTCTTAATGAGTTGTTCCCACTTTAATATAGTTTTATAAAAAGCTTGATAATATTCAAACTTGTTACACTGGCCAGGCTCACATCCAGGCTTCCTAATGCTGACAGGGCATGTGGCCTCCTTTTAAGTATTTTGTAGTTGTTATGAGACTATATAAATAATAGAGAGATTTCTAAAAGCGAATTTATGTGGTACAATAATTCTGGGGTGTGTTGTTTTTTAAAAAATAATGTTGCTTTGACAGCATCTTAATGCTGTTTTTGCTCTGACAACTTTATTTACAATAGATTTGACTTCGTACACTTTTATATTTGTCAAAATCAAACCCTGAATCAGAACCTGGTTTTATCCAGGTTCCTTCAAAACTACACTAGACACATTGCTCATTAGGCATCTGTTTATTCCAAAACACACACATACACAGGGGATAGAATTAGATAACACTTTTTTGGCTTACTAAATGGGTTAGACTTAGTAAATATGGTACTCGCTTTTCAACTGATTTTGCCATCTGTCAGCAAACTTATTGTTTTTAGCAGGGGTTTTTCTTGTGATAATTTACAAGTTGTTTTTCTTCCTTTGTTCTTTTCATGAAGATACATGTCCTTACAAAATTTAAGAGGAAATAACACATAAAATAAATATAAATTTAGCCACCAAACAGAAACAGCAGAGACCAAATGGCTGCTGGAGAGTTAAAAGGTACATAAAATGTTAACCACAGAATGTTTTTTTTTTATTTATTTTTATTTATTTATTTTTTTTTAATGGGGATGGAAGGCGAGTAGTGAGACACAGTATTCTGCAGGTGACTTCTCAGTCCCAGCTCCAGCTGGGATGCATCTGTACAAGAGAAACATCACACAGTGGAAGGAATTCATTTCTCAGGAAAAGATGCAGAACAGGGAACCCCTGGGGAGGGGAGTTTCCGATAAAGCCATCTCATTCTGAAATCTGTCCTCTGCCAGGATCCTAGCCTCTACCTTTTGCACAGTGCTTGCTCTGTTCAGCTTACACGAGGAGGCTTTGTTGTAGTTCGTGTCCACCACTGTCTAACTGCACACCCTGGAGAAGTTACTCAGCCTCTCAAAGCCTCAGTTGTCCTGAGAAGCAAGTGTATTCCATTGTGTTTCTAGTGTGGTGCCTGATAGTTCTTCTGTGTTCACTACTTCTTGGTCAGAGCTAGGTTTTACATGTCTACTTTTGAGGACAGTGAACTCCTCGAGAGAAGAACCGTGTCCAGTGCTCTTCCCAGTGCCCAGAATTTAATGGGCTGCCAGTCAACGTTTGTTGAATGAATTGGTAAATGAATGGGAGGTCAAATTCATAATAAATCTATCACATTATTTGTATCTGATTCTCAAAGCAACCTTCTGAATTATTATTTCCTATATATTACAGATAAGAAAATAGAAGGCCCTAAGAGGGTCTATGACTTGGCCAAGCATACAGAATTAGTGAACTGAAACTCAAGGCCAAGTCCGTTCATTACTGCTGTTGGGAAGGAGAAGTTCGGAAATGGTATCAAAGGTGAACATTTCACCCATTTTTCTGGTTTGTATACACAATTTTCAACATTTGCTTATGTGTTCATACCTTTATAATTCACAAAATAATTTGGCTTTCATCTATATGGCTTGAGAAATGTTGGGTTTTATTTCAGATGGCAAAGAGAAAAATGGGAATATTTTGGGAAGTGGGCACTTTGCCCTTTTAATGACTCTAAACTCAAAATGTAGTCAGACTCCATCCCCTAAAATCCCCTAAACTAAAATCCCCTCCCCGTTCTATCTTTTAGGAAATCCACAAGTATAGCCGTCACTATTTATTGACCGCTGCTAGAATTGTACATTATTTCTATTCCTTACAACAACTTTAAAGGTTAGATATTGTTACTCACAGCTCACGAGTGAGTAAACAGAAATTCAAAGAAGTCAAGTCACTACCTCCAAATTTGCCTAAAATCTTAAGGAAGCTTTACTTCATGCCAGTGCTTTCAAACTGTAATATGCATGTATCTGTTAAAAATGCAGATTTGATTGTGTAGATCTGAGACGGAACCAAAGATCCTGCATTTCTAACAGGCATCTAGCTGTTGTCAAGGTTGCTGTTCCACAAATCACACTTTGAGTAGCAAAGCTCTTTACTACACCACCATCTCAAATTCAGACACCCCGGCATTCACCTTTACTCCCTAGCAATCCCATGTCCAGAATTCTGCTTAAAAGACTAATATTTTGCTTTCTTACCATATTGGTCTTTCTGATATATTACCTAACTGACATTTTCTCCTTTCTGTTCCGTGCTGCCACATGTAGCAGAAATTTTAGAGTAGCTGCTATTGAAAACCACCCTGCCCTCCATCTCATCAGCTTCCTTAAATCTGAAGACTGTATTAAGATCAGCAATTGTGGTCATGAGTGAGTGAAAGGAGAGGGAAAAATGAGAGAAGTGATAGTTAACGTAGCAGAAGAAAAAGAAAAAATATTAAGCACTGAAACAAAAATCTGCAACCTAAGAAGAAGAAGAAAAAATAGAGGCAGATCTTAGAAAGTCACTCCAAGGAAATTTCTGGGGAAATTCTATGCAAGAGCAAAGAAGCATGGCAAGGAAAACATAGGAATGAAAAAAAGCTGTAAACGGTATTTGACATCACAGTCTTAACTAAATGGTGATGTGCAAAGTGAAAATCAATGGAGGCTAAATATTTAAGCATAATGACTGCCTAAAAGTGATGGGAGCAAATAGAAGAAGAAGCCATACATTTTATCGAAGCTGTTGAAGGAGATGATATCAGAGAAATCCCAAGTGGGGGCAAGATATCACGGAATGAAATCAGACACGACAAAGAAAGAAGACTCATGGATCACATTTCGGCATGGACCATGAACTGAAGACCTAATTAAACAAATAGTCGAGGAACTGATAATAAATCTAAATGGTTAGGGGCCAAGGGAGGAAGAGTGGGGTGGAGCAGGAACTGAGAGAAAGGGCACCAGCAACAGAAAGAAGCAAAACACTAAGGGGACAGTAGTGACGAAATCAAACCCAGATGATGAGTCCTGTGTCTTTTCATTCTACGGATATGTACCTGAGGCTGAGTGGCCAAAAAGATCTTAAATATTTAGTTTTGTTTAGAAGAGAGGCACAAATATAGTCCCGGGTGAGATGAAAATGATCAAGGAAGTGAAGCAATCCAGGTGCAAGCCAGGTACCTAAGGTCCAGAGGAAATATCACTGCGAGCCTGTCTTCGTCCTGTCCCCCCTGCTCTCCTTCCCTCCCCAGCCGCTCCTTCCCCTTTCCCTGTGGCTTTGTTTCCATGGAAATCTATGAAGGAAAGTAATGTTTTTGATTGCAGTGAGAAGTGCTTGGGGGTCATTTGTTCACTGATATCAGAAATCATGAAAAGAGACACAGTTGCGTGGATGGGAAGAGGGGAAGGCAGATTTACAGCAACAGGGACAAAGGCAAAGTGTAGCAACCAAATTCATCTCATTCGTTCCGAGGAAGTAGGTAAAATTTGACTCACAGGTCTTGAGTTTGATCCGAATTGTTCATATGTTTTTCAGATGCAGTTTGATATTCAAGAGTAAATGGTTCATTTTTTTTTTTAATTTTATTTTTATTTTATGATAGTCACAGTGAGAGAGAGGCAGAGACACAGGCAGAGGGAGAAGCAGGCTCCATGCACCGGGAGCCCGACATGGGATTCGATCCCGGGTCTCCAGAATCGCGCCCTGGGCCAAAGGCAGGCGCCAAACCGCTGCGCCACCCAGGGATCCCAATGGTTCATTTTTTGAACCATTTTATTCTTTTGTTTTATGATTGAAGTATAGTTGACACACAATGTTAACATTAGTTTCAGGTGCACAACCTAGTGATTTGACAAGTTTATACAAGACGCTGCACTTACCTCAAGTGTAGCTGCCATCTGTCCCCGGACAATGCTATTACGATACCATTGATTACATTCCCTATGTGTTACTTTTTATCCTGTCTTCTTCATTTCATAACTGAAAGTTGGATTTCTCATTCCCTTCACCCATTTTGTCCATCCTCCCCTCCCCACTAGCAATCTTTAGTTTGTTCTCTGTTGATGCGTCTGTTTCCTCGTTGTTCTTTGATTTCATTTGGTTTTTTGTTTTTTGTTTTGTTTTAGATTTATATGTAAGTGAAATCATAGATTATCTGTCTATAGATAAATCATAGATTTATTTCACTTAGCATAGTACCCTCTAGGTCCATTCACATTGTCATAAGTAACAAGACCTCATTTTTCTTAAAGGCTGAATAATATGCCATTATATATATATATATATATATATATATATATATATATATATATAATATAATATATATTATATATATAATATTTCCCTATCTTGGCTATTGTAAATAATGCTGCAATAAATGTAGGGATACACATACCTTCTCCAATTAGTGTTTTCCTTCTCTTTAGGTAAATAAGCAGTAGTGGAATTACTGGATTATATGGTATTTTCACTTTGAATTTTTTGAGGAAACTCCCTACTGTTTTCTACAGTGGCTGCAGCAGTGTACATTCCCACCAACAGTGTACAAGGGTTTCTTTTTCTCCACATCCTCACCGACACTTCTTATTTCTTGTCTTTCTGGTTCTAGTCATTCTGACAGGTATAAGGTGACACCTTGCTGTGGTTTTGATTTGCATTTCCCTGATGATCAGAGATGTTAAGCATCTTTTCATGTGTCTGTTGGCCATCTGTATGTCTTTGGGAAAATGTTTATTTAGATCTTCAGGCCATTTTTAACTGAATTATTTGTTTTGTTTTTTGGTTTTTTTTGTGTTTTTTTGGGGTGTTAAATTGTGTAGGTTCATTATATATTTTGGATATTAACCCTCTATTGGATATATCACTTACAAATGTTCTTCTCACTAGGTTACCTTTTTGTTTTGTTAATGGTTTCCTTTGCTGTGAAAAGAAATTTTATTTTGGTGTAGTTTATGGGACTACTACTCAGCACTGATTAAATTTTTCACACAGCATCTCATTTCTAATAGATGAGGAACAGGAAGTTTAAGAATGAGAAATGCAGTTAGACTGAGTCCAGAGTACAAGTGTTTTTTTCTCTTAAAGGAGAGTGTATAATACCACTGTTCTTATAAAAGAGGTATCGGCCATGAAGAGCCTTGGGTACGCTGAGAAAATCATGACTAATGGCCTTGAGGGCAGAATTTACCTTTGGAACTCCATACAGTCTTCCTGCCTCCCTCACTGGCGTTCTTTCCATCCCTTTCACGTACCCAAGGCCTAAAGTATTCTTCCTCTATCCAAACAGAGACAGATGTAGTATTATCATGAATGGTCAGAGAAACCAATTGTCCATTCACACTCAATTTCACAGTGAAAATTCAGATATCCGGATTCCCAGGTAAGTTTCCTTTCTATCATACCACACACAGTTGATTACTATAAGCCAGATTCACCCAAACCCAACCCAATAATGCAATTCTATAGATACCTCTTAAGTGCCTACTGCATACTAGTCCATCTGCTAGTTGCTGGGAATGAGTAAATTTAAGTCCTTAAGGAATGCAGCCTCCCCTACCAGAGAAAAATACCAACAATAATCACAATATTGAATTATAAGTTTAATGATGAAGTAGCCCAAGGAAAGCATAAGTTTTTGAAACTTTGAAAAAGCAAATACTTCAAGTTAGGAAATCAAGAAAGGCTTCAAGCAGCATTTGAGAATAGAGGGAGAATGGAATATTTGAGGTAATGTTCTAAGTAGAATATGTAAGTATGAACAAGATATGGAAAGTTCCAGATATGTGTAGGAAGGGAGAGTGGTTCAATTTCACCACAGGACAGGGTGTATGCAGAAGGATAACAGCAATGCTCAAGAAGAGAATTGAGATCTACTTATGGCTTCTACACCAGGCTGAGGGATTTGTTTCATTCTACATGCTTGTGTTTTCTGAATTGTGAGGCCAGGATGATTAGTGGTTAAAATATTATTTTAAAGAGTACACACATTTGGGGATCCCTGGGTGGCGCAGCAGTTTGGTGCCTGCCTTTGGCCCAGGGCACGATCCTGGAGACCCGGGATCGAGTCCCACATCGGGCTTCCGGTGCATGGAGCCTGCTTCTCCCTCTGCCTGTGTCTCTGCCTCTCTCTCTCTCTGTGACTATCATAAATAAATTAAAAAAAATCAAAAAAAAATAAAATAAAGAGTACACACATTTGATTTTGCAGAACATTTAGTTTAGGATTAGAACACTATTCGAATCCTTGGGATTGCATTAAGGAGAAAGTTTCCATTCAGCACTAAGAGTTGAAACATCTCTTTGAGAATCATTAGCTTCCCTCTGCAACAAAAAAAGTGAGGATTTCAGTATCAAAGTTTTTAGCAGGAATGTGTCTAGAATTTAAGAATCTGCTTTGTTCAAATCCTATGTAATACCCATCTTGTTTATGGATTTTTTTCTAATTATTAAATAGATCTAGTTTAGTTTTTTTAATGAATATTAAAGAAAGTTGTCGATTAAGTCACAGTGAGGCAGAGTGCAGAAATGGAAACAAAAACAAAAGATGGTGTTATATGAACAGCCAAGCTTTAGGAAAAAGTCCACAGGCCAACTGTGTCACATCAAAGAAGCCTATATGAGAGACTATTCCAGGGGAGAAATGGACAATTATGTCAAGTGCTCCAATAGGTCAAAAAGGACTTGGTTTTTCAAAGGACACCACTGACCTCTAAGAGCCTTCCACAGTAGATGTGGATGGAAATGAGACTAAGCAAGGATTAAATTGGCAGTGAGGAGGTAGATGTGATCTAGATCGCCATGAACCACATCTGGAAGGAAAATACGGTGTTATAGAATGAGAATCCTTTTTCATATTATTTCTGGCTTGGCTAAATACTCAGTTTATAAATCTGTGAAGGGATTTACTTACCTGAGACTCAATTTTATGTTGATGGTATTTTTAAAAAATGTAATCTACTTCTTCTCTTGAGTGGAGCTCTTCAATATAAAGAAAACATTTGTATTGATGTGAACACAACTGCTACTGAATCCTATGTCTAAATATGCCATCCATACTCTCACCAGTAAACAAACAAAAAATCAATGAGGTAAGTACTATTATTGTTCTCATTTTGAAAGTTAAAAAAAAAAAAAGGGAGTTAGGAAAGTTCAGTTAACCTACCTAAGGGATACTGACACCATAGAGCCCATATTTAATCCCCAAACAATATGCTGGAGCACACATTCCTGATGCCCATGTGTGTCGTCCCTGTAAAACCTAAAAAGCAGGGATGCCTGGGTGGCTCAGT
This sequence comes from Nyctereutes procyonoides, assembly GCF_905146905.1. Taxonomy (NCBI): domain Eukaryota; kingdom Metazoa; phylum Chordata; class Mammalia; order Carnivora; family Canidae; genus Nyctereutes; species Nyctereutes procyonoides. The sequence goes on from NW_026575137.1 coordinate 9,256,315, forward strand.
GATTGAGCATCCACCTTTGGCTCAGGGTGTGATCCCCAGATCCCAGGATTGAGTCCCACATTGGGCTTTCTGCATGAAGCCTGCTTCTCCCTCTACCTGTGTCTCTGCCTCTCTCTGTCTCTCATGAATAAATAAAATAAAATCTAAAAAAAAACAAAACAAAAAAACCCTAAAAAGCAAATAATAATAAGCATATAATATGGTCTTTCCAAAATGAAGAAATCAGTTCCAGAAATATGTTATAACTTTGAAAATGTTCTCTCATTGTATGATGGATCTTATAAAGGGAAGTCATTTATTTTGGTTAGGTACACTATAGTCACCAAGTACTAGAATATCTCTTTATCAAACATGTTTTTTTGTTTTTTTTTTTTTTTTTAAACTTCCTCCCAGGCCCAGCTCAAGAACCACATCCTTCATGAAGCTGCTCCTGACTCTTCCTTTTCTAAATGTCTGCAGTATTCATGGGCCATGCCCCACCATAGCGCACTTGGTACATATATTGCATTTTTGTGTCTGCTCTGCCTCCTGGACATCATGTTAAATTTTCTAGGTCTTCTACCACAATGAGTACTTAATACATTATTTCGTGGACTACATCAAAGATCCAACACCAAATTAAGAAGTCCACACCCAAAGTAAAAACTCTCAAAGATCCTTTATCCAAGACTTCATTTTATACTCAGCTCGATACTCATGCTCTTAGCAATCCCAGTGTTTCCACATCCAAAGCCAGGCTGCACCGAATTCCTTAAAGCTGAAGCAAGCTTATTCAGTCGGCTATAAATACAAATGTTTACTGGAACACAAACCAGGAGGAGCCTATGAGAAAAGTAAAGGGAATAAAGCTTTTGTAATTCGTTTCCTTCTCCAAGGCTCATATCCCAGGACCAAATATTTAAATAGTATTTTAACTGGCATTTAAGCTGGCCAGGTTTAACAGTTTTAAAGATAGAAGAATATTAAACTAGGCCTATTAAAAAAAGAGAAAGAGAGAAAGAGATCAGCACGGAATGCTCATTAAAACACAAAGTCGCCAGCATGAATTTTCTATCATCTACGGTTCTTTCTTTTAATGTTTATTGTGCCAATTATGACATCACCATGTATCAACATGCTTGTATGTCTGCTATCTCTGCAAGTCTGTGGCACCTCACAAACAGGGACCACGTCTTTGCATGTCAGAAGGTTAGTCCTGAGTGGGTTTGTCCAACACTAACATCTGCTCCCCGTCAGACCCTTCCTGGACACTAACAACAGCCCACGTGCACTTAGTGGTTACCATGAGTTGACCTCTCCTCTAAGCCCTTTATAGGAACGAATTCACTTGCCCTTTTCAGAATCCAATAAAAGAAGTGATCTAATTAATCATGCCCATTTTACAGATGGTACAACTGAGGTACAGAAAGATAAAGAAAACTGTCAAGGCAGAACCAGAATTGGAAAGCAGGCCGTCCTGTCCCAACCTGCAAACGTTTCATCACTATGGTGATGAAGTCACAACAGTACCGAGGATCAGAAAAAGTGGACGGAAATTTCGAAGTCTGAACTAAAAACCTCCGTGCTTTTAATCAGGACCTCAGGTGATTCTGAGGCAGATGGTCTGAGAACCATATTGAGAAACACAGTTTTCGGTAATAGTCGTAGAACTATTTTTAAGAACTGGTTTTTGTTTACTGTTATAGTTCACTGAACATTTCCATACATATTATCTCATTTCGTCCTCATAACAACTCTGCAAAGCAGGTATTACTGTTTCCCATGTTTGTACACAAGCAAAGCAAGTCTCGGAAAGCTTACCCACGATCACAATGCTGTCACACACAGATTTTTCAATTGTAAACTTTGTGCTTTTCCCATGACACTGACCCCCCTAACTGGCCTTCCTGATTCTGCTCCTGCCTCTCTAGAGCTCATAATCCACACAATAAACAAAGGATCTTTTTAAAGCATAAATCTCATCATGTCATTTCCAGTGGATTCTCATTATATCTGGGGAGCATCTACCCCCTTACATGGCCTGCAAGGCCCCTCATCACGTGGCCCCATCTGCCTCCTTGGCCTAATCTCCTACCCTCTGCCCTCCCGCCAATATTCCAGCAGCTATGCACTTTACTTTCCAATCCTCTCATGTCAAGTTCTTTTCTCTAACTGGGATTTGCCCCTTTCCTGTTCCCTATTTATTTCATGCCGACATCTGAAATTAACCAATTGATTGGTTGATTGATCATGGAGATGAGGCGGAAAATGCCCTTGTCTGACCTGTTTCATAACTAACATTTACAAAGTGCCAGGTACGGGTCCACATACAGATCTATATAATTCTCACAACTGAGAACGTACATCACCAACTGACGACAGCTGAATTTACCCAGAGCCTGTGCCTTTTACCAGTTACCCGGACTCTCTCCGAAGACCAGCACCCGACTTTTTGAAACAAGCCCTCATCTTTGTGCCATCACTCTCCCACACAGCCCCTTGACCAAACCACCCGGGCCCATAGTTGAAATCAGTCTAAACAGAGGATGCTTTGATGAAAACATGTGCTTTACCCACCCACCCCCCTTTCCAGTCCTATCTCCAAAGAAACAAATTTAAATCGAGGCAACAAACCTAATTAGAAACTACAGAATGAGAATCCAGCATACCCTTAAGATCAAAGTAATGTCAGAGAATGTAAAATTTAGAATTACTCTTTACTGGGTGATAATGGTGGGGTGGGGAAGTGGAGGGAGTGGGGAAAGGGACCTTCGGAGTTGACTCCACATGATCTCAGAGGAAATACTTCATAATGAGCATCCCAAACCGACAGAAGTAGAAGCCTATTAATCAAGACGAAGCAGCAAGTGGCCAAACCACCATTATTTCCCTTCCAGACATCTCACTGGTTTGGAGGTCAAATATCTATTCTTCATCTAGCATAAAAAGCTGCCGTTTGGGGGAGGTTGGGTATTTTATTATTATTTTGCTTTGTTTTGCTTTAAGACATCTGCCATTTCTGTGAACAAAGATTCTTGTTCTGTGGTTCCTAATAAGCTTTGCAAGGTGGTTTTCCTGGCATATGAAGAAGTCATTTGAATAATAAAGGCTCATATTTATAATTACATTGAGTTAAATAGATTTGCTTAGCTTAGGGTTTGGGGTTATTCATAAACAGATGTGAGAGTCCAGAAAGCCTCTGTAATTTCAACAATCTCACTGCTCCGAGGGTGCTGAAGGGCTTAGAAGCCTGAATGTGAGTTAAAGCAGCTTTCCCCAACTCCCTGAATAATCACCGCTGTACCTCAGCCTGAGTCTACTTCTCTCAACCCCATACTATTCATGTTTACTAGCCGGTTGCTAGTATGAGGGCAATGAATGAGCCTGACTCTAAGAGCTGGGAACATTCACTCCCTAAGCATTGGGGGAGGAGCCTTTTATGAAGTGCTTTGCTCTGTTCTCAGAATACAGTCTACGGTCCTATTTGAAGCTGCTGGTTTCAAAAGAGCGGTGAAAAGAGGTTCCCCCACCCAAGGAGCACCTTAGGGTCTAGACCTTCCCTGACAGCCACCTTTTTTCTTGAAATTAACCAGCCCGCGGGCTGTACCTCCCATACTTTGGAGGTGATGGAGTTGCTGTTGTGCCACATTTTGAAACCTGTGCTTGACTTAAAAACACACTTTTGAAAAAAAAAAAATTTTGGGGGCAATGGATTTCTTAGCCACTGATTTTCAATCACTGCTGAAGTGGAACCTCCCTTGCAAATGCATTCCTACATGAAACCACAATCTATGAAACAGGAAGAAGTCCAGCTGCTCTAGTTAAAATGTCATGCATAGAGGGGCTCCCTAATGGTCCTACTTCTACCCCCAGATGCCTCATCCATAACCTAGAATTCCCCGGACACGATTTGAAGATTTGGCCAAACGTCTTGAGCTTCGACGTGACAGCTAACGTGTTAGACATCTGTGGTGCATTAAATAAGCTGTGCACTAGGATCCCTAAAGCTCTGATAGTTTCTCAAGCCAAGTCCAAATTCATCTGTGTAGCGGGTTGAATAGTGTTTCCCAAAATCTCATGTACACCCCCCAAACCTCAGAATACAACTTAACCTGGATTAAGGGTCCTGGCAGATAGGATCAAAACGAGGTTCAAGCTGAGGTCACACTGGATTACCTCGGGCCCCAAACCTAATGAGAGTATCCTTTCAAGGCACAGAAAAAGGGGGGGGGGGAACAAGGACGTAAAGAAGAAAGCGTTGCAAAGACAGAGGCAGAGTTGTCGTCTGTAGGCCGAAGAGCGCCAAGGGCTGCCATCAACCGCCAGCAGCTGAAAGCAAGCCACCCGACATTCGTGTCCTCACATCTTGCACAAGGAGCCAACCGGCCACCACGTTGGTTTTGGACTTCTGGCCTCCAGCGCTGCAGGACAATGACGCTCTTTGTCTCGGGGCCACCACGTGTGTGACAGTTTGTCAGAGCAGCCTCAGGAAAGCAAAGCGTTCTTTCATTTAGCGGCCAAATATTTGTGGAAGGCACATTCGTTGAGCGAATATAATCCATCGGTGCAACCTGATGCGGCGCAGGACCAAGGAGAAGGTTTAGCAAGTGTTTGAGGAGGGAAGAGAAGCTTAGGACAGGGTGGGGGGTGGGGGGGTGCCCAGGAGAAACCCAGGTCTCCTTCGACTCCATTCCAAGACAAGACTCGGGCAGAGCCTCCAAAGGACCAAACGGGCGTGTGGATCCCGGACAAAGAACCACCGGGGAGGAGGAAACAAGCACCATCACTCGGGCTCCCCGAGGCTTTCTCAAACGTGTCCTGGAACCACGGGAAGCCGTTCTGCGTGTGTGTGGGTCTTGGGCCTTCAAAAGAGCAGAAATAGCATCCGTGAAACGCATGGGGGATTCTTGGTGACATAGTTTCCGTGATTTCCGTAAAGATTATTTTAATTGGGCAGCCCGGGGGGCTCAGCGGTTTAGCACCGCCTTCAGCCCAGGGCATGATCCTAGAGACCCGGGATCGAGTCCCACGTCGGGCTCCCTGCATGGAACCTGCTTCTCCCTCTGCCCGTGTCTCTGCCTCTTTGTCTTTGTGTCTCTCATGAATAAATAAAATATATATATATAAAAAAGATTATTTTAATTCAGGTTGTTCCTCTTCAGTCGATCTTGACGACGGCTCCCAAAACACTCAAGGTTCCTCGCACTGCCTACCGTGCCGCCCCCTTGGCTTTTATGGGTTTTTTTTCTTTTAATCTGTGAGAGACGCAGGTGGATGGAGAAGCAGGCCCCCCGCGGGGAGCCCGACGCGGGACTGGATCCCGGGACCTGGGGTCACGCCCTGGGCCGGGGGCAGACGCTCCACCGCAGAGCGTCACCCCCAGGCGTCCCCTCGGCTTTTCTGCGTTTTCACGGCGCGGTCCTCACGTGCGTCCGACGCCCCCGCGCGCGCACAGGCCGCTGCCCGTTGCCTCACGCTCCCCGAGGACCTCCTCAAACGCCGGGCGTCGCCGCCCTCGCCCAACCCCCTCCCCCCACGGTCTCCACAGCGGACGGCGCTTCAATCAAACTGCTTGGCCTCGCGCCGCGGAAGAGCGGCCGTAGCGCGAACGCAGGAGGCAGGAGGCGTGTGTCTCGTAATGACCCCGGGCAGCTCCCGTGGGGCGGCGTCCTGCTTGCTCCGACGCGCCCGGCTTCCCGTGCTCGGAGCACTGCGCTTCCCTCCTCCAGCTCCGTTACGGAAATGAGGCGGCGGCCGCGGCACCACTCCTTTCTTTTTTGTCTCCTGGATGTTATCAAAGGCCCCATTTGGAGAGAAACAGCTGACAAGGGCGCCCAATTTAAAAAAAAAAAATTAAAATTAAAAAAAAATGATGCTTTTGTCTGCTAGAAAGGCGGACGCTGACTGAAGCCCGAGGCGCTCGGCACCAGCCCTGGGGGGAAGCTGCGGGCGTCAGCGAACGCCGACGTGCCGACGTGCGTGCGCAGTGCGTGCCTACGTACATACGCACGTGGCGGAAATACCCCCCTCGTGCAGGCCAAGCCGGGCCGCAGCGGCGGAGCTCGCTCGCTGACGTGGTTTCCGGCGGCCGCGCTTGGGGGCAGAGCTCCCCGGATGAGACCCCTTCCCGGCCGACGGCGAGGCTGCCCGGAAACCGCCGGGAGCTTCCGGGTCGTGGCGGCCGCGTGGGTTCCGGGGCGCCGGGCGCTGCAGGGGGTGGTTCCCGCTGCTGTTCCTGCGAGGCCGGCGTCCTCCCGCCGTGAGACGTTGGTCTGTCGGGTGGGCAGCACGTCAGTCCGTCCGTCCGCGAGAGGCACGCACCGTGCTGGACCCCGCCAGTCCGCGCGCCGTGCAGACTGCCCGGGAGGCCTGAGGGCGCTCCTCCGACCCCCAGGACGCCCGTGCTCGGGCTTAGCCCGGGGCCCCCGCGAGGACGCACGCACGCACGTCGGGGCGGTCCCGGCAGGGGCTCCAGGGGCGGGGCCAGGGGCCGAGAGGGCGGGGCCAGGGCCGAGAGGGCGGGGCCAAGGGCCGCGGGGGGCGGCGCGCTCTGCCTTATTCATCTGTGTACTTTGGGCCACCCGGGGAGGGGTTCAGCCGTGGAGCGTCCGCCCTCGGCCCAGGCCGTGGCCCCGGGGTCCTGGGATCGAGTCCCATGTCGGGCTCACCGCAGGGAGCCTGCCTCTCCCTCTGCCTGGGTCTCTCATGAATACCTAAATAAGGTTTAAAATAAATAAATAATTTTATGTATTATAAATTTATTTATTTATAGATAATTAAAGGTTTCGTGAATACATAAATAAAATTTAAAATAACTTTATGTATTATAAATTTATAAATAAAGGTTTCTGTCATGAATACATAAAATTTAAAATAAATAATTTTATTTTAAATTTATAAATTAAAGGTTTCTCTCATGAATACATAAATGAAATTTATAATAATTTTATAAATCATTTTATTTATGAATTTGTAAATAAAAGGTTTCTCATGAATACATAAATGAAATTTAAAATAAATAATTTTATTTATTATAAATTTATGAATAAATAATTTTATATATTTACTTATAAGTAAAGGTTTCTCATGAATACATAAATAAAATTTAAATAATTTTATTATAAATTAATTATTTATTAATAAATAAATAAAGGTTTTATTTGTTTATTCATCAGAGAGAGAGAGGCAGAGACGCAGGCAGAGGGAAAAGCAGGCCCCATGCAGGGAGCCCAACGTGGGTCTGGATCCTGGGTCTCCAGGATCATGCCCTGGGCCTAAGGCAGATGCTCCACCACTGAGCCCCCCAGGTGCCCCATTTGTGTTTCATTCTCCTTGCATTTCCTCCTTTCCTATAGAAGGAGCTAGGTTCTTACATTCTATTACTGTCTTGAAGGTCTTTGTTTCAAAGCATAAAAACTTACTGGGATCTGAATCCTGGACGACTGGACGATTTGAAGGGACTGGTTGTGGAAAAGGATTATGGTTGTGGTGGCTGTGGACTGAATAATTTGAAGGGACTACGGTTGGTCTAAGGTACAGGTAAAGATAGAAGAAAGGTGAGGAGAAGGAGGAAAATGAGAATGAGGAATCTTCTGATAGCTAAGGTGACATTGTCTGTCCTCACTGAAAAATAGGATTTAGTTTTATTCAAAGAAAACAGAGGAATGTGATTGTTCTTGCATTTCCGGCTTTGTAGAGTAAGATTCACACACCCTACCTACTATAATGAGGAAGTCGTTGCTCAAGCTGAAGATCTTTTGACATCTCCACTATCTAGAGCTTTCTCTGGGGCATACAGAGGGGGGCCCGTGTTGTGTTACAGTCAGCACCACGGTGGCAGGTCAACGTTAGAGTATCTCTAGGACTCTACCATGGGCAGGAGGCCCCGCCAGCCTGCTGTCCCCAACCCCCCTACCCCATGCTTCATACCCGCAGACCGACCTTCATTACAGCGATGACTCGACTAGTCATTACATAATTCAGGCATAACTGAGTAAAATGTAATTCTCACATAATTCACATACCTGAATGCCTGTTCTTTTTGACGTATAAAGCCAGTCTACTAATTCACTATTCTGTGTTTTCCTACATGATGGTTAGTCAAATGCAACCACAAGGAGGAAACACAGACGAGGCCTAGGAAAACGGTTCATTACAGTCACAGGTCCTGCCAGGCAGGCTCAAAAGGGAAGCAGCAGGGTTTGGTCAGGTGACAGAAGCAAGGGCAAAGCTGAAGGTAGAGCCTTTTTGGGGTTTCTGTGGGAAAGGCAAGGCAGGGCAGAGAAACAGATGAAGGGGTTGAATGATTTCGGCAAGCTCCGCACTGTAGCAGTGGTCCCCAGGTGCCTGCTACGTGCCCTGGGATGCTTAAGGGAGAGGACTGACTGTTCCCTCCCTGGGTGTGTGGGTCAGACAGGTGACGTGGGCTCTAGATTGGTAGGTCGGCTAATCAGGGGCATACTTTGCATTTTCTGGGAATTTGCTGTTCCAGGGAGGGCCAGTCCCTCCTCACAAAGGTTTTTTTTAAGATCTCATGTACAGAAAATAAAAAAATATATATGTAATACATTCACTGTACCTATGTAAAAGTCAGCTTCTATAAAAATTCACCTTATATATATGTAAAACTCATTTTACTAGATTTTCAAGGTATTGTTCAATTAATGTTTACTGCATCACTGTTCATCATCTTGTAAGTGACATTTTGAGAATTGCCTGACTTGCCGGATTTTCAGCTCTGAGTAGAGGATGTTCTATTTTGAACCTCCCAGAATCCATTCACCCTTTTGCTTGGATTTTCCATCAATCAGGCTTCAGTATCTCGCCCTTATAAGCAGGCACACGGACTCTAAATCTCCACCTGTGTGTGCAGGTCCTGATTGGCTCAGTCAACCACCACTCAGATCTCATCCTCCTGGCCATGGTGATTGGTTCAGAGAATGTGACCGAGTGGACCAGACACTTGGTTACATTTGCTTAGGGTTTATGTTAACATGTTTACTTGATCCCCCTGGGAATCCTTTCCTTTTCTTTCTGGATGTGAATAAGGAACAAATAGTTCCCACTAGCTGGGCAGTCAGCTTATGATTCGAGAAGACAGACGACAAGGGAAGAAGTGTATTCTTTGAGGATCACTGTTGATCCATGGGATTAATCTTCGCCTATTTAAGGATGTTTTGGTTCTATAAGATACCCGCACCCCCACCCTTGCCTTGCCTTTTTAAAAGTCAGCTGGACTCAGATTTTCCACTACTTGCAATTAAGATCTGTCTGGCACAAGGTTCTTGTTTTCTTTCCAACATCACTTTATTTTGATTCTGGTGTGAAAGGAGAGAAGGCTTACTCAATTTCTTCTCTTTTGTGTTACGGTAAACAAAACAGGTGAATTAGAAAGGTGAATTGCAGCTTTACTAGGCAATGAATTTTGAATAACATAATAGCAGCCTTTAAGAGGAAAAATTGGCAGCAATGTATAATTATTATATGTGAAGGAAAAATACCCAATTACACAATTTTACACACACGCACGCATTCTGACTTTGCTTCCTTCCATTTGTCCTTATGCAAAGGCTCCCCTGGATTTCCTGGACGACAGTGCCAGTGTCAGCCTCCTTGATGGAGCATAGCATTCCGATCCACAGTGGAGCTGAAAACCTGGAACCTTATCAGGTCATCTCAGTACTCAGACCATGGTTCGTTTTAATTCCCTTTTCATAAAGGAGAAAAGCAGGGGAAGACAAGCCCCAGACAATGGGGGGGGGGGGGGACAATAAGTAAAAGAAGAAAATAAAAGGTCAGAGAATTATTTTTTAACTGTCGTTCTTCACTATTTCTTCTATCCCTTCATATCCTCATTTTTTTTATAAACTAAGAGAAAATGAAAATCGATTTCATTAGATACACCACTTTTGTTGGACTCCACCATGAGTTGATCAAATGAGGCAGCTGAACTGAGAATGAATCTTCCCTGTGATTAGCATGCACTCTTGAAGTAGCCAGGCACCTGTGAGGATAGGGGGTGGAGAGAAGATAATAATTGGGCTCTCATCTTTTATAATTATGTGTGTTTCAAGTGGATGTGAACAGTGGGGTTTGAGAAGGCGACATAAAAGGAAAATTCTGTCTTGAGCACTTCAGTCATTAACTCTGGTATTCAAAAGGAGAGAGGGATAACATTTTGAACAATAGAATACTTGAGGAACAGAGACCCCAAAATAATAATGTTTACTGAAAATTAGGACAATTGTTTGTTTATTTCATATCTTCGAGCATTTTTATCATACCAAATAATTACTGTAGTTATTGACAAGACACACTGCAAACTGTTTTCTGTCCTTTGTATATAAAAGCCTCTGAAGTTTCGGAAAAAGTGAAGGGTTTTTGTTTGTTTTTTTTTTTTTTGCCTTTTTATATTTAATTTTCAAGTAAGTGTGAACAGTAAATAAGATTCCAATGTGCTGTTTATGTGTGTGTGGATCATGAAGGAATGTTAATAAAATATCAAGTGTTCTAGACGTTTTATTCTTTTTTAATGTAGAACTTTCCCCAAGAGTCTGTTCCTATGTTTAGTCTTACCTGTTAGATGTGGGTTCCTAAGCAGAATATGAATGAATTTATTCCTTTTCTCCTTGATATATTGTCCGTAATTAGAATATACTTCTAGCAAATATATATTGAGAGGTGTAGATGAATCAGGGCTTTGGGAGACAGACAGCTTTTCTACCCCTTGTTAAATGGGAAAAATTACTGTTTTCCCAACCTAACCAGTAAGTAGTAATAACTTCTATTTGAAAGATACATTGATAAAGCAAGATTTAAAAAACCAACCAAACAAGTAGTTATTATAGTTCCAACAGCCTGTATCTCCATGAGGGTGGGTGGTTTGTTTGGTCCATTGATGGATTCCCATCACCTAGGACGGGGCCTGCCATATGTCACTAATACCTAATATGTCATCAAGTATTTATTGAATACATATATAAATACATTTTTTAAGCATGGCATTCTCTCTAAATTTCAACTATGGCCAAGTACTGTTTAATCTTTCTCTGCCCATGGCTTTCTACCAGGCTTGGGTAGGATGGTTATGTCATCTCACCATGAATACCTCTGTCTAGACAAGAGCCCTTTTGAAGTGTAAATACTGCTAGAACTAGAGCTACATTTGGCATAAAACAAAAAACAAAAAACATTTGGTCTTTTTTTCTGTTACAGATTGCTACTTCCTAGAGAAAAAGCTCTCACTGCCTTTATACAGCCAGCCAGTTGGAGGAAAGGGCCTAATTATCTTTCCAAGTTCTGGCACTCAGACTCTATTTCCTATTTTGGCTTAAGATCAAACAAAATGTGAAAGGAATAAAAAAGAAATCAACAAGGCAATAATGCTCTTCTGTGTGGCACATAATCAGAAAATTCTTTCTACCAAATACTGATATAAACTGTTTCATTTGAAGTTTGAGATTTCGTACAATGCTCAGACTTACAATTAAAACCCTATTAGCACACCGGATTTCCTAATAGCAAAGAGTCTTTCTAAGTGAACATATCACCTTCAGCTACAAAGTGATCTCTATTACCAAAGTTTAATTTTAAGCATGTTTGAATAAATAAATGAAACATTTACTCTGTATTTCTTCATGTTCTTTGTCAGGGACTACTTCTCTGTTTTGAAATCAGAATTTTGTTGTCTTTTTTCACTCGATAGCCTGCCTTGTCTCGCCTTCCACTGTCTGCCTCCCACACACCCCATTCCTTGGGCTTACTGTTTGTCTACTCCACTTATTTACCTTCCTCTATACATTAATGTCTGCAAGTTCCTGCTTTGCTCCCCTGACTGACCTCAGCATTTTTACATCATTCACCTTTTGAAGAACAGAGAAGTCAGGATGGTCCGCAACTTTCTATTTTCCCATTTCTCCTTTACAGTAGTCTCACTAGAGAAAGCTCTGTCAGTAAGACAGACCTAAGCTATTAGAGAAGAATAATGTAAACTTCACATACTTAAAACCAAAAACATTCCCATCTTCTCTATTGAATTAAGCACATAAAGTAACTTAAAGCCAAAGTTCATAGCTAACAGCATATTTTCTTACATTTTTATTATATTTTATGAAAATGACTACCAATTAGCAGGTGAAGGGGTGTGAAACTCATGTATCAAATTCATTCAAACATCTTAGAGGAAGAGTTCATGTAAAATATATCCAGCACTGCGCTTGTGATCTGACGAAATCCCAATAAATGGCTGGTAAATACATAAACTGGTGAACTGGAGAGTCAGTGAATCACTCTGGCTGGAGTGTGGAAGATGAGTTGGAGACTGGGCCGGCTGGAGCTGGGAAGAGCAGCTAGATTTTTAAGGATGTTGAGGAAGGCAGTGAGGAGGATCTAAAAAGGGAGCGGAAATGGAGAGCAGGGGCTAGCCCTATTTTAAAGACAGGAGATAGAATCTCTAGGATTTGCTCCCTGGGTTTGGAGCTAATGTGCAGAAGATACCAAAGGCAAGTCATCCTGGTGTGAGATACTGTTCGGGGTCCAGGAGCAAAAAAAATCAAGAAAGAATTCTTGAGACATCTTTAGTTCCAAAAAGGTGGTTTTATTAAAGCATGGGAATATGTCTGATGGGCAGAAAGAGCGGCATTGGGGTCAGGAGGAGTGGCTGATTATATACTTTGAAGTTGGGAAGGGGTTAGGGATGTGTAAGTGTCTAAGGAATTTAGAAGCAAGGTTTCCAGCAAGGTCCGAGGGATCATTTACCCCATCCAGAAAACCTTAGTCATGAGACCCTTCAGATGGCCAGCGCTGGGCCATATATTTGGAGAATGGTTGTTCTCATATAACTTGGAGGGGTAGAGATAAAAGAGGTTTCCAAAGGGATTTTTTTTTTTTTTTTTTTTTTTTTTTTTTTTTTGCGTTGAAGAAGACCTACAGGATCCTGGAGGTCAGGCTGATGTCCAGCTAGGGTTGCCTTTTGCCCTTAGCAAAGTATTAACATTGAGGCAGTTGAGTTCCTGGAGGAAGGTCGCTCTGCCTGTCTCAAGTACTTGCCAACAGGCTGTAAGCTGTGAGGAAGTTTCATTTTCTCTATTTCTTTTGCCTCTGTTCTCCACATCCATCCTGGTGCCAGCTGATTTTCACCTGAAACTGAACATTTCAAAAAACTCCATGAATGTCTGGCAAACATGGATGTTTATGCGTTTATTAGACTTAGAGACTACAAGTACTGACCATTTTTCAGTCATCTTTCCCCCACGTGATCTTCCCCATGGTGACCTTCTGTGTCTTTCTACTTCTTGATCCTACTAAATTAATTAAACAAGAAGGGCAGTAGGCACAAACAAACCGAAACCTAGCCTGTAATTAAACCCTAAGGAAAACCCATCACAAACAGCCAACTAAACTTTCCCAAATAATGCATCTAATTAAGCCATAACCAATCAAATGGTTTCCTTGCTTTTCTTCCTCCTCTTGTCTGTAAAAGTGCCACCCAGAGTTGCCACGGGGGGAATGGGAGCCTCCTAACCACTTCAGGTTTGGCACTGCCCTATTCCTGCAGACTTTGGCTCAAATATACACTTAAAAACTGTAATATTCCTCAGTTTATCTTAAACACTCCCATTTGATCGCCTGCACTTTACAGAAAAGAGTTCTTTTGTTCGGTAAGTTAGAAGTGCCCCTCGCTTTAGTTCTTTTACCATTTTGGACTCCTACACCTATCACCTCTTGTAATTGGCCCCAGTATCTTCACCTAACATCATCTTTATCACAACCCACCTCACCCCCGCCCTTCAGGGATCCCAGGACAGACACACACACCAGTGTGATCGAGGAAGAGCTCCAGAGACTCGTTCTCATCCCCTTGCAGAGGTTTTCATGAAATTCTTTATTCCATTTATTTATTTCATGGAATTCTTTATTCTTGAGTTATTTTCGATTAAAGTATATACCATTTCCAAGCCTCCTTTTCTTTCTTTCCTTTTGTTTTTCTTCTCCACTATCACTGACCTAGATTCTGCACACCAGATGTCTTCACCTGGAACTCCGATTAAATGGAAGAATGTTCACTCCCTGCTCCTTTTTTACCTCAGGTCACAATCTGGAGAATTCCTCCACAGAGAGAAAGGTTGGAAAACATATTTCTAATTCTTAGGAGGAGGTAATTAAATAATTTCCTTTTATGATAGTGTCTTTGTTCTCTTCTTGAAAGGAAAGAGCAGCCCCTTTATCACTTTAAACAGGGCAAACTAGTATTTCTAACCCTCCTCCCAAAGTTAATTAACATGTAAATACTTGTCAGTAAAAGGTAACACTTCAGCAATTAGCATATAAATGGGCCGGGGACAATATTCTGCGGTAAAGGAGACAGCTTGGAAGATTTTGCCAAATGTATTTGGAAAGAAAAAAAATAAAATAAAATAAAGCCTTCATCGTTTCCATGCAAACAGTGATGAAATAGAATGTCAGTAGGAGCCTGGGGTAAAAGGAGAGCTCCCCAGCTTGGCTAGAACGAGGTGACGTTTGCATACACAACTTGGTTTTATGTACGTGTTTACTCAAGAAGCCATGACGGAAAGTGACTAATTGTTTATGTCCAGAAAACACATCATGTTTGTTTGACTTTAATGAATATCATCAGCGAAGGAAACAGAAAGCCATAGGTGGGAAAAGAATTTAAGGGCTAATTTTTCCATATTGGGTGTAATGATGAGTACACTCACAAAATTGCACATACAGGGATTGCTTCCACTCAGCCCTGAATTTGTGTTTCAAATGAGGTAATTGTGCACCTAATGATGCGTTTGCACAAGCAATTACCTGATTGGCATATGCCAGGTGAGCTTTTGAGAAATAATAGGACAAACACACTTTGGCTTGGCACCCAGAGCACCCTAATTTGAAACAAATAAAATAATAGTTATTACATTTGTGACATTCTTATTAGAATTGTGTCTCCGTGTGTGGATAGGATGTTCAAACTGATAAAAGATAAGTCACTAGTCCAAGGGGAAAATAAATCCTCTGATCGCGCTGGCAAAGATACCAGTTACTTTATATTATTAAAGGCCAACATATCCTAGTTATGGGGAGAAAGCCTAGGATTCGTCATCAGAAAACCTGGATTAAAACTTCCACATCAATTCCAGATATCCAAATTTAGGTTAACTACAAAACATGAAATCATGGTTCCTCAAAATGAAGATAGCTTTCCTGTTCATGTGGACACTGAATTCGATCATTATTATTCATTGGGTCTTGTATTACTAGTACTAATATTAAGTACATTATGCTGATTTTAAATAAATGGTGTGCGGTCAAGGTGAACCCTAGCAGGATTATCTCACCTGTTCCTATTGGTCTGTTCAGTATCTTGTCCCTCCCTTTGGTGGGGCCGACAATCTGGGTCTCATCTCTCTCACCACCAAGTAAGATGACGCAACTCGATTGAAGTTATTCTGGACAGAATCACCCTTAAAGCCCATTTCCCTTTTTCCATATCTAACAGATTCCCTTCCAGGCTAGTCCAAGGTCCAGTGGTTGCATCAAAGGTAGATTAGTCTTCTAAATTTGAGGAGTGGGTGCATTTTCAAGGCACTGAGCCTAGGTAGTGTGATTACCGTAGGCCAGAGGAGAGGATCAGCACATGAGCCTCCACCTACTCAGAAGATGGCCTTCTTCTCCCTGTGCTCTAGAAAACAGAACACAGTAGAGTACTCTAGAAAGTAGAGCTCCAGTAGTACTGTCCATGTTGATAGAAAGGTCTCATAATTCTCGCTAACGTGGTAGCCCCTAGCTGCGTGGCTATTAAACACTTGAAGTATAGCTGCTGGGAACTCAGTAAATTTTTTTAAATTCTATTTTAATGAATTTAATTGAAGTTTCAAGAATCACATGAGGCTAATGATATATGAGAGACTGCTGTAGAGACCGCTCCATTAGTGTAGCAAGGAAAACACCAGACATTTTTTTTTTAACACCAGACATTTTGTCAAGCAATAAGTGGACTGTGGATGTCACTTTCTGTCCACAGTTGATTACTCCTACTCTTCACAAAGAGTCAGTGCCAATCTTCGCTTTCCATGGCGATCTTATTAAGCCGTTCTTCTGTCTCTTCCTTCTCACCAAAATAAGCTAAGAAAGAAAATGCACAGGGATCTAAGGACTGTAGTTAATGTACTCTTATTAGAATCCAGCCCAAAAGCAAAACGAAACCAAAGAAGCAAACAAGGAAATTGGCAGAGCTCCCTTGGAAGTCTTCAGTAGCTACAGTCTGAATGTTGGTGGGCATGAGTTATGAGAGCACCATCTAATTGAGGTGAACTATTGAGGAATCAGAGCCTGTGACCAAAGCAAGGATCTAAAATCTTACAATCTAAAAGTTATTCCTAACTTGACTGGGCTCTGAAAACATAAACATAGTTTATTTGCTCCAACGTAGCAATAGTAATATAGGAACTACAACAGTTAATAATTTATTATGTCTCAGGCACTCACCTAAGAATTTTGCATTTTTTATGTAATCTATTGTTCACGGCAGCCTTATGAGATGGTTGTTATTATTTTCCCCATCTTACTGACTGCAGAACTGAGACTTCAAAAAGCCACGTAACTTGTCCAAGGTCATGGCAAGAACATATGGCAAAGTCGGAGTTCAGAGCCAGAGCAGGGAGACTCCAGAGCCTGCCTCCTGTAATCACTGTGTGCTGTGGTTTTGTACCACTCCACGGCAAGTCTGTTTGAGGAAAAGGATGGAATTTCTTAGGTTTCACGGAAGAGCAAAAAGTTTTCACGCTAGACAACCATTCTGCCAATGGGTTAGTATCAGTGAGTCTGCGAAGAGGTGAACTGCTTCCTGGGCAGTTTCAGGGGACGAATGAGTGTAGGGATTGACCTTTCTCGAAGGCAAACAATGATATCACTTCTCCCTAAGGGGCTGCAATGGAATGAACCCCTTGGATCTAGTTTTGTGGGAAAGTGAATTCTCTGAAGGGAACCGCCCCAGAACAGCTCATTGACAGGAACACAGTCATGCTTTCACCAGTTAGGGTGAGGCCCCACGTCCCATCACGCTCTCTCCCTGTCAGCCTCCTGATTTTTTTTCCCCTTCTAGGAGGCTTGCAATGCTGCTTATTTCAGTCTGGGCTTTTGCAAATGATTTATAGTACCATTTGAGATTGCCATTCTTGCTGAAGTGTAAATAAAGTGGCAAGGCTGTCTCAGAATTGAAAAATGGTGATCCAGTCCAAAATAAAAATATGCATAATTCTGGTTTCCAGAAGCCAGGGATGTGAAGTAGAGGTCATAGGCTGGAGGGGGGGGGGCATAGAAGTGGCACTTCCCTTTGATGAAAAAAGCTTCAGCAGGTGTGTGTACACACGCATGTCTGCACATTTGCACACACGCAGGCACCTACACATCAGTCCTGTCAGTGTTCGCTGTGCTACCCTTTTCCTCCCTCTCTCCTTACAAAACGTGTGACCAAGTGGTCCTCGCCCCTAAATCTGGTCATACTATCACTAGTAAAACATTAAGAATTTTTACGGCCATTTACACAAATGCTAATGGAACCTTCTTAGATTTGAGGGGGAAAGTTAAATGTAAAACACAGCAGAAATACAGGTATTGGTGACAACTAAAAATACTAACTTTCCTGAGTGATAATTCTACATACCAGGACATGATCGGGTCCAATTACGTTGAGCTCTATTCAGTAATCACTGTGTAATGGGATAGACTCACAGAGTAATAGGATTTGTTTAAGGCAAGGATAGAGGAGCTTAATCCACATTAGATATCTTAAATGCATTAAGAGTAAAAAAGACCGATTGATACCAAACCATTGGGAGGAAATGGAGAAAATGACAGTATTTTTAAGGGTTAGATACACGGTATCTCTAAATAGTCTTGGGGGACATTTACTAACTTTGTCACCTAGCAATTTTCATCAGTAATATCTCTGAAAATAGAATTTAAAAGAGAAGGGACTCAATATAAAGACACCCATCCTTAAACTTTTTTTTTTTTTTTTTTTTTTGGTATAAGATCACTGACCCCGGCTGATCAAAGTTTGGCTTAGAAAAGCCAGGACAAGATCTCAGAAGGTCACGATGGCCCTGAACACATTGTTCGGCTTCTCAGATAGAGAACTTTTAAAAGGAACTGCGAATGCCTTGTCACGCTTGAACTAGATATTAGTTGGCTAAGCTGAGAATCAAATATGGGAAATTAGTTGCCATTAAAAGATAGCTTCAGGCAGTTCATTTCTCATCAGCCAAGCTGTGTGGGCCTCCTGCTGTGGACAGTGAACATTAGCTTACTAAATACTTCAGCTCATCAGACACTGCATGACTCATGGATGGGCCTGAATTTGGGCGAGGAGGAGGGGAAAGAGGAAAGAACAGATACAAAAACATAACTACTGGCATCTATTCGGGTAGCTGTGAATGCTCTATGCTGTTAAAAAAAAAGCAATAAAAATTTTTACTCATTGACGTGTACAGATATTCACAATTTATGGTCAAGAGAGAAATAAACTGATTATGAAACCAGATTTATAGGATATTATTTTTGGTTAAATACTGTGTGTGTGTGTGTGTGTGTGTGTGTGTGTGTGTGTGTAACCTGAAAGAATAAATAGCAAAATCTTCCCAGAGATGGGTTTTTGCAATTTCTTTCATTCATCTGTATTTTTAATAATTTTACAATTCAATTATGGCGATCTTATAATACACACCTCTTCCTTATGAAATAAATGATAGACCTTAATCAAAAGATTGTGCCTATTTCTTTTTCTCCCTTGTTTTGCAATGTTTTATTTCCTTTGGAAGAACTTCTTATTCATTCTGAGGGCCTTCCAAATACCTAAAGGGGAAAATTTCAGAGTAAGTATAAATGAACTGTGAACAGAAACTAACAAGCATCTTGGGGCCTCTCCTGTGTTAGCCCCTCTAGAGCTGTACTGCATGGAACAGCCCAGAGACGGGGCATCCAGGGTCACCTCACATTCTTCCTGGCCTTTCTCCATCCTGAAAGTTTGCAAAGACTCTCCTTAGTTCTCCTCCCATGAAATAAAATTATATTTTCCAAGACAGTGCAACGTACATAGCCAGAAGTTGCATTATGTGTGTGTGTGTGGGGGGGAAAGAATGGGCTTTGAAGTCAGAAGCTTTGGATTTGAATCATGGTTCCACTGGCTATAGCTGTGTGGCCTTGGAAAAGCCACTCCATAGTCTCAAAGTTTTAGGGTCTTTAGCTGTAAGAAGAAATAATAAAAGCCTGCCTTACACAACTACATTGAGGGTTAAGTTAGGTAATGTACGTAGAGCCGCCAAGAGAGGTTATCTCTGAGCTTTAGTTACTCTTACTTTCATGCTTTTTCATGCAGTGAAGCTCCAGTGAAGACCAGGGACGACGCTAGAATTGACAACAATGTGTAGGGTATAGAAAGTGTACGCAACCACCAGACCTCGCGAAGTCAGGGTGCGGGTGGGTGTCTCTCTGAGAGGGCAGGCTGTGACGGACGGATTGCCCATGCGTTGCAGAATCCATTCTGCAGGATGCTAAAACCCCTGTGCACCATGAAGGAGCCTTCCCAGAAGTACAAACCTCCCTTGGGAGGGACAGGACCCAGCTTCCCCCCCTGACCCATTAGCCGTATGATCACAATACATGTTCCCAGGATTCCAAGTCCATTCTCCCCACACTGAGCCGGGATGTCATCTATCTCATCTTAAAGAGTATCCAAAACTCTTTAGAGAAACTGGAAACTGGAAAATGCAACCTACTTATTTTTCAGTAGGATTCTAGTTTGCAAGAAAGTGACAAAAACCCAAATCAGGAAAGTGTGAACAAAGAAAGGAATTTCTCATAGAATCAAGTGCTGGAACAAAGCTGGATTCCAGAAACAAGTACTAGGGTGGCCCACTCATCCCTGTTTGCCTAGAACCTTCCTGGTTTTAGCACTGGAAGTGCAGTCAGTGCCCTGGGAGGCCGCTTAGTGCAGATGCATCGGGACATCTGGTCACCTTCCCTCCTTGCTGTTCTCCTCTGAGCGTCCAGGTCATTCTGCTCCTTGTGCTCACCAGCCTTCTCCCCTGTCTGCATGGTTAGAACCACAGTCAGTGGCCAAGTCGCAGTCTCTAATGTTGTTATCCACATGTGGGATTTCATTCCTTACTGCTCGTGATGTAACTATAGTTCCCAATAACCTTATTTTAAAAAGTCTCATTCTTTGCTCTCAGAAAATAATCAGGATTATGTGCCCAGCCTCTCTAATTTTATAACAAAAGCCTGCTTCAGGAGCCACTCTCCTGATGAGTTCAGTGCATTCCTGAGATTACTTATCTTCGGATGAGACCACTTACATACACTCCATGGTCTTTGAGAAATTGTGCAGGGAATGCAGGAGAGATCTTTGTCTTGAAGGAACTTCGATGAAAATCTGCACAACGGTAGATTCCACAAAATTAGCCGCCATGGCTATTTGGTGAACTATATTACTCCTATAGTGCCAAGGTGAAGTTGGCCAAGGAGATGAACGAATGAGGTTACTGACAATGAAGACATGAGAAGGCTCAGTGTTGAGATGTGGGCTACCCGTTCTGTGGGATAGAAACTCAGAGAAGGAAGTACACTGAAATGGATTGGACTCGGCAAAGATTTGGAATAGTTGAGAACAGATCTATAATGAGAAGGGAAGCCAAGTTCTTTATTGGCTTCCTCTTTCAGCTCCTGCCCCAGTGGTAGATCACAAAGCCCAGGACGAAAACACAAGCACGAACCCAGCTTGTATGGATAAGGGGAATGGCTTCCCCCTACTAGTAGGTCACATGACATTTCCCCCTCCTTGGAACTCGCTCACACTCTCCAAGGATGTAGATGCTGAACAATGGGTGAGAGTCAGACCTACTGCCGCCAGTTCCCCTCTTGATCATTCCTAAGTTCCCTCCATGTGAATGGATCCTTTGTGAAAGCATGCAGCTTTTGTGAATATTTCCCTTGTCATATGATTAAACATAATGGAAAGCCTAAGGAGCCTGAACCTCCTTTTTGTTCATTTTTTCACCCTTCTTTCCATTTCTGCATAGCCTCATACAGTGTAGCTGCCCAGCTCTAGGTCATGCTTGTATGTAGATTCCTACCGATGCCTCCACGCCAGCAGTCAGCAGTAGGACTTAATTCACACGTCACGAAATATCCTCAGACACCATCTGAGCTGGAATAAGAATAAATTGCGGGCAAAGGGCTCAAGCGAGCCTTCCAGATCTCCGTGCGGAGGAGGCAAAGTCGTGTTTTCCACAGCCTTGCTCCCAACATCGCAGTGATTCTGAACCAGTCAAATTGGAAGAACACCTCTGAGATGCTACTTCCCCACTTGTGTTTGCACAGCAGCTGCAGCCTACTAGCCTACACTGAACTATTTAACACTTGCCCCTTTGCTCTGACCGCCCTTCTGTTATGGATGACCAGTTCGGGTCTTGGGAAGTTCACTCTGGTTCCATATTGGTTCCATTTGGATAGGATCATTTGGATCCGTGTTTACTGAGCCAGCTGCCGCTAACTTACCCCCCCCTACTCCCCACCCTCACCCCCATTGATCACCTACCAGGAGAAGTGGGCCAGCCCAGTCTCCCAGTTCTGAGAAACAGTTCACCAAGATGGGGGGGGGGCACACTATCCCAAACTCCGGATCACCTATCTCAACGCTTGTCATATGTGCCCAGGAAAGGGGCGCTTTACTGTTTGTCTTGCTCTGTTTTCTGGAGCTAAGGAGACAATTGCTTCCTTGCAAACACAGACAGATTAAATACACTGCATTCTGTCCTTTTGCCATCTGCTTCTTGCTTATTTTATTTTAAGCTGCATGACTAAACTTTATTATCTGATGGGTGAAGGTGGGCTCTGCTGTTGCTGTGCTCAACTCCTAGAAGCTTGGAATGAATGCAAAGTCGCAGGGCTGATCTGCAAGGGGCGAGTCAGAAATCAATTGGCCACCGTGCAATTATCACTCGCTGTGTCAGATACCAAGACATTAGCATTCGAAGATTCCTCCTGGCAAGATTCACAGCAGGAGTGGGGGGAGTGATGGAAGGGGAGCAACAACAACAAAAACCGTGTTTTGTTTCATTCCTCTAAATATCCATGTTTGCATAATAGGCCTTTCTCTTTGTGCCCCCCCTGGAAGGGCTGCCAGGAAGATTCTCTTTCCGGTGCCTATAAACTTTTCCTGAACTATATGCATGGCTTCCAGTCCTCTCCACTCTGTCTTTCTTGCCTTATTTCCGCTAAGATTTTCAAAGCATTCAATCACTATAAGCAAGCACAGTCCTTCCTGGGCACTCTGGATCCTTTCTTCTGGTTCCCATCCATCCGGCTCTCACCCTCAGGTGCTCTGACTTTGCAGAGCTGCCCCTGGCATGTGCCAAGAAAGGTGGTCCTCTCGGATGCAAATTTAAGGGGACACCAAAAAATTCAGTGACAAGATAAATAATTTTTCAATACCAGGTATTTTTAAAGTTTATTTTTAATTATATTTTTTCAAGTTTGAGATCCGTTGTAAGAAAGAAATTCCCCCGCCACTACCCTTGACTCAGCTTCCTCCAGGGGTTATCGATCGTCTTGCAGAACAATATAGTACAAGATCACGGCCAGGATATTGCCATTGAACCAGTCAAGAGACAGAACATTTCCATCAGTATGAGGGTCCCTCATGTTGGTCCTTTATAGTGACCTTCACTTCTTTCCCACCCCCACCCCATTCGTAGTCTTAGGTAATCACTCGTATCTTCTCCATTGCAATAATTTTGTCATTTTTAAAGTGTTTTAGCAATAGAATCCTACTTGGGTAGAACTGTAGAGGTCACTTTTGGACAATAGGCTTGAGCAATGGAAACTTGATCAAATGACCACAGTGACCCCCCACCCCCAGGCTGAAGACAGGCCCAGTGGGCAGCCCACCTCAAAATAGCCATTGGCCCTAACTGATCAATGGGCTCTTACAACCAGGCACAGTTGCCAAAAAGGGGGAAAGTCCATAGGTCCTCATATCTCCTCAACTTCCTCCTTTAAAAACAGCCCCCACGCACCGCTTCATGGCAGACAGACTCTCCTCTGCTGTCCTACACCCTCCCGTGTGGTGTACTCGGTAAACTTCTATCTCCTTTGATCTGCCTCAGGTGAATCCTTTCACCACCTGCTTCCACCCAATAGCTGCCCCGCATCTGGGAGCCCCCATCCGGTCAAAAGAGCTGAAATAACCTTTTCAGTTTTGTGGGGTTTGTTTTTGTTTTCACTGAATGTAGTTCTCTGGAAATTCATCCAGGTTGCTACATGCCTCAATAGTTTGTTCCTTATTGCTGAGTAGAATTCCGTGCTGTGGATGTGCGGCCGTGTATCCATTCACTCATCGAGGGACACCCGACTGGTTTCCAGTTTGAGGCTATTACAAATAAAGCTCCTATAAAACATTCATGTATGGGGTTTTGTATGAACATAGTTTTCGCCTTGGAGGGATAAATACCCAGGGATGCAATGACTAGATCATATGGTAGTCGCATGTTTAGGTCTTTGAGAAACTGCCCCAAGTGTTTTCCAGAGCGGCTGTGCCATCATACATTCCCATCCATAACCTGTGGTGATCCACCTCCTTCATCATCACCTGCAAAGCATTTGGCTTTGTCACTGTTTTTTGTTTTAGCCTTTCTGAGAGGTGTGCAATCATCTCTCTTTGGGGGTTTGATTTGCATTTCCCCAATGTCTAATGACACTTACCGTCGTTTCATTGCTTATTTGCCATCCATATATCCTCTCTGTATATCCTCTTCAGAAAAAACGTCTTTTCATGTCTTTTGCCCATTTCCTAATTGGAATGGGTTTTTTTTTTTTAACTGTT
Source organism: Nyctereutes procyonoides (assembly GCF_905146905.1). Lineage (NCBI taxonomy): Eukaryota > Metazoa > Chordata > Mammalia > Carnivora > Canidae > Nyctereutes > Nyctereutes procyonoides. The sequence goes on from NW_026575137.1 coordinate 9,280,181, forward strand.
GAGTTTGAGAGTTCCTTTTTTTTTTTTTTTAAGATTTTATTTATTTATTCATGAGAGACACACACAGAGAGAGAGAGAGAGAGAGAGAGAGGCAAAGATACAGGCAGAGGGAGAAGCAGGCCCCATGCAGGGAGCCCGACGGGGGACTCAATCCTGGGTCTCCACGATCAGGCCCTGGGCTGAAGGCGGCGCTAAACCCCTGAGGCTGCCCAAGTTTGAGAGTTCTCACTATATTCTAGATACCAGTACTTTGTTGGGTATGTGTTTTGCACATATTTTCCCCCAGTCTTGACTTATCATTTTATTCTCTCCACAGGGTCTTAAAAGAGCAAAAGTTGTAAATTTTGATAAAGTCCAATTTATCATTTTTGGGTTGTGCTTTTGGTATCAAGCCTAAGAACTCTTTGTCTAACTCTAGATTCCAAAGGTTTCTCCTGTTTTTTTCTAAAAAGTTTTGTAGTTTTATATTTAATTCCATTTTGATTTAATTTTTGCTTTAGCTGTAAGACTTAAGTTGAGGTTCATTTATTTTTGCCTGTGATGTTTAATTGCTCCAGCATTATTTATCTAAAAGGCTGAAAGCCTGTCCTTCCTCCCTTGAATTGCTCTTGCACCTTTGTCAAAAATCAATTGAAGATATTTATGTTTGTCTATTTCTGGGTTCTCTATTCTGCTTCATAGACCCATTGTCTACCCCCTCATAAATGCTACACCATCAAAATAAATCTTAAAATAATCCATGACAAGCAAAGTAACAAAATTGCAAATGACACAGGATCAGCAACCATCAGTGTGGTGAACCATACTGGAGACTGAGGCAAAAGGAAAAAAATCAGTGATAGTGATCCTCTGCTGACTTCCAATCGTCAATATGAACAACTACCTGCTTGGATAAATTGCTAATCAGTCAACATGCCACAAATATTTGGGAATCAACAAATTTACTAACAGGGGATGAAAATTAATTTGTTATTCAAGACATTCCCAAAACATATACAAAGAAGAATACTAATAAACAAAGGTAGAAATATAGGACATGTTTCTGAGCATCTGAATGATTTTTAATTTAATATCTTTTACATTTTCATCTAGATGTTTAGTACCATGTAGATACAAGAACATTTAAGATCCAAAAAATTTCATGGAATGGGAATATTGACCACTAACTACTACAGCTGTTCTGTGTACGTTTATTATGCATGTTGTTTAAGAAATGGGGGGCAGCCTGGGTGGCTCAGTGGTTTAGCGCTGCCTTCAGCCCAGGGTAGGATCCTGAAGACCCAGGATGGAGTCCCACGTGGGGCTCCCTGCATGGAGCCTGCTTCTCCCTCTGCCTGTGTCTCTGCCTCTCTCTCTGTCTGTGTCTCTCATGAATAAATAAATAAGATCTTTAAAAAGAAAAAAAGAAAAGAAAAAAGAAAAGAAAAGAAACAAAAGAACAGCACAGATCTTTCTCATAAGGTAATTAAATAACAAATAATAGTGAATCTCTTTAATGATCAAGTATGGTGATATTGAACTAGATATCAGCCAACTATTTACAAGTTTGAAAACATCTTTATAGAACTATAAATGGGGGTGAAATTAAAAATATTTATCACCTATGGCATGAACATCAGCTAGTCATAATGGTTGTTGGCCTTAAATGACAGGCCTGTTCTGAGGTATATTGGCTCAAAATCTGCCCTATCACAACGGGCATGTAGTCCAAATACAATGTTAAGAAGAGCCTTGCCTTTTGTTTTCATATTATCCACAAAAACTTCAGAGTTACTTGATGAAATTTTTTTTTATAAATTAATTTTTATTGGTGTTCAATTTACCAACATACAGAATAACACCCAGTGCTCATCCCGTCAAGTGTCCCCCTCCGTGCCCGTCACCCATTCACCCCCACCCCCCACCCTCCTCCCCTTCCACCACCCCTAGTTCATTTCCCAGAGTTAGAAGTCTTTATGTTCTGTGTCCCTTTCTGATATCTCCCACACACTTCTTCTCCCTTCCCTTATATTCCCCTTCACTATTATTCATATTCCCCAAATGAGTGAGAACATACACTGTTTGTCCTTCTCCGATTGACTTACTTCACTCAGCATAATACCCTCCAGTTCCATCCACGTTGAAGCAAATGGTGGGTATTTGTTGTTTCTAATGGCTGAGTAATATTCCATTGTGTACATAAACCACATCTTCTTTATCCATTCATCTTTCGATGGGCACCGAGGCTCCTTCCACAGTTTGGCTATTGTGGACATGGCTGCTAGAAACATCGGGTGCAGGTGCCCCAGCGTTTCATTGCATCTGAATCTTTGGGGTAAATCCCTAACAGTGCAATTGCTGGGTCGTAGGGCAGGTCTATTTTTAATTCTTTGAGGAACCTCCACACAGTTTTCCAGAGTGGCTGCACCAGTTCACATTCCCACCAACAGTGTAAGAGGGTTCCCTTTTCTCCGCATCCTCTCCAACATTTGTTGTTTCCTGCCTTATTAATTTTCCCCATTCTCACTGGTGTGAGGTGGTATCTCATTGTGGTTTTGATTTGTATTTCCCTGATGGCAAGTGATGCAGAGCATTTTCTCATGTGCATGTTGGCCATGTCTATGTCTTCCTCTGTGAGATTTCTCTTCATGTCTTTTGCCCATTTCATGATTGGATTGTTTGTTTCTTTGGTGTTGAGTTTAAGAAGTTCTTTATAGATTTTGGAAACTAGCCCTTTATCTGATATGTTATTTGCAAACATCTTCTCCCATTCTGTAGGTTGTCTTTGAGTTTTGTTGACTGTATCCTTTGCTGTGCAAAAGCTTCTTATCTTGATGAAGTCCCAATAGTTCATTTTTGCTTTTGTTTCTTTTGTTTTCGTGGATGTATCTTGCAAGAAGTTACTGTGGCCAAGTTCAAAAAGGGTGTTGCCTGTGTTCTCCTCTAGGATTTTGATGGAGTCTTGTCTCACATTTAAATCTTTCATCCATTTTGAGTTTATCTTTGTGTATGGTGCAAGAGAGGGGTCTAGTTTCATTCTTCTGCATGTGGATGACCAATTTTCCCAGCACCATTTATTGAAGAGACTGTCTTTCTTCCAGTGGATCGTCTTTCCTCCTTTGTCGAATATTAGTTGACCATAAAGTTCAGGGTCCATTTCTGGGTTCTCTATTCTGTTCCATTGGTCTATGTGTCTGTTTTTGTGCCAGTACCACACTGTCTTGATGACCACAGCTTTGTAGTACAACCTGAAATCTGGCATTGTGATGCCCCCAGCTATGGTTTTCTTTTTTAAAATTCCCCTGGCTATTCGGGGTCTTTTCTGATTCCACACAAATCTTAAAATAATTTGTTCTAAGTCTCTGAAGAAAGTCCATGGTATTTTGATAGGGATTGCATTGAACGTGTAAATTGCCCTGGGTAGCATTGACATTTTCACTATATTAATTCTGCCAATCCATGAGCATGGAATATTTTTCCATCTCTTTGTGTCTTCCTCAATTTCTTTCAGAAGTGTTCTATAGTTTTTAGGGTATAGATCCTTTACCTCTTTGGTTAGGTTTATTCCTAGGTATCTTATGCTTTTGGGTGCAATTGTAAATGGGATTGACTCCTTAATTTCTCTTTCTTCGGTCTCATTGTTAGTGTATAGGAATGCCATTGATTTCTGGGCATTGATTTTGTATCCTGCCACGCTACCAAATTGCTGTATGAGTTCTAGCAATCTTGGGGTGGAGGCTTTTGGGTTTTCTATGTAGAGTATCATGTCATCGGCGAAGAGGGAGAGTTTGACTTCTTCTTTGCCAATTTGAATGCCTTTAATGTCTTTTTGTTGTCTGATTGCTGAGGCTAGGACTTCCAATACTATGTTGAATAGCAGTGGTGAGAGTGGACATCCCTGTCTTGTTCCTGCTCTTAGGGGAAAGGCTCCCAGTGCTTCCCCATTGAGAATGATATTTGCTGTGGGCTTTCCGTAGATGGCTTTTAAGATATCGAGGAAAGTTCCCTCTATCCCTACACTCTGAAGAGTTTTGATCAGGAATGGATGCTGTATTTTGTCAAATGCTTTCTCTGCTTGATGAAATTTTTTATCTCCATATTCATCAGTGTCTTCTTAAAATCTCTCCGCAAATATTTGTTGATTGCCATATTCAAGATGTTCACATATCTTAATGTAATTTATTGATAATCCTTTTTATACAGGCATTCTTGAATGATAGACAAATGTGTCTATCAATTGTTTTTGCTTCAAAACTAGTATACTGGGCAGCCCGGGTGGCTCAGCGGTAGCACCGCCTTCAGCCCAGGCCATGACCCTGGGGTCCCGGGATCGAGTTCCCCGTCAGGCTCCCTGCATGGAGCCTGCTTCTCCCTCTGCCTGTGTCTCTGCCTCCCTCTCTCTCTCTCTGTCTCTGTCTCTATCTCTCAATGAATAAATAAATAAAATGTTAAAAAAAAACTAGTATGCTATATTTTGTTTTTCCTTCAAAATTAGTATCCTTTATTATAATAGTAATTATTTTTATATAATTTGTGTATTTGAGGTGTTAATTCCTTATGCTCATATGCATCTCAATGGACAAGTGTTTTAGGCAAATTCAGGGAGTTCTTTCAATAATTCTAGGTAGTATCAGCATTCCCTTTTTACAGTTGGGAAAACTGATGACCTTGAAAATAGTAAAGTGTAAACCAAAACCTACATCCTCTGACTGCTGACCCTGTTCCCTTCATAATGTATGTGAGGAAATTCTTTGCAAATGACAAAGCTTTATATGACTTAAAGACATTTTTTTATTCCTATTAAGAAAGAAAAATCCTTCTACATGAAAATGACTGAGGAAAGTGACTCATGAACTATGTCTCTGAGTAAAGCTTCAATTCTAAAAGATAAGCAATCAGTTGATTGGTAGCTGGTTTGACTTTATTGTTCATTAATGTCCAAATCCTCTTTAATCACAGGCAGAGCCATATACTTCACTTTTCTCATTTTAAAATGTTTTTCTAGTGTAGGTTACCTTAATCACTCACTTCTGTTGCTTTGTTAGTTTTGTAAAACAATGGATGTCTTGCTTAGATGGGCCGATGTGTTAGTCCAATATCATTAAGATCCTCTCATGCTACACGTGAGACCTTGGATGAAGGTCATGACTCGAATTCTAGTTATTTTTGAACCAGGAGAAACAGACACATAATTGGTGCTATGGAAAGGCTTTGCCCTTCAGTACCCTTATTCTCTATTGTTAAGGCTGCACAATTTATTTTGTTTAAAAAAAATATTCCAGGGGCACCCGGGTGGCTCAGTTGATTAAGCATCTTTGACTTTGACTCAGGTCATGATCTCAGGGTCCTGGGATTGAGCCCAGCATGGGGGGTCCACGCCCAGCAGGGAATCTGCTTTTCCCTCTCTCTCTCTCTCTCTCTCTCTCTCTCTCCCCCTCACCCTACTGGTGTGCAGAGTCTCTCAAATAAATAAATAAAATCTTTCTAAAAAATTTTCCAGGACTTCTATGTTGATAAATTAGAAAACTTCCCCACAACTTTCCTTCTCTGAGTCTCCACCACCTCGAATATCGCACCTCCTTCTATTGTCCTAATGTTACGGTCCCTGGTGCATGCCTGCTTCACAAAATGACAAGAACAGGTCAATAGGTGTCACTGCAAAAAAATAAGAAAATGGAAAAACAAAACTTACTGTTTCTCAATGTTCATCGAAGTGACAACCTAATAATACACTTTTTGGGGCAGCGCGGGGGGAGAGAATTTTGTGTCAGCTCAGGAAACTTGCCAAATGATTCAATTACATTGGAAATATTAATTTAGTTGAGTGGACATCTGTCAACCTTATTCAGTTGAGCACAATGCTAATTTCATACCAATTCCAATTTTATGAATTAATCATTGGTATAAGACTACATATAGTCTTGCCAATATCCTCACAAGTGTACCACATTACCAGGATATACTCCTTTCAACCCTGTGCAATTATGACGAGTATAGATAATGGAGACTGAGCTGCTTTAGTCATTTATGGGAAGGGGTTGTTTTAGGAGGGACAAAATATTCCTGTAAAATGAGAGACAGTAACCACTTGCATAAATGAGCTCAAAGGTAAGACGTGTCGAAAAGAGTAAAAAGAGAAGGCACAGAACTGACATTCAAAGCAAAGGGTAGAGAAGAGATAGCCAAGCAAGTAAATGCATATAGTATATTTTATTTTATTTTTTTCATATAGTATATTTTAAAGAGAATGTGAAGAATGATGCATGATCAACAGATGGTCCAAACAACTCTTTGGAAGGCTATAGAAAGACAGAACAGCCTTTGAGTTTAACCTGGAGAAAGTTATTGGTGATTCTAGGGAGAACACTTCTGTTTGTCCGTGAGAAGACCTGAGTCATTGCAGAGAGTATTTGGAGGAGACAGAGGCAGCTGGGAGAGCTCTAACAAGTAATCCGTTATCTGCATTTGGAGGTGTCCATTAAAAGGAAAGATCCCAGGGGAAAATGGTAGGACATAAACCATTCTATCCTCATATGCTCCCAGGGATGGGACCAATGTCCCTTGCTCCTCAGAGCTCCTGTAGTTTTATCCCATCTGTGACCCTCATTTGGCACTTAGGACCTGCTGGCTTGTATTGTTCTTTATTTCTTTAGGAATTGGTCTATTTCCAAAACAGCCTGTGAGCTCCTTAACAGTTGCTTTTTATTGTCTGCCACGAGGCCTTGCACACGATGTTAGTGATAGTAATAGTTGTCAAGGTAGTGACGGCAAAAGTCATAATAGAGACAGCTGATCCGAGGACTGTGCTCCATACTTTATATGCTTTATCTCATTTAATCCTCCTCTGGAGGTGGCTAATATGATCATCTGTCATTATCTCCAATTTGATAGCGAGGATGCTGAGACTCAGAGTTCAGTAGCTGGCTCCTGCTTGATGTGGCTTGTAGGGACTCAACTCCAAGGCTTTCCGATCTCAGAGGCCAAGCTGTCGTGAGGAGGATTTAGTACCTATGATCTTTCTTCTTGTTTCACTGGTTCCTCAAGTTCTAAACAATGGGGATTTTATCAAGATATCAGTGCAGCAGGTTGTCTTATGTTTATAGTTGGAATCTCAAACTCTCCTGGTTTTTAGGGTTTGTCACCAGAAGCAAAACGGTTTGTGTCTGAAAGAAGCCTGAGGTCATAGGACTTTGGATGGGGGTAAAGGTCTGACAAGCACTAGCCCTGTAAGCAACACAGGGAACATCGCCTGTCAGCTCAGACACTCACCGGAACAGAATATGGTCAGAATTGCCAGATAAAATAAGGAGCATCCAATTACATTGGAATTTTAGATACGCGAGCAAACAAAAATTTAGTATAAGTATGTCCCAAGTATTTCATGGAACATACTTATACTAAGATGCATGCATTTTAAATATAAAATCTAAATTGAACTGAGCATTCTGTGTTTTTTGTTTACTGAATCTGACAACCCTAAGGCTGCAGCACATCTCTTCCATCTTCTGAGGTACTTTGGAAGTACAGACCTGAACTGTAAACCAGGAAGGGAGGAAAGAATGTTTCTGTCCTTCTTTTGAAAATCAGAACTGCTGCTCAAGTAAATTTGACCAACTTAAAAGTTAGACATTTTTTATTTTTATTTTTATTTATGTATTTATTTGAGAGAGAGAGAGGAGAGGAAGGGGCAGAGGGAGAGGGATAATCCCAGGCAGGCTCCATATTGAGTGCAGAGCCCAACTTAGGGCTCAGTCTCAGGACCCTGAGATCATGGCCTGAGCTGAAAGCAAGAGTCAGCAGCTTAACGGACTGAGCCACCCAGGTAACCTAGAAATTTTAAGTTTGAATCATCACCATTCAACTTATGGGAAAGTAGTTTAACTAAAAAGAATTTTAAGTTCTTTGTACTTTTCTCTCATACACACAGAGTAAGAACTTAGAAAAGAATGCTCTAAACCCTCTTCTACAGGCAACAACTTATTTTGTGGACTTCACGGATCCCGCAAGACAAACAGGAAATTGGGTCCTAGTTACGATGCATATAATGTGTCCACTCAAAATCTTAATGACAACAACAGCAAAATCCTGATAACCCTGGATCATCCTGTGTTCTTGCCACCTGTCTGGTCTTCTGCAGGAAGCCACAGGGTCTTTGAACTGAAGAGGGACTTTAGAGAGCCAAGGCTCCCTCCCTGCCTCTGGGAATGGCTGCTCTTTGCCATGGACAGATTTGTCTGAACATTTGAGGTTCAGTCAAAACTGCCTGCACCTGAATTACTCAGCTAATTATGTTTCTGGTGTTCCCCCTGCACAGACTGCCTTCAAAGATGGATCTTAGGAAGGGAGTGCTAGTCCCCGACCTGGTCTCAGCTGACTGCAGTCTTCACCCCGGCACCCGGGAGGAGTCAGGGAGCTTAGACATGTTGAATACGGTTGAAAAAGAGTCAGCAGCTCATTTCCAGAGGCTCCAGGACCTGCAGGTTGAGAACTGAGACCCATTTTTTTCTCCTTTCCTTTCCCTGCCCCTCACCTGCTATTCTCCCCAGTGGTCCTCCTTCCTTCTTGGCTTTCAATATTGTTCAATGGGAACATTGTCACTCTATTTTGGGAGCCACAGTGACAAGTTCCTCTTGGAATGGAGGGAGATTCTAAGCCCAATGTTCATTAGAAACATTTAAGAAGAGCAAGGGCGTGAATTTGGCACCTCCTAGTTCTTTAATTTGCCAGAAAGTGTCTTTCTTTCTTTCTCCCCGTTTTTTTTTTTAAATTTAAGAGCAGATTATTATTTTTTTAAAGATTTTATTTATTTATTCATGAGAGACAGAGAGAGAGAGGCAGAGACACAGGCAGAGGGAGAAGCAGGCTCCATGCAGGGACCCCGACGTGGGACTCGATCCCCGGTTTCCAGGATCACATCCTGGGCCAAAGGCGGCATTAAACTGCTGAGCCACCCAGGCTGCCCAAGAGCAGATTATTAATTCCTAAACTGGGTTATTTTCCCAGTCATCATGTCTCTGAACCTTATCCGTCATCCCTGTAAATTAATCCCACTGAAAATGAAGGAGCTATCATCTCATGAAAACATGTTCTAGAAGGGACGCTCTATGAGACAAACCTCTTTAGGACTGGATGACTCCACCACATCTGTGGCATTACCAGGAGATGTGAAATCCAATGTCATTCCTATTGGTTAATTATTTTAGAAGAAAGAACAAAAGAAACAACTGGCCTTACAAAATTGGCAACAAAACAAAACCTTGAAATTCTGAAAATAAATACCCACTTAGGTAGAAAAATAATGCTGGACTGAGTCTTAGAAAAGGCTTTCCAACTGTGTTGTAACGAATGATGATGATTCTAAAAATGTGTGTATGCAAATATAATCATTTGCCTCTAAGATGTATTTTGTCCTCATACACTTTCACTGTTTCAAAATGAAATTCTGCTGCTGTCTAGGTTATAAAGTTGAAAAAATGATATATTTCGAAACAATCCAAGTTTTTACTTTGGAAATATAGTTGTGTATGGGATTATTTTGTTAGTATTTCCATTTTCTGGTTGCCAGCAATCTATTTAAATGTTCCCTTGGATTTCTGCAGCGCTGAACATTTAAAGACAAATCAAAGAGGTGTCATTAGTGCCAAGACCCATGTGTCTGACGGTAGCTTCTGCCCTAAAGTGGTTTAAATATCCAAGATTCCAGAAATTTCACAGGACTATTTGAGCAAAATACCAGGAATGTCATGGATTCTGAGCATGAAATTTGTCTTCGACATACATGTGGTTTTTATCACACACTGAATAAATCTGGTATTATTTTCTCCTACAAATTGGCTGTGGCTTACATTTCACTTCAGATTCCTCCTAAAGGAGGAAGAACAGTGTGGGACATTGCAGGACTCAGATATTCCCCCAGCAGAGAATTTATACTCCACCGTCCAGTAGCTGATGGCTTAGCTTGTGAATGATTTTGGACTCTTGCCTTTCTGCACCAGCACCTGCTCTGAAGCTCGAAGTTTCTCATTAACACTTCTACCAGATGGAATAAGTTTGGGGGTGGGGGCAAGACCGAATAAAACAATGAATTCTTCTCTATGTTTCCTCCAAAAAGAAAAGAATTGGATGTAGTAGAAACTACTATAAAATGATATTAAACCCTGTGGATTTTTTCCCCTGATATTTCTATTTAACACACACACACACACACACACACACACACACACACACACACAACTGAACAACTGCTAAGTGCAGTGGAGAACATCACAGTGGAAGAAAATACAAACAGAAGACTGAAACAGAGAACTGCATTGTCATATGGATCTTATCAGCGTTTCCTTACAGATACTCAGGGGTCCCCTCGTTTGGCCTGGTGTGATGAGATCTTCGATGCTCTCTGTGTGTCTACACGCATGTGTGTATGCCACATGGCCATTTGAGGCTGTGTCTGTATATGTCTGTATGTTATGTCTGTGTTCCAGCTGGGCCTGAAATCAATTGTTCTGGTTTTATGCCTCCTCCAGATTAGATTACGTGAAGGCAGGAGCCCATAGCAGGTGATATTTCTACCACCTACCCCAAGTACTCTTGGCAGTGAAGTAGGTAGGAAGTGATGAGTTATAGTCTCCACCCCTTCCAATCCTGTGTTTATGGCTCGTGCTGTCACAAGAAATGAGGTGGATAAAAATGCAGGTTGCTGAATTATTTATGCATCATTCCTATTAATTCGTGAGATATATTTGTAAATTACAAATAGTTTCCAAAAGCCTAAAATCATTTAGGCTAATTGGTACATTATACAACCTAACTGCGTAATTGATTTTTTAAATGAATTGGTCCCTAAGTGAGTTTTGAGTATTCTATAATAATTGGTTTCTAATAAATGATATAAATAAATGAGTGATTAATGCATCGATATAGAAAGCAGTTGATAGGTCTTTAGTGCCACTGAAAGACCCGGTATATGGGTGCACCGCATCCAGCAGGACTCTAAGCACAGTTTACGTCAGAAGGTCATCATTCTGGACTCCAAATTTTAGACTGTCATGAAAAATGCACCTCTTTTACTCTAATCATGAATGCAGGTGATTAGTTTGATAAATAAAACATATCATTTACTTTAGATGTGAGGATAACTTAATTGTGAATTGTGAGGACCGAGACGTTCCAGACATTGAGGTTCCTAGTCCTGATCTCAGCAACGACCGAAGGAATAGCTGTTTCCCTTACAACAGAAGAACATGCTGTCAGCAGAAGATATTTACAAAAGCACCCATTAAATAATGGGTGTGTTGGGGTTGTTTTTCAAGCTGATTGGGAAGGACACTCTCTCTTTTAAGAAGAGATATATGACTTCATATAGGAGACCTCATGGTCACTGGCCAAATGTTAATGTTCAGCACTTAGTATCTCTGGCTCAGACCCAATCTTAGCATCTCAGGATCTGTTAAGTTATTCCTTCTTCTGAAAGGCAATTGGCACTTGAGAGCAATTCCGACATCCTTTGTGCAAATGGAACCTGCAAGCCAAAAAGTACAGGAACAGGTGGAACTGTTGCATAGCTACTAGAGGTACGTACCTCTGCTGTTGATTCGCTAATGTCCAAATGGCGTACAGCTCACAGGAACGTGTGTTGCTAGTTGGCTTTGTGGCGCCAATTCCTTCTTGTTTGGAGACTGGACCTGGCTTCTTTTGGGGGGCGTTTCCTCTGTACCATCGCGTACAGCTTAGTGGTACCGCCGGTCAGGGCAATTCATTCTCCTCCTATCCAAGTGGTGAGCGTGTGACCCAAGTTCTCTCTTTAAAATACAAATCATGAGCTGAATGACAGGATGAATATGTTTGGATGTGACTCATTCCTGCCACAGGGCCTAGAAAAGACAGTCATGTGATTCTCTCAACTAGTGATGTTCCTGAGTCCCTGGAGGCTGCCTGGGTCCTGCCCTCTCCCTGCCTTGTTTTCGGCCCTGTCTTCAGTCTTGGAATTTTCCCATAATCTTAATAAGTTGCCTTTTCTTTTTTTAATTAGCGAGATTCTGCTTTCTACTGCTAGCATCCAAAAATTCCAACTGATAAAAATTTCTTACTTTTTGGTTAGTCTGGGGTTGAAAAATATATAGGAAAAAACCCCTAATGTTTAGTAGCTGCCCTGTGGTAGCATACTTGATCATTGACCTAAGAAGTAAAAGAGAGTTGTATCCAGATTAATATAATTAAGCACATTATCATCCTTTTCAGATAGTACATCCTTCATCCTAATCTAATCTATGTGATGTTGGTCCAGGTAGTGAGCTCAGCAAAGTCCAGGTCTATTTTCAACAACAGTTGTTTATTTTTGTGTTATTGGCTGTTATAAGCTTCTCAAGGGTTCCTGTGCTGTATAAAAGTAAGTTTTCAATTTCACTTCCCACTAAATCTTCCCTTTCACAGCTGCCATATTTAATCTTTCTAAAATACTGCTTTCAGGATATAGAGGAACCAGGCCAAGAGATCTCCTTTCCCGGGGATCCACAATATATCTTCACTTTTTGTTTCACGTTTATGTTCTCCTCCCACCCATTCCAAAAATCTGGGATAACTGTGTGCCAGTCTTGGAAGCTGGGGAGAAGGTACATGGTAAATCCTGCTTTTCCCCATCATACATTCACCCACAGTCATGCTTAAGTATACAAATCCTTCCTATTTGCTTGAGACTTAAGATTCTGAACCTCAAAAGCCCAGGGGTCCTGGTGAACTCTAAACATATGCATTATTTAATATCCCAAAATCCAACTTGGCCATACTACAATGACTCTTCATTGTTTAACAGGTCAAAATTCATCATATGAAAATTTGTATTTTGGTTCAATCTTATTCTCCTTACTTCTAATCAAATACAGGGAGCTAAAAGTTTATTGGGTTGTGTTGGTGGGAGGTGAGGGTGTTTCTACTAGGCTCTATCTGTTCAGCCGACACCTGGTGTCCCTAAGACCATAAAGGACTTCATCATGGAAGAGTACAGAATTTGATGGCAGTACTCCTCCTAGCCATCTTCCCCATGAAAAAGTCTTTATTAACTTATGCTTGAATCACGGTGAATAGGGAAGACTGACATCCCATGAGATAGACTTCATAAGCTTTAAAGGGGGAGCAGAAACCAATAAAAGTGTGATCAATCCTGTCAATATTGCCAAAGCTCTGGACAAGGACCTCTGTGGCATAGGTTTTTACATTTCTTCACAGCAAATTTCTTTTCCTAACTATATTTGGCTTATTCTTATTACTTGATGTTTGAACACTGACCACTTGGGAGCAAAGAGAGATGAGCCAGAGTGTCCAGGGGAAATCATGCTGGGATTATAACTTTGACCAAAAATGATGAGTTTGCACACATATAATGGGAACACAAGCTGTTACTCCCTTGATAACTCCCCAGACTTTCTGGTATGTATAACTTTCCCTATGCACTGGGTTCTTGACTGAGATGGGAACTGTTAAGCTACTCCTTGCCTCTGAGATGTATTTTCCAATAATATTGACTCTTAGAAAGGAGGAGCATGAAAGTCAGAGAATGGAGACCTGAGTTTTCATCTCAGCTTCAACACTTATTCTCCAATGGATTGAAAGTCAGAAGCTCTCCATCCTCTTCTCTCAAATGATTGGTTTGAGGATCAGATACCATACTGAATTTGAAAAAGCTTTATAAACCATAATGAACTGAACTAATGTGAAGAATAATTTTCATATTTTCTAAGGAAATTTAAAACTCGAAGTTGGAGAATCTTCAAAAAGAGGTAGTTTCTTATAATGCCTAATAATTGCAATCAAAATGATTATAGTTAGGAGTCAAAACCAGTAAAAGTAATTTAGAAACCATGCCCATCAAATTCATCACTGGTGGAAGGAATACAATTTAAATAGAACTTCTATTAATTAATGCAGTGTTAAGGGATGTTACATCAACAAGTTTGTGAATACAGGAAATTATCCTCAGCTAACAGTTATGAAGAAAACCTGGTCTCCAAGGAAAGCAGACTATTTCCATTCCATACTCATTTTGACTTTCATTCTATTTCTCACGGTTTACGAGAACAAATAATTCAAATAAAATATTTTTCACGACTTTATAATATCCCAAAGTGTCATAAAATTCTTAAAAAATAAATCAAAATGACATTAATAAACCTACCAAAATATTGTAAAATAAGTTAATTCAAGTTAACAGCGTTGGGGCGAAAAGTTTTGAGAGAGAGAGCTGAACTTGAGATCAAGCAACTCCATGCGCATGAACAAAGCATGAGGGTTACTAGTTTTCTAGTAGGATACCACAATTTCCCTAGACAGAAACTATTTAGGAGAATCTCACATTCTGATTGATCATAACTGGAAAAGGAGATAAAGAAAATTGACTATTGCAGGCTGAGAATTGTGGAAAAATATGTGTGCGACATGCACCTCACACTTAGCACGGCTTCTTCTAGATAAGAAAGACATATTTTCTTTCTTGTTGGGCAAATTGGTCATTATTAGTTCACTGTTGATGTAAGCATGTGAAGAAACCTCCCAATTCTTTCCAACATTCTTCCAAGCAGAGCCACAGCACTTAGCACAGGAAGGGGGAAGACCAGGGAATCACACCTTCTGCCCGCAGGAAAGGATTGTATCAAAGTAGATCAATGGCACTGAAAGACTAGCTCTAAATCCTGAATGAGTTATTCACTTGGTGAAGAGGGGACCCAGGTCATCACATCCACTGTGAGCAGAGCTCTCTCAAAAAGAACAAGACCACGATGAGCCCAGCCACCAGGATGAGAAAAGAAACTGGACTTCCAGGGGGCTGGAGATGGAGTGTGAAGCTGCTGTTGGCACTCATGTTAGGAGGCTTATCTGGGCACCCCCAAGTGGTGGTCACACTGCTGAGGGTTCACATCAGTTGTTTGCAGGTTTTTCCTTTTTTACTTTTTTTATTCATATTAAGAGCTTTTTGTTTTGTTTTATTTTGTTTTGTTTTTTTACGAGTTAAGTCTAAACACAAGTTCTTTGAATCATCTCAGAAAATTTGAGTTTTGCATATCTATTAAAAGAAAATAGCTCTTGTTTTTAAGAGGAAAAAAACAACCAAAAAGTCATTTCAGTTTAGTGGGCTTTGAATTATTTTCTCATTTAGAAATTGTCTCATTAGCTAAGTTAATAAGGAGCGCAATAGAATTTTGTCTTATTCAGATAATGTAAAAGCCATTGATGGTTATTGTTAAATGAAGTGACTCTTAAACAAATAAAAATGTAATAATAAATTCTCAGAGCTTTGTAGAGTCATGGAATCCATGCAGATTAGATGGAGGCCACCCCAAGGTTGATGACATCCAGATCAGAGGCTCTGCTCATCCACAGCTACACCAAAAAAACAAATTTGAAAACTATATACAGTAAATACCAAACACATAATCTCTACATTCTATGCTGAGCATTTGGGCATCCTATACTTACAAAGTGAAAAGTGTAAAAATTCACATGTAGAAAATATTTCTGACATACGCATTCTCAGGAGAGATAACGAATCTTCTCTGAAAAGTTACCTTTTATTTTTCTAATCATATTTAAGCTCCTAGTTGGAGAAGACCAGCCATATCCATCCTTGGAAGGCAGTCTGGTAGAGAGCACGGACTTTGGAGCTCTAGAAATATGGGTTCGAGTTCAGACACCACTGGTCGCGGCCGTTCGGTTTTGAGCAAATCTCAATTTCTCTGACCTTCATTTCATTTACAGATGAGCAGATAATTCCTAGTACTACTGGTTACTCAACTAATGTTCCCCTATTATTTTCTTGGTAGTCAGGACCTACACAGTATTTTATATAAGCAAGAACTCAGTTCACACTTACTGAATGTATTTATTTTTAAATTGTTTTTAAAAGGGTACAAACGAGTGGGGGAGCAGGGTGGGAAAGGGCAGAGAAAGGCAGAGGGAGAATCCTTAAGCAGGCTCCATACCCAGCAGCGAGCCCCCACTGGACTTCATCTCAGGACCCATGATCTCACTGACCTGAGCCAAAACCAAGAGTGGGAGGCTTAACCAACTGAGCCACCCAGGTGCCCTGAACTTATTCTTAAACAGTTGCCACAAATCTAAGTCAAAATCCTTTCTTGTTTTTGTTTGGTTTACTTGTTTGCCACAAGACTGCAAACCGTCCCCTTTCATTTGCTTTCTACACTGACCTGATTAATCCACTTCCCACCCTAATTCTATTTCTCCCTCTCCAAAGAACAGCTTTATCTCTATAAATTCATGGAGGTAGTGCTTGCCCACCCCTTGTGCAGAAATGTCCAACGAATATAGAGGGGAGAAAATAGCTCCAGAATCATCCACAGTTTAGCAAGCAATCTATGAGGTGACCTGGAGCAAAGCACTCAACCCAAGGGTGATGGTTTTCATGTGGCCAATCAGGGAAGTTCTGTCCTCCTCAGTCCTGCAGAAGACGCACAAACTGACCAATCAGCACAGGTGGAGAATGGGTGGGGCACACAGACCGAGTGTTGACCAACCTTCTGTAAGACTGAGATACTGTGCTGTCCCTAAGTAACAGATCCTTAGCATTTCCTGGCCTCTGGATGGTCTTTGACTTCCAATTCTCATCACACTTATTCTTAAAATAAATCTCCTTTGTGTGAGAGTCGCTTATGTGAGTCACAGATCCAGCCAACCCAAAGAATCAAACTAATCAACTTTTTTCATACCATTTTCACCCCAAGCACAACCTAGTCCTTGGTTACATTGCCAGGGCTGTGATAGGAAGACATCTGGAGGGATTGTGCAGCAAACCTGGCTTCACCGTGACTGAGCTACCCCTGCCCTCTGTCTGATTCACTATTCTGGATGCATGTGTGCCCCCCGCCTCCCTGCCATCCCCAGCCCAGCTCCCCAGCATGGACAATCTTAGGTAACTAAAGCATCACTCTGCCCTTATGCTACTCTAAAACTCATGCTGTCACAGGGAAGCAACAAATACAGCAGGCCGAATCTCGCGTGGCACACACCCTGTGCAAACAGAGTTACTTGTGTACATAATGTTCTCATCTCCCACCAGGAAGTGTCTATTCTCCATGAAACTTCGGAATATCCTGCAGAAGTTTGGGAAGCTCACTCTGCGGGATTTACACTGCTTCCAGCTCCCAGGATGTCCCTGTTTCACTTGGCTAATTTTTTGAGCTCTACTGAATCCCCCTGTGGGGCAGAGAGCAGAATCTTGTGTCTGGCAAGGAAAGGAAGGATAAACACACACACACACACACACACACACACACAAATGCATGCACACTCCCCAAGTTCTTATCGACTAAATGCTATCTGCACTATTAAAGGGAGAGAGTGAGCATTGAAAAGCATCACTTATATGCCAGGCAGCAATCAACTACATTTTGCTTTATAGCATCGATCAGAGTTTTACTAGACTACACTTAGGGAAATTATCATCTGTGTTTACTTACAGGGAGTGTAGGTAGGACGAAGTGAGGTTGACCAGCATTCCAAGCCAAAGGCAGGTAGTAGAAAGCACAGAGGAGGCCACGTACCCTAAAATAATCCCCAGCCACTGGGACTAGGCTGAGGCCTCCTTAATCACCAGGAATAAATAAATGATAGAGCAAGGGGGGAGCCACGGAGCCCCAGACCTCCTGGGGAAATATTTAGGCAACTGAGAGGGAAAAGCTCCTTCAAACAGCATCACAGAAAAGGGGCTCTCGTATTGGCAATGTGCCGGCACAGTTCACGCAGGGGGCCTCATGGAACAGCCCTGGGCCAAGGTGATACGGGGAGCACGGTTCTTGTCTCACGGAGTCGAAGAATGAATCTCATGGACACAGGAGAGTGAGCAAAGCCAGAGAGGCCTATGAAGCAGAGATACAGAGGAAGCTCTCGGGAGACAGAGGGGTCCACAGGGTTGGCCCCAAGGGCTGTAGGATCGGCCTCTTATTATAGGAAACTGACCAGGGAACTTGGGAAAGTTCTTGTCAATATGGGGGGGGGTATTTAGGGCAAACATGGTGGACTGACATATACTGAACACCAACAAGGTGCTCCCTCCTCTGGTTACTAGCTCCTCCCCAACATTCCTCTACATCTGGGGTTTCTGTGAGCCTGGTGGCCATTAAAGGGGGAGACTCCCTAACATCATGGAGCTAGGGAGCCAGTTTTATTTTTTGTTTTGTTTTGTTTTTACTGTCTTATATCTGTCTCCTTGGGATGCGTAGGAGCCTGACTCAGGGGCCTTTCCCTTATCTTTCCCTCCCTAGCCCCATCTGCTCCTACATCAAAAGGAAGAGGCTCAACCAGTTCCAGCCTCTCCCTGTTTCCAGACATGGATGTCCTTCCTCCGATCTGCATCCTTACACTGTGTGCCACACCACTGTCTACGCAGATCTGCTCATCTGCATCACCCAAACAACCGAGACTCAGTGCTCACCGAGTCTGAGTTAGTTGTTTCCAGTTCTCTTTTGCCTTTGGGAATTCAAGGGAAGTCACACAGCGGGGAGCAGCAGAGTGAGCAAGGTGACTGTGGCTGTGGTCCCCCAGCTGGAAATGATGGACAGGCAAGCAGATCCAGAAGCTCCCAGTCCCACCGGGCTACAAGTGACTAATAGCTCTTCAGTCTTAGAATCCAATATCATTTTCTAAATAGAGATAATTCTAAAATCCCAGGTTGAATAAATCTACCGTATGACCTAACAACTCCACTGCTAGGAATCCACTCAAAATAAATGAAAAAGTATGTTCAAGTTTCATCATTTGGTGACCAGAGAAACATGATGTGTAATGGAATACTATTCAGTCATAAATAGGCATGCAGTGCTGATGTGTGCTCCAACATAGGTAAACATCGCCAATACCACACTAAGTGAAAGCAGCAGACAGTAAAGACTGCTTGTTGTATGATTCCGTTAGTATGAAAGGTCCAGAAACAGCAAATCTGTAGAGACAGAGACCAGATGAGTGATTGCGTAAAGCTGGGGGTGGGAACAGGGACTGACCACAAAATGGGCACATAGAATGTTTTGAAGTCGATAGAAATGCTCAAAAATTGAGTTGTGGCAGTGGTTGCCCCAAACCCTCTAGATCTACTAAGGATCACTTAATTGTACGGTAAAAATGGGTGAATCTCACAGTATTTAAATTACATCTCAATGAAGCTGTTAGAGGGAAAGAAATGTAAGGTTGAGCATTCAGCCTAAGTTAAGACCGGGGAAGGGAGGGAAGACCGGTCGTGTGCTGAAAGTTCCTCGTGTTCACGGGAATCCCACAGCCCCTTCTTTCCATCACGGATTTTTATCCGTCATCCCAAATGAGTGGCCAGCTTGCCCTCCTTCACCTAAATTACACCCTCTTGGGCCTCTTTCTTTGCTTCCTGAGTGTCAGAGAAATTCAGATAGAAAGAATCAGGAAGGAGAAATGATCAGCTAGATATTTCCCATTTTTTTAAAATTATGACAGCGAAATATTAGACAAAATACAAACAGGGTGGAATAAAATTGTTCTTTTTAAAAAATCATTGTATAGTTTCTGTATCCAAGCTATTTGTGCAGCCGTTTCCATAGAGCAGGCTGGCGTCCCAAGGAAGCGTGGTCTCTGGATGCGGACGGCCACGTGGTGGCCTGTTACCAGGACGGGGACCATCCTGTTCGGTAGGTGCTGGAAAGTCCACTGGGGGGACATCCTGCCTCTTGCCTCCAGGGGCATCGGATCCACAGCAGCCATGGTGTGCAGCTTGACTAGCACATGTTTACAGATTGGTGAACATCAGAAACACTCGTTTTATTAGGTAGTTGCATAATAGCCTTTTATTTTTGATTATTTATGCATTAGCGGCAAGCAATGGAGATGTGCTATGTAGGAAAGTTATTATTTGCTAATTTGCTGCTTTTAAAATACACGGCACACTATCTATTATGTATCATGCATTACAATTACAACAACAGTTTAATTAATCACCAGCACCCTGTTTTGTACCAATCTACAGCAGAATTCTGGGTAATGGTGTTGTTTACCATTTAGCAAGTAGCAACATTTCACTCTGTTTCACTACATTAAACTGCTCAAATAAAGCAAACGGATATTGAAAAGAGTTGGCCATCTGCCTTTATTTTCTTTTACTTTTGTTCAAAAAAAAAAAAAAGAACCTCTCAAAAGAGAAAGAACACAGCCATGAAACTGATAGTGACAAAAAGCACTCTTTTTTTTTTTTTTCTTTATCAGGTCAGAATCTCATCTAAATGCAGTTCTGATGAATAGTTTAAGAAATAAAAAAGAAGCCCGCTTTGTGGATTTGGAGTGGGTCTCAAGACCAGCCGTGAAGCCTAATGATTATTTAACGGTGCTGCACTTGAGGCTGGCTTCTGTGAGCCTCCTTTCCCCCTTAAGAGTTTGATGAATAGGTCTTGTGACAGCCATTTAGGAATAAACAAGAATTCATCAGTCTGCATAAGAAGAAGCCAGTTTATAGATTAAGTTTCCTGAGGTAATTCATGAGGTCAGTCCCATTTAGATGGAGACTATTAGGGCCTGGCTCTCGAGAGTGGCCGTACAGGGGAGTCACTCCAAATGGACCCCGCTCACACAAAGCCCCCTTTCAGGGAGAAGCCTGCCATTTTTATGACCCTGCTGCTAGGACGCACATCAACTTGTCACTGTGCAGATCTGCTAGGGCAAGACCTCATCACTCTATTAAAGAGCTCTGTGACCCTATTGATTTGAAGTATTTAAAGCAGGGGTGAAGTTCAAAGCAATTTCTTTTCTATACTATTACTCAGTCTCTCTGTGTCTTGGCTCTAAAACATCTGCTGTCAGTTCCTTTCTGTTGTCTGATTCTGGAATCTGTCACTGGAGAACAGAGTAGTTTTATTTAAAATAAATTGGATTCCTTTTCAGTTTTCAGCATTGCGCATTGTGATCAATGGTTTATGCTCCTTCATCTGCCGGGAGACTTCACTGCAAGTGTATCCTTTTATGTCTCTTTAGGGCAAGACTGAAGAAGCATTAGCCTCCGAGGTTTCATAATAGAATCAAGTCTTAGAAGTAGGTCGCGGCCCCCGCCCCAGCTCCCCTAATTGGCCAGTCGACAAAAATAACAACCTTTCATTAAAATAATAATAATAATAATAATAATAATAATAATAATACAGTCAAGAAGGAAAGAGAGAGAGAAAAATGCATCTCCAAGTGGGGCTCCAGGACCCAAATCCCAAATGCTAACAGTATCTTTTTTTTTTAATTTTTTAATTTTTTTTTTACTTTGATTTCCTCCAAGAAATGAAAACAGAGTAAACAACTCAGTTATTTTTAAATGTCAGCAGGTAAATCAAACCTGGGAGCCAGTTTTGAGAGGCGCTTTCTTTGCAAAGCAGTGCAGGCCGCCACCCTGGTTCCATGGCTGTGGCAGGAGCCAGGGGACACTTTGAATGGTGAGTGGCACAGGAGGCCTTGTGCACACACGACCCCAGTGAGAGTGGGAAACCGGCAGCCTTGAACTGCTGTGGCTGGGAGACTGCTCCAGCCTTTTGGATGAGTCTGTCCTCAGAAACAGGGTTATCCGGAAATCTGTTTGGAATGCCACACCTGAGTTAAATAATATGTTCACACACACACACACACACACACACAAGAAAACAATTTTTTAAAGAACTTATCATAAAAGCATGCGTGGAGGAGACCATACAAGGTTCTGGATTGGGGTTCAGTTTAACCCCATTACCACTAAATCCAAAAAAGTCACTTATCCTCCTAACACTTCTTAGACACCAGGGGTATGTGATGCCCACGGAAACACAAACCACTTGCTGTGTCCTGAGTGTCTCTTGACTCCACACCCCGCCACGTGGGCAGTGAGTCTCTGGAAGGAAACATTCTCCCGGCTTCGGATAGGGCTTCTCTTCAGGTGATTCCCGACTCTCCCAGCCTGCCCCTCTGACAGCCTTCCCTGTCAGAGCTGTGGTCAGGACTCGACCCGTGCGAGTGGGAAGCCTTAATCAACATCAGTCCTACAACCTTCTTGTCAGGCCCAGCATTCTCTCCTTTCCCTGGTAGGTAGTGTCTTCCCAGTTGCCGGGTCTGGTCTTCCCCCCATCCTATCCGTTGCCCAGTTCTACGGAATCTACCACTGGAATGTGTCTGACCCCACACCTTCTCCAGATGTCCACTCAGGTCCTCACTGCCTCACCTCAACTGGTGCTTCCAAACTGGGTCACCTGGCATTAGCCTCTTTGCACTGCAGGTAAATCCTCTGAAACCAAGGTTTGGCCCAGCCACCGAACTATACAGAACCCACCAATTGTTTCACAGAACCCAGAAGACAAAACCCAGTTCCTTCAGCCTGGCGTTCAAAGACCTCCTGACTCCAGCCCCTCCTTGTGCTCTCCTTGCCCACACGAGGCTCCAGCCCAGCAGCCAGCCGGGCCGTCCCAGTCTTCATGTCTCTCTCTCCTCCTCCCCGCCCTCTCCTAAGGCAGCCCGTCACTCAGAGGCTTCTATCTCCAGCACCACCTCTCATGAGCTCCATTCCTGTGGCTCCAGCTGCCCCATGGAACCTCCTCTCACATGGGTCCTGGGCAATTAGAGCTCAGCAAAGCCCATCATCTGCTCTCTCAGACTCTTGCCTCTCAACAAATAGCAACACCATGCACCAGGTTGCTGCTGCCAGAAGTCTCTCTCTCCCTCACCCCTAACAGCAAATCAACCACTGATTTCTTCTTATTTCTTCTACCCTTTTCACACCTCTTGTCTCCAACACCTCCACTCTGGCCAGGCATCCGCTACAGCTCATTTTGGAACATCCTGATCCAGGACTCAGTGGAAGGAGTCATCTCTTGCTTCTTCAGAGCAAATTGACACCCTGCAGCATGTAATGATATTATTTCATGGATCACGGCTTTGCATTTATTTGTAGGACCCTCTTCAGAGAGGCAATGAGAAAACCCTTATTGAGTGAGTATGTGACTAAATGAACAATCAGTCTTAGCAGGAGGAAACAGAACTAGGTTTTCCCTTTCCTCATTTAGGATGATGCAGAATTAATGTCCAGTTAAGTAATTCAAGCTTAAAAATGAAGATTGATATTTACTACAAGATTTAACCATTGGGGAACCTGGGGGGCTCAATGGTGGAGCGTCTGCCTTCGGCTCAGGGCGTGACCCCGGGGTCCTGGGATTGAGTCCCACTTCGGGCTCCCTGCAGGGAGCCTGCTTCTCCCTCTGTCTATGTCTCTGCCTTTCTCTGTGTGTCTCTCATGAATAAATAAATATTTTTTAAAAAAGATTTAACCCATCTTTAGTTTTAATTTCCTATGAATGTTAATATACTTAAGCCTATAGGAAAACAGCTTATTTTTATTCTAATTTTTCTTCTTTGAAAACATTCTTATATCATGCCATGAGTTTAGTGACTGAAATATGAAATTACATCATTTATTCAGTGTTTTTTTTTTAACTGTGCCTCAGGTGATGAATTCTCAGATATTGAATTCTCATTACTCAGAACCTACTGTAGGCTTTTTCTCTTTTGTAATCCTGAATGTGTTTCTTTCTAGCCCTTTTATTTTTTATATTTTTCTAGCGCAGAAATTGTCCTACTATAGCTCTGAGGTCAACAGTAAGTACACTGGTTCAGTTCTCCCTGAAAATTTTCAATAAAGATAGCACAAAAGATTTGAAGGAGATAATAGTTTCTGTTCAGATCCTCTGAGGAAATAAGTAATAGATGATATTTGACACTATTTCTTAGACCTTTAATTTGGAAGAGGAAAAAGGGAGAAGAAACTTGTGGATGTCAACAGAAGCAGAACACCATACCAAGTTGGTATCATCTTGAGCGTACAATGCTGAATATGTTGGGGTATTATGGCAACTGTTCACAAAGTGCATTTCAGAAAGGAACCAGAATCTGATGGACCAACTGTGCTCCATTCAAAGAAAAGTAAGATGAAAAAAAGAAAACCTTTCTTTTTACAAAGGACTGATGATTTCATATTCAAGTACCCTTGCTAAGAAGGTCTAAATGCGAAGGCCGACCAACTTCTAACCCAGTCTCTTTGCTAAGCTACTATCTAAGACTTTCTAAACCAGGGAAAATAATCTTTATTTTTTTCAAAGTGATTTGGCTCTTTGAGTAGACACAGAGGAAAGTGAAAATATGGATATGTTTTCGAAACTCCTTATTTTCTGTGTATGTATATATAATAGGACTTTGATGCAAAAATCAAAGATTAAAGTATTCTAAAAAGATAAAATATACAATTAATTAAGTGGAAGAAAGTTATATTTCTTGGTAAATCTCCTTTATCAGATTCCAAATTCTGCCATTGTGTATTCTGCTCTTTCCATAAGGTCCTATATTTTTTTTTTGGTAGAAAATCGTACCTATGATACTTATTTTATGCAAATGCACGTGACTTATAATTCTAAATATTGAAGGCTTCTTTATCACCAAAAAGACAGTAGCTAAGATATTTACTAAAATTCTGAATAATGGAAAGAACTCAGATTACAGAAGTGAACAATTTTTTATCCAAACTTTTAACACATCTCTATCTTTGTATCATTGATGTGATTTTATTTCACATTATATGGAAAGCACTGGAGAAAATAAGAAGTAAAACTCAGTCCCTGTGTTCAAGGAGCTTAAAATCTAGTGGACAGACAAAAAGACAATTCATAAATTTGATCATTTCCCCCAATTATTGACATAAGCTAACAAGCAACATGCAAACACACAGTTTTGCGAGTAGGGATCACATAAAATCAATTGATTGCATTTTATTAGTAGTTGCTTTGGACTCATTTATTAGACACATTTATAATGGCTTTAGCATCATAAGGGTTTATGTTAACAGAAGGCTGGTGAATGTCACTGACGTTGCAGGATTCTTCTGTTTCTGCTGTGTCGGCTTTACCATGTGACTTTCATCTTTGAGTTCATCTCATAATCATCAAGATGCCATCTCACCTGCAAGTTCATAAACGTGTTCCAGATAAGAAAAAAGAAAGCACCAAGAAGGAAGGGCAGAGACTATTCCAAAGAGAGCAAAACTCTCACAGGAATCCCCAGAAAAAAATGTGCTTATGTTTCGTTGGCCAGAGCCATAGTGCATGATGATTCCTAGTTGCAAGAGTATCTTGGAGATATAGCTTCTTGCAAGGGATATTGCTGACTAAACAAAATCAGGGTTCTATTTATAGGAAAGAAGGGTATAGGGATATTGGTCAGACGCTACAAGTGCCTGCCATTGAAACCACTATGTGAATTGCTTCTCAACTTCTGTGTTTTCCCATATATTTATAATCCCAGTGTATTAGGTCCAGCCAAGAGGGGCCCTGGCCCTGGGTCTTTAGAGAGCCTGCTTTGGATTTCCAGTGCCATGCCTCTCTCTAAGGGAAAAGACTATTGGACTGAGGGGAGATGTGTACACAGATGCCATATTTCCACTCTTCCCAGATCATGTCTGACACTTAGGCCAAGGAATTATCTGCCCGAATGACTAAGGAGCCCTTGGGTCAGTGCTTCTGACGTCTCAATTCATCACTGATGTAAATGCCCTTATGTGGGAGGGGTGACCAAAGGAGAAATATTTGCGTAGAGTGTGGCCAGAGCTTAGATATGTAGGCGGAGTGTATACAAGTGTGTATCCAACAATCCTCATTGGGCAGGACAGAGAAAGGGTGGGGGAAAAAGCAAGGGACAGGCCATGGGATGGGAACAGATGGACCCACTACCTTGGGAGATGAACACTGAGGAGTCTAAGGATTCTAAATTCAAACATGATGTTCCAGTCATTATAAAAATATACTTATCAAGGTAGCAGGACAACACATATTTTATTGAACTGTTTAGTTACTGACTTAAAGCTCTCATTTGGACATGTGACATGTAGGCTCCGGTTTGTACTCTTAACCCTCAGCTACACAAATATTAGGGGTGAGACCCGGTCAGAAATTCGTGGGCTCTGAGAAAATGAGTCCTCGTCTCTAAGTTAGCACTGATTTAGTGTACATCCACACTTTGAGAAAGCTGACACTGATAGAGCTGACTGTGGCTTAGACACTCCCCTAAACATCTAGTTAGATGATAAAGTTAATAGCCCACCTAACGTGACTGATATTTTACTAAGTCCTGCTAAATGTGCTTATTTCCTGGATATCATTCTTTCTCAATTCCTGATATCTCATGGAGAAGGAGCATGGCCCCTGTTAGTTAATTCAGCCCAGCACACTGAGTAGTTCAATGGGATTTATTTAATTAAAATAGCAACTAGTATCCAAAAGAAATTATATAATAATCAGACTTTCCATTTTGAAAACCTACCATTCACTTAATCAACTAATATTTCATGGTCCCCCACGATGCCCCAGGAACTATTCTAGGTCCTTAGGATATAATTGTGAAAATAACAGATAAGGCATGTGCATGAACAGCCGATGCCCTATCCGCATCAAGCCATCTGCCAGCTAATGTTCAGGCCTTGTGCATTATTTGGCCAAGGAAACTATTTCCCATTATTTCAAGTAGGCAAAACGATAATGCATTTTATTTTGGTACCAAAACCCAAACCAGTTCCCCATGTTCACTAAAAAACAAACAAACAAACAAAAAAAAACCACACAAAATAATAAAGCACTTATAAAGAAGTGAAAACTATCATGCTAGAATGCCAAATACTAACAATAACGCCTCATCATCACATAGGTAATAGGGTCGCTGATAACCAGTTCCCTTAGAACAGGAACAGCCCTTTGTTCAGCATGAACAACTTGAGAAACACACAGCACATGTCCCTTTGTGGTAAAAGGTGATAAGTGATTCTGCTTGCAGCTGATACCAAACCTGTTTTCTTACTACAAACAAGGAGCCTGAACAAAACACAGGAAACAACAGATCTGGACATCAGATAGTAGGGCGGTGCGGGACTGTGATTGCTGAGGGACTGGGAGCCCACAAGGTGGGACTGCAGCCCCTGCGTGCTCTGGGTGGAGGCACTTTCTGAACCGTGGTGCACAGAGGGCTGGGGTGGGGGGGCTGACGACAGGGTGGCTTAGTCCCTTCCGTAAGCATCCAACTCCTGGTTTCAACTCAGGTCATGATCTCAGGAGTCGAGATCACTGGCTCTGGGCTCAGCATGGAGTCTGCTTCACAGTCTCTCTCCTTCTCCCTCCCACTCACTCTCCCCTTCTCAAATAAATAAATTAATTAAGTAAGTAAGTAAATAAATAAACAAACAAACAAATAAATAAATAAAATACTAGGAAGGAAGTAGGGAGGGAGGAAAGAAAGGAAGGAGGGAAGGAGGGTAGGGAGGGAGAGAGTGAGGGAGGGGAGCCCATATCCAGGACAGAAGTCCCACTGAGGGATGGGAGCAGAGGTATGAGCACGAGAAGGCTCAAGCTTGGCAGACGCAGAGGCAAAGAGGAGGGAGCTTCACAGAGGACAGGTCCCAGAGGTCCGCACAGGACTCCCTTGGAGTCTTTGGCAGAACATCCATGTGCACAGTCCCACGGTGAACCTCCAACAGCCCAGGCAGTGAACAATGGTGGGGAAACAGCAACAGCTTAACCCACCCAAGACTGGGAGGTGTTAGGTGCTGGGCTGCCAGCAGGGAAGGCCCACACTGAGTACCTAGGCCGTGCAGTAGTATTTCCATATGCTATGGATGGGCAGTCACAAATAATTATTATAGCTTATGTCAAGTATTGACGGCAGGCCCATCTCTTCTATCAGGAATTAAAAATCTTCCAGACATGAACCATATTTCTCTTAGCGTTTCAGAACTGAGTCTCAAGGAACTCTGTCAGCCCCAAGAGCTGGACCTACCTTCTCTGAGATCAAAGAATCTTTTCCAAATAAATAATTTATTTTTTTTCTTACATGGGTGATATTTTCGCATTACAGACAATTCTTAAAATAGTGAGGAAACACAATCTCAAATAACAAAACTTGGGTCATTTTTTAAAAACACATAAAAGGATGAGAGGCAGGAGTTTAAGTACACAAAGAACCAGAATGTCAGTCACTCTTTGGGATGTCCACGTTCCACAGACCAAAGGCTCCGAGGTGCGTTGCTGTATAGAAATATTTATGCTTCACTTTATTTAATTCACTACTTCCAACATGTTTTGATATACGGCTTTCTTTTTCACATACCAGGTATGCTCTGACCAGTGCTATCCAGTAGACCTTTCTGTGATGCTGGAAATCTTTTCTGTCCTATGTCCAATATAGTAGCCACTCACCACACAGCGAACCCTTGAATCGTGGCTAATGCAACTAAGAAAATAAATTTCTTACTGTCCTTAATTTTAAGAAATTTAAATTTAAATAGTCCTGGGTAGCTAGCGGCTGCCAGATTGGACAGCACAGCTCTAGAACAAGAGATCATACATTTCCGTAAACCACTGGGTAACAATCATGTTGTTTTCAGCAGATGAAGAAAATCAAGTTCAAAGTGGTTAAATAAACACCACATGAGCACAGGGCCAGGTTTTAAAGCCAAATAAACCCAAGCAGCTAATTCCAAACTCTGTCCCCTCCAGTGGTCTCCTCTGACTCCAAGATGCTACAGAGATTAGTATTTGATTATAATCTCTGTATTTTTTTATTTGGATAATATGTTTGCTATTTCTGTGTGTATAAATTTGGATTTTGTTGCATTTGCTTCGCTTCCTAAGGAACTCTTGTAATTCCAAATGCTTTATAGATAATCACTTCCAATGATAATTTTTATACAAGTATTAAGGGGATGTTTCCATTTTATTGATGGAGAAACTGAAACATAGAGGAAAAAGCCTTTGCAGTGAATTCTGTATCTGCTTTATGTTGAAGACCTTGTAAAGCTGGGCAAGCAAGACGAGAAGTGGGAATAAGTGGGGCCATTTATATTCAGTGAGTTATCTTAAAGGACAAGAGTATTTGTTCACATGCATACAAATAACATTTTTAATTTTTTGAATTTTAAAATAACTTATATTTTAAAATAACATTTTTAATTTTTAACATCATTGATTCCCATACAAAATATCAAAGCCCCTTTATAGAGGCCTAGGCTTAGTTTATAGTGTGATTAGTGTGTGTGTGTGCGTGTGTGTGTGTATAAGTATATATATATATTTGTACATGTATATATATTTAATAAATTTTATTTAAATTCAATTATTTAACATATAATGTATGACTGGGGTCAGAGGTAGAGGTCAGTGATTCATCAGTCTTATGTAACACCCAGCGCTCATTACATCACGTGTATATTTAAACATCATATAAAAACTGATGGTGATGCTCATAGGCTCAACTTCAAGAATGACATTTCTCAGGTTGAACCGATGTGTACTAAACAGGACCTCTATTGACAGATATTTCCTGTCAGTGTGGCGTTTCCAGTTCACTCATATGAGACTCCGTTACACCTAACCGGTGATGATGGTTATACATGTCTTATGGGTAATAAGTAAATTTAGTATGCTGCATAGGAAAAGACAAATTAAGTCACATTTGATGTAACTTCAATTTTCTAAGATTGTGTTTTAGAATGTTATTGGTAAAAATATTTTGTTACATTTTTAAATATTATTTTTTAGTATTTCTGTTACATAATTGGTAAATATATGTCTACACTATGATGGTTATCCATAATTATCAATGAAAACTAATGCAAACAGTTAAAAAAATTTTACTTAAAGTGTTTTAAATTCTTCCTATCCTGTACTCTAATTTTAAGTATGTGACAGTCTTAAGTAGAGGAAAAAATGAGTGGAAAAATGTCAAATTGCTACACGTGGTTCTGTCCAAGGGATGAGATTATATATTTTTTTGTCAATCCTCCAACTTGTTTATAATGTGATCTTATTAGTTTTATAAAGGAAAAAATAAATGATCACATCAGTACTACATTTAATCTTCAAAAATATAACTCAAAAGAGATATATTCTTTATATAAATATATAAATTGATTGACCAAACTTTGATTTGAATTATTTATACAACAGTTAAATTAGAATGGGTTTTACTTTTTAGAAAGGATTTGCATGGCAAAGTGAAGTGAAAACCGTGAGCTAATTATGTGGTAAATTCAATTAGTGTAGTCACCTAATCTAAATTATTCAGGCTCATTGTAGCTCTAAAAAAGCAAGGCCACCCTGCCCAGGACCCAGCCAAGTGCAAATAGCTGGTTAGTAAACCCTGCCAACGGTAATAAACAAAATTAATGATTTTCTTCCTATCTTAGCTGCTTTCTTTTTATGCGCGGGAGTATGAAGCATCAGATAATTTCCTCAGTAGGTTTCTTTTCAAGAAAAACAGACTGAGAAAACATTCCTCTATCTATTTGATTTTTATACATGTGAGCTACCCACGACCGAATATTCTCAAAATCATCTGCATAGGCCATACGTGGCTAAGACCCTAAATCAAGGGAAATTGGGTAAAAAAGGATACCTTGCCTCCTGTTTGAGGTTTGAACTGCTGAGGTAAGAATATAGGCCAGTCCCTCTTTACAGTTTTCTTCCAGAACAGATGCCTTCCGTAAACTTGAAGTCAATTCTATACCATATTCATAGAACACTCTGGGATTGAAAAGAGAAGGGGCCTTACTATCTAGGACTTCTGCACCAATATCCAGGCTGCTAATCTTAACTTCTTCCTTTCCCTGGTAGAGAGACAATGTCATTTAGGAAATAGAAACTCTATATCCCTTGTGATTAGATCGGAAGCCCTGGATAATCTGGAATAACCTCCCCAGCTCAAGATCATGAATCACGTCTTCCAAGTGCCTTTTGTTATATAAAGTAACACTTCCAGGTTCCAGGGATCAAAACCTGGATCTCTTTGGGGGCCATTATGGAGGTTATCACGTGAATGCTAAAGGTTCTGGTGGCATAGGTGATGAGGATGGCAACGGTGTGATTGTGGGTGGTAGCCACAGTGCTGACAAAGTGTTGTCATGTTAGTACAAATGGTGCTCGTGGAGGTGATGTTGATGCTGGCAAAGGCAATAGTAGTGCTATGTAGGCAGAATGACAAGACCGGGGACATTAGTGAAGTAGGCGCCATTCATCACACATACAGCATAGCGCACCCTGACCGTGACACTAGAGAACAGACCAGCGTGCCCTAACTGGACTACCTACAGCTTGGCCTTCAACAGGTAATGCCAGCTGGTTCGGCCCTAGAGGAGTAGCTGAGAGAGTGAGAGAGGAAGTCCCATCCCTGCAGGTGAAGATCTTTCATGTAAAGAGAATGTGTCAGCACGATTGCCAATGCTTCCTTTCCTGGAGGCACTCGGGCATTCTCCTCAACGTGAATGCTTCCCCTCTGCCTGGAAGACAGTAGGCATCCAGTAGCCAGGCCAGGGATTTGACAACTAACTTCCGTGGTTCCCTGGCAAGACAACAGTTAGTGCACCAGGCTGCCAGTAGGAAAGAGACTGACCCTGGACACCGTAGATCATTGTTTTGAGACCCACTCCATCTCGGTGCATTGGCATCTTATAAACGCCCCCTACCTCTACCTCCCTGTGGACTAAAATTTTACAGAAAGAAGTTTCATCAGTCACCTCCAAACATTTCGCAGGTAGAGGCTCTCACCCCTGCCTTGTTTCAGCGAGCTCAGCAGCCTGTCCTGAGAAGTCTGAGTTTATGAGACATCTATTATAACTGACATATTGTTGCAGTGGGGGTGAATAGATGCATTAGACAGATGATCTTAATTGGCTTTCTTCCAAAAGAATTTTTTTTAAGAGACAGCTGAAATTCATTCACATTTACAATTAGTAAAACTTTCTTTCATTATTGAAATGCTTGCTGAAACAGCAGCCACATCAGAGTGACAAATCCCGTTATCATGCTTTCTGCGATTGTCTCCCCCAAAGACGCCTATTGAGAGCATTGTCTGGGTTTGTGTATGAGACTGACAATCAAGCTCCAGGCAGAGGGTGGGGGGGTTGTGCTAGGCAGCCTGCTCCAAAGTGCTTTTGTGTGTGTTTGTGGTTGTTGAGTAGAGAGATCTAAGGTTCTGGAAAAATCTGAGGACGCACTATGCGTGCTAACAAGATCAGTCATCGAGCATTAGTGGGATTCTCATGCTTCGCGCCTTTAGTTTTCCATTTTCTTGTATTTGTGAGCAATGGCAGGTGCTGTTTGCTTGTCAGGCTGTTACTGGGAAAAATGAGGGTGGGGAGAGTTCATTTTTTTTAAGTGAGCAGTTAACAGCTGAACTCACATGGCTGACAATAGAATCATGATGAAGGGCACACAGAAAAGAGTGTAAAGATTATCCCTTAAGAGTCTCGTGGGATGAATCGCTTCCTGAGGGGACTGAGAAGGAGCACTTGCTCTGGCCCTAGTGTCACTTTTTGGCTGGATGAAGGAGACCGGACAGGCCACAGTGGCCTGGCTCCGAAAGACAGAAGAGTTGGTCAGCCTTAGAAGTATTTCTTCATATGGGACAAAGAAGAAATAGGTAAGATCTTCCAGTGTTGAGTGGAAGGAGGGAAGAGAAAGAACAGTGGAGAGGGGAGAAGAATCAATGAAGCAGTGAGGGTAATTGCTTGTCTCAGGTCTCATGGGGCTTGAGGCTCATTTTCCTTCATCAAATGAACTGCCTGAAGGACGCTGCTTAAATACCTCTGCATACTTACTGAATTGTCCGACATGCGCCATGTTGTTTTCTCCCATGTTCATCCCGAGCGCTGACAGTTGCTTCCTCTTTTGCCAGCTCACCTAGAAGCATGTTGACTACCATGATCTGGGCCTGTTCCGTTCTCTGGAGAGCTCCCCTTACTTCTAGAACATGATTCCAGCCCCAGTGATGCCTGGTGTCCTGACAGTTAGCCTAGCCTTGAATGGAAAAGGGCCATGTGCCCTGCGTCATGGTTTTGCTGGCACATATCAGGAGAGATACACGAGATGGGAGTGAGAGGTGAGGCAATACATAAAGTTGCTTGAAAGGGACCAACGGAGTTGTGACATCGTGAGATCCTGTCTGGTGTCCCCAATGAGGCCTGAGCTCACACGGCATTGTCACTGAGACCTTATCAAAGTTTTCATGCTTCTCCTTAGTGCCTGCTGTACTCGAATGAAACCAAGAAATCAAGAATGTGCCTAAATCCTAAGCACGCTGAGGGGACAAATAAGTTCTGTCACGATCACCTTGGTAGCTCCAAGTCAGCATGTTCCTAGCACAGAGTTAAGCATTCGATACATTTTTTTATCTCACGAGCAGGTGAATTACAGAGTTTATCTCATCTTTGCCACTTATGGTGCGATGAGACGACTTTCATGCTGTCGCTATGTACCGGCCACTCAGCATCGCAGACAAAACATCATGTAACGCAGAGCCCCTGCTTTCAGGAAGCCTGGACTTGAGGATAGGAGATAGATACATAAACCAAAAAGTGTTACACGTGCTCTGACAAAAACGTGGTCAGGGGAAAGGAGGAAACAACTATTTCCATATGAGAGGGAGGGTCAGGGAAAGCATTTTCCAAGAAGTGACTTCTGAACTGAGTTTTAGAAGATGAGGAGGACGAACTGAGTGTCCAACCCCTGGACACGCCAGCCCTACGCCCGGCTCTAGCTTAGCACGGCTCCAGGAGCTCATCTGCTGTGATTCTGTTCAAACACTGTCATTACTTGGATACCAGCTCATTTCAGGGGACCTCTCATCACCGCCAGCTAAACTACTATCGCCAGAGAGCTTCCATTCTCTCATCGCAAACTCTTCTGGCCTCCCCGTACCCACCTCCATCCAAATGAGCAAGAAGCCAATGGATGGATGACAGAGGTTTCTGCATCCAGCAACCAAAGGAAACAAGGTACTTGTTCTGCAAATGCAGCTTCCAGATGAGTCTCCAAGCTCCTACTTCCAACCAATTTTCTACCCAAAGCCTCCTATATATGAATTCTTGAACCTCCACTGACCTGACAAATTTTAGTGGCAACTTCTCCAACTCCTATTCATAGAAAACAAATTACGTCCTCCACGTCATCAGAATGTACTTTGCCCGTATCATGGCCTTTATCAAAGGCCTTTATGCTGTTTCCCTACATCCTCTCTGGTGGAAGCATCTCGTTCTCCTGAAACTCATAACCCCACAAGCCTCATGAGATTTTGGCATTATCTTTGCTTTATGTGGCTGTTGCAAAATCATAATACTTTCCACAATCCAACTCTGAGGCTTCATGGCATCTGGTCCCAGACCACTACCTCTCATCACTATCTCTACCAACTTTCTTATCACGCCCCTCATTAACTATAAATATCGACATGAGACTCACAACTTTCCTCAATCACCCAAGTTTGGCCACCTTGCTGGGTGGCTCCAATGAATATGGGGAAGACTCATCCAACATCTAAATCCCGCAGCTCCTTATCATTCCCAACTCCAGGGGCCATCAAAATCACTCCACTGCTCAGATTTGTCATCATCTGCATCCTTCTCACACATAATATCAAACTTCAGCATTTAATTCTTTGACAGTAGTTTCCTATATTTCCAGCTGGTCAACTCTCTCACATGCTCACTCCCACCAACCCTGTATTTTATGCCACAGAGCCCTCAGATCTCCCGACCACTTCATTGTGTCAGTCATACAGACTCCTTATTGTATAAATAAGCCATCACTCATCTTCCTCATACTCCTTACACCGTCAGATCTTAACCACCCTGCTCCCTCCTCCCTGGGACTTTTCCACAATTCATCTTCCCTGCTCCTATATCCAGACTCTTCAGCATTGCTTGAGAAAATCCTAGCAACCATGTAGAGTAGTGACAACGAAAACTAGCATCCAGCCTCATCTGGGCCTTACTTGACGTTTCTTTATTTATTCTTGGTTCTTGGCCCAACCTATCAATACCCCTTGTGACAGCTGATATTATGTGTCGGCTTGGCTCGTCAAGGGTCAAACATTAGTCTAGATGTTGTAATAAAGGTATTCTTTAGATGTAATTAACTGTTTAATCAGCAGACTTTGAGTAATGCAGATTATCCTCCATAATGTGCGTGGGCCTCAACTAATC
Organism: Nyctereutes procyonoides; assembly: GCF_905146905.1. Classification (NCBI taxonomy): domain Eukaryota; kingdom Metazoa; phylum Chordata; class Mammalia; order Carnivora; family Canidae; genus Nyctereutes; species Nyctereutes procyonoides. The sequence goes on from NW_026575137.1 coordinate 9,315,180, forward strand.
AATTGAAAAACCTTAAGACTGAGGTCTCCCAAAGAAGAAGAAATACTGCCCGCAGACTTGCCTTCGGACTCAAGATTACAACATCAACTCTGCCATCCATCTCCAGCCTTCCGGTCTACCCCAGAGATCTCGGACATATCATTCCCTACAATTACCTAATTCAATTTCTTAAATAACAAAATATATATCCTATCGGTTCTGTTCCTCTAGAGCACACTGACTAATATATCCCTCTGCAACTATTAAAAATATCTGTTACTCTCCTCAGCTACTCTCTCAGTCACCATCTCTCTCGCTCTCAGGATACCATACTTGGTATCCAAGGAAGTTTTAGCAATCCAACCTGACCTGACTTAACTCTCGAACATTCTGTTTCTGATTACTTAATGCCCAGATGTCTGCTGCCCAGGTAAGATTTCTCTTCGACCTTTCAAGAAAAATATTTTAACCATAATTATACATCTGTGATGAATACCAAAGTGTTTTTACCAATGTGGTGATGATGGTTTATGTTTCCCTTGAAACTGTTCACACAAAAACTTACTTTCTACTGCAAAAATCCTTATTCTCACTCCCACGGCTGCCATTCTTTGTTCTAAAACAAACACGGACTCATGGATTTAGGAACCAGAACAATAGGAGCTATTCTTAAAATTGCGTGTTAGGCATTACTAACCTAACCACTCACTGACCATTCCCTCTGACCTGGAATTTCCTACTGGCCACAAGCCCTCTAACCACCCAGCTGGATGCCACTTTCTCAGGGTTTTCTCCCAAATACTTCCTCAGATCCTGAGCACCAGCCTTCCTTGGTATATTTTTCTAACTCTTCCCTCCAGAAATGCCTCTTCCAGAAACCGCATTCCTCCTTCTCTCTACATATGATGCAGAGTAATTCCACTTTACCTTGGTTTAACCATGGGATAGCAGTTCTTAAAGTGTGCTCTGGGGACATGCAGGGTCACTACGACCTTTTAAAGGGGTCTGTAAGGGAAAACTGTTTTCATAATGTAATTAAGAAATTATATGCCTTTCTCACTGTCATCTTTTCAATACAGTACAGTGAGTTTTCTAGAAGCTGCCTGACAGGGGACTAATTGCAGAGACTAATGCAGAGTTAGGTATAGAAATCCAGCTGTCTTCCATTAGGAGAAACTCGAGAGAGATTTGCAAAAATGTAAAACATTTCTCACTAATGTTTTAAAAAATATAATTATTTTTCATAAAAATATGTCATTTTGTTAGCTTTTGATTGGTGTATTGTTATTTTTAAATAAATTTTTAAATATATATTTCTTACATTTCTGTTTTAATTTCTAATTTGGTAAACACGGATACTTAGAACACACATGAACAGAAACCCTTTGGAGTCTTCAGAAATTTTTTAAGTATATAAAGGGATCCCGGGGCTACAGAGTTTGGGAACCATCTAGGCCACATTGTGATAGACTTCTATCTTTTTCATACCAAGAGGTCATCAAGGCATTTTCTTTTTGAGAATTTAGTTCTTCTGATATGAATTCTGAAACTTTTCTAGAATTAATAGCACATTTATTTATTTCTCTCTTTTTTGTTCAGCTAAAGGCCAAATAATCTGTGTCTCTACCTATCTTTTATTCCTTCACTCCAGCCTCACACTAATAGGGATCCTTGGTCCTGTAACTCTTGTAGCTACTATTTACTTTCATGATTATTTTCAAATACTTTATTTTCTCTTCTTAAATAGTTTCTCTTTTGAACCCATTTTCTTCAGCCTATAAATGAGCACAAGGTCATCTAATTTAAAAACATATGTGTATATTTATATATTTATATTTGATTTACAACTATATAATTTAATTCCCAAAAAATGCATATAACTTAACTACAAATATAAGTATACATCAAATACCTATATATATTTCTTGATTTAGGTACCAAACTATCTCTCTACTTCTCTTTTTAGCCAAGCTTTTGTGAAAAGAATCAAAGTTTTTCCTGTGTCTCTATTTCCTGTCTTTGGCTCCTTTAAACTAACATCTGATTGGATACTTCCACAGCAGTGATTTTGGTAATGGTCACTCATAACTTCTAAAATACAAAATCCAATAGACACCATGTTGCCCTCATCCCAAAATGAATTTCTTGCAGTACTTTACACCACCAACCCTCTCTGCACCTTTGCCTAGTATGCCCTGTTCTTCCCTGGGCTCACTTCCTCACTGACCATTCTTTCCCACTCTGCATTTTAGGTTCCTCTTCACATCTAAATTCCTGAAATGTTATTTACCAGGTTTGTGTTAAGATTTTCCAGAGTTCTGTCCATATACTGGTTAGATGTGAAAGCCAAACAGGAGGACTTGAAGGAGTCTGCCCAATTTCTGATTTGGTGAACGGCTGCTACCACCACATTAACCAGTGAACAAAGTTCAAGAAAAGTATGTTCAGGAGGGGAAGCAGGCAGAGAAGACAGAGAAGGATGAGACTGGTAGTAAAAAGATCGAAATGTGGAGATGCACATCATCACTCAGGTTTCCTTCTCTTTTATTTTATTTTATTTTTAAGATTTTATGTATTCATGACAGACACAGAGAGGCAAAGACACAGGTAGAGGGAGAAGCAGGGTCCCTGTAGGAAGCCTGATGTAGGACTCAATCAAGACCTGAGCCAAAGGCAGATGCTCAGCCACTGAGCCACCCAGGCATCCTTCTTTCTCTTTTAAAATCCAAGGATTTGGAACCATTCTTGGGTGTGATGTAGATCATGGATCAATATAGTGGAGAATATGATTATGGGAGCAGATGAGGCAAGCTGCATGGCCATTTTCCAGAAGTGCTTTAGAAAAAGTCAAACTAAGTAGACTATGTGACCCCAAAAATCCCTTCAATACTTAGATTTTATGGTTCTCTGAATATTATCATAGCATTAACCACAGGACCAAAGCCAAACAAACTAAGGCAGACCTAGTGAAAATCAGGGGAGGGATCACAAAGATAATGCATTTCGTCCTTGTTCTGAGAAACAAGGAACTAGTTGGAATCATATAAAACACTTTGGAAAGGTAGTCCATCCACAGCCCAAAGGCTTTCTTCTTGACTGACATTTTAGGAAGCAGAGAACAGTCTACTAAATTTTTCTCCTTCCCACCTTATGATGAATATCTTCATTTATTCATCTCAATGACTTCCATTGTTTCCACCTGAGTGGGATATGCTTCAAGGTTAAAACTGACGTAAACACTTGAGCAGTGTCTGGTGATGGCTCACCCGAAATAAATGGAAGGAATGATCCCTGGTGTTGTCAAGCAGCTTTTTCATAATCTGCTATTAGCATAGCCACCTTTGTCAAGGATGCCGGGCATCTAAAGAGAAGTGTTTGTTCCCTGACGCATCGCTCTAACTGCCCTTTGAGAGAGGGTTCTCGACCTTCGAGGGCAACATTCATTGTTGCTTTCTTCCAAGAATAAGTGCAGGGATTCCCTGACCCTTCAGCTAGGAAACACCTAGGTCATAAGCGAGAGTATCTTGGAGAGTTTCTGATTTTTGGATATGACAGATTTAAATATCAGGTTTAAAATAAATGAGCAAATACAAGGGGACGAGTGAGTATTGCTGAAGACCAATACTAACGAAGGAAAAAAAAAAGAACGAAAAGAGAAGGACACAAAGTAGGAGGAAAAAGAAACAGAACATTTATTAAATGCCTGGAACCAAGATAAGTCTTTCATTTATAGCATACAACCCTGTGAGGTGCACATTTATTGTTTTGCACTTACAGGTGAGGGACCTGAAAGTTACGGGGCCCCACTAGTCTGACCAGGTGCACACAGGTACTGTGCGTCAGATACCACACTGCATTCAGGATGAGAAAATCAGCAGGGCAAGACCGATTGTGTCTGATGCATTTACAGACATTCAGAAAAATTCCCAACGGCCTTGTACCCTTCGTGTGTGACCCTTGCGCAACTGCTCAAGTCCATTTCTAAAACCCCCACAGCTCCCAAATATTGAGAAAATATCACCCAACTCTCCTGCTGTACGAGTCTGACTGTAGCAAGTAGAAGAATACCTGCATTCATCAAGGTAAATTAGTTAAGCATATACTGAAATTATAACTCCTCCAGAAGGTTCTTACTGGTTGGGGAAAAAAAATAGACCCAGGTACTGCCTTTACCAAGATGTATATTGCAGCCCTTTGGGAATAACAAGACAAAAAATGTAGAGAAAGCTACAAAGAACACAACATTTTAAAGATTCTTTTTTCCATTACAACTTTATAGATCCACAGCGTTGTCTCTGTTCAGATAGAATGAGTGTATCTAACAATATTGAAGCTTCCACCTGAAGAATAGAAGTAAGTTAAAATCAGGAGCTGGCTGTCTTCTGTCCCCATTATCATTTTGAGCTCAGTTATTACTATGGCCACTTCAGTCCTGAAAGGTTACAACCACGTCGCACTCGACAGTTCCACCAAGTGCCTTGTCATATCTCACTTAATTCTGACAGTCATCTTCTACCGTTAGCATCCCTTTCCAGATGAACCTCTGGAAACGGATGACCCCCCTGTAACAGGTGTCGGAGCTGGGATTCCAACCTAGATCTTCTGCTTCTACTCTATTAGGTTTGCCGCCGTGTTTGTGACGATACCTAACATAGGTATTTCCTGGGGATGAAAGTATTTACGTGAGCATCTTCCCCTGATGTCAGCTGAACTCAAACTTAATCTCCTCTTCATGGTGATGGCACAAAGTTTAGGTTGACACTAGGTTTTCTTCCCTTGTTCATGACTTGACACGTTAGAGTTTGCCAGAAACCCTTGCACACGAAGAAAAATACCAACCGCTCTTCTAATTTGCCTGGTGAATGTCTAGGGTAGGTAAGGAATGCCAGAGGGCAGGGCATCTGTAATCCGTTACTGCTCTGAGTCTTTATGCATCAATATATCTGACAGGAAGCTTGATAACCAGAGGCCAAATCCCAAAAAGTTCATCTCGAGTTGCACTCTGGCCGGCCATGCGTCTCTCCACATACCCGTGTATGTGTACGCGGAGGAGAAGTATGTAGACGCACGTATATTTATATCTATACACATATGTATTTGTATATACATAGTAATATGTAAATATAGATGCCACTTCCTAAATACCCAAACATGCAGTCTGCATGAGTCTGTTACTACGTAGAGTGTGAGATGTGTGACAGATCGCCCAGTGAGATGCTGTACGTGTTATACACAACACAAAATTAACATCCCTCGCTCCCCGGACCCATTAAAAAGCCAGAGAATGAAATGAGTGGAAACTGCCCACTGCAAATCAAATGTCACGTTGGATTGCTTTTGCTTCTGGAAGTTTTCGTTGTTCAGACAGAGCACAAGAACCGTTTTAAGTCACCCTAATGGCCATTTGTGGCATTAATGGACGTGCTTGTGTTTGGGTGTCTGCGCTTGCAAAACCCAAGGGCCCAGGACTCGCTTTCTCAGCTGGGCTTTTCCTGTCTCTGTGTTTGACCTTCACCGGCTTCCAGGTGCCAAGCTCATCCCCAGCCTCCCGTCAGGAGAACGACTGGAGCCTGCGTAGTAGCCCTTACCTTGTTCCCCCCGAGGCCCTCAGAGCCAAGTCAGCCTTCCTCTACTTTCTCTTTCGGTGTTCTTTCTAAACCCCCCACCTAGGACTGGAGAGTTTGGAGAATTGTCCTGCGTTGCTGGAACGTTCTACGGGCACGGAAGGCACGAAATGGTGTGTGAGGTTACACGTGCCAGAAGCATGCCTGTTGATGACCGACAGGTAGAGGAGCATGAAAGCTCTTGCCCGAGCTGGGACAAAGGCCCAAGTGGCGTTTATACTGCACCGCTGGCCTGTGGGGTCAGGCCCACGCAGGACTGTGGCTAGCCTCACGCGCTCACTCTGCTCTCTGCCCTTCCTGGTCCTCCGTCCTCGTTCTTCTTTCCAGGGCGTCCTGGGAGCACATCCTTCCGTTACTGGCACAGGGTCTACTGCTGGGAACCCAACCACCTACTAAACCTGGAATGTGCTGGGCTCCCTGCCTGCCCGCCTTCCCTCTCCCCGTCCTTCTTTTCTCCTTTTCTTCCTCTCCCTCTCCTTCTTTCTCCCCTTCCTCCCCCCCCCCACTTTATAGCTTCTCATCCAAATTCCTTTGACAAATAAACTTCTGATGTAGAAATTGATAAGTTCGTGAGAGCTAAGACTTATGGAGCACTCACTGTCCAATATTGTTCTAGGTGCTCTGCATGTATTAACTCATTCAATCCTCCTAACAACCTTAGATCCAGGTACTGTTATTATAGTCATTTAAGAAGAAAAGGAAATTGAGGCTTTCCCGTAAATTGAGGCAGAGAAGTTGATGGGCTTGCTTACAGTCACACAGCTAGGATTTGAAGGGAGGAATTCTGGTTCTCACCTTTGAGAAACAGACTGGCTTTCCGCGTCCCAGATCTGATCCTTCCGCAAATGGCAAGAGTCTAGAAAAGCTTCCCTTCTGTGTAAAAAGTTTTCTTACTTCCTCTCCCTCTGGTACCCCTCTGTAAAATCAGGCTTCCTAGCTGCCCGTTTTCACAGATTAACAAAAGAATTTTGCAAACAAACTCTACACGTATTATTTTTACTAAATTCTTACTTGGAGAAGATTTAAACGTAGCCACAACTTTTGTCAAATATTAAGCTATTCCTTTACTGAGGCCAATCCTGACAACTTGGCAGACATCCGTCATTATTGCTTTTTAAATTGTTGCCAAATATTACACAGGATTCAATTTTCAAGTGTTCAAAGATCTTTCCTAGACGTTGACATAATGAGCACATTGCCTCAATTGCTGCTTTTTGTGTACGGTGGCTCTTCCGGTTTTGAGAGTGGAGCAAAAACTAGGATACTTTTATAATTGAATTGCTTGGTCACAGCCTTCGTTACAAACCTACAAACAGTAATTATGATGCTTATTGCTCAGGGGTATCTTGGGAAACCCAATCGAAATACGATGTGCCACCTTCCTTGTAGAAAACACTGAAGTGCAGTAAAATGTAGACTCTCTGGGAAAGTATTTCATCACCGAAGGATTTTCCCTTTCTTGGTAACAGGTCGGTGGCACTAAGTGTGTGCCAGGCCTTGCTCTCAATGCTTTATGTTCATCACGTCTGTTGGTCCTTGCCGATCCCACCAGGTGAGTACTGTTAGCATCCTTATTTGATAAATATGAAAACTGACACACAGAAAGGTTGAGTACCTTCCCTGAGATCACAAAGCTAGCGAATGCCGACAGTTCAAAAGTGGATGGAGCCCCGAGACGTGACTTCCAGGCCACCTGCCCTACTGCCTTTTAGCTAGTCATACGGAAATGGAATGATGGCTTGACCTCATTTATGAAGATTAGCTCGGCAGAGCTACTTTGGTTTAGGAGTGTGAAAGCAATCCTGCACAAAGGCAGGATTTGAGTCCCAACCCTACGACAAAGATGCTGTCCCTATAGTTCTACAGAAGCGAGGACCAGAGCAAAGTTTATGAGTCTATATTAATGAAACCCAAAGTCAAAGTATCCGATATTTAACATGAAATGAATACTGGGATGGGGTTGGACTGGGGAATAACAGCTCAGGGCCCTACAATTCCAATGGGAACATCTTCTCCTGGAAGCCAGTCTTTAGATGGCCACCGTGGTGTCCGGTGATTAGGATGGGACCCAACCCGGAGGGAGCAGTCTGGGCTGCTGTGCGACTCTGGGCAGGTCTCATGACCTTTTCCCCTTAAGTCTCCTTATATACGTACAAAGTGGCTTAGACAAAAAGCTCTCTGATCTCGTTCAGCTCTGCAAGGTTGTTAACCCTTGTGGGGTTGTTTTGGTTCTGGTTTTGAGTAGAAAGAAGCACCGAGACTCCCAGTTTCATTAATTCAGTGATATAGGCTTGAGCCTTGGATGGCCGTCCTTGTACCTTCTGATGTCCCCTCCCCAGTATATATGCAGGCAGACCTTGTGACCCGTCTATCTATAAATCAGCAGACATGTTCTACGGGGACATTACATTACGAGGTGCCCTGGAGCAATATACCTGCTGTTTGTCAGCCACTGCCACCTGCCCCCCGTGTCTGTGGCCATCTAGCTTCTAAATGAGCTGTGGTGGGGGCAGGAGGGGCTGCGGAGAGCAAGGGAGCGGTGGTACCCTACACGCTACCGGACAAGAAAACACGGTTGCACTTGGCCGATGACTTGCACAAGAGTCACACGGGTTTCTTCTCCACGTGGGGAGGTGGCCGTCTGTCAGCCACCTACCTGTTAGCTTTAATTCACGCAGCGACCAGGAAAAGGGTCCTGTATTCTGCGTGACGCTAACCCATCTTCCTCTGCAGAGGGCCGGAGATGCACCCGGGGCGTTGCAGAAAGATTTCTATCCTACAAGAGAGGCAGTTGGCTGGGCGGGTGTGAAGAGATGCTCTCGTCCCTTCTACGTGTCAGAAGTCATCAGAGCTACTGCCACGTGCAGGACATTCCTCGAGATGCAACAGCTCCGACAGGAGAAAAGGTGACGCCCCTGTCCTCATGGAGCCCATGTTCTTGAGTGACGCGGGCAAGTAGACTAGGAGAAAAGACGAAGTCAGCCAGTGATGGTGCTGCGAGGGAATGACAGGAGGGGGAGGGCTGCCACCTGCCCTAGGGTGGCCCGGGAAGCCTTCGGGGAGGTGGCACCCAAGTGAAGCTGGGACTGATGACAGCCGTGCAAAGTCCCCGGGGGCAGAGTGTCCCATGAAGAGGGACGCGCAGAGGGGAGACGAGGGCGGCTCGTCCCCCCAACAGGAAGCGTAGCTTCACCTGAAGGGATCTGAGCCTGGTGACAGTGGTAGGAAACAGCAGAGGACTAGGCGGGGACCAATGCACGAGGACCTTGTGTGTCGGACTCAGGGTTTAGAGTTTTATTCAAAATGAAATGAGAAGCTGTGAGGTTTGAGCAGGAAAATGACATCATCTGAGACACATTTTAAGAGTCACTGGGCTGGGTGACTCGGTGGTTGAGCATCTGCCTTCAGCTCAGGGCATGACCCCAGAGTTCTGGGATCAAGTCCTGCGTTGGGCTCCCCACAGGGACCCTGCTCCTCCATCTGCCTGCATCTCTGCCTCTCTCATGAATAAATAAAATCTTTAAAAAAAAAGTCACTAGGGTTGTATAAGACTGACTTCTGTGAGCAAGAATGGAAGCCAGGCCACCAACCCGGGGGAGAGGGAGGGTACAGTGGCCCCAGTGAGAGATGCTGGGGGCTCCAACCTGGGCCGTAGGAGACATTCTGAGGCTGTATTTTTCCAGATACATTTTTTAAGGCAATCCCTCTGCTGCTGGATTAGGTGGGAGAGTGTGAGAGAAAGAGGAAGAGAGAATACCTCCTGGGTGTGGGCTTGAGAGGATGATGCTCTGATGATAGTGTTACTAGTTTAGTTAAAAAAAAAAATGAGGAAGAATCAAGATGAAAGGATCAGGAGTTCCATTATGGACTTGCTTGGTCTGAGACCCTCCTGCGACACTAAAGCGGGGATATTAAGCAGGTCATTGGAGACACGAGTCTGGTGCCCCAAGAAAAGGTCAGGGTGGCAGCGTAAGTTGGGTTTGCTTCGTGCTATGTGATGTTTAAAACCACAGGACTTCATGAGATACATTCTCTACAAATAGTAGGACAGGTCTCCGAGCCCCAGAGGAGCCCAGCATCCCACGTCAGGAGGAGAGAGGCGAGTCAGAGCAGGGGTGATGTCTTGGGGCTCAAGAGTGGGGGGTTTTTCTGAAAAGAAAGGTGGGGTCACAACAGACAAGAGTGAGCTGCTGAGTCGCCGGGTGGTGGCAGGAGGGAAGGGACTGCAGGATTCGGGGAGACCAGGGTCAGACCAGAGGCACAGTGGTGGGAATAATTTCAGGGTGGGCTGGGGAGGACAGAGAGGAAGACCAAACACAGACAACTCTTCTTAGACGTTTGCTGTGAAGGGGCACCAAAAACAAAACAAAACAAACAAAACAAAACAAAAACAAACAAAAAAACAAGACAAAAAAACAGGGATTAATTCCAAGGTAAACACCGACTCTGGCACAGTTATTATTATTATTTTTTCATTATTTATACACTGGTGGGAGGAAAGCACAGGAATACACTGTCTTTTTGTTTGAGTAAGTGGAAGAGCAGTTTATACGGATACAGATGCGGGGACGGGGACCGCGAACTAACCAATCCTCCAGTTCACCCATATTCTCATTTGCTAGTGGCACAAAAATTGCCACTGCCCGGTCGGACTTTTCTTCTTTTCTCTTAGATCTTCAGTGTTTTAAGTTTCCTATCGCTTTTTCCTTGGGGCCTATGCTGAGAAATTCAGTCTTTTTCTTTAAGACTCTTATCCCTAAGATACTGAAAATGCCTAATTTCTGCCTTACGTCTACATTCTGCGTCCATACGGCCATGGGAAAGAACCGTAGTTATTGCAGTCCAGCCCCCAAATGCCTGCACATAGGTAGTTAATACCCGAGGAATGGTTTCCCCTCCCACCGCTTTGTTGCTGTTCCGACTTCTCTTAGGGTCGAAGGTGTCTTGCTCAACTGTCACAGAATGTGGGCGTACAAAGCCAATGCCATCTGTCAAGGGGAAAAGCAACTTCCAGATGAGTCTGAGAGGAACAAAATGCTTCCCGCAGAACTCCACTGATTTCCCTTCTCTCCTTCAGAGACGGGCAGCCCAAGATTTGGCCTCCCAACCATTCCGCACTTATTACCGTGAGGGCCGCAGCAGCGTACAAGCACATGCTACAAGATCTTGTCATCTGGTCTCTGGACTGTTGTGATAGCCATTGGCTTTTCTTTTTCTTTCAAAAACAGTTTCCTGGTGATCGGCTATTAGAAAAAGACATTGCCCAGCCTACTCTGAGTCCTCAAAAAAGGCAGATCCACCTCAAAGTTGGGACCGACAATCAACCAGCCTGTCAACCAGCCAGCCAAGGATCTTCAGTTTTATCCAGAGCCTCTAGCTTTTCTTCCCGTTTCCAGAAGCCGGCTGCCTCCGAATCCTTTGGCTTTGTTTCCCTTTTCTGGGGATGTCCTCAAGCTGAGCTTAGTCAGTTTGCCTCATTTCGAGCCTCATCAGTACTTGGCTTGTGCTCATCTCCTGGACTTTCCTGTTCATGAGTGTGCTCCTAAAGACTGATCTCAGCCTAACCTAGAGAACAAGACTACATCGTCCACATAGCCTTCCTTCAGGATTTTGTAATTTTCTTCAAGAATAGGGAACTTTGGGCTTGATCTATGGGTGTTATTGCAACACATAAATTCAGAGAAAGGGAATTCGTTGAAGGTTGGAGTATTTGGGACAATTAAGCTTGCAGATGTCTTTTTTTTTAGAATTTATTTATTTATTTTAGAGAAAGCGTGAGTACGGGGGAGAGGTTGGGGGAAAGGGAAAGAGAGAATCCTCAAGCAGACTCCCCACTGAGCACAGAGCCCAATCCCAGGACCTCGACTGAAATCATGACCCGAGCCAAAATTGAGAGTCGGCGGTCCAACCAGCTGAGCCACCGAGGCTCCAAGCAGGCAGATTTTTTTTTTTTTTATGCGCTGACCTAACTATGACAATTGACAAAGGTTGGAAATTTGTGTTTAGCTTAGGCAGCAATACTTAACCTATTAGGGTCACACTAAGCCCTTTATGCTCTTTTGTCAATTGTTCACAATTCTGCAACATAGGTGTTCTCATTATCTCCATTTTACAAGTAAGATAACTGAGGCTTAGAAACCGGAAGTGCCTTGCCCAGAGTTGCAGAGCTGGAAAGTGGTAGAACAAGACTCAAGGTGCTCTGGAGAAAGGCCTCCAGTCCCCTGAATCCTACTGCCACAAAAGCCTTCCACCATCCCAGCCCTTACACATTTTAAACCGAGGGCCCATGGATAGCCTCACTAACCCTTGCCCCACGTGCAAGGCAAGAGGACTGAATATAAAATATCGATGACAAAATACTGGGTTAGAATTCCTGTAAGATTATGTTTCATTTAATATTTTAAAATATTTAAAAGTAGTTTTTCAGGGATCCCTGGGTGGCGCAGCGGTTTGGCGCCTGCCTTTGGCCCAGGGCGCGATCCTGGAGACCCGGGATCGAATCCCACGTCGGGCTCCCGGTGCATGGAGCCTGCTTCTCCCTCTGCCTGTGTCTCTGCCTCTCTCTCTCTCTCTCTCTGTGACTATCATAAATAAAAAAATTAAAAAAATCCATCTGTAAAAAAATTAAAAAAAAGTAGTTTTTCATACGTTTATTTTTGTGACAAGGTACATACCTGCCAGAGAATCAACCCACCATTAGAAGACTTGTAGCTTTGATTAATAGAGGGAAAGCTCTGTGTAGACGTAGTGTTGCCTCAGATCTTACACTTAATTTAAATAACAACCAACAACAGATTTATCAGTCACTTTGATCATTAAATCCTTTGTTTCTTCTTTTTCCAGTGCAGTCTTTGGCCAGTACATAGAATCATTTAGCAGACATTAGAAAGTGTTGGGAAATGAACGGTTTTGAGGAATTAGGGTATCAATGAGTCTCCATTCCCTAGGCAAAGCCATTGCCTTGATTTGAGACTGGAATTGTAGACTTTTTAAGGCCATCCCAATTAAGTCTTCTTTCCCTTCAAGAACCATTACCTTCTTCACCAAAAGCATTTGTCCAAGACTTTGCTTCAGGTTCTATTCAGCACATTCAGTTAAAATTTTTTCCTAAGATTTTCACTTATTTTTGAACTATAGCTCATTATGAGCACTTGGAAAGTGCAGGAAATTGAAAGAAAAAGTATCATTCTAATTCCCATGACTCATTTGAAAGATTACTGGACTTCATATATATATATGATATATATAGATATAGATATATCAGGGAATCACAACCAAAATCTGTGTAAAACAAGGTTTTATAATGTATTATAAAGAAAGTGATGATATAGGTTTAAAGATAACTTTGTGTGTCTTTATTTCACTCCAACATCATGATTATCTTTTTATTGCCTTATACCATTAAATATTCTTTAAAATCATGAATTTAAATAGCTATGTTTTTCTTTTTTTAAAATGTTTTTTGATCTAGTGTTCCTGGTTATAGGGGCACACATTGATTTTAATTTATAGTTTATATAACTGGCATCATTGCTGGGCCTTTATTGGTTTTAATAGTTTGTAGATCTTAGTTTTTCTGTGTAAGGCATCATATCATGTGTGAACAATTTTTGTTTCTTATATTCTTGTTCATATATATTTTATTTCTTTCCCTTATATTATCATGTTGGAAAAAACTTCTAGCACAATGTTGATCCATACACTAATGACAATAACAGGTGGCAATATTTCATTTTCAACATGAATGTAGTTGTTTTTCCAACTCTAGTCAGTTAATTCAGCAGGTTATATGCACACACACACACACACACACACACACACATCTCAATTTTGTTCCCTTTAATGATGATTTGGCCTTAAAAACCAAGTTCTGATAATGAACACTTCTATTTTTCTCAGCTGGAAATTAGAGTTAAGAATAGCACCCACTATCTACTTCTTAAGGTTGTTAGTATTAATGAGACAATACACATAAAGTGCTCATATCATGCTAAATAAATGCTCAATTAAATATAGGTTATTACCTTTATCATTGATGAATTTAGTTTATAAGTTTTCTACCTTGTATTGTCTAGATTTGGTATCAAGATTATGCCATAAAAAGAGTTCCTAGCTTTTTTTGCTTACAGAAACAATTTGTGTAAGACATAATCTATTTATTTATTCAAAGAAAACTCACCTGTAAAATCATCTAGCTCTGGTACTTTTTTCATGGTAGGTTATTGGTTATTGATATAAACTCCTTAATGTATTCAGATTTTCCAGTATTTCCTGAGTTCGTTTTAGCAATTGTTAGAATTTTTTATGAAATTGTTTAATTGATTTCAAATTTATTGGCGTAAATCATGAATACTATTGTTTTGTTTTTCATCTCCATTTTATTGTGTTTCATTTTTAAATTTCTAACATTACTATTTCCTACTTTCTTGTTATTTTCTACTTACTTCCTTGATTGATTTTACCAGAAGTTTCTTACTGTTATTAGCTTTTTCAAAGAAATTAGCTTTTGCTTTTGTCAATCTTTTCTATTGTTTTTAATTTTTTTTATTCCTTTAATTTATGCTCATTTACATTTCCTTCTTTCTATTTTCTTTGGAGTGACTGTGACACCCTTCTTCTAATTTCTTGAGTTGAAAGCTTAGCTTGTAATTGTCAATTTTTCTGATTTTCTTCAGTAGACATTTAAAACTATAAATAACACTTAACCACTAATTTAGCTTCATCTCACAAGTCTTGATGTTGGTAGTTTTATTATTTTCCTTCTAAATACTTTCTTATTTCCATAATGATTTCTTCTTTAATCCATGCATTATTTAGAAGTGTGCCTTTTAGTTTCCAAATGTATGGCCTTCTTTTTATTTCTTATTTCTAGTTTCTAGTAAAATTCCATTATAGTGAAAAAAAATGTGTTCCTAATTAGTCTGATTCTTTGGTATTTGTTAAAATTTACATTTTGGACAAATATATGGGGATTTTTTTTAAAAGATCTTATTTATTTACTCATTAGAGACAGAGACAGAGAGAGAGAGAGGCAGAGACACAGGCAGAGGGAGAAACAGGCTCCATGCAGAGAGCCAGGAGCCTGATGTGGGACTCGATCCTGGAACCCCAGGATCCCAGCCTGGCCTGAAGGCAGGCGCTAAACTGCTGAGCCACCCAGGCATCCCCATATGGTGATTTAAAAAAAAAATATCCCACATATGCTTGAAAGGAATGTGAAGTTTTGAGTTTGCTAGTTACAGAGTTTCATATTTATTACATAAAGCTTATTAATCATGTTATTCTAATAATCTGTCTTAATTAAATTCAATGTGACTACTAACTTCTACTAAATCTATGTTTCTGGTATTATACAATATTCAGCTTTCTTTTATGTCATGTTTATCTAGTATATTTCTTTAATGGCTTTACCTTCAACCTTTTTTGAAATCGTTATTCTCTAATCTTGTCTTCTTTAGACAAAATAACAGCTGGAGGACCAGTTTGCCTCTGGATGATGCCTTGCTCTGTTTCATCTGGAGAAATAAAGCATTTGAAAGTAGTTGAACTTACTTTAACATTTATTAAGTAACTCACTCACTATCCTACTAATAATACAAAATCAAGTAAGACATGATTTCTTTTCCTAAAATACCTCCAAAATGAGTGTGCAGACAATTATAAGTAGGTATTTCTAGTATAAACAGCCAATACTAAGAAAATGGTATGCACTTGATAAAGATCTCCTGCTGAGGTCAAGCCCTAACTGTGGCTACACAAGACCTGTTGAAGAATCCCAGTGCTTTCCCCACACTGATGAACATGAGGAAGGCAATTAGCTAAAGAGGGTCCAATTTCCACTGTGCAGCAACTCTCTGGGTTCTCAACAGATTCATTGAGATTAACTTAGACATCCTTTAAAAAATACCAGTGAACATAAGAAATAAAAATGCCCTGCAGGTCACACTTTAAAAAGCAGTGCATGTGCCTTAACTCAATTTTTCTAGAGCATGATTCAACAAAAAGATTTAATAAGATATATGATATAACTAGGTCATTAGGTACGTCTTTGGGGCCTGATGAGACACCAAGCCATGGAAAAGTCTATCAGTGGACCAATAACACATGCTTTGTCTTCTCCAGTGGCCATTAGAATACGGCCGTTTTCAGTGAAAAAAAAATTTAAAAATGTTTTAAATCCTTATCATTTTTGTGATTAGTGATCATTTCTTGGACATTCTGCAGCACTGATTATTTCAAATAAGAAAATTATCATTTGGACACTTTAGGGGTCTCTAAATTATGCCAGAAGATATTTATCAAAGGCCTACTTTGTGCAAACATAGTTCCATCTTAGGTGTGTGGACTGGAGGGTGTTGGATGGGGGTCAAGCTGGAAGGTTCCAAGGGGCCTTCAAGCACTAAATGGGGTTAATGAGACAAAAAGAGCCAAGGGGAAGAAGACAGAGAGCCAAGAGAATAATTGGACTAGGGGGGAAAAAAACAATAAATAAAGAGGTTGTGGGTTGAATTATATCCCCCAGAAAGATATGTTCAAGTCCTAATCCCCATTACTTGTGAATGAGACCTTATTTGAAAATAGGGTCTAAAAAAAAAAAAAAAAAGAAAGAAAAGAAAATAGGGTCTTTGCAGATTTAATGAAAATGAGGTCACATTAGATTAGAGCAGGCCCGGGCAGCCCGGGTGGCTCAGCGGTTTGGCGCCACATTTCAGCCCAGGGCCTGATCCTGGAGACCTGGGATGGAGTCCCACATCGGGCTCCCTGCATGGAGCCTGCTTCTCCCTCTGCATGTGCCTCTGCCTCTCTCTCTCTCTCTCTCTCTCTGTCTCTGTCTCTCTCTCTCTCTCTCTCTGGGTCTCTCATGAATAAATAAATAAAATATTTTTTAAAAAATAGCAATGCAGAACACCTGGTGGCTCAGTCAGGTTAAGTGGCTGACTCCTGATTTCAGCTCAGGTCATGATCTCAGGGGCCTGGGATGAAGCCCCACCTTGAGCCCTGTGTGGGGCCGGGTGTGGTGCTCTATGTTCAGGAGAGAGTCTGCTTAAGGATACCTCCCTCTCCCTCAGCCCCTCCTCCTGCTCAAGTGCTCTCTCTCCCTCTAAATACATCTTTTTAAAGAAACATTTTTTAAAAAATAATATCAATGAATAGTATCCTTGTAAGAAGAGAAAAATTTGGACACAGAGACACACACATATAGCAAGAGAACAGCATATGAATACAGAGGCAGAGACTGGAGTGATGTGTTCATAAGCTGAGGAACACCAGCAGCCATCAGAAGTAAGAGAAGGGCATGGAGGAACCAGGTCCGCTGACACCTTGATTTCAGACTTCTGACCAGAACCATGAGAAAATTAATTTCTGATATTTTAAGCCGGCTAGTTTGTGATGATTTATTACAGTGGCCTGAGGAACCTAGTAAAAGGAGGATTGATTTAGAAGGGAGGTGAGCTTGGAGGGATTCTCTGAAGACTCTGGAGTTCTTTGGTACCTTTTTAGATGGTGCTTTTGGCCAGTGTCTACATACATATGCATTGGGCTCTGAAATAGTGATTCTCACTTTTTGGTGAACACAGGCAGGTAGGGAGGTCGGGAGACCTCATAGCCCATTTAGGCAGGACAAACACCCTCCTTTCCCACCTGTTCCTAAGTTTCAATGTGTAAGAACCCGGTCACTGATGAAAAGATGATAAACAAAAATCAGAAACGAATTATAAGCTTACGACAGTTTTATATTATAAAACAATGACATCAAATTAAAAACAATCTAGTACTTCTGTTACGTGTGATAGTGCATTTTATTTAAATAGAGCAAATGGAGAGATAGCACATAACTAGGGAAGGCAGCACAATTTGGCAGATGACGCATGTCTGTGTCTGTTTTATCTCTGGATATATAGATGATTCATTATTGAACTCACTGCAGGCGTGCCTTAACATCTAGTTATTGGAAAATTATAGTCCAAAATAATGTTGATGCAAATGTGCAGAGCTACATATTGTAGGGTTAGCCAAACAACCCACGTCATACTAAAATTAGTAGTGATGAAGCCAAGCTCACGGTAATTTATATTTCTACAGCAGGATTAGCAGCAATAGAAAATCACAACAAACTGTAGATGTTCTAATAACAACGTATCCTTCCCCCAAACTGTGGGAAATAAAACTTGACGCCCATGCACATGTGAAGGAGGAGCCATCACCGCTTCAAATAGTTCAGTACATACTCATTCATCAAGCACCTGCTCACTGCCCAAGCATCACTCTGGCCGCTGGGGATACAGCAATGAACAAAACAATGAATTCCTTCCTCTCCCAGAGCTTACATAGCGCCAAGTAAGTGCAATATGTAGTTTACTTTTGAGTCCTCAGTAAACTCTGGTGAGCCTTAATTTGGCTCTCACTATCACAACTTGATAGGTTGCCATCAAGTAGGCTTGGCCATATATAAAAGAGGGGCTCTAAAGAGTTGTGTTTCATTCACACTCAAGAAAATGTCTTCCACTTTGGATTAGTCTGTGGCCCATCAGGAGGGTAACTGGTGCTCTCTAGTCGGCCACATATCATACTGAGAAATCCTTCTCTAAAACATACCACTAAGGTCGTCGCGGATGACTACTGGAGTCATTTGGCCTTTGACCTCCTGACACAACGTGGAGCATTGGATCCCTCTCCGGTGGCATGCATGTGGCACATCAGCCTCGCTCCAATCTATTCAGTCTTAGAGGATAAGATACAGCAGATGTGTGCTCCGTTCTTCTTTCGCGGGCCTGGGCAAAGATGAAATATCAAGTCTGCGACTTCTTCAGTTGGGGCACACTGGCCATGGTGGCCCCTGCCAGCTTTCTGCAGCAGACACGCTTGGCCCTGCCCGAGCAGAGATGGAAGCTGGTTTAGTGTTGGGGTCTCAACTATTCAGTTTTAAGGGGTTTCTGATGGACTTGATGGCCTATCTTTTATTTATCTGGGGTCTTCTGTCCTGGGCCTGTCCTTCAAATCCCATCTCAGATGTGTCTCGCTCGCCCACTGAGCTTTCTCAGACGCCAGAATTTAATTTTTGGACAAGTAAAAGTGCATGACTCTTGTACAAATACAAAATTAGCATATGTCAAAAGTTTACTTAACTTACTAATGAGGGAAACCGCAGGGAGGTAAGGCTGGCTCAAAGGCAAATCCAGAACCGGGGTTTCATCTCGTCACTCAGGGAAGGCTTGTCAAAGTGGGTTTACTCAGGGGCACAGGGGTTGGGGGGAGAGGGGCTCAGGCAGTTGAGCATCTGCCTTCGGCTCAGGTCCTGATCCCAGGGCCCTGGGGTAGAGCCCCATGTCGGGCTCCTCGCTCAGCTGGGAGCCTGCTTCTCCCTCTGCACCCTGCTCGTTGCTCTCTCTCACTACCTCTCTCTCTCTCTCTCTCTCTCTCTCTCTCTCACACACTTTCTCTCTCTTTCTCTCAAGTAAATAAAATCTCTTAAATATAAAATAAAGTGGGTTTGCTCAGTCAAAGACAATCCTGACCAATGTCCTTCAGGACAACCCAGCTGTAACCTTTAGGGTAATCTACTGTGTGGACAGGATTCATTTTCATCTCTCCTGAATGATAATCTCAAAGTTGACATATGCTTTTTACAGAGTCTGGGCCCTAACCGAAAGTAAACCGGACATAAAGCTAAGATCTAACCCTCAAGAGGGCCTGGTAAACATTCCTCCAGGGCAGCGTTGAAAGGACTTGCATTTGCCTCATTTCCAAAACTTAAATAATCTTTGCCAACGCAGGGTTTTGCTTTCTTAAAGACCAGAATGACCCCCCCCCCAAAAAAAAATGTGTGGGCATTATTATGTCTGATGCTGATTATTGGTTCTATATTGAGTACTCATTTAACACACACTGTGATAACTTTAAAACCTCAGGCTAATCTATAAAGTCTTCCCAGACCTAGAAAATATAATGATATGACCTACCTCTTTCTCCCTCTTCTGTGTGTGTATGTGGGCGTACGTGTGTGTGCGCACGCGCGTGTGCTTACCTCTCCATAGAAGGAACAATATATGAGATGATGAGATGGATTTTTCTTGTGCTGGCATTATTGGTTCCCGGTCCCCTGCCTTCCAGCCCAAATTGCATCCTCCAGGCTGAATAATCTACCGGATAAGAACGTGAGCTTTGCAGTCAGACAGCTTTGAGTAACAATCCTGGCTCTTTTATTAACACTGTCCCCTAGCAAATTAGTTAACCTTCCTGAATCCCAGTCTCTGCATCTCTAAATGAGGAAAACTACACCTACGTTGTAGGGCCAATGTGAAGATTACACCTGAAGAGCTTGGAACAACTCTGGCACGTCGGGAAAGAACATAATAAATAGGAGCTGTTGTTCCTTTTTCTTAACCTTATAATCCCCCTCACCACACAGAAAATAATACACCAGGATCTTTGAGATTCAAAACAACGTACATTTTATAGGGACGTTCAAGGTAGTCACAACAACAACATTGCTACTCTTGGTCTTATTTGAACAATTTTTAAATAAGATCTAGGTTTGTTCTGTTGGGTTTTACTTATTTTGCTCTTGATCTTCTTGGATTCTGTAACCTCTCCATGGACCTGGATATGCAGCACGAGTATGCTTTGCTGACATCAAGCTTCTCTTCCAATGCGCTAGAAGTTCCCGGTTACAATGTTTATATAACACCCCACCCCGAGACCCCTGGATCCCTGGTCATCTTCCTTTCAGAGGTAGTAATGGGGTGAAGGCAGGGCACTCCAGGATCGACTTCTGAGCAAGCAAGTATGTGCTTCATGTTTTCTTCTTAATGCCACTGAATCACGTTCTCTTCTGCATGGATCTCGAGAGCCCCCCCCCCAAATGAGACTTGTGGGCCACCTGCTCAAATCAGAGGTTTATTTAATCACTTTAGGTAAAGAAATGTACAACTAGTGGCATGTCCGAGAGGCTCTCCCTCAACTTCAACTTGCTCATAATAGAGTTTACTTCCCGAAAAGGTTTGTGCCAAACCCCAGCTTTAATTGCACAACTTTTAATTCCTTTTTCCATAATAGGAGTCATTGTCTGCCTGTAGCCCGCTCGGCAGATGATGACACTAGAAGCTGACACGCCAGCGAGGCACAAAGTCAGCAAAATCAGTTACAGATGCATGAAGGAACGGCTGTAGTCTACGAATTGTTTCATTGGCGAGATTGAGGAAGTGCAGGAAAGGTAGGGAATCACTCCGTGGGGCCTGAGATGATTCTTACTCCACACACCTGTCACCTGGCTGGTGTCGGGCCTTTGGAGAAAGTGTTAAAAGAGGGAGAAGGAAGAGTGACAAATTCTATGCCCCATCTCAGGGGTGCAGCGGGTGCTGTGTTACTTGCTGCCTCTATGAATTTTTTTGTTATTGTTTAAATGAAGCTAGATAAAACACCCTACGTGTGTGAGGGGTTGCCATCGTTCCCACAGATCCATGGTGAGGCTGGAGATTGGGGGGCATTTTCACCGACACTGCCGGCGGTCTGTCTGCACAGCAGCGATGGCTGTGACACCCGTGTCAACATGCATTGTCCGTAGACAAGGAAGGCCTGCCTCGGAGTGGGGTTGAGGGAATTGACGCCTCACTTGAGTGCTTTGAGAGGCCAAGATCAAAAGCACTTTTAAGCATATCATATAATTATCATCATTAAGAAGCACAAGCCGAGGGGTCCTCAACTCCCAAATTTTCAAAGCAACAAAAGCAGCACAGCTTTAATGGGACTTTGAAGTCAGATAAATCTCCAGGTATCTTCATTATAGAAACTCACAACTAATTAAGAAAAACCCTATCTGGGCCAGTGTTTAATTATGTTTGCTTGTCCGCCTGTGTCATGTTCTGTGTTCTGAAAGGAGAGGGGTGTCAATTGGATTGTACCAAAAGACTGTACTGGGAACAGCCAACAGCTTTCATTTTGAACAAAGCATGGCATAGCAGGGTTTTGATCTCTTTTGTCTAAATAAGTAAGTTCTTAATAAGCACTGATGATTTTCTTAATCGTCCACACAGCCCAAAGGTCAGCCAGAAGTTTCTCCATAAAAACACCAACACCAACACGACCACACACCTAGAGTGAGGAGTCTAACCCTAACCCTAACTCTGGGAAACAAACACAGGGCTGCAGAAGAGGAGGTAGGTGGGGGCAGGGGGACTGGGTGACGGGATGAGCATGTCACACTATGTGTTGGCAAATTGAATTTAAACAAAAGATTTTTTAAGAACACACCTGCTTTCTATTAGGGGGGAAAGTATTAAACCACCTACGTAGGAAGATGCTGGAAAATCTGATAATAAAACAAAGACAAATGGCACTAAATATACGTCGGAGAGAGAGGCTGTTTAGATGGAAGGTAGGCCAGAGCGGCTCACGGGTAGCCTGAGTCAGATCTCAGCCCAAGGTGGTTCTCCTCCATCCGAGTCCTGTTCTTTCCTCTCCAGTGCCTTCTGGCCTCACAGGATGCTGCCAGCCCTGTTCTTTTGGAAAAATGAGCCAACTCCTGTGAGCCTCAGTGTCTGCATCCATGTAATAGATGTCATAGAATGCCCAGTTCACCTGGTCACCTTGACCTAATCCGACGGCGTCCATAACGTGCGGGGCGTGGGACTGGATGCACCCTGGACACCCGGGTGGTAGCTGCTGATGTTTGCATTAGTAGTGCTCTGCGGAAGGGGGTCTGGGACACGACTCTCATGCCTAACGACATCCTGATTACAGCAAGGCCTTGTGGAACTCCCGTCCTCTCCCCAGGTTCTGGAGACCTGGAGATGGATGTGTTTCACTTCACAGTTGCTAAGCGATTCAGCCGATTTTATTTTATTTTTTAATTTTTTTAATTTTTTAAAGATTTTATTTATTTATTCTTGAGAGACAGAGAGAGAGAGAGAGAGAGGCAGAGACAGAGCAGACTCCACTCAGGGACCCCGACGGGGGACTCGATCCCGGGTCTCCAGGATCATGCCCTGGGCCGAAGGCAGGCACTAAACCGCTGAGCCACCCGATTCAGCTAATTTTAAAAGCTGCCTTCTTGAGCTTCGACAAAGTGTGCCCTTGTGATAGGCCCCATTTTATTTTTAGCTACACCAACCAACCCAATCATAATAAATTTAGATCTTAATTTGATTCTAGAAAAGGATGGCCCAGAGGAACGGTCCAGGACCACTCAACAGCTCTCATGCTTGACGAACGGAGAGAAAAATAAAAATAAACAAGTTTTTTAACCCCCCCCCCCCCCCATCTGTGTTAGGCTACAAAATGTTGTTTTGGAGCGAGGCTCAGCAGGGCCGGTACTTAGTGTGCATCTTAGCAAAATGAGTAAACAGACAGTGTGGACGAAGTTTGAAGAAAGAGAAAGAAAGAACATCATACGTTTCGGGTTTTCAAGGGATGTTGGGCCTGCCTGTTTTTGTAAAGAAACATCTGTCAGGATTTGTGAGCCCACCGGAGTGCCCAGGATTCTCTTGTTTAATGTGGGGAGGGACTGTCAAGTCAGAAGCCCCAGGCAGACTGAGCAAGCTGGTCGCCCCTGAGGAAAGCAGGAATTTCGCTGAACGCCTGACGCCGTTTCAGTGCCAACGAACAGGACTTTTGGATACTAATGAGGCCCTGCCGTTTCAGAGCAGTTGCATTAATTGACATTAATCAAAAACTCCATTGCAAAGGTCACTCACTGTTTGAGGGTAGCAGTCAGAGGCCCCTATGCTTGGGAAGGCCCCCCCTGCCAGGGAGCAGAGGCCCCGCTTTGGAGTCCCGACCTCTGTCGGAGGCCAGGAACTCCTGCTCCTCTCTGGGCACCGTGGCCACCCCGCTGGCCTTGCCCTGGTGTGAGCACCCATGTCTCTATTTGCCGTATGGGCCATGGATGAAGGGATCCCCGGGTGCTGTGGCTTCTGCTGTGATCGCCTTGGGAATCTCCAGGGCAGAGGCGTCCAGATGTTGGCAGCTCTTTGCAGCCCCTTGCAGCTGAGCGTCCTGGTTAACTCAGGCCTGGGAGAACAGTTCTTAACCACAGATTAAGATCCGTCTGTCCTGCCAGTCCCCACGCCCGCCTCGACGGCTATTGGGAACCGAGCGGCACAAGGGGACAGTCCCGCAGTCCGCTATCCAAGAACGAGTGGAACCCCAAGAATGCGGTTGAGGGCAAGCACACCAGCCTTGCATATGGATCTCGATCTCACAGAAGTGCTGACATTGAGGGGCGATGAGAGCTGTGGTCGGAATCATCCAGAAAGAGGGGAGAACCAGCCTCTCCTATCTAACAGCACGTGTGACCGTAATGAGGAGCTTTACTGCTTGTTGAGGAGCTTCGTGCAGCCCATGCGAAGGTAGGAGAATGGTTTTTGCAGGGTTCCTGACGGCTGCGTGATTTTAGGAGCAACCAGGTGGGAAAATAGACGTAAATAGCTCCCCCTAGAAGCCTTCTGGTCCTTCCAGTTTGGCTAGAACCATGCAAAGAGTGACTTTTCCTGTTGGTTCGCTCCACACTGTCTGGGCTCCAGCAAGCAGGGGCCTGGGCGGCCGTGCAAACAGCTGACCGCAGGCTGAGAAGTCTCCGGGTCCTCTCTGTACCCCCAAGAAAGATGCTGTTCAGTGCAGATTGTGGGAAGTGTGGGGGTTCCGATTTCACTGGAGCTGGGGGTGCGCACCCCTGGCCAGGGAAGGGAGAGCCTTCAGCCAAGTCTGAAACCTGCTCAGCCCCCGTGGGACTGGAGTCTAGCTCTTTTAAAACAATATTTTGATGAGTCGTGCGTAAATGAATCAGAAACATATGGATTCAATTTCCCTTGAAGTGTACGTGGGTTTAAAAATTAAGGGGGGAAAATGTGTGGTGCTTGGGTATGTATCAAAAGGAAAATGTTTAAAAAATAATGCAAGATGCTTTGTGGAACAGAAAGCCCGCCTGCCTTCTAGAAGCCAGGGCAATCGCAGCAGAGCCAGGGCCCAGTCTCTGGACGCTAAAGCTAAAAAATATGCCCGGGGCGGGGGGGGGGGTTGCTGGCCTTCCAGGGCCTGCCGCTCTGCGGGCAGCCTCCTGCGAAGTCCTGGGACCCTGTGAACAACACCCAGCAAATGAAAAGCAGACACTATCCAACACGAAGGCCAAATCATATCTGGGCTGAAAATTAGATCACCAGGCAAACTGAGCAGATTTTCAAACAAGGTACTTGCACTCTCTTTTTAAGTTAATTTAATTCTAAATGGAGGGCAGTCTGCAGGCTGAGATATAAACTGAAGCTCAGACATATAAGCCCTGAATTTTATCTTCCCGCCCTGAAGATCCTCCAGGCCAGAGGCCAGGAATATTGGTGAAATAGACTATTTGGGAGCAGAAACTTGGGCAGGAAAGAGCCCAGCTACTGAATCCCTTCTGGGGCATGTTTGCTGCTTGGCCACATCTCCACTCTGCTGCTACCCCAGCAGCAAGAGGCAGCTCGGCTATAAAACGGTGAGTCCCCACGACGGTTGCCAGAGACCATTTATACTCCAGTGCCATTTAGGGACTAATATAAAGCTGTTGCTGCTAAGTGGAGACATTAAAACAATCTACTGTCTACTATTACAGTAATCGTGTAAAAGATAGGACAACCCAACGTGAGCACTGCATAGAGATAAAAATGAGAAACAGAAGAACGTCCTTCCTAACTAGGATGGTTAGCTGCCGACGACAGGGACATCTTAAGAATATAAGCCGTCTCAGTAATAATTTCTAATGCAGTTAAACCAGACTGTGATATTTTCTCTTACGCTTTTAATTGTTTTTAACTGTCCATCGTCATTTCTTAATTGGGAAGGTCCAGCTTGCAAAATCAGATTGCAAAGAGATAATAATGCCATCGCTGTTTCACTCAACAGGGAACATTTGAGAAAGCTGAGAAATAGCAGAGCAACAGTGTTCTTGGCCTTGGATGTTCCTCGTGTCTTCTGGGCAAGGGCCATGGAGGAGCGGTGGGAGACCAGATGTCTGGCCCTGGAAGGATCTGAGAGGAAGGCTGCTGACTGATTCAGCAGGACTCTTTCTGTCCACGACTCTGCAGGCCCTAATGCCCCCCTAGTACTGGCACCAGAGTGGCGTGAGAGCGAGACCTGGACTTGTAAAAGCTTTATCAGCTATAAGCCCAGGCTTGCCAACTGCACTGGATTCCACCCAGGTCTTTCTCTGAGATTAGATTCATCTTATTGTTCTCCCACCAAAAGCATGCCTGCTCCAGGCTTCTCCCCTCCACGGACATAGACTTCCTCTCCTCTGAGACAAATCCGAGTTATCCATAAGCACACCAAGCATTTTCTTGGCTTCTTTTAATTTTGTTTAAAAAGTTTATTTATTTATTTGAGAAAGAGAGAGAGAGAGGGAGAGAGGGAGACAGAGAATCTCAAGCAGACTCTGTGCTGAGCATGAAGCTCAACTCGGGGACGGATTCCAGAACCCTGAGACGGTGACATGAGCTGAAACCAGGAGTCTGATGCTTAACTGACAGAGCCACACAGGTGCCCCTCTTTGTTTTTAAATTTAAAAAGTATATCTTTTGATTTAAATTATGGTTCCCTACATGATCTTGGTACCCCGGGATCGAGTCCCACGTCAGGCTCCCTGCATGGAGCCTGCTTCTCCCTCTGCTTGTGCTTCTGCTTCTCTCTCTGTGTCTCTCATGAATAAATAAATAAAATCTTAAAAAAAAATTACAGTTCACTAAAAGGCAGTTTGGGCTTGATCAAACAATTTTATGTGCATGATGTTTCTCTGAATTCATTCCCCAGGCTGTCCTCCTCTTCCTACCATCCACAGAGCGCTCAAGAGGAGAAGAGATATGAGCCACTAGCTCCCTTCCCATTACCTCACACCATCTCCTCTCTTCCTTAGCAAATTGCAGCAGAAGCAGGTACCCTCCCTGTCCCTCCACTGGCAATTATTAGACTGAAGGAAATCCAATTTATTTCTTTGTGTTTAAAAAGTAGGAAAGTTCCTAACACCAGCATCAGCTACTCAATGGTTTTCAAAATGTATTCATTCATCAAACGTTTACTGAGTGCCTGCTCTGCACCAGCACTGCCCTCGGAACCGGAAATTGAAAGACACAGGAGAAATCCTGCTACCTCAGTCAGCTCTCAGTTTCTAACACAAGGACCCAGATGCATAAGCAAATTGGTGCAAGCGAGGGCTGGTTACCAGGACAGAAGGAGACACAGTAGTTGCTGTGGCACCGCTGCCAAGTTCCACCTTGGAAGAGGTGGCAGAGGGAAGGCTTAGGCTGGAAGGCAGTTGTCTTAATCACCTCCTGTTCACCCTGTTGGTGAGGAAGCGATTCCACCCTCGGGTTAATGGGATGTCGGAACACATGACACCAACCGTGGACAGGTTAGACCCACGGCAGCTCACATGGACCCACAGCCCGGGGGAGGAGGGTGCAGCATCACAGGAGGGATCGTGCCAGCCTTGCTCCCTGGAGCTGGATGAACCAGATTGTGGGAGCCAGGCTTCGTGGCACCAAGAAGGTAGGGGTGCCCCTGGTTCCCACAGGAGGATGAGATTGGCTTGTTTGAAGAATTCTGTGGCTGGCAGGGAATTGAAACCCACCCATCAGGGATAAGCAGGAGCTGCCCTTGGTCGCCCTGACCAGGAGGGTTGTGTGGCTGCAGGAGCAGAGGGAGGAGGGGGACCTGGGCTTAGGCCACTGGAGGCCATCCTAACCTCACCAGACATTAAGGCAGCACTTAATGCTGGGCCTTGATCTTAGGCGCCATACCACAGTGATGGTGAGGCAGGTCTTGAAAAATAAGTGAGTGGGCTTTCACTAGGTGGCCGGGCCGGGGCACGTCAGCGTTCCAAGCAGAAGGACAAGCGAGACTGAAGGCCCAAAGGCATACAGCGGCCTGGAAAATAAGTTAATTTTTTTTTTTTTTTTTTGGGTGGGGGAGAAATGAACAATTTCTTTCTACAGATCTGTAGAAAAGAAACCACAATCTGTCTTTAAAGTTAACATATTTAAACATTAGAGTTAATGAAAGAAGAGGAGACATGTTAATGGAGAGCAGCACCATCCAATGGAAATATAACGTGAGCCAGAAATGTGAGCCACCAGGGTAATTTTAGGTTTTCTAGTAGCCACGTTTTTCAAAAGTGAAAAGAAATAGGTGGAATCCATTTTAATGACATAGTTTCTTTAACCTAATATATCCAAAATATTATCATCTCAACATGTAGCCATGTAAGAAATATTAATAAGATGTTTATGTTATTTTTTTTTTCATACTAAGTCCCTGAAACCTGATATGTATTTTTACAGTCACAAGGTACTCCAGTTGGACAAGCCACACATGTCAAGGGCTCAATACTCACATGTAGTTGGCGGCTGTCCTGTTGGACAGCACAGATTTAGAACATTTTGAATTAGCTGAAGTTTGGGACAAAGTGTGAGGCAGTTTTCTCGTCTGGAAATACAGCTGTTAAATTAGCAAGCTCGCACAACTGAATGTAAATTTTTAGATGAGGGATGGAAACTGCCTGGCATGTGTATTGTCACTGCCTACAAGCCTTACTGTAATGATTACAGATATTAGATCTGGATCCCAACACGCTTTTCCACTAAGTCTACAGGCAGCCCCTCTCAGAGAATGGAGCTGCCAAAGAATGAGTCTACATACTGGCCCAGAGACCTGGGTACCGCTTTAAGACGACAGTGGAGAAGCACATCTTTACGTTTCCATTCCAGGCTAAGCTTTAAACACTGGACTTTAGGATACAAGAGCTCCCATGCCATAGAAGCCATTGACAGTAGGTTAAAAAAGAAAAAAAAAATCTCTTCAATTAATATCATTTATTAGACCCTGTAAATGGTGCCCATAACTTGGCCCTTCACCAAATGACTAGACATTTTATGCCTAGAGTTAAATTGCACCATCTAAAAGACTGTATTTGTTTTGGACTTCTGCACAGAACACTCTGAAGGGTTTCCACCCATATTTACACGAGTTCTTCAGAAAGCAAACGCAATTGTAATAAAAGAACTGCGTAGCGGATCCCTTAGAGACCACAATCCAATGATTCACACACGCATGCTGTTGCTCCACTTACCAAGTATATATTTGGTGGGCCCATGTTACATAGAAAATAACAATCTACTTAATTCCAAACAGCATTGCCAAGCTTAAATTCTTTGGTTAAGAGATCTGTTTTATTTTGATGATCTATTTTTAAATATCCCCATGGTTTTGTTATGCGGTTGATTTTCGGTTTTTTTGTTTTGTTTTGTTTTGTTTTGTTTTGTTTTGTTTTGTTTTGTTATTTTTTTAATTCTTCCAGTTTTAGTATTTTCTCTTCTGGCTGAACCTAGATTTTTCTGTCACCTTAAAAATGCCATTGTCTAAGAATTCACATTTAATGCCTTATATTTGCCATTTGACATGAGAAGTTATTTATTTATTTATTTATTTATTTATTTATTTATTTATTTATTTTTACATAGAGCGAGAGGAAGAAACCTAGGAAAGAAGATGCAAAAATTTGGAGACCTTGTTTTCACATCGTCTTTGGTATTTCAAAATGAAAAAAAAGGAAAAAAAAAAAAAGACATGTTCTTACACATGCGGATTGTGATCTAACTAGGGAACTACTGTGCCCAAAACGTATAGAATTCAAAGCCTGGGAAGCAGAAGGAGGCCACACTATAATCTAGCAAAGTCAGGATGTGCACCGATCAATAAAGGCACAGTTTACAGGATTGTTAAAATATTTGTGAGGCGATTTTAGAAAGCTCTCCTGGAGGTCAACCAATAAAATACTCCACAGAACACCTTATGGACTAAACTAACACCATTCTCCATTAGTACGCATTTGAACTGCTTTCTTTCTAATCATGTAAAGGGTCCCCTGCTTGACTAATGGGTTTTTTTCCACGAAACGTGCGCACTTCAATGTGAAAATCTCTCCGACCCATCATGTAAAATGTTATCTTTGACATACATTAGGCAAATAAGAAAAAAAATTAAAAAGTAATGAGGAGGGGGCCAAACTGCTTTGAGAAGTTTCCACATATGTGCTAATTAGCCATTCCATCTGAAAATATTCCCAGAAAGCTGGATGAGTAAAGCAGACGGGGATAAATAATGCAAAGACCCTGTGGCATTGTCACAAACACCATAACCAGGGCTGTTTGTGAGTTCAGAGAGAGTCTCCAAGTGCTATGCCTGAGCATAAAACATCAATGAAGTAAATCTGTGATAACAACCTCAGGCTTATCTCTCTCTCGCTCTCTCTCACACACACACACAACACACACACTCACGTGCGCACACACATCACTTTTTTTCCTCTCTCAACCTCTTGGTACAGCTCTTCCAGTGCTTATATTCCACTCAGGCCTGTTTTTACATAAAGTGAAATAGAATTTCTTACACCTCGTTTGTGGTGCTGTTGAAATGTGCAGTCTTCATGCAAACACTGGTCCGGTTACATAAGCACACGGAGACGATTAGCTGTGAAATAAGGCATTAGTCCACAGCATCAAACACCAAAGGAAATACTCTGCGATTACAGGGACTGCAACCTCTGGAAGTCCCTTTTGTGAAATGACAAGCCTGCTGGTTTCATCTTCGGATACAATGCCCAACTGTATTTTTTAAGTACAATTGAGTTTCATCAACCAGACCAAAAAATACTGCTGGTTGAAATGCATTCTGTAAAGTCGGTGGAAAAATAACACTAGTAGCTCCATAAATGAGGGGTAAATAGCACTATTATGGTAATTTCTGGTATTAATGCTTTCAGCTAACACAGGAAGACTATGATTTGAGAGTTGCAGTGGAGATATTAGAGAAACACCTAGATACTTCACCTGAAGTGCTGCAGAAATGACAGCATAAATTGTGCAATTTCAGGCCACCCCCACCCCTGCCAGCCAAAAAGAGGGGGCGACAAAAAGCATTTAATAGCCTCATGAGTGAGTATGTGACGTGTGCCTGTGTATTTTATTAGAGGCATTTCTAAGGTTCCCTCATTTGAGACGTTAAGATTGCACAAAACTAAGTCAAAACCCATCTTCCTCCCAGTGCTGCGTCCTCACCTACTGGAATGAGCACACTCTGATCCTAGCTGCCCAGGGCAAAGGGGAAACGGGACAGTCCCCAACTGACCCACTGGTGTCCAGATTCCCAGGAGACTGGGAGTTTTATGCTTTGCAAAACCAGAGGGACATCCCACTCTGTATCAGTGACCCATTTACCGGACAGATTTTACTGCTTTCTCCAACTTATTGGGCATGAAAACAAAATCTGCTCTATAGGAATAAACACAGGGTCTGGAAACAGCCTGAAGCCTGCCTGCTAATGAAAGGCCCTCGGTCTCTTCTTTCTCTAAAATCAAGGTTTCCTACAAAAAGAATAAACTGCCCTCCATGACAGGGAGTCAAGTAACCAGGTATTTACATTTAGACAAGATAGAGTCTCCTCTGGCAGCCTAGAAGAACGCACAGCTGTCAAGAATCAAATAAAGGCTTTCAAAAATCTTTCTCAAGAGCCAAGGATGCCATTTGAAGAGCAAAGTAGTGAGCAATTTCCCACTAACATCACAGGAATTTTTAAAATTCTGTTTGAAAGACACAACCTGCCCATATCCATCAAAAAGTCTCTGGTTCAAGCCTTAAAAAATATATTATTATGAATTTTAACACGCGAGATTTTTCATTCCTGCATAGTAAGTCTTTCCTTTAAATGGAATAAAAGATCTAGTGTGCTGATTTTTCCCTATAAAAGGAATTTTTAACATTTAGAGGAAAAGGTTTTTTGGGGTTTTTTTTCCCCTCTTTCTATCCCAATTTATGTTCTTTTTATAAGTTTGATGGGAATGTCAGAATTAGTAGCTATCCTATGTCTGAATTATGTTACAATAGAAATTTATCCCTACCGTACATGTGGGTTCTCTCATTTCTATTCACTTCAAAGCACAAAGGGGCACAGTAGCTTCATAGCCCAGAATTTGAGTGTTCCTGAAATTGTCTGGAAGATTATGGGGACAAGGGTGTATGGAATCAAGAGCTTCCTTGAAAAACACTATGAGTTGGGGAAAGGGTAAGTAACGGTTCTAAGCTCAGCCCTACAACACTCATTCAGATCATCCTCTGCCTCGGCCTTCTTGGCTTCCTGCCTGGGTCCTGAGAAAAGGAACCTTTGATAAAACAAAGTAAAATTAATAAATAAGTAGATAATAAATGCATACATGAATGCATACATAGATGCAATGTTCAATCATTCAGCTTGTATTTATTGAGTTCCTGGCACTGAGAATATAGCAGTTACATTAATGAAGGCCACAGAAATCCCTGCCCACTCAGAGCGTGTAATCTGGTGGGAGTGGGGAGTCATGGGGAGAGACTGTATCTAAGTAACACGTGTAATATATTTATAAGGTAATTAGTTCTAAAGGAAAAATAAATAAATCAGGGAAGGCACTATGAGACCAAGGAGATATGGTGAAATTCTACATAAGTTGGCCGGAGACAGTCTACCTGGAAAGATGACACTTAAGTAAAACACTGAAGGAAACGAGAGATACCTGAGGGAAGAGCTTTCCAGACAGAAGGAACAGCAAGTGAGAAGGCCCTGAGTTAGGGTCATATCTGGTATGTGCAGGGAGCGGTAGAGTAAATAGACGGAGTATGGTAGGGGAAGGTGGGATCAGAGAGAGATGGTGAGGGTAGGCCAATCAGGTAGAACCCAATAGGCCAACATGACTTATTTTTACATGATAGAAAGTCACTGAAGTGTTTGAGCAGAGGAGTGACATGAGCTCAGTAATGATGTGGTCAGGGGTAGAGGACAGGAGTAGAGAAGAGAGGCTTACAAATGGAAGAAGAGATATTTACATGGAGACTTTAAAGAAGACTAAGAATTGGTTAGGGTCAAGTGAGTTTGGGGGAGATGGGACAGAAAGTATTTTATAGCCAAAGAACAATATGTGAGAAGGTTCAGTGGAATTGGTGCTCATGTTGTCTGAATCATGGACAAACGATGGTCGTGATGGCTGTATCTTCTGCACGTTCAAAATCAGACATCAGGGTTTGTTTTTCTTTTCCTCCCATGGAAGAGTATCATGACTTCAGCCATTAGGCATTGGCTTCTGTGAGGACATCCCTAACGGTAGTGCTCAGATGTGTGTCCTTAGCATACCTGTGGCCTGAGTATCAGCAGCGATGGGAGATGTGGCTATAAGGATTCAGAGTAGAAGAGGAAAACAATGATAGGTGTCAGTGGTGGGCAGCAGAGACCCACCTGAACAATTTCCAGTTACTGAGACATGATCCTGACCCAGGGCCTTTGCACTTGTTTTTTTCTGCCTGGCAAGACTCTCCCCCTGATATCTCTCATTTCCTTCCGTGTTTTACTCAAGTGTCGTCTTCCACAGTAGGATGACTTATCATTACTGAAAGTTAGGTATCTGAAACTGAAGCTTTCCAAGAAAGCCAGGGCTAAAGATGAAAAATAAATGGATAGTACTTGTGTATTTTTTCAAAGGAATTTTGAACCTGTTCCTTCCTTTTCTGGAAGGAAGTAATGCACTGTAAGTTAGGGAGGGCAAGGAAAAAGTAGGTCACAGAGAGTTAATGAGTTATATAACACCACAGGGAGAATTAATGGCAGATGAAAGAAGGCTAACCCAAGACCCTTGGGATTACATTCTAGTTTTTTTTTTTTTTAACCAGGACTTAAAAAAAAACAAAAACAAAAACAAACAAACAAAAAAAAAAAAAACAAGTGCTGGAAGAGTGGTGGAGGGAAGAGCAATGGACAGAACTTGTTTGGAGAAAGGATAGTTTGCATCTTCCAGAGCAGTGACAGAAAAGATCCATAGGTTGCTGTATACTTTGGTGACAAGCTCATTTTCATGCAGCACAGAATAAAGTTTAGCATATTTTTCAAGATGCTCT
Source organism: Nyctereutes procyonoides (assembly GCF_905146905.1). Taxonomy (NCBI): domain Eukaryota; kingdom Metazoa; phylum Chordata; class Mammalia; order Carnivora; family Canidae; genus Nyctereutes; species Nyctereutes procyonoides. Next base: position 9,348,721 of record NW_026575137.1, read on the forward strand.
GCCACTTGCTGTAGGAAAATGAATTAGCACGAACTTTTGACTGTGGGTGGGGGGAGGGGTAAGAATTTATGATTTTACAATTCTTTTTTTTAAAGATCTTATTTATTTATTCATGAGACACACACACACACACAGAGGCAGAGACACAGGCAGAGGCAGAAGCAGGTTCCATGCGGGGAGACCAATGTGGGACTCGATCCCGGGACCCTGGGGTCATGATCTAGGCTGAAGGCAGATGTTCAACCGCTGAGCCATTCGGGCATCCCTGATTTTATAATTCTTAAAATCAGAATCTTAGGCATGAAAATCTTTAAATTCTGATTACCAGAGAGTTGTTCTATGGGCTACAAGTTAGACCATAAGTAAACCAAAACCCCTAAGCGAATTGCTTGAGTAATGAGGAAATGTACTGACTCACAGTACACAGGTTGATCAGATTGCTGCCTTGACTTAGTCCAAAGGTCCACTACTATTCCCGGTGACTTTTCATGTTTGGGCTTTCCCATCAGACAAAGAGTGAAGGGTTCTGGGTAAAACATAAATGTCCAAAAGGAGAGGATTGATTAGCGTAGGTTGGAATATCACACACGCATTAAAATATGTTAGAGTACTCTAAAGACTTAAAAATACGATCATAATAAACCATCAAATCAAAAAAGCCTATTTCAAAGAAATATGATTCCATTTTCAGTCAGGAAAAATATGCTGCATATTTAGAGAAAGAACTAGGCAGATATATACTGAAATATTAGCAGTTATAAATTCTATGTGAATAATGGCTAAAAGAAACATTTTTTTATATTGGTATTTTCTAAATTTTCTACAATACACACATATTGTGAGAAAAACAGAACTCATGATTTTTTTTTAAAGATTTTATCTATTTATTCATGAGAGACATGGAGAGAGAGGCAGAGACACAGGCAGAGAGAGAAGCAGGCTCCATGCAGGGAACCCGATGTGGGATTTGATCCTGGGACTCCAGGATCACACCCTGAACTAAAGGCAGATATTCAACCTCTGAGACACCCAGGCATCCCAGAACTCATGATTTTAATGTCATGTCATGATATTGGGGAGGAGGATACTTAAATTTGCATATAAATTTTCTTTTTCCTTTTTTGGCCTAGTAGTTCTCAACATTGATGCTCTAGCTGTCAGAAGTCAACATGATGTGGCTCAAGTCAACTTAGCATGTTAGAAACTGTCTTGCTGGGCTGCTCGTGAAATTATCTCAGCTACCTAAGCAGATTATATGAAAGCAAGACTCTTAGAGATCCTCAAGTTAGGGTTATTCTGAAAATTAAGTTATATTTAGAGATAATCTAGGCAGTTCACTTCCATAGGAGAGAAGAGATTCTTTCAAAGTGACTCATGAATTCGCATTTAATGACAATAACCATCATTTATTTAAAACTCACAATGCTACCGGCAATGATAAGAACCTTAAAAACTATCCCTTGATTAAATATTAGTAACTCCATTTTACTGATGAAGAATCGGGCTGAGGAGGTTGTGTAACAGGACACAATTCACGCAAATGGTAGAACCAATATTTGAGTTCAGGCCTACTTACTGCAAAGTCTCTGGGGCTCTCCTAGGACTTCACGTTGTTTCCAGTTAAGTTCTTTGGATCACCTTCACCTGCAATCCTCCCTCATTTTAGGAGACTTTGTTTTTCATCACACGAAAGACTCCCAACATTTCATGGATATATTTTGGGGAAAAAATGTAGATAATCTTATTCATAAAATGATTGTATGTGCTCAAAATCAAATAGTGTGCCTCAAGATTGTTCCCCAAAACATGTTCATTAGACAGATGTCTTCCCAAACGAGCTAGTGCTCATGAACACATTTAGAATATGAGATCTGCCCTTCGACACTATGTAGTATTTCCGCATCAACAAAACATGAAATAACCCATTGTAGAGATTTTGTTTCCAGGGCCAAATCATAGCCATATGAGTAGGCCTTCTGATGAATTCTATCCCATGGATATTAGCAATTAGGGAAGAGTTCATGAGTATGCTGGAGTGGAAGTTCTAAGCCAAGGAATGAGCAGTGGGATGAAAATATAAGGAATAATGAAAATAAGAGAAGTCTGCTAAGTTGGTCTCTGATCACCTTCTTATTTTCTGTGTGATATCAAGAAATTTCTGGCCATTTACTCTTCCAACACAGGTTACCCTGTGGTCACGTTATACTTTCTAACATTTATAAGAGACAAAGAGAAAAACAGAGTTCAAATACTCTTCACATACATTCATTATTTTTAACAATCCTCCACTGATGGCTTCTAACAAAGTGAAATATCTTATGTATTCTTTTTCCTCTGGAAAGAAGCCAATGTACACAAATATATAAAAATTCAGGTCATGAAAAATGTAATCGTTGAGTACCTCTTACGTAGAACTATAACCTCTCAAATGTTCGTCTACTAGGTAATATCACATCACTGGAATCTAGTTGCAATATTGTCATTATAACGCTTAGCAGACCATTTTCCAAGTGTTATCCCATCCATTTTTCTTCTTTGTATAACAATGATTAGTTCATTTAATGATGCAATTAATACATATTTTTTAGCACCTCACCTCCATGATTTCACTCTTGGATCTGACCTTTTAGAAAATGTATTTCCAAGTAGGAAATAAAGCAAGGGATTTCCTCTCCTCTTCTAAGCTCCCCCATGCTGCGGTAATGCTTTCATCTAGTATAAATCAAGTGAAACCTGTATGATATCTTACAAATAATTCCCATGTCACAGTGAGCTCTTTGGTGGCTGACTTGTCCTGCTATGTGATACAGAAAAACTGTTTTTTAACCCACAAAATGGAAGCCAGCAGAATCACAACTGCATAAAGAGCAAAAACTTTCTGCCTGCGTGAATGAGTAGGAGGATTCAGTATCTCCGACAACAGAAATACCTGCAAAGAACAAGCTTTCATTTATGGCTTCGGAGGATGTGCTTACCTAACAGCCAGATCCTCCCTCCTAGCAGAGAGGAGGCCCAGGGTATTTATGTGAACACGACGGAACCATACCCATTTGGGATCCTCACAAGAAGGCAAAAACTGAAGAATCCGGCTGAGTTTCAGTTACTGCCCAAGGTCAGTAAAATAGACAAAGATGTCAAAAACAAGTCCACACTTCCTTTTTCACAGTAGAATTTGGAATCTTAGAAGAAATCTCTGCAACAAGCTCATATGATCTTTCACCCAAGGAAACCTAGATTTGCAGATATCTGCCTTCTCGCTAACCCCAGACTGTTTATAAAGACTCTCTTGTCCCCCCTTCCCTCCCCTGACAAAGACACCCCTGATGGGGTGGGCTCTCTCTGCTCCTGGAGGTCTCTAAGCCCCTGCATGACTCAGCATCTGCCCATCTCAGCAAACCATATTCCTTGCTAGTCATCTTCTGGGATTCAGTTACGCATTCCCTCCTTTACTGAATCATTCCCAGTTCCACGTCCTGTTCAGGAAATTCAATCACTCCCTTTTCTTATGCCTTCACTCTATCCAGTATGTTCTCTATCTAGTACATGACAGCAGTTATAATAATACCACATTTATTTACATCTGTGACTGTCTCTACCAAACTAGCATCTCTTTGAGAACAATAATCGTGTTTAAATCATTGTCAATCTCTATTACATAACATGGTGATTCTGGCATTTAGTGTACAATGTTTGCCCAATAGATGTCTAACAGATAAATGAATAAATGAGTGATAGATAAGTGAGAGGAAGGTGAGGTTAAAGAAATTAAGACACTTGCCCAAGGTCTCACAGATAGTGCATGGAGCCAGAACTGGAAACCAGGTGATCCTATCTATTTGACTCTGAAGCTCATACTCTTTCCACTATAATCCAACAGATAAGATAAAAAGTAGTTTCTTCCCTATATCAAAAGGGTTGCTAATTCAGTATGTTAGCATTGAAGGAATGCTATGCCTCTCCCCCAGTCAGTAGCCCAGTGGTTGTAAACATAGCCTCTTCCTCCACTCCCTCTCTACCCTGAGGATAGCCTTGTCAACTCAACGAGTGACACCAATTCAAAGAGGGCAAGAGACAAAGGAGAGGGGTCCAAGAACTCCACTGCCCAATCTCTCAGGCATCTTCCAGCCCACAAGACACTGAGTCCCCAGAGCTCTGCTCCCCGCAGTCCGGAATGCCCGTCCTACTGCTCAGAATGCTGACTGTCACTTCTGTTCTCCAGCACCCTGTGGAGTTTCCATATTTCCTTAGCACTGAGTCTAACTTAGTACCTCCTTCCCAGTCTGCTGGCAGTGGTCTGCCTTCGGACTTGGTCTCCCACTCAACAGAGCCCCTTTGGAGCTCCAAGCTTCAGAGATCCTCATGCCGAGGTAGACTCAGAACCATGAGTACTAAAGGCATTTGTAAAGTCCATCCTTTTTTTCGGTAACATCTTTTTGCTGTCCTAGCACCTGAAAATATCTATTCCTCCTTGAACACTAACATTCAATGAATAAAACAAAGGCTATGTCTTTAAAATCATCCATGCCCGATACCTCTAGCAGAACAAAGCTAATTCATATATATGCAAAGGACTAAAAGTGGTTGCAATGAGACTTCGCCTATAGTCTTGCTCTCCCCCATCAAGTGATACCCAAAGGAGAAGCTACCCAATCCTGATGTTTTTACAGAATGACATCCATCACACAGGTAATTACTCATCCATCTTAATGCTTCCTTTTAAGTTTGCCCTTAAGAAGCCTGTGATCTCCCAAGTCAAGGGCCTCAGTAAAATCAATAAAACCTCGTCCTATCAGGCCACCAGCCAGATCATTTTCCACCTTTTAACAAGGCAGTGGTTATTAAATGCCTTGTTTGAAAACCCAAGTGGGGTCATCAGACTTTCATGATGAGAATAATCCATCAATTGTACATGTGCTATCTTTTCAGTGTCTTTGATATGAGTGATAAAGTAGGTAATGGCCTACGGTTTTTCAATATCTGAACATGTTCTCCTTTTTACATTGGGGTTGCAGCATAGCAAAGGGAATTTCACGACTGGAGGAAGCTTGTTAAGAGAGAAAGAAATTTCGCTGAGTTATTTCAGTCAATGCGGAAGACATGCTGCTGGCTCCAACTTTGAGAGCCTCGTTCCAAGCTGTCAGTGACTTCTTTAGTCCTTAACCCAGCTAGTCTATGACCAGAGATCCTGAATCTGTAAATTTGCAGCAAAATATATCTTATCATAATGACTCATCCCATACTTTTCATTAGTCACATTCTTGCCTTGAATTTGTAGGAGCGATGAGAAATCTAGGATCATAGAAATGAAGAAGCCAATTGATGCTGGATTCTTCTTAAATACCAGGCGATCTTAAAACAACAACAAAAAGCAAATACACTTTTTGTGGGTGTCTATGAAAATAGATCCATCCTTGAATACCTTTCCGGCATCAGAATTGCTAAAGACTTGTGTTCTGACATCTTCAGACATCTGGATGAATGATAAAAACAGTCCACAAATTGTCAAATGGAAGCTCCCTCTCTCTTCATTTTGCATCTGTTTGATTTGGTTGGGGAAGAATTTGAGGGTTATGTATTTTCCACTTAAGATAAAAACCTTTTTTGTTGTTTCACATTAATGATGAAATTAAAAGGAGGCTCTCTCACAACCTTCACTGCATTATTCTAAATTTACAGAACTAATCAAGAAATTGAGTTCAAATTTTAATCTATGACAATTTCTAGTAAAGGATGGTTATCTAGCATCCTACAGACTAAAAATTACTATTAAGCCAGCACTCCTGCACTTCATCAAGGCAATGATAATTGACACGGTGATGGGAATCCTGAAAAACAGCATGGTTCTGGAGCATCTTTGAAATTATTAAAGGAAGATTAAATAAGATTAAGTCTATAATTTTAGCATTAAATATATTTTTGTACTCTAATCTTTGAAATTAGGTAAACTTCATATGGTTTGTTTGGTTTTCTTGATCTATCAGAATATTTAATTGCCCCAAACACTTGATTACTAAATCTAAGAGCATAACAGACAGTACGCTGTTCTGGTCTAACTGTTCCTTCGGAAATAAACTCTGGCACTTGAGCCAACAGGAACAAGGCCACAGAATCAATGAAGACACAAATGCACTTCACATCTTTCACTTATTCTTGTTCTCTGTAGCTTTTATTGGAATTTATTTTGAGAGAAAATGAATTAGGGAAGAAATAAAATGAATCGGCTCAGGCAGCTTATATCCCCTTTGTTATAATGTGAGTAAAAATGGAAGGAAAAATGATTGGGAGGGTAGTATAAATAATTACAAGCTTTTTATTTATGGATTTACATTTACTTTACAAAATGCTTGTGTTAACCCATTTATCCCTGAAGCCACACTTGCCCCCCTAGGGTGCAAGTGTGGGCAAGTGACCGGGGGCACTAGACTGGGGGCAAGTGACACCCTAGTGGAAAACACCAGCTCCTTGCAGGTAGATGGATCTTGGCTGAAATCCCTGCTCCACCCTTAAATTACTGAATGCCCTGGACAGGTTATTTAAGGGTCAATGCCTCAGTTTCTCCAACTATACAATAGAGTTAACAATGTATCATAAGGTTGATGCAAGAATAAAGGAGTTAATCATTAGTAAAATTGCTTTGCAATTACAGGCATTTTCTTATCTAATCTGCATCTCCTTAAGGCCTACAATGGTTCTTTGTATTTTACCCATGAGGGAATTGAGGTTTAGCAAAGTTTAATGACTTGCCTGAGGTCACTTCCCTTTACAGTAGAATGTTCTCCTACTTGAAGTGTTTTCATACTTGTATGACTACAAATGTGAGGACGATCTGTCTTCTCCACGAGACCATACGTTCCCTGAGATAGGCCCTGTGTCAGTGTGTTTGCTCATTGTGGTGCCTTCAGCACCTAGCACTCTCCCTGAAGGAGGTGTGCAATAGTAAAAAAAAAAAAAAAAAAAAAATGTGAATGAGTGAATACGCCAAATGTGTAATACATTTTAGTTCCTTTTTCTCTCTGTTGGTGTGTAGATCAAGAAACTAAGGCTTGGTCAGGTTACATAAACTGTCCAAGATCAACCCGGTGATGTGTTCTAAATCAGACTCAAACTAAAGTCTCAGATTCTTTGCAAGGATCTCACCATCACAATCAATTTTTTTAACTGATTATTAAATTTAGATGTTATAGAATAATGGCCCCCCCAAAGATATCTATGTTCTAATCTGCAGAACCTGTGAATTTATTACCTTCCATGACAAAACTGACCTCATAGATATGAGTAACAATCTTGAGATGGGAAGATTATCCTAGATTATCCAGAAAAGAGCAATGTAATGTAACCACAGGGATTCTTAAAAGGCTGAGGCAGGAGTATGAGAGTCAGAGAAGGAGGTGTGATGACAGAAGCAGAGGTCAGAGTGATGCCATTGCTGGATCAAGGCCATAAGCCAAGGAATGCAGCCAGGCTTCAGAAGATGGGAAAGTAGGGGCACCTGGGTGGCTCAGGAATGGAGTCTGTTTGGGATTCTCTTCCTCTCCCTCTGCCCTTCCCCAACCGCACAGGTGTTCTAGAATAATAATCAGAAGAACAAGGAGAAGAAGGAAGAGGGAGAAGGAGAGGGGGAGGAGGAGAAGGAGAAGAAAAGAAAGGAAACAAATGGATTCTCCCTAGGGTCTCCAGAAGGAACTAGCCCTGCCAACATCTTCCTTACTTAAAAGTGGGAAGATGTGGCTAAAGCCACATAAGACTAGAAGTCAGACTTCTGACTCCCAGAACTTTATGATAATAAATTTATGTTAAATTGTTTTGGGCAAGTAATTTGCTCATAGCAGCAATAGGAAACTAATACAGATGTTAATGACCTCAGGTCCATTGATAAGGTTGTCTGCATGGTGACATAACCATGGGGGGCCACTGACATCACACAGCAAGATCAAGCTCAGTAGATAGATATAAAGAGCATCCAATAATAAAAGACCATTTGTTGAGCTTCATCTGTGCAGTTAGTTACTTGAACCAGGTATTTCAAACAAACAAAACTCTATTTTTTAGTCTTTACCCCTGAATAATCTAAATTTAAAGAAAGCAAATTCCATGGAATATTAGTCTCATCTTCTTTTTGTTTTGAAATAATGTGATGCATTGGAGAAAGTTCATGACTGAAAGTCAAGGATGTTGAATTGAGGGCCATTTGCCACTTTTCAGCCATGTGACATTGGGCCATGCACTTGCCCTCTCTCTCCTCATTCTAATATAGGAGGAATTGAGAAGCAGATCCTGGAGCTACCTCCCAAATCTACCACTCTACAGCTCCATAATTCTATTTTTTAGCCAGAGAGACTTCACCTTTTCAATAAGGATGCTTGTAAATTCTAAAATGTCCCTTCTCGCCATGACCCTCCCTTAGGTTCTTCTTGCATAACACCCCACACTGAAGTCTAAAATTCATTCTAAAGGCATGTATTTCACTTGTAGTTCGTGATGATTACAAAAGAACAGAGAGTTCAAACTGCCACAGGTCATTTGCGGATGAGTCCAGAATAGTCACTACACTGAGTATTAAAATATGGCTCTATTCTGAGCCTGCATAGTACAATTCTGCATGGGTCAAGAATCTCCTCCTTAATAAATTCTCTGCTCTAACTTATAGGGATATTAAAAATCATAAAATAAAGTACCTTGAAGCATGATTTTTAAAAGCTCACAATTTTACTGATGAAATGTACGTATCCTTTCTCTGAGATTGCTGTTAGTATTCATCTTCTTGAAGACTCAGACAAGCGAATAAAAGATACAAGAGAAAGTGATCAGAAGGAAAGGGTGGGGAGGAGGGTCAGCAAATAAATCCTTGGCCTTTTCTCTACCAGAGATCTATAAAAACAAAAAGATTTAGAACAATCAAAATCAGAGATGCTACTGGCGTCACCACACACCCACCAACAGACAGATAATTTTGCTAATATACTCAGTGGAACTTGAAAAATTGAAAAATCTATTCCCAGTATATTGTAATGGCTCAAGCAATGAAAAATTTATATTAGTATTGATAATGACATCCTTGGAACAAGAAAGAAGCAGAGACTGGAAGAGCATTGTATTTTTAAACATCACACCAGGCATTGCTTCTGGAAAAACACAGTTCCTCTCCTACCTAGTGCTTCAGTGGCTTATCTTCATTAAGTAATGTAGAGGTTGAAAACCGTTAGTAAATTAGAGACAAAAAAAAAAAAAAATGGCCTTCTTCCCAAAGAAACATTTTCCAATATACTGTATTTCTTCTATATACCAACAACGAGCATTATTATTGCATGAAGATATTTATAGCTCTTTATACATTACAGAATTGACTTGTGGTTGGCTCTGAAATGGAGTATTTAAGAGACCCACTTCATGGCTTTCTCTAGGGCTAGAAGTGACTATACCAGCTCTTTTAGGGACATTATCCTGGAGAAGACTGGGATTAGTTGAGAAACACCAATCTGCCAAACATATTCTTGTGTCTCCCAATGGATCAGATGGAGCAACCTCAGTTAATCTGGTTCCCTACATAATCACTAGATTATAGGCTTGTAAGGAAGGTAGGCCAGCAGTTTCTGAAAAGGAAAAGGCAGATAAAAATGTGAGTCATTGGCAAAGGCCCAAGTTATGTAATTCCTCTAGCAACAACTCAAAACATTGGCTTTCTTCATTTTCCTGAGTCCAAATATTTATTGAGTTCATCAGCTATGCTAATACTTATTGAGTGTCTATAATGGATCAATAAAGGCCAAGAATGATAGACTACAGTGAGGTTTGGAAAGGGCTTATGAAAGAGGAGGGTAAGTAGTGGTCTGCTATGGAAGCTAGCCTTCAAGATGACCCCCAATGACTCATGTCTTCTGGTATTCACATCCATATATGTAGTCCTTCACGCATAGAGTTAGGGTTGGCTTTGTGACCAACAGGATGTGGTGGGGATAATGTTATTTCTGAGGCTACCATCATGAAAGGCATTATTGCTTCAGCCTCAATCTTTTGAATCACATATTATAAGGGAATCCTGCCACCATGCTATAAGGACACCCGATAGCCCTGTAAAGAGATCCACATGGAGAGCAGTAGAAGACCCCTGCTAGAAGCCAGCACCAATCTGCCAGACATGTGAATGAGCCACCTTGGAAGTGAATTGTCTAGCCTCAGTCAAGATTTCAGGCAACTGTAGCCTCAGCCAATATCTGACCGCAACTTCACAAGAGACCCTAGGTGAAAAAGACTCTTCAGAATACTCCTGAATTCCTGACCCACACTAACCATGCAAGAAAATAAGTCATTATTATATTTGCATATGTCTAAGTTTTAAGGTGGGTTTGCAAAACAGCAACAGATAACCAAGATTTTCACCTTGATAGCATGACCTAAAAAGCATCTAATGTAGTGGTGAGGAACAGAGTTCTTAGTGCTAGGTCTGAGTTTGAATCCTAGATGGATGATTCTGTAAATTATCTCATCTTTTTAGATTTCAGTTTCCTCATCTGAAGAATATGGATAATGATAGTACCCACCTCTGTACAGTGAAGGGAACATCCAACAAAACTAAAAGGGAACCTACAAAGTGCAAGAAGATATGTACAAATGACATATCAGATAAAGGGTTAATGTCCAAAGTATATAAAGAACTTATACAACTCAACAACCCAAAACCAAATAATTCAATTTAAAAATGGGCAAAAGACTTGAAGAGACATTTCTCCGGAGAAGACACACAGATGGCCAACAGACACATGAAAAAAATGCCCCCAACATCACTCATCATTAGGGAAATACAAATCAAAACCACAATTGAGATACCAACTGACACCTGTCAGAAGGGCTAAAATAAAAAACACAAGAAACAAGCGTTGGTGAGGATGAGCACTGTTGGTGGGAGTGCAAACTGGTTGGGCCACTCAGGAAAACAGCGTGGAGGTTCCTCAAAAAATTAAAAATGAAGTATTCTGCAATCCGATAATCACTCTATAGGGTATTTATCCCCCAATTGCAAAAACGTTAATTCAAAGGGATACATGCACCCATATGTTTACTGCAGCATCATTTACAACAGCCAATTATGGAAGCAGCCCAAGTGTCCATCAACAGATGAGTGGATAAAGAAGTAGTTTATTATATAATGGAATATTATTCAGCCCCAAAGAAAGAAGGAAATCTTGCCAGAATTTGCAGTGACATGGATGGAGCTAGAGAGTATAATGATAAGTGAAATAAATGAGTCAGAGGAAGACCAATACCATATAATTTCACACATGTGTGGAATTTAAGGAACAATACAAACCAGCAAAGGAGAGAGAGAGAAACCAAAAAACAGACTCTTACCTATAAAGAACAAACTCATGGTTACCATAGGGGAGGCAAACGGGGTGGGAGGATGGGTGAAATAGGTCAGACGACGGAGATCTTGATGAGCACTGAGCAATGTATAGAACTGTTGAATCACTATATTGTACAGCTGAAACTAATAGAACACTGTATGTTTACTGGAATTAAAATTAAAAGTTTAATAAAAAAAAGTAATAATAATACCTATTATTGTGTCCTAGGTTATGCATCACTGGACTACATGACCTCTAAGACCTATTCAAACTCTCAAATTCTGGAAGAAAGAATATCTATGTGTACACACACACACACACACACACAATAAAAGACAGGAGAGACTTGCTTTATTGACCATTTACTGTATTTTGACTATTAGGCCAAATAAGTACTTTACATATTTTTAGCTGCCTTTTAGTGAAATCTTGCTTGGTATCAATCAGGATCACATCATTTAAAGCCCCCCTGCCCCCGTTTTAAGAAGAATTGGTCCAAGATGAAAGCTGTATGATAAAAAGCTACTGAATTATAATCAAGCTCTACTATAACAAATTAATCTTTGTGCAAAAGCTGGAGAGTATTTCATCAACCAGAAGCCAAGAAGAAAGCTTTATTATAACCTAGTAGCGAGCTGACCCTTTCACACTCCAGGGACAGGGAAAAGTAATCAATCCATGGGTGTTTACTACCCGCAAAACTGAGGCTTACAGGGGAGAAGCTTAGCCCCGGGGAGGCAATACTGCAAGTCTGTCAAGTTCCTGATAGAGCTCCTGGCCAGGACCCAGCACTCCCCTGGCCTTCTAGCAACGGAGGCTACATTTGACTCATAAAAATGAAACAAAAACTTTATTAAACCAGCCTTTTGTTATTGAGACGTGAAAATTCATGCAGCTACAAGTATTTTTTCTTTGCTGTTCTGACTTGAAATGATATTTCATCTTGTTTTTCTCCTGTTGTCTTCCCCTGTCTGCTCTCCCCACAGTTTCTGGAAATCATGAGAACCTTGGACATTATCATTCCACAGACTCTTTCTCCATTTTTGCCAATTCCAATTTGTTCTGAGTCCTGCAATAAATGAAATAAATAATAAATGAAAAGGCCAGAGGCAAAGGCGCCATCACCCTGCACACCCAGGGGAGAACCCAGAGGTTGTAGGGAGCTCTCTGCAGAGAAGATGGAAAACAATGTCTCAGAGGCCCAATTATTTACTGTAGCTGCTGAAATGAGATGATTTATGTCCATGACAAGGCTGTCCTGGAAATAGTAACCAACTGGTATAAATTTAGATCTATTATGACAAAAACGATCCTTGGACCAGAAAAAGCCCAACTTAAAAAGAAATTAGATGAGTCTGGATTGTACACACACACACACACACACACACACACTGCACTTTATATATAGATACATAGATTAGATAGATGGGTATTTGCTGTATATTTAACTGGTGAAGGTTCAAGAAGCTAAGAGCACAAACATTTTGCATTTTGTATTTCAAATTTGTAAGGTCCCACGAGATAATGGAGTTGGGTCGTAGGTGAAAAAGAATGGACTCTTAATTGAGAACAAGCTTTAATTTTCTGGTGTGTTATGTGAACACCAAAAGCATTCAATTAGCCATGACGTCGGTAGGGAAACGGGCAAGGGTTAAACTCGCTAGATTAAGATCGGGATTTGGTTACTTCACAACAACACCCTACAAGGTCACATACTGAAATGAAAAATTCAAAATGTCAAATAGCAATGCTGGTTCCATTGGACAAGCATCAAAAGGAAATTCATTAAAGCTCTGGGAGAGTCCAAAATACAAAATTCCCAGGCCATAGAGAGTCATCAGGAAAGAGAAGCCAGGGGCTGGTTAAAACTTAAGGGATTGGGTTGCTGCATCGTCAAGATAGCCAATGCTAAGGATTTCTTAAAAGACATACAGGATCAGTTAAAGAAAAGGGACTCTATGTATTTTGCAAATGTACGTATTTTCATTTGTATATATATATATATATACTCCACTCTGTGTCATGTCCACTATAAAGCATGCAAAAATAAGAACCTAGATAAAAACAGTAAACAAATACATACATTCTGGTTTATTCTTCCCATATGTCAGCACAGGTTATAGCAATGTTGCCATGATTCAGGGATGAGGACGAAGGTGATGGAAATAGGATAAGATGGGGTGAGGTGACAAGAAGAAGGAGGCATCAGGGAGTGCAGACCCTTCGGACTTGCCCGCCCACTGCTAAGGAGCCAATGGTGAGTGGACACTGAGGATTATTAGTGTCCTTCCTACCCCTCCAAAATAATACTTTATTCCTTTCCTTGGGACTGGCAAGGGCTGTACCCACAGGAGGTATGGTCTCAATTTGCCCTCACTCCATCACCCCTCGGACTCTGCTCTCCTGCCATCCACATGGTGGCTGGGAGGCCAAACACTAATGCAAACAAAGAAATGAAAGCCAACCCGCCCTCACTTGGACTGGGGGCCAAAACAGGATTTTCTCACAAACTGTGTGCCCACTTAAGCCACCTACACAGAACAATGATTTCGACTGTGGACGTCTGAGCTCTACCCCTCGCCCTGGAAATTCTGCTTTGGTTGGTCTGCTGTGGGCCTGGGTTCTGCATTTTATAATTTCCAGATGATCCCGAGGTGGAGGATGGAGGGCAGCCTCTCATGAGGGAGAGGCTAGACTCCCGGATTCTGAATCTTTAGGCATCACTAGCTTAACCTCTGTCCTTCCACATCCATGCTTCTGAAGATAGCCGATCCGAGGATGCTGACCTTGAGGAACTGTCAGAGACCCTTTCAGGAAAGGTCAGACAGGGTGGAATTAAGGAAGTAGGAATAAGGAAAAGCATTAGGGGGTATGTGGAACTGAAAGAACAGTCAGGACTCTGGGCCTTCGGGGAGGGACATGAAGGAGGCCATGGACGGGATTAGCCATCTACCCGGGGCAGACAGGGAGGGCATGAAATGCTACTTTGGAGGTGGATATAATTCAATAAGCAATGGGAACCCCTGAAGGTGCTTTCAACAGGTGAATGGATGCAATGAGATGAGCTTGAGGAAATGTCTCTCAGGGCAATGCAAGTGACGTATTGGAGGCATGGAAATTTGAATGCATTCAAACACAAGAAAACCAGACATACTTACATGCAGGTTCAATAATTCACTATTTTTGACACCTTATTAAGGAATTAACCAAGGAGTTAATTAGGCCTTTGCCACCAAGCAACCTAATGATAGGGATAGAAAGGGAAATTCTGGTCTATCTGTGGCGGCCTACATAGAGATATATGGCTACCTATTCACAGATAGATGTATACATGTGATTCATCAGCATGCTTTTTTTAAAGATGTTATTTATTATTTGACAGAGAGAGAGAGAGAGAGAGAGAGAGAGAATGAACAGGGAGGGGGCAAAGGGAGAGAGAGAGAAACAGACTTCCCACTAAGCAGGGAGCCCAATGCGGGACTCAATCCCAAGACCCTGGGAGCATGACCTGAGTCAAAGGCAGATGCTAATGGCCTGGCCCCCCAGGTGGCCCAATCAGCATGTTTAATTAAAAAATACCCCCTTCACTAATTCCCAACTCTCTACCCATACCACACCCATTATGACAAGGGAGAAAAAACAAATTTAGAGACCTTACTAATTGAATTAAATTTTGGACATAAATTATTTTTGGTATTGCTTTGCCTTTAAAAAACAGAAGTTTATTTTGGCTTTAAAAAACGTATCTTTTTGTCCAGAAAGAAGAGAAAAATGTGGAAAATAAATGCAACTTACTGTGCCTTGCCTCCATGAAAACACTTATCACTATATTTTAAATGTCTGTTTCCCCTTCCTAGATTATACAGTTCTTGAAGGCAGGAGCCAATCTGTTCACTGGGTTAGTCCCGACAATCAGAGCAATGCCTGGTTGAAACATAGGAGACGCTTATGAAATATCCTTGATTGAATAAATTGTCCATTCAGGGATTTTAGAATGTCACAGAAATAATTTCAGAATTCACACGTGGAAACAGCTATTTTGAAACCCTACTGTTTTGCCAAATGAATCTAAGCCTCTGAGGACTAAGGCCAAGTGACCCGACTCATTCTTTACATGCTGGGTGGCCCTCTTCCAAGTGTGTTCACAGCCACGACAGCAGAGCATGGCCCCTTATGTTACGTGTGTGCCCTGGGTCTGGCACAGGGGCCATACTTTGGGGTGTCCCATATGCGTGTTACATGAATCTCAGCCAATGTAATGTAGCTCCTCTGAGAACTGAGATCTGCTTATTTTCACGACCTGTTTTACGCATACTCGATAGTCTGGAGTTACAATGCCAACCTTATTCAATGTCGAAAAACCTCAATTCATAGATTCTATAAACATTTATTGAATTAACCACAGCATGTTAGGTGATTATGAGGATGGAGGGAGGGGGGCTAAGGAAGGCAAATGTGAAAACAAAAGTGCTGACCTCATCTCACGGAAGGTGTGCCAGGACAGAAAAACCACTATAACAAACGATCACAAATTTCAGTGCTCTTGCACAATGTACGATACGATCTCACTCAGGCAAAAAATCCAGTGCAGATGTTCCTGGCTAACTTTCCTAGGGAGCCCTCCTCTAAGCGTGCCCAAGAGACCCAAGCTCCTTCCATCTCCAGACGCCATTGTCTTTGACACACTATCTCCATGGAAGAGAAAGTGAGAGTCCAAGATCAAGCATGGAAGATTTTTTTTTATTTATTATTATTTTTTATTTTTTTATTTTTTAGCATGGAAGATCTTGCTAGGCCAGTTCTGGAAGTGACAGATGTCATCCAGGGTGATGAGAAACAGAGTTTACTAGTGGACCCAGAAGGAAGACGAAGTAGATTGGGAGCACACACAGCATTACTTCTGTCTGAAGGCTTGGACACGTTTCTCTTGATCTCATTAGTCAGCAGCTTTTGCCTGTAGTTGTGCCTAAATCAGTCAAACACAAGCTAAAAGGCAGTGTTTTCACTTTCAAGCTATCGCCTAGAAATATGTAATTATTTGATATTATATTGCTTATAATTAATTATATACAATTATTTATTAGCACAGCTTTTTGTTTTTGTTTTTATTTTTATCAAATCCCCCTCTCAATTTCAAAAAGCTTCTTCCTCGTGGACTTTTAGCGTTAATTCATTCTGGTAGCCACCCAGAATCAGGCTGGCGCCTTTCAGATGGTTATTTTACAAGAGCGATCCACTTTTCCCATTCTAGTAGAGATGACCTTTATAAATTCTAAGACCTAATCATTTTAGTTAATTCAAAACAGGTGGAAAATACCTTATAGGAAGTCATTTGTTATGCACAAGATCAAGCTGAAATGTCATCACCTCTCTGTAGCTCTCTCTCCTTGAGATTTCCTTTCCCAGATATAATTAATTGCCCCTCCTCTGTGTTTTCACAGCATTTTATATATACTCAGTTTTAGAATGAATCACATTATAGTATAGTTATTTGCCTACATATTTGTCTTTCTCATCGACTTGAACTCCTTGGGGCTGAGGGAATTTTTATCTTCAGGACCTAAAAGAATTGCTGGCACACAACAGGCACAGAAGAATTGCCCCTGAGCAAATGGGTGATGCTTCCTCCGTTGTGTACAACCATCTTTGTAAGCATGTGTCCACACCACCTTTACAGCACTTAGCAAACCACAGTGCAGTTTGTTTTATATGTTTCTATGACTCTCTGACTACTAAGTTGTGTAAATTAGGACAGAAATAATACCTTATGTGCCAATTACCTGCTATATATTTGTCTATACGTTCAAATCCCAACTCATTCCAAAAATGATGTTATATACTTTGTCCCATATGCAGTAGAAGAGGATTAAAAACATATCACTGAGGAAATAATGACAAAGGATAAATAAAAATGGGGAAAATGATGTGAAGAGTCCAAGAGGGAGACAAGTACATAAAATGCCTGGCATAACATCTCATACTGTATTTGTGCGACGTGAGCCATAAACTTGGCTCTGAGCTTTCTAGTATCAAAACAGAAAGGGCCACAGTCTCACTTACAAAACGTAGTGTCTAAAATGCTTAAGCCACCTGCTTTCTGGAGGCGATGGTGCTTTGCTCTTCTCTAGTGTTTTAAATTTGTATTTATGTTTTTCAGCTTTCCAGAGTTTTGTGCTTTGGTGGTTTATTTTTTGGTTTGCGGTGTTGTTGTTTGTTTTTGTCAATCCAGGTGTTAGAACCATGAGCTGCACGTTTGCTGGAGGTTTTCCACATAAACCCAGGAACTGTTGTCCAAGGGAGAAGGGAGGCCTCTTCTTCTCAGCTCTAAGAGGAAGTTCTGAGGGATTCACAGAGAACAAAGGCTCTCCACTGGAATTACAGAGCCCTTCAAGGCATCTCCTTCCTCCTGGCCCAATGATGTCACCAGTCCAGAAGTGAGAGCACCGGGGCCCTAGGATGCCCTCCAGGTAAAACAAATTAAGGCTGAAATTAATCTCTTGTACCTGGTCTAGGATATCTGCCTAATAATGGCACTTAGATAGCAAACACCCACTACAACGTAGGCCAATGCCTCTCACACGCTGGTATCAAGCTGGGTACACACGAATTAGTGGTGGGAACTTTTTTGTCAAATAGAAATTCCAAGAAATTCTAACTCACTAGGTCCTAATTGGAGCTCAGAAATCTATATTATTAAAAATTTCCCGTGTGATTCTGATCGAGTCTAAGTTTGCAAAAACCATCAATTTATTCCTTATTTTAAGAATCTGAGTAAAATCTCCACCAGATTTATTCCTTAGGCTTCCATCTCCCTAGTCACAGGCTTGTGAGTTTAGTATATTTGTTCCCAGAGATATGGATACAAGATGTAGCTTTCCCAGCCCGCATTTTGGACATAGGGCCCATCCACCTTTCATTTATCTGCACCTTTGCATTTATCATAGCTGCACCTTTGCATTTATCATGCTGGCAATAATTAACTTGTGGGCTCTGCATTATCCAAACAAGCATCATATGTCATGTTAACAGAAATGTAAAATTCCTGGTGGAGGACATGCAATGAACTAGCAAGTCAATCCAGGAATCAAACAAATGGCTTCCATTATACGATACCAATAATTACCACTGACATCCGTCAAGTACTTACTGTGGTTAATACAGTTCAGGTGCTATACTACGTGCTTTATAGCACTCCCATTTCACACCCAGAAGAGCCCTATAACATAGATATTATCATTCCCACTTTACAGATAAATAAATTGAGGTGTAAAAAAGTTAGTGACTTGCCTAGAGTTATACAGGTAACATAGCAAAGCCGGAGTTTGGACCCAGGCTGTCTGATTTCAGAACCCCTGCTCTTAACCTTCTCATTATCTTGCCAGAAGCTGGAAATGACAGCTTGAACTTAACAGCTATTAGAAGAGAAACCCCACGCGTACTTTGGCTGAGATGATTTTACCTTTCACAGACTGTGAGAAAAATCTTTGAAACCTTTAATAAAAGTGAATGAGTCTACTAGAATTTAATAAACATGTAATGTTGAAAAACTACCCAGAAAAACACTACAGATCAGGAGATCTACTTCATTTATCCCCACAGGACATGTTCCGGGAAAAGAATTTTAGTCCTGATAGTGCCTTGAACATTACAGTCTGCTAACTCGTTCTCAGTAATAAGTGAATGTATGAAAGAATGAATGAATGATTAGTGTTGATTAGTTTGATTGGAATGGTTAGCCAAATTAATGGGGAGAAACCAAAGAGAAAAAAGCTAGAGGAAAAGATGTAAAGCGTATCGTATCATAACTAAATTGCATTATATTTTCACACTACCAATCCCAAAATTAGGATATCCATTTCATCACTCCAAGACCTGCTGTCTGAAGGGATTTGGCTCATATGATTACTGTGTTTCCTGGTAGCTCTTTTAGGATAGGTTTTATGTCCACTCAAATCTTGTATCAAAGCAATTTCCAAAGAAGTCTGTAATTTTTCTTCCTATTTTATATGCGTCATCAAGACAATTTGAAAGGGCAGTTGCAAAATTACAGACCCTTAACAACAACTTGAGGGGGGTGCCCATGCATGCATGTTGCCTAAGAATTGCTTTTATGTCGCATCAGAGAATTGAAGTTGCTAGACAAAGAATGACTCCTCATAGGGAATCATGTTGGTGGGCATATTTATACCAGGGTCTCTGGGTTTCGGGTACAAAAAAGACCCAACATGCCATCCCACAGAGCACATCTGACGTGTTCAGCTGATGCATTTAACTCTCAGGAATAGTCACCACCCAGACACATGAGACGTTCTATGCGGCGGTGGAGGCTGTAGCGTAAGGGATTATGACTAAGATCCCAGAGAAAGTGCTATGCATTCTATAAGACTCCAAGGGGATGAGTGTGAACGAAAGAAGAACATGGAGGAGACTGCACCTGGAGAAAGTACCAGGGTATTTTGCATCCCCATTTCTATCTCTGGACACACCCACACCCACTCTCATGCACTCACAGATACACACAAGTATGCAACTGGCACGGGTGTGGGTAAAACCCTAGAGTCAGATGAAGACCCAGGGCCAGGTGAAGAATTTGGGTGTGGTGTAGAACGGAAGCCTGGTAAACTCCTGTCCGTGAATGCAGACAGCATGTTTGTCTCCTGAAGGAAGCGTCTAGAGAGGAGGGTCTTGCACAGCCCTGGGCACACGATCAGTTTTCAATACAAGTTCATTGAAAGATTAAATCAACAAACCAAGGGATAAATGAACTCTAGATCAGAAGTCTGCTGTAGACTAGAGACCCTGCGGAATAACCCTCCCAGCCTTCTGATTGCTCCTGCTGCCTGGACAGGAGCCAAATAAAAATACTACCTTCCATTATTAGGGAGCTTTAAGAGTAACTAAGGAAGTTCATGCAAGACTGTAAATTCATGTTATCCCCACAACAACTTCTTGTTATGGGGGGACAACACCTTGACCCTAACTTTACATATTAGGAATCCCTAAGGCACAGAGGTAAAGTAACTTGTCTCCGTCTACACGTCAGTGGAGTCTATTGATAGAAATGGAACTGAATCCAAGGTCTAGTTATTATTCCCCATCTACTCTTCCTCTGAAACACATTTACACACGCACTCACGCACGTACAATATACATATAATAGTTGATTCTCATTGTTTGTGGTAGTTCTATTTTACAAAGTCTCCATGAACAGTGAATGAGTGAGTACTGAACCGTTGCTCCTGGGAGGCATGTGTGTACACATACGTCTGTATCACATAGATCACCATCTTAAATCCTAAAAACAACTCCACTCGGTGGCTTCTATTTTCTTTATTTTACAAAAGAGAAAGTGAAGCTCAGAAGTGCTGAGTGATTTCCCTACAAGCACTCCACTAACAGATGCCACGGTTGGGATTCAAACTCGTCCAAGCCCCCCTCTGCCCCCAAACCTGTCCCCCCACCCCCATCAGAGCTTCTGGTACTACTACCCTGTACTACCCCCTCCTGTCTCCATTCTCTGCTCCCTTCCCTGTGAGAGAGACACAAAAACAGAGGGATGCCTTGTTTGACCTCAGTGGGGAACTTGTACTTGGAGGGGACTCACAGCTTTCTCGGTCTGCATATGTCTGTGAATGATGGGGAAGGCACCAGAATGTTGAGTTGGAGTCACAAATAAATTTTATCAAGTAGGCTAATTCACAAATATGGCATCTGTGAGTGATGGGGATCACCTGATCTTATCATGTCATATCATATCGTATCATAGGAATAACCTTTCTCTTCAGTCTGATCTCTTGAAAAGAGAAGAAAGATCAGTTTTGTGAGAAAAGGCTGATCCAGCGGTAGGCAAGAGAGATTTCACCAATCTCCAGCCCTACATTCAGTCTCTAGTCGGTCTGTTGGGCAGACGTAGTTAACTTCTGGTCTCCATGCTTTTATTTCCCACGTAATACCCGTGGGCACCGAACCAATGTACAAGGAGAGAGGAGAATGTATTTTACACGAAGGACTTCATTCCCTCTCAGACTACCATGTCCTACAGCGCAGGCAGGAAAAGAGTATTGCCCACCGCATGCATGTGAAAAGCACAGTGAATAAATCACAGCAAGGCAAAGAAAGCTGAGGTGGGCCACTCTGACTAGGATCCCCAGAGAAGACAGGTTGGCCGTGTGGCGATCCAGGGGGAACATGGTGGACTCTGAATAGGCTTTAGGCCCGGCTGACATCTCAAGGGCACAACTGCAACACGATTGGGCTAGAAAACAAGTCAATGGTGGCAAGTCAGGGAGCAAAGAGTGGCCAAGGTGAGGAAAGCAGCGCACCTCCATATCCATCTCTGCACCGTCAACTGAGGAGAGTCATGAGGGCAGCATCTCTGAGCCCATGGCTACAATTTCCAGAAGGCCTTACATTAAGCAGTTTGCATGTGCGTTTGATTCTCACAAGAACACCACTGGGAGCCCTACTCTTTGTGCTCCTTCCACAAGGGAGGAAAGTCAAGTCTTAAAGAAGTGAAGTGATTTGCCCAGGGCCACTCAACCAATCAGCGGCGAGGCCAAGATTCAAACCCAGTGCCGTCTGAAGCCAGGGGTCATGCTTCTCCCACTTTGTGGATACGCCGCCGCCTTCTGTGGGTACTAGAGGAAAAAGTAAATATGAATCTAAACACAGCTGGCAGGAGTTTGCTGGCACTAGAATTCTCTCCCCTGTTCAATAATGAATTCATATTAAAAAGCCTACTCTGAGAGAAAGGAAAATGCAATTCATCAAATTAATGGCTGGTGTTCTTACATTAAGAAATTGACCTTCTGAACTGAGTGTGTCAATCTGCACGGAGATAATATTTATGTTCTAATATCTATAGATTTGTCATTCTTGTTATCACAGAATAAGTAATTTGTTACAGAAGACACAGTTCCAAAGTCGTCCAACCCCCTCTATGGTAAAAAAAAAAAAAAATGTAAGTCCTTGGAAACATGTAAATTCCATCCTGTCAGATATACAAATCAATTTAAAAATTAAATATGAAGTAGTGTTCGGCTGAAGAGTTTGGCATTTTGCAGAATGAAAGACATCTGGAAAAAACAATAGATGGATCTGTTCCATGATTCCCAAACCTGCCTGAATTCACTCATCCTTCCCCGGGCCCATTTGGAGCCCAGCCACGAGCACATAAGGAAACGTGCATTTACCCTGTGATTCCAGGGAACAAAAGCATTGCTTCGACGGTCTCCTCTCCTCCCACCTCCTCAGTCTCTGCCGTCTGTGAAACAGGAGAATAGATCTCATTCCTCCAGCTCCCGAGTTTTATGTATTATATTCTTTTAATGATGTACAATTGATTCAGTGCCTTTGAACTTCCTCTAAAAATCTAAAGCACTTAGGATCATTAAGATGCTTTCAGAAGGCAGAGAGTGTATCCCTCAAGTACTCTTCGCCACTTGTTGTGGATTGAACATTGCCTCCGTCTCACCCAGCCTGGGTGTCAGCTCATGGCTCATTACTGTAAATTACTAACGTTAGAAATGGTGAATCACAAAGATGAATTGTGGAAAACTTACACAAGAGGACTTTCCAAGCCATGTGTCTGTGGGATGTGCTAGGTGTTAATGCAGGAAAAGAAGATGCAAGGGTTCGGAAAGATAGCCATCTTCTGAGTCAACAATCATGCCACTGTGCAGGAGGGTAGGATGGACTTTTTAAAGTGGGGGCCACCACCCTGGTTTCTTTAACCAAAACTTCTCACTCCTGAGACATGCCTCGGGGTTGACAATACATAGAACGCTAGGGGAAGGACAGCAGAGGGCCCCGCCTCGCTGGCCAAAGGTAGAAACCACTCTTGGTCATGTTGAACCAAGTCTATTGCCTTAGGTTCCTCGTGTGAGGGATCCCCAATATGCTCATAGTAAGTGGCAGAGGGACAGGGACTCGGGAGGTAGGGTAAGTTAGGAGGTCCTAATGCAGGTAGAGCTGGTGAGTTTAAAAATAGTAAGTATGCTCCCATAAGTCAGGGAAATCAACCATAATATGTTTATGTGTCATATGTTTATTCTCTGATGGGCTTTTCCTAACTCAATTCTGCAGTAGGACTATTCTAACTCCTACTCACAAATTTTATGCTGTTAAACTTTTCGAGGTTGCCTTCCTTGAGGCTCATCTTCACCAGATTTGCCTTTGTAAGAAAAAATGTTAAAGGGGAATAGGTAGTCTCAGAACTAGTCTATAAGTAAGCCATTGGCTCTCGGGTTTTTTGGACCCTAATCCATAATAAGAAATACCTTTTACATTGCAATACAGTACACACACACAAATATATAAACAAAAGTATACACGTAACACACACACACAACCAATAATACTTCAGTAAGAGGTGACTGTAGAAATGAAGAAAGAGTGCAACCCAAAAACAATGTGTTATGCAGTCGATAATTATACTTACCTAAAATAGTTAATACCATGGGACAGTGCTCATGAGAAAACAATAAAACAAAATACAGAAAATGAAGGAAAACAATTGTATGTATAGTGTGACCCCAATTTTTTTTATAGATTTTATTTATTTATTTATTTATTTATTTATTTATTTATTTATTTATTCATGAGCAACACAGACAAAGGCAGAGACATAGGCAGAGGGAGAAGCAGGCTCCCTGTGGGGAGGCCGATGTGGGACTTGATCCTGGGACTCCAGGATCATGACCTGAGCCAAAAGCAGACACTCAACGGCTGAGCCACCCAGGCATCCCTGAACCCAATTTTTAATTCATATCTTGATAAACTCAGACCATTGGTGCAATTTGTCTTTAGGATTTAGAAGGAAAGAGGACATGCTTAAAGTGAGCAGATCTATATCCTATTTACAGAAAACCAACAGAAGAAAAAGGTTGAGAAACTATATCAAATTATAAAAAAGGAAGCCACAATTTCCTGATAAAATCAGTCTGTGTATATAATCAATTCATATTATTCAAAATATGAGTCCTAATTAATTAGAATAACAGCAGTAACAACTACTAACTACGTGCATTTGGGAATATTCTTATTGCCAACCAAAAAGAAAAATAAAACTCCAGCGATTTATAATTTATGCCATGCAACTAATGAGAAGTATTGAGTTATTTTACTACCCACTCATTCATTCGTTCATTCATTTATGTGAGCATGCAATATTTTTGAGCCACTACGATAATACTGGCTCTTTAATAGGACGTAGAGATCCAAAAGATAAATAAGACAGAGATCCTGTCCTTAAGCAGCTCAAAACCTAGTGGATGATCCAGGCAAGAAGACACTCACATGAAATGTCATGAGCACAACACCAGAATAGAATATGAAGTGCTATGGGGACAGCGATCCAGTGGGTCCTAGGCAAATGGGAGAGGTTCAGAGAGTGGCTGACCATGGACTGAGTCCTAAAAAGTGTGAGCACTTTGCTGAGTAGGTAAAGGAGGGGAGGTTATTCCCAAAAGAGAGACTAATAGGTTCAAAAGCCCAGAGATGGAAGATGGCCCCTGTCTGGAAACCCATCTATTTCAGCAGGGCTGCAATGTAATAGCTGGTGGGAAGAATGGGAAGATATGAAGTAAGCTGGAGAAAAACAGTGTTTTTATCATGCAATTCTAAAGAGTTTGGGTTTCTTCTGAAGACAACAGAGAGCCCATGAAATGCTCAGAGCCAAGAAATAACAGATGTCATTTGTGTTTCAGAAATACTATTCTGGGATGGGTTTGGAAACATGCATGGCTAGAGACGAGGAGACTTATTAAGGAGTTGGACTTAGACCTGCAGACACTTGTCCCTGTTTGACTGGCTATGCCAAGAGATCCGCAAACGGAGACCCGGCCTTCAGTGAATCCAATATCCAATTTATGGAACCCCAAATCGCAACCGATGGAGAAATGCTCTTTCTTGAGATAAATGTGTTGTTTGCCAGCGCGTTGACACAAAGCAAAGTGCTGGCTTCATAGAAATAATTAATCCTCTTTTTCTGCCACTGGGATAAACAAAGAAGGAAAAAAGAAATAGACGTTATGAAAAAAAAAATCCAAGACAGATCAAAGGGGATGTGGTGGAGGATTCAACAACTGCTCCCCTTAAGCAAAGAATAGTAATGAAGAAATGAGTTTTGGCAGCCCAGCCAATGGGATATTCAAGAAATTAATCCAGAAGGGATGTAATGACCTGAAAAAAATGATGAGCAAAGACCAGAAGCATCAGGAGGGAGGAAGGAAAGCAGACAGGTAAGAGCCACTTTCTTCTCCGTCCTGTCTATTTTAAGGATATCAGATTTAAGGCCTCAGTAAAGGAAGAAGATATGAAAAGCAGGCCAAAGAATTGATTCGGCAAAGTCATTTAAATTTCTTACTCTCCTTATTCTTTTTTTTCTTTTCTTTTTTTTTTGTTAAGGCTTAGAATGGTATTTTAATTTACTGTCATAACAAAGGAACTGGCCATTGATTACAGCAGACTTGTTCAAGAGCAGCGAAACTTCAGCAGACTCGGGATGCATTTTCAAATACTTTGTTTTTCCAGCTAAAGATTAGAATTACTTTTGAGACTCAGAACCTTTAATATAATGTACGTTGATGGTTTTTATTTTTTCTTTCCAGAATGGACTTCAGTGCAACAGGGAATTAAACTGAAATCATTAAATTCCTTCTACTTAGCACTTTAGAGAACATTTATATCCAGCCGCCTAAGGTTAGTGAGTACTGTAATAATAAATTGTTAATACTGAAGTCTTTGGTATTTATCTGATTTTTAAGTGATTTTTTCCACCTCATTAGATAGAGTCTTATTTTCTTTTTAGTCCTGTGAATTTGAAACGGAGAAGATAATCTTGATGATCTGAAAATATTTTCTTGACCAAAGGCTTTCAGATAAACTTGGAAATGTCACGGCTGTACGTCAGGACATGTCCGAATTTCTGAGCTCTGAGTAATAGTTCCTGAGGTTAAAGTTCCCAGTTATTAACGGGTTTGTACTTTTTACACACAATTCGATATGTGTTTCTTGGGCTTAAAGTGATGATGCTCACAGTGGGAAATTTAAAGCAGCCAGTCAGTCTCAGATTTAAAAAAAAAAAAAAATTCATCCTTACCCATCATCTTACGAATCAGGAAAATGCATCATCAAAAGTTTTGAGTCTTGAAGAAGCTGCAGAACAAAAATCAAAATAAGAAACCCTCAGGTAATGTGACTTCGGGGTTGTTCTATGCTCCAGAGAATGCGCAAGGTATATACCATTGTGGCCATTTACATTCCTTTTTAGTTAAAATATCTTTTCAGTTCCGATATCCCCAATGTTGGCCAAGTCTGCCATCTGATTTCTAGAATTTCAACCTCCATCCTCCCTACTCAACCCTCTCCACTCCAGTCCTGTCCGCACTGACGAAAGAATTTCCATCCACTCCCTGCAAATCAAGGTAGGGAGCACCTGCCACGAAATCTGCCCTTTACCAGAAATGGGCCAAGTGGCAACCTGGGTGGACGACATCCCTGGGGGGGGGGGGGGGGAGGGCTTGTCTTGTGGTCCAGCTGCAGTGAGAATTTTCTCGGCTTCCTGGGGGAAAGGGGCACTGACCTAGCTTTCAGCCTGAGCCTGCTGCTGGAGAACTAATTACTAGTGTGAAAAAAAAAAAAAAAGACTTGATTCAGGTCAGTGTTTCCTCAAACATTGTTTACATTTGATTTTAAATCCATACAATGGCAGAATTGACATTTGCAGCTTGCTCCCACATTCATTTGAGAGGTTTTAGGTGATTTTATTTGCAGGTTAGGAATGTTTGAGGAGGCATTTATCATTAAAGCCATGGCCTTTGCTCCTAAAGCTTCGCCTCTCAAGTACAATAACAAAAACTGCTAATTAAAAGAGGGAAAACAACCAGGAGCCGATCACAAAGGGGCGTCCCTTCCTCATCAGCACAGAACAATAGAAAGCTCCTTCTAGTGCCCACGCCAGGCTTAGTACTGGGAAGCCTGCTCCACCCTCCAGGGTAAGGACTTCATCCTGCTGGCGAAGAGCAGGAAGGGAGGAAAAGGTGTTATTCTCTTACAGAACCATAACCCAAGATAGGCTAGGTTATGTGCAATAACCAACAACCCCCAAAATCTATGACTGAATCCAGTTGAAGTTCATTGCTCACAGTCAGAAAAATCTATTGTGGGTCCAGGCAACACCCTGGGGCAACTTGCCCCCATATGGTGACTCAATCATCCAGGCTGAGAGAGTACCACCATCTCGTCGGTGTACCATCTGGAATATTGTCCTCCCTGTTCTATCCAGCCTGGGAAGAAACTGCTAGTCTCCCACCCGTAATTCAAAGCTTCCTCCAGGAAGTAATGAGCAGTCCAGCTTATTGGCCAAATCAGTCGCAAGATCGTACCTAAGTGTAAGAGGGCAAGAAATTATCATTTTCCCAGAAATTAGATGAAGAGAAACAGGTAAGGGTGAGCACTGAAGTCAAAACATAACAGTTTATGGATACGTGGTCCTTCTCAGTTTAAGTAACCCTCACATACAAGGTGGAATAATTTTTTAAAGAGAGAGCCCTTCTCTTTTCCAATAAAGTCTAAAATTTTTCAAAGATCTCTCTCTCTCTTTTTTCTCACTTCTTTGCCTTTTTGCATTGACAGGTGAAGTTTTGTCCCTACCAAAGTTTAGCTAAGTCAGTTGAGATAAGAAAGTTGGTTTATCCAAGTGAGAATATTTTAATATGTTTACCATTCCTTTCAGAAATACATTTTGGTGCAGCTTACTGCCGTGAGCTATCACCTAAAAGACAATCTCATGAGCTCTATGTTACGGACAAATAAAATATTTCCATAGTTCTATGAATGAGGAAAAGTTTGAGTCAGGACCTTCCATTTTGCACTTGGGGAAACTAAACCCTAAAGAAGTAAGTAATTTGCCCAGGATCACACGGATAATTGGTGGCAAGGCCAGGATGCAATCCAGGTATCGTGGATGAATAGCCCACCTTGAATTGCTATGTTATATAACTTCATGTACAAAGAAAAAAAAATTCCAGTGTGTTTCCTCTCAGAGAGAAAGATAAAGAACATGAATCTGGACAGGCAGCAAGAGAACATATGTTGAGGGCCTTTTGTGCTCTGCGGAGAAGGTTGGGTTAATCCTCTTAGCTGGAGGCCAGCACATTTTTTTCTGTAAAGGATCAGATAGGAAATATCCTAGGTTTTGCAGACCCTACATTCTCTTTCGCAAAGACTCAAGTCTTCATTGTTCATGGCTACTTTCATGCAATGGAAGAGTTGAGTTTGTACATGAGTTTTGTTTGCCCAGAAACAGAAGATGAGCCAAATTTGGCCCATGGGGCATATTCTCCCTGTTCTGAGCCAAGAAGGTCCTTGAATAATTCTTACTGGGTGCTGACATGTTCAAATTCATAGGGGATGAATTTTTTTTTTTTTTCTGGTAGAGGGGTGGTGAGAGACAAAAGTAGAAATTGGAAACAGCATAAGGAGTTCATGTAAGAAGTGATGGGTGCCTGGATCAGCAGAGGCTATAGGAAAGAGAAGAGGGCACAGAGCCATGGGCTGGTATGGCTGATAAGACTTATCATTCAAGGGGATTCCCTGGGTGGCTCAGTGGTTTAGCACCTGCCTTTGGCCCAGGGTGTGATCCTAGAGTCCTGGGATGGAGTCCCACATCAGGCTCCCTGTATGGAGCCTGTTTCTCCCTCTGCCTGTGTCTCTGCCTCTCCCTCTTTCTGTCTCTCTCATGAATAAATAAAATCTTAAAAAAAAAAGATTTATCATTCAATTAGCTGTGTGGGGTGAAGGCAGGAAATAAATCCAGGAGTCCCATGTGGGCGTAGAGGTACTGGGCACCTTTAGGAAAATACAGGAGAGAGAGTAAGGTGAAGGAAGTTGAAGCGTGGAGACATACTTCAGGGTAGAGCAAATTAAAGGCATCTGGACTGGCATGGAGCACATGCCTACTACACATCTGAACACACATGTCTGGGTCAGAGGAGAGAAGGCTGAGTGAAAGATGGGGGCTCACAGTCAAGAGAAGAAAGATGGATCTTAAGCTGTGGAAGTAAATGAGAGAGCCTAGGAAGGACTGAAGAAGGGAAACGGGCTAATGAGAAATTCATGATATCAATATTTAAATAAATATGAACATTTAAGAGGTGTTATGGAAGAAGAGACACCTGGAAAGAAGACCAAGGAAGAGCACAAGGAGCTCAATGAAGAAACCAAACGAGGAAAGAAAGTTTAAGAAGGATGGCATCGTCAGCAGCGGGAAGTATGGCCGGGAAATCAAATATGATGCCTGGGAAGTATCCATGAAGTTGGCCGCTAGAGGATGGCCAGTGGTGTTAGAAAGAAGAGTTACATCAGACTGGAGAGGAAGAACACCAACTTGTAACGAGTTGAAGATAGAGAGGAAGATGGGTTCTCAGGTCAAATGCACACTGGGTGATGGCAAGGACTCACATGAGCAAAGAGAGGGACACTTTGAAGCTACAGGCAGGAAAGAGCATTTGGTGAAACAGGAGGCACAAGGAAAAACCCAGAACACAGGGAAATGGGCTCACTTTGGGTGAAGGAGGCACAGGAGAGGGACAAATGCTCACATGGACACGGAGACTGATGTTCTGAAGTAGAGAAGCAGAAGGGTGGGGAAAGCCAGACCTTAAGAGCCTCTCTTTTGTCTGTAGATAAGAAGCAGCGTCTTAGATGCCAACCTGGAGACCCACGAAAAGGGAGGACAGGAGTACTTCATAGCAGCCACCAATCATCAGTCCCTAGAAGTTAGAAAGTCCAAACATTTTTGACAAGTATTTGCAGATGTGGAAAAGGCAGCTTCCACCACCTTTGGGAAATTTGGACTAAGGCTCCTCTTCAGCTGGGCCCGGTAGCGGGGCCAGCAGCAGGTCCTCCGCTACCACGGTTCTACTGAGCCAGTTACTCCGCCTGCGACTCCCCCTTTAGGATGTGTCTCTAGACAAGGCAACGTTTTCAGTTGCGGGCTCACGGTTAGGAGGATTAGCTGACGAGAGTATGGGGGTGACTAGGAAGCCAAAAGAAAGTGAGCTGCGCCGGAGTTCAAACTCACTGCCTTCACGCGGAAATGAGCGCTGGCTTGAGCAGGGGGCTGTGGCCTCATGGCTGTTTGCAGCAAACCCCTCGCAAAGCATCCATCCTTTGCAGCATTATAATACTTGTGAAAGGGAGAAATAACTGCCATTAGTTCGTTATGAAAAGATATTTTTATTTTTAACAATGTCCTGCAAAATAAGACAAATGTGGGAGGAAAGATTCATCTCTATGGAAATAGCAGTTTTGAGAGGAACAGTACTATTATTTTTGGAGATTCTGAAGACAAGGCAGTCTTGGGAGGAGGAGAGCATTCTCTCCGTGGGGAATTCACGGCAGTGATGGGGTTCCCAAGAGGGGAGAGGGAGTGTTGTGGTTGGGGGGTGATGAGCCTGTGACATGCCCTACAGGCCTCCCTCACCAACAGCTGGGTAGGTCGGTAGTGCAGGGGTGAGCACTGGCTCCTTATCCCAAGAGCGGGTGGGAAGCAATGACGGGACACTTCTGAAATGAAGAAGCCCTGCAGAGCCTGGGCCCTTCATGCTCGGGCCCTCGGGTTCTACAGAGTAGACGCAGTGGATGCTCGTGAGCCACAACAGGCCAGAGAAGTTCTCAGTGGAGAGGTGGCGCAGACACCTTCCTTCCGGCCTGCCTCCTTTCCGTCCTCTCTTCTTCCTTCTTCCCTTCCATCTTCTCTTCCTTCATCCTTCCTTCCTCCCTCAGGCACCCTGTGTGAGGCTCTGCTTGCCCCTTGATCCAGTTCCAACAGCAGCTCCTGGTGAAGCTTCCTCCGTGTTCCTTCCCCCTCAACAAAAAGCAGCGAGCCCACCTCCATCTCTCTCTTAAGGGGAAATAGCCCCAACTCAGGAACTCGTTTTGAACTGTCCTCCTTCCTCACTGGACTCTGGACCTGCAAAGACTAACCTGTGCTCTCCCCCTCCAACCTCTTTCCCTGGTTCCCCAACAAGGTGCCGCACACCTAGAAGGAACACACTGCATGTTTGTCCAATTGAAATATGTATGGGAATTTGGCAAATCGAGAATGTTTTTGAAACTTCAATTTCTTGGCTAATTAGACATAAAATTAGGAAAGTGGCTGAATGACAAATATTAAATTCTGAATCCTCTTCAAAATGTATGATAATGTGCGGAGCAGCAGGAATCTTTATTCTCTCCCTCTGAAAATATAATTATAGAGCTAGAAATGACTAGAAGAATCATTCGCTCCATTCTCCTCTGCCTCCCAGGTAGGTTATATTAAATTATCTCAGACAGATGAAAATCTATCCTTTTTTCATTTCAAAAAATGAGATTTTAATTCCACTATTCTAGTATAAAAAAAAAAAAGGCCTCAGCTAAGCATCTCATCCTGATTTCTTCTCTAAGGCCCACATGGCACATTTTAAGTTGGATAAAGCCAGCTGGATAAGATTCCTTTTGTTATAATTTTACAAATTGCATATATAGATTTGTATTTATATAGAATCTATATTTATAGATAGATTTGTAATTTTACAAATTATATACCTAGATATTATACCGATATGGATTGTGTGTGTGTGTGTGTGTGTGTGTGTGTGTAGAGAGAGAGAGAGAGAAAGACAGAAACAGAGACAGAGAATTGGCTCTATTTAACTTGCAATTTCTGAAATGATGAAGTAGGGAATCTTTTTTTCACCTGAGACCTCAAACTCCAGGAAGTTTTAGTCTTGACCAATGTGAAACATGCTAGTAATACGAGGACATAGGAAGAACGGGTTTTTAAGTCATCATATATATAGTGGTCCCTTGTCAGTCTCTCTTCCCTGTGCCTGAAATTCTTGGGTGTGGGACTGCATCTACTTATTCTCTTTCTGTTGCCATGAGAATTTTAGATCTGAATTTGTGGAGATCAATTGTCATTTCTGCTCAGAACTAAAAAGGACGAACTGGGCGTTGGAAGGGGAAGAGGAAGGTGGAGTAGGGACTGAGGTTGTTGTGGTGAAGCCTCTCCAGATTCAGGGCACAGAGGAGAAGCCCGAGGAGACTGTCTTGCATCCATGGACAGAAAAGGGGTCAGGGCCATGCAGCCAGGGCTCCCCACTAGGAATGAGGAGGGGCTCTCTGAGGACCACCCGCCCAGCTCCTCCGGCCAGGTTCAGTACAGGGTCCCACTATCTCTTTCATGGCTTTATTTCTGGGATTATGGTCAGAACGGATTTCCCTAACCAGCAGGGAAAACAAAAATCAGGAAAGAGAACCAAAAAGCTAAATAAACTACTTATTAGGTTAAAATGCAGTCTGATAGCATTAAAAGAGCAGAGCTTCAGGGCACCTGCGTGGCCCAGTCGATTAAGCATGAGACTCTTGGCTTTGGCTCAGGTCAGGAGCTCAAGCCCTGTGTCAGCCTCCAGGTGAAGCCTGCTTAAGATTCTGTCCCTCTCCCTCCCCCTCTGCCCTTCCTGCCCCTTTTCCTCTCTTCCTCTCTAAAAAAGAAGAAGAAAAAAGTGGAGCTTCCAGGGTCAGCTGGGTTCACACCCCAGTTCTGTCATTTATGTGTGAACTGGACAGTGGATTGTCCTCTTTAAAGCTCGTTTTCCTGGGGCACCTGGGTGGCATGGTTGGTAAAGCATCTGGCTCTTCATTTCAGCTCAGGTTGTGATCTCAGGGGGGTGAGTTCAAGCCCCATGTGGGACTCCACGCTCAGCACAGAGTCTACTGGAGTGTCTCTCTCTCCCTCTCCCTCTGCCTCTGCCCCTCCTCGCCCCACTCCCTCAAATACATAAATAAAAGATTTTTTTAAAGCCTGCTTTCCTCACCCATAATGGGGATAATGGTATCTCCCTTATGGGGTCTTATGTAGGTTGAATAAAGTAGTAGGTGTCTGCAATATAGCATGTGCTCAGTTCATGGCAATTATTAATATATCATTTGTAACAGAGAAAAAACATTTGTAAGTATCTTATTAAAGCTCAGGGGATGGGAAAGAGATAAATAATAAACTAATGAGCTGTAGAACATTAATTATTACTGTTTTAAGGTATGCAAAACAGGCTTGACAACACGCGTTTTATTGTTATATTTCAGTGAACATAAAAAATAGATATGAGATTCCTCTTAACCTTACTTGCAGCCTTTATTTTTCTGTAAGGTCTTCCTTTCCTCATATGGGAATTCTACAATGCAGGCACCCACCCAGACCCACCCTGGTAAGACCCAACACTCATGACCCCAGCTGCTAGGCTTGTTGGTAGCCAAAGGTTCCCGGCTGAGTCCCTCCCCAGGTGAGAGCTGCCCCTAGTCACAGGGAGCCTCTCTTCCTGAGACCATACCCGTCCCCAAGCTGGCCAGCCTCTAGTGCACCCCCGAGGAAGGTTTACCAAGACCCAGCTGTTCCATGAAGGGTTCAATTGAGACCTTTGCATGGCTGCATCGTAGTGAACTCCTCCACCAACCTCATCCTTTTTCCTCTACTGCCCCACAGGAGATGGCCCTGGGAGCAGTCCCAGGCTCCCGGGACCCAACCCAAGACAGAAAGTTCAGGAAAATACGTTTCACCCTGGATACAGGCCACCAGGACTCCAGAGAGGAGAAGGTGGGGAGTGGCAGGTGCCCAGCCTGCTGCAGGGGTCACCAATTATAACAGAAAATTGAGGAATTGAGGTGGCCAAGGGGAGATGGGTGGGCAGTGGTGCAGGGTGCAGAGGATGGCACGCAGGGTGGTGTGGCCTGAGTGTGAGAGGGTCCAGCCCACACTCGGAGAGGCCCACAGACTGCTACAGGTCTACAAGGGAAACAGGCACCTTGTGAGAAAGGCTACAGATCCCCACCTGGCGTGGCCAGATGGGGGTGACGAAATGCCAACCCCAAACAGGTTGCCACTATTCCAACACCTTGTTCCACAAAAGCCTTCTTCTTTATAAGTTTGTCCTCAGCATGACAGTAGAAATCAAAAAGAAAGATGGAATTGATCTGATTCAGGTCCCCCTTACAGGTTTGTTTCCCCCCTGGGGCAAAGCGATTCCATACAGACACTCATTCTCCCATCAGCTTTCTCTTCTTCAGACAAGAAAGAGAAGCTGTTTGTTTTGACCTCTGCAGTGTGTCAAACTACTCTTTTTATTCTAAACTTTTACATTATAGAGAAGGGTTATAAGGCGTTTATAAACTCTGCAGACTCTGGCTCACGGCTTAAAGGGCATAAATGTGCTGTGCCACCAATTTTGTGCGATTTAAAAGGGCATATTTTATACTTTACTGTAAAAATACTCGCCAGGTGTGCTGTAAACATGAGTGTTTGAAAGTTTCCTGGCTGGGCCTTCATCCTTTTGGGTTTATTGAGCATTTTATTATTTCTAGCTTATAGTAGAGTTGTGTTTCTGGTTGTACTTAGAGGGAGTGGTGAGTTTGAGAAAACCAGGTTACCTTCCCTAGAAGCTGAGGATCGGGTCCTCCCCCCTGCCCCCCCCCCCGACCCCAGCAGTTCCAAGGTTCCTCCTGCAAATAATTTCAATGAAGGCTTTTGTTCTCCCTTTGCAGGAGGTGGGACATGTTTTTTTCCTTCCCTCACGCCATCCTCAGGGCTTTTAAGTTATTAAGAAATCATCAGTGTGTGCATTATTCAAGAGCCATGACAGATCATTCTCCCACGGGCGTAGGAAAGAGAGAAAAAGGAGTCTGCTTGGAACCATGTTGGGTGCGTCCAAGAGGTGGGAGACCAGAGCCACCACACAGGCCACCTCCCCACCCTCCCCTCGTCGTCAGTGGCAAGGCAGCGAGGGCCCTACATCAGGCCTGAAGCCCAGAGATGGTTCTGCTGGCTGGTGCTGCATCTCAGGCACTTCTGACCTGGCCCTGTCTCTCCCTGCAACTTGCACTGGCCACCGTCAGGAAAAAGAGTGGGTACAGCCCGTCACTCGGGAGCAAGTCCCCACCAGCTCACATTAGGGGAAACGTGTATTGCTAGGGCTGCTGTAGCAAAGTACCACAAACGGGGGGTGCCTTAGAACAATAGAAATGTATCTTCTTGCAGTTCTGGAGGCCAGAAGTCTGAAATCAAGAAGTTTTCAGGGACATGCTCTCCCCAGAGGCACTAGGGAAGGGTCTGTCCGGGGCCTCTCTCCCTGTAGGCTGCTCGTAGCTTGGGCCTATGGATGCCTATCTTCTTCGCAACGTCTTACGTATGTCTGTGGCCAAATCCCCATTTCAATAGGGTACCCAATCACATCAGACAAGGACCCACACTAACAACCACACTTTAACCCAATTCTCTCTTAAAACACTCTATTTCCAAATCAGGTCACATTCTGAGCTGTTGGGGTCTAAGGCTTCAATGTGTCCTTTAGCGGTGGGGCACAATTCAACCCGTAACTGTGGACAAATGTTCTGGTTCCCACAAGCGAGTGGTTGGCTTTCCATGGAGAAAGTCCTTTCAAATAGAGATAAGTCCAAGGGAGTCCAGGCAACATCGCCTGGCAGAGGGGTTGGTTATGAGCTCAGGGTACGGTGCTTGGAACCAGACCAAACTGTAGATCCCAACTTTGCCAGTTCTGGATGAAGCCACCTCTGCGAGCCTTTGCTTTCTGTCCTGCAAACCAGGGCAAGTGACAGTTTACACTTTCATGGGATTTCTGTGAAGGTGAAATGAGAAAATATAAGGAAAGCATGGAGTATCAAGGTCCGGGTGTATAGTCAAGCTTCAATAAGCGTACTAGCTATTTTCAACCATCAAGTTTTCTACTTTCCTGTAGAAAGACCTTCTAGGAGCACAGCCTGTGGTGACTCCTTACAGCGTTGTCTAAAATCCAAAAGAGCTATCAAGGCATCCATCCCAGCTCCCTACAGAGGCCCTACAAACAATGACAAGCAAATTGGGTAGATTCACGGATCTTACCTTCCAGACAATCTAGAAATCTATTGTTTCCAAGTTCTTCAAAGTTTGTATTTTCCAAAGAGAGAGGTCTTTTTCTCTTCCTTTAAAAGAAAAAGAAAAGTCATTGTCTGAGTCAATAGATTCCGTGGGTCATGGAAGCAAATTACAAAGCTAATACAATGGATTTAAGAAATTGCTAATGTAATCAGATTTTGAACAAGCTTTGGAAATGGTCCCTATTTCGCCGCACCAAGGGTATTTTTCTAAACCGTTCATTGCTTTCAACAACCCCATTATAAAACCAACTAAAAGTGAGAAAAGCAAATTCAGCAGCAACCTATCTTGTCAGGACAAAGAAACCCTCCTCACCAGGAAGCTGTTTTCAGAAAAATATTCAACACCAAATAAAATCCTATTTGAATTTTGCCACTCAAAGAAATCTCAGAAAGAGAGACCTGTGGAAGAAATCTGGGCAGGGGTTGGGGGAGATGGGGTTGGAAGGAGGTAGAGAGG
Organism: Nyctereutes procyonoides; assembly: GCF_905146905.1. Classification (NCBI taxonomy): domain Eukaryota; kingdom Metazoa; phylum Chordata; class Mammalia; order Carnivora; family Canidae; genus Nyctereutes; species Nyctereutes procyonoides. The sequence goes on from NW_026575137.1 coordinate 9,385,492, forward strand.
AGGTAAGGAGAGGGGGGTTACCCAGAAAGCCTTCATTGCTTTCTACCTAGAAAAACAGAAGAGCTCTGCACCTTTCATTGTAGGAAATAAAAATTATGAGATCCCACACCTCTGACTTTTAATATAATTTTTAAACCTCATACTAAAATGTCACTGAAGACTTTACCTGCTCAACTGGTAAAAGAGACACTAAAGTCTAGAAATCCCTGAGGCCTTGCCTAGCACATAGTAAATACTGAACCGATGCAAACTTTTTATCATTTCATATGTAAGGTGATCCATATGTCCTGCTCGCCCTGGAAATTCCAATTTATACTTGTTGCCTCAACAAAAATATTTATAATGTCTCCTTTCACTTTCAAAAGTGACCCAGTATGGACAAAAAATTAGATGGTCTACTCTATTGATAAGCAACCTTGAGAAAGTCTGTGAATATCCTACCACATAGGTTTCTTTTTATTCCTGGAAAGAACATCTGAAATTGCATTTAGGATTTTATTGGGGGAAGGACTTGTTTCATTTGATAGTAGACATAAGCATTTTCCATTATGTAATGTCAAACATATGTATTTAGGGTTTTGTGTTTAGGGGTCTTTTTTTATATACATAAATGAACTTTTCCTGAGCAGTTCTATCGACCTACAAATATTTATTGAGTGTCTATTATGTGCAAAACAGCTTTATATCCAGTACCAGTCAATATTCAGAAACATACTTGAAAGCTCTCACTCAACTAAAAAAAAAAAAAAATTATTATTCCTAGGTTCCTAAATTACTTTTGGAAGTCTCTTTAATTTGGAAATATATAAAGCTTTTAAATTGATATGAAAATGAGGCAGTAATCCGGGCTGGAAAAGGCACCAGGCTGGGCATGTGGTGACTTCTGTTCTCTGCCCAGCTGCTAATTAGCCGTGGAATGCTAGAAAGCAGTCTTCCCTTCACTGGGTCCCAGTTTCCTCATCCATAAAATGAGAGAGTCAGATGAGATAATCTCTGAGGCTCCTTTCAGCTCTAAAATTCTATGATCTGATGAACCATCTCTTTTCAATTGATTAAAATGAGTGTTAAGAGATTTCCTAAAGTAAACAAGCCAGGCACGATTCCAATTTGTTTTGTTTTCCCATTTTTCTTTTCATTCAGTTTTTCTATCTCAGCATTTGGGGCAGATACAAAGTGAGTTTTCCTGAATTGTCATTTAGAGATGACACCTGAAAGCTTCGCCATTTAAGATGCCTAACACGTCGCCGTTTTTAACGCGCTCTCGAGGCATTTAGGCAACAAATTCAAAAGGAAACAGTCTGCACACAACCTGACTTAGTTTTAACCATGTAGGGAGTCAACCACCTTTTAGTCTATTTTATAACTTGTAACTTGGAATGACAAAAATCAAAAGGGGAATGATAAAAAGAAATAAATAAATCCTGGTATTCCTACCACCCACTAAGGGGATAGGTCAGCCCAAACCAGCTTAATGTTACCAGTGAGCTAACCCCTTCATGGACATTCACAGTCTCTCAGCATCAAATGACCTCATTTGTTGGCTCAGTGGTTTAAAAGAAGTCTTCTATTTCCCATGGTTGTACTTCAATACGCTCTAATCCGTAGGGATTACTGTGGTAGAATTTTTCAACCCAGTGTAGCTTTCGGGCACAAGTAATTTTCATCAGAGCAAAACTCACAGTCAATTTATGATCAACAAAGATATTAAAATCTTACAATTATGTAGTAGATGCCAAAACCAAACTATCTCAATGACTTAGTTTAAAAAAAAATTTACATTTTCTAAAGTATTTTAACACCGAAAAAAGAAACCCAACAAAAAAACAAAAACCTGCAACTCAAAACCTTGATGGAATCAAGAAGGAATTTGCATTTTTGAATTTATGTACAGCTGGTGGCCAATGTGTTTATCTTGGTAGGGAAAGGGGGCAGGTGGAGGATAAAAATAGTAGTTAAGATAAAAGAATGATCCCAGTATGGATTTTTTTAAAATAAATGAGAAAAAGTGGATGGCACAATTGAAAAATCTATATACTCTTCAGGAAGCAGGTATGTGAATAGAAGGAGGAATAGCATGCCTTCAGTGGAAAAGCGAAGTGAAGGTGTCATCAAAGCCCAACACTCATTAGAAGTGGCCCATCAGCTTCCCTCCTAGTGTCTGGTTAAGAATTTAAGGCCCTTTTGCGGGTACTATTATATGCCGATTGTGTGTCAGGCAGCACTGCCTACACAATTTAAGGGACCTCGAAACTGGAGGGTATTATGCTGAGTGAAATAAGTTAATCGAAGAAGGACAAACATTATATGGTCTCATTCATTTGGGGAATATAAATAATAGTGAAAGGGAATAGAGGGGAAGGGAGAAGAAATGGGTAGGAAATATCAGAAAGGGAGACAGAACATGAAGACTCCTAACTCTGGGAAATGAACTAGGGGTGGTGGAAGGGGAGGAGGGCGGGGGTGGGGGTGACTGGGTGACGGGCACTGAGGGGGGGCACTTGACGGGATGAGCACTGGGTGTTATTCTGTATGTTGGCAAATTGAACACCAATAAAAAATAAATTTATTATTAAAAAAAATAAGGGACCTCGAGCAAATTGAAAATGTGAGGCCCCTTGTTCACTACTTATGAACAATTTCAAAATGGCGACTGCAGAGCATTAAGCCAAGGACAAGGCCCTGCACAACTGCACAGTTCACATACTCATAGAGCCCACCCTGGTGCCAACTTCTCCACACCCACACTGGCTTCCATCATCTCACCAAATTACACAATAATCCAGGAGGTGTGTGCCCTTATCCAGGCTTTAGATGAGGCCATTGAAAGTGAGGGAGGGCTTTCACTCAATCAGCTTGTGAGAGCTCAGATCCCCTGCCAGGAGACCTAGAGCTTTCCATCATCCCAGCCACACTTAGTGCTCCACGATATGCAAAGGTCAATAAAACACGCAATATTATTCCTGAACTTCTAGTCCTCCAAAGATCCAGACTTCAATCAGGTAAATCCCCTGAGCATGCCATAGCTCGTCTATTTATGCTTAACTCGTAGGCTTTGCCACATAATTATCAGCTAAACGAGTGAGTAGATTAGCATGGTGTTCATCACAATAATAATATATTTTGGTAGATCATTTTTCCATTTTTAAAAGCACCATCATATAATTTTCTTCTAGAATTTTTTGTTGCTGGATATTTTAAGTTATTCTTATGACTTATAAATCCCCGATAATCTGAGCCTAATATAGGACAAGACAAATACCTACCCATACTCATTCAAAACTCTTTGCCAAGCACTGAGATAACTAAAAATAAACATACATAAACATACACATAAATGCAATTCGTTCCTTTCAAGACTTTACCATCTAATAAGATTTCCAGGATACTGTTTGAAGGTGAGTAAAAGGTATTTGGATGGAAGACTGTGGACAAAACTTCAGAAGTAGGAATGACATTTGCAAAGGTCCACATTCATTAATTGGCAAGGCATGGAGAAAGAATGCCTGTGTGGAGTGGTGGGAGAGGAGGATGAAGAAGACAGGAGCAGACCATCACAGAGTCCTGAGTACAAAGCCCAGGATGCTGGCTTTCTCCTAAAAGCTCTGAGGAATCATCCTAGGAGCCAAATGGCATTCCCATGACCAAAGCTATGGCTCTCAGTCAGGGAACACTTAGAAACGCAAATCCTAGGCTGCGTAACTGAAAACTAGTCCCAATCTTCCCAGCCCCATTCATCCTCAGTCCTCCATCATAGTTATTCCACAGTCCAAAGGTTCCTGAGACTAAGAAGGACCAGACTTCATAGAATTCTTATAAGAATTGACGTCGTAGGGGATCCCTGGGTGGCTCAGCAGTTTAGCACCTGCCTTTGGCTCAGGGCGTGATCCTGGAGTCCAGGAATCGAGTCCCACATCGGGCTCCCGGCATGGAGCCTGCTTCTCCCTCCTCCTGTGTCTCTGCCTCTCTCTCTCTCTATGTCTATCATGAATGAATAAATAAATAAATAAATAAATAAATAAATAAATAAATAAATAAATAAATCTTTAAAAAAAAGAATTAACGTCGTACCTGAATGGCCACCCATAATCCCTGGAACGTTAATGCCAGCCTCTCCACAAAGTTATAGGCAGATGATCATGATGGAGGATCTTCAGGTCTCAAAGGAAGGATCCAGTCTCCAAAGCCAGAGTAATTTCTGCGGCCACTCTGAAGAATTAATGAACCTCTGAATCAACTGCTCAGAACTCAATCCAAGTCCTTCCAATTTATCCTATCATCTGTTTCTCAGCCCTAACCTCGCACTATCTTGCTGTCGCCACCTTAGTTCAGGACTTTGTTTTGGACAACCGTGCCAGCATCCTGCCTGACCTCCAGCCTTCTCAAAGTCACCCTGCTGCCTAAATAATATGCAGAAGGCACAACTCCCTACTCCAGAGCCTCCCCATCCTCTACTTGATGAAGTCCAAGCCCACCGCCATGGCATGTAAGACCACGCGTATCTACCTCCTGGCCTGGTCAGCATCTCCCAAACCTCCCATCTGCATTCTGACATGACTTGCAACTGCCTCTGACTCAACCTTAAAGAGCTGATTTGGTTGTCATCGCAACCAGAAAACCACCCTTTACTCCCCCAGCCCCAGTGATGGGTGTCCCTCCCCTCTGCTCCCATAAACACTCTTCACATACGTCTTTTTAGATTATATCACTATCGTTTAGGTACCTATCTCCCCCTTGGGCTGTGACTTCTTTGAGGACTCTACTATATCTTATTTATCCCAAGAGTTAACAGACAGCCTATAGCCACTGGTGTGCACGTGTACATATGTCAGGCCTTTCCAAGTTGGGGGTCCCAAGATGGAAAGAAAGAACCTAGGAAGGATAGGTAGAAGGAACAAATGTTAAAAGGCCATAAGGGGCCATGGAAGAAATAACTTCTTTTTTTTTTTCCCCCTCCTGCTGCTAAGATCTAGGACCCTTCCTACTTAATAAATATATCCCAGTGACATCCATGGGAAAGGAAAAGGAGGTGATCCTTCTATTGGATCCCCTACAGAACAGGGCTTCAACATAATCACCAGCCCCTCGTGAACATCTAAGAGCACTAGGAGCTCTTCAATCCCCCTGGACAAGATAAGCCACGTGAGGCAGCTTTATTAAGACAAAATTGACAAGGTATCGGCAGCCCTAATGCTCTTTCCTTTCTGTCCCTAACAAAGTTGTTAAAAGGCAACCATCCATTCTGAGATAGTAAGAAAGTCTCACTTGAGATGGCAAGACAGCCAGGAAGGTAAACCTTTTTTTTTTTTTTTTAATCTTTCTCAAGTATAGCTCAGGACTAATTTGAGGACGAGAAACGATTCCAGTGCCTTGTAAATTGCGATCCACATTGCAACTCCTAGCAGCCACAGTTCAGCACAGTTAGAAGTCAATTAAGGGAGGCCCCGGATTAAGACATCATGGAGACTGAATTATCTCACGCCAGCAGGAAGGAGTCGTTTCTTCAGTTCAGGTTCATGGTCTTTGGAGCAGAAGTGGTTTTGAAGAGGAAAGAAAACACAGGCAACTATGGTCTGTTACTTTCTGCAAGACAAGGAAATAGAGAAGATTCCAACCTAAATATGTAGCTGGGCTTTTCAAAAGTCTTTAACTAATGAATTTATTTTTTAAAACACTTCGAGTACACATTTTAGGCCTGTAGGTTCATTGGGAACAGCTAAAAATACCAAAACATGGAATAAACCACAACATCCCACAGTTTCCTCCATATGTTTTATTTTCTTTCCCTGTTTATGGGATAAAATAGGTGAAATAAAAGTAAAAGTTTAATTACAAGAAATAAAGTGTCAGCAGTGAAGTTCACAGCCAATTTCTGTACTTGGATTCATGTAGCATGTTTCCATGATATGATTGTAGGTTTTTGATTGTGCAATAAAATAATTCCAACAATAAAAACCATTAGTATGCAGGTGTTCTACAATTTTCTTAGGGAGTTGTGCAGGAGCTGGCATGCATTTGATAAATGCACTCCCAAACCCCAAACTCCTATGCAGAGACATGTGGCTTCACGCGGAAAAGCCTTTTGCACACCTGCAGTAATTTAGCAAAAACATAATGGGAGGCCAGGGGATTGGGGGACACATACCCTTCTGTCTTCAGATGAATATTGAAGTATTAATGAGGCCTCATACACAGAAAGGCAGTGTTGTCATTTGCTGACTTTGCCCACCCACATTTCTAGTAACTGTCACTTTAGAGATTCGTGGGTGATCTTTAAATGGGCACGAAGGGGACTAAGCATATTTTGACCTTGTTGCAAAATTAAAAGTCACAATATGGCTTTGAAAAGTAACTCTGCTGTTCTTATAGCGAAGAGATATTCAGTTAGTTGGCCAACAAACATTTGCTGAACAAGTTTCTCATGATGAGCTCCCCCCGTGATGTCTCTCCCTCATATAAGAGCCTCTCCCACCTCTCAGCTCATTCTTGCGTTATCTCTGGAGGGTCACTCCACGAGGAGCTAAAATTAGGTCACAGCAGCCTATCTAAGGCAACTCTGAGTGGAAGGATCCAAAGGTGAGCCTAAGCCAGCATCTGCGCAAATCACCGACAGCGCAAGCCAGGAATACTTAATAGCAATGCCAGTTCAAAGGGAAGAGTGAGGAGATTGTAAATGGGAAACAAAGCCAGAGGTCAGGATCCAGGAGGAAACAGGAGCAGAGCAGAATCAGATCAGGAAGGAAGCAAGAGGATTCCAGGCAATTGTTCTGACTCTCACTGGCCTGCTTTCAACTCATCTGCTTTGGTTATTAGGTCCGGCAATGTGCATGGGCATTAGCGCCAAGATTCAGTTTGGGCCAACATTCCCCAATTTTAGTTGTTTTCTTTTTCTCTTTATATTGTCACCTCTTTAAGCAATGGATACTTCTTTTCTGCCCATGGAGAGTCTAACAAAAATAGATTTTAAAAAATCTAGTTTCCCCCTGATCCTGAAGACCAATGGTTAAAGACTAAACCCCTTCCCCCTTCAGGGGCATAAAAGAGGCAGAGGGGAGCAGTAAACCCTATGACATACCTAAACCAGCCTAAACTTTTTCTTCTGATGTTCTTTTACTTTTAAACTCTGTATTTCCAAACAAAGGGATAATAGCTTCAAGCACATAAAAAGGATTCACATGCTGTCAATCTGTACCCAGCCCTGTGCTGTGTTTTAGAAGTCACAAAAATTGTAAGATGCTGTTACAGCTCTCAAGGTTTCTACAATCTCAGTAGAAAGACAGAAGACATGAAGCCACAAAATTGGATTTTGCTAGGTAATGAACCACCTCGAAACCGGCTTGAAATAATCATTTAATTTTCTCTCAATTCTGTGGGTTGTAGACTTGGGTTGGGCTCAACTGAGACATCTTTATCTTTAATCTACGTCGTATCTGATGAGCCCACTCCTATACCTGGGGCCTCCTCTGGGACAGCTGGCAAGTTTAGGGTGGCTAGGCCTCTCCCTCCATAGGAAGAGGAAGGCAGGCTTGTTCAGAATAGCCATGTTCCAAGAAAGCAAGTATGGAGGTTGCAAGGTCTCTGGAGGCTGAGATTCAGTTTGCACATTGTCATTTCTGCCACATGTCTTAGCTGAATGAGGTTATGAGCCAGCCACAACTCAAGAGGGAGAGAAATCCACTCCATCTCTTCATGGGACAAGCTGCAAAAGATTTGCGGCCATATTTGATCTACCGCGATCACCCACCAGCTGTAATTATTTGTATTTCTCCTACATGTCAAGTGAATTCACCCACTTCCAAGATGGCTGAAAAATATCGTGTAACTGTGTCACAGACTCAGAGTCCAGTAGCTTCGGAAGTACCGAAGGTACCCAGATGTGGATGGTCTAGATGTGGATGATGAGGTCTCTTACATAGGTACAGCTTCTTGCATCTGGCCCCTCTTAATCCAGAAATTTGTGAACTAAACAGATGCATTTGTTTGCTCCTTCTGCCCACATACCCAACACATAATGGTGAGGTAGCAATAAGATAATCATCATAAATATTTCCATTCAAACACAGGAGAAATGGGAAGTAAATAGGAGTCATTTGTCCATAGTAATTCAGGAATCCAGTCTTGTACCTATTACCTTAAGAAATAGACATTATTGGGCATCCCTGGGTGGCTCAGTGGTTTAGCGCCTGCCTTCAGCCCAGGGCATCATCCTGGAGACCCGGGATCAAGTCTCACATCGGGCTCCCTGCATGCAGCCTGCTTCTCCCTCTGCCTGTGTCTCTGCCTCTCTCTGTGTGTGTGTGTGTCTCTAATGAATAAATAAATAAAATCTTAAAAGAAATAAGAAATAGACATTATTTACAGATAAATAGCTTTTCTCATACTGCTTCCTACTCAAAGGAATTTTTAAAAATATTTTATTTATGTATTTACTTGAGAGTGAGAGAGAGAGAGCACAGGAGCATGACCAGGGGGAGAGGCTGAGGGAGAGGGAGAAGCAGACTCCCCACTGAGCAGAAGGCCCAACGCTGGGCTCCATCCCAGAACCCTGGGATCATGACCTGGGCCAAAGGCAGACACTTAACCAACTGAGCCACCCAGGTGCCCCGGAAACATAATTTATTTTCGAATTTAGAAAGTCTAGAGGTGCTCTATCTTTCCTCTACTTCCTGCTTGCAGACTGAGTTGTCTTTAGTTCCTCCCTTTCTTCTTATATATTTTTATATATTTTCAACACTCTGCCTGAAAATTTTCTTAATCAGATCCACAAGCTTATTAGTTACATTTTCGAACTTCTGAGTTACCACATGCAGTATCTTTGCCAATTATTTTGAAACGAAACCAGCGCCACATGTTTTAGGTTTCTTGTGATGGCAACATCGTGCTTCTCAGCACCAATTTCTGTTTAAGGTAGCCTTTGCTGTACAACAAACCACCTCAAAAATTAGTGGCTTAGAACATTTATTTGGTCATAGTCCTGTAGGTCAACAATTTGTGTTGGATCCAACGACATGATGATCTGGCAATCGTCATTGCTGAGTATGTAACCTGTCAACAGTGGAGATCAACACTGAGCGCCTGATATGGCACCATTTCCTGGTGAAACTGCCAGCACCTAATAGCAGGTTGATTACACTGGACTGCTTCCATGTGGTCCTCCACGCCTTCCCATTAGAGGCAGCACTCTGTTCTCATGGAATTGATACCCCAAATATGGATTCGCCTTCATTTCCTACAATACAGACGACAAAACTGCCATCCGTGAACTTGCAGAATGCCTTATTTGCCATCATCCTACTCTATACAATGTTGCTCTTGATAGAGAATTGATTTTGCAGCAAATGAAGTGGGTTGTGGGCTTCTGCTCATAGAATTCTCTGGGCTTAACCATGGTCCTTCCCTTTCTGAGGTCTGACGGAACGGTAGAAAGGCCTTGAAGACGCAGTTAGGGTTTCGGTGGAGTACCACCCTTTTGTGACACTCCCCGGGAGTCATTGAAAGCCAGATTAGTGACTAATATCTCATTCTGTTTCTTCCATAGATAGGATGCAGGAGCCTGAGAATCAAAGGATGGAAATGGAAGTGGTTCCTCTCCTATAACCCCTAACGTCTACTAGTCAGCGTTTTGCTTCCTAGCCTCACCATGTTGGGCCCTGCTGGTTTAGAATTTCCTATTGCTAAGGAATAATGCTTCCAGGTGTGTGTGTGTGTGTGTGTGTGTGCATATGCATGCAGATTTCATTAAACTGGAAGCTGAGATGACCACCTGGCCACACAGGTTCTTCACATGAGGAAACCAATCGTCAAAGAAGGAGCTTCCTTTATTGGTTGGGGTTATTGAGTCTATCAAAAAGCAACTGGTTTACTACTTGATAGGTTTTTTTCCTTCCACCAACCAATTCTGACACCACTGTGTGTCCTACGATCCAATTCAATTACGACACTATCTGAGTTAGTGTCAGACTCCACAGGTTTAAGGGCTCAGTCCGTTTCAGATGCCGATTTCAAGTATTGGGTCCTTGGGTTACCCATGCTTCTAACTCAATTACAAAGTTGGGAGTTCCCATAAACCACCCCCCCTCAGTTTTAATAATTTATCAGAATGATTCATAGAACTCAGGAAAATTCAATACTTTCAATTATAGTTTATTATGAAAGATACAAATAAAAGCTAGATGGAAAGGCACATAAGGCAGTGTCCAGAAGGATCCCAAATGCAGGCACCCCATGGAGTTGGGATGAGCTACCCTACCTGCGCCTGTATGTGTGCATCAACACAGAAGCTCCCCAAATCCCATCAATTAAGAGTTTTTCACAGGAAGCATCATTACACAGGGGTAACTGATTCAATTGTTGACCATTGGTGATTAATTCAACCGCCATCCCCTCACCCTTCCCTAGAGGTTGGGGGTGAGTCTGAAAATTTCCGCTCTAATCACACGGTTGTTTCCTCTGATCGCCAGCCCCTATCCTGAAGCCTTCTAGGGGGCTACCAAAAGTCCCCTTGTTAGAACAAATGACATCTTATCACCCTTATCTCTCAGGAAATCCCAAGGGTTTTAGGAGCTCTGTGCCAGGAACCAGGAACAAAACCCAAATATTTTTCTTATTCTACACGGTACCACACAACAGGGTCAGAAGACTCAATATTCCCACTGCGCTGTGACGAAGTACATAGAAAACTGCAACGGCCTATTATAGGTGGGACAGCTAATAGCAGAGAGATGGGTTAGGTCCCCCACCCACCATTAGACAAGAACTATGGTAAGTTGAGGTACTTGGTTGGGGCAAAGGGAATATGGCACGGTTACAGAAAGAAGTTTTACACACCAGCAAGGACTGTGAGGCCAATTACAGAAAAGAAGACTATAGTACTCACTAGTATTGCTTCCTTAACTTGGCCTGAATATAGATTTTTTCTTTTTTTCTCTCTGATTTTCCTACCATCTGAGATATGTTCATGATGGTGTATGTTACGTATAATGCTACATAGAACGTACACAATAATATATAGCATTTAGTGCCAAGTTATCAAGGTATTGTTCTATCACCAGCTTGTGTAAGCTGAGAACGACTTTTCCCAGAATCTCTCCATGATTCCGGGCCAGAGTTGGCCAAAGTAGGAACTGAAAGAGAAGAAGCCTGGGGTTAGGAAGTGTGTCTACACAGCTCGGTCCCTTCCTCCTTCTCTCGGGAGTGACACTGCCCACCCAGAGCACACATCCCACTTCTCACACAGGGTGGATCTCCACCATGGCCTACACCACAGCCTGTAGTGGGGTACAGATGTCCTCTCAAGTCTACATTATAAGACCCACCTGCCACATTCTCCCACCTTGTCAGAGTAAAGATGGCATCTGGGGCTTCATCTGTCCAGTTTCTACTGCTCAACTGGTTCAGAACTAAGGTGGAGAAGAGAAGTGTTCATTGCTAGGCTCTCCCAAGCCCTAGAATTCCTCAAGGAGATCTTGTAAGAAAGCTTCCCGCCAGATCTTGAAGGATGTCATGGGACTAGAAATGAAAGAGAACCAAGGGGGCAGGCACAGGAAACCATGTGAGCAAGAAAGAATGTCGTGTGGGCAAAAAAAGGAAGATTCATGGGGGGAATGAAACTAAATTTTCTAAGCAAATGAAACATAATGAGGGAGGCAGTTTGAAAAGACACAGGACAGTGGGGTAGCTGATGAAGGCCTTGAAGACGAACTTTAAAATTTTCATAATAAAAGTAAATTTTTTTTTCATAACACTTCCCTTGATTTTGCACCAATGATTCAGCTTCTCCCAATATTAAATCTTCTGATCAGCTTCACCCCTAATTTAGTGAGATACACAATCGCTCCTCTCTAGATCTCTTTTACGGCTAATATAGGTTTCCTAATATCCTAATCAGAGAAATGACCTGCCAAGAGGAAGAGTGTCCGAAGCTTTCCCACTGTCCGTCTCTCCAGCACCCTTAACTGTCTCCAGCTTTACTCAGAAATATATTTTGCAGTCTCCCAGACATTACTAATCCTTTCAGGAGTAGAACCCCTCTTCTATGCCATAGATATGATTTCAGGGTGCTTTCCTAGAAAGACCAGGAGAAAGAGGGATGGGATGGCTAACATTTTACCCTGGCTCCGAATCTGTCAGGAATTCAAGCAAAGAATCTGAATCTCCGTGTCTGAGCTCATCCGAGTGTTATGAATCACACTGTTGGAAAATGCACCCATATTTCCCTTTGGTCCCTTATCTATCCTCGCCCACCCCCTCTCCACATTTCAAATTCATTTTTGTTTCTGTTCCAGGACTAATGAGACTGTGATCAATGCATCTCTAGCTGACCCTGCCTTCAAGTCTTCAATCATAACTTCTCTGTCTAATCCACTCCCCTCTCCTCTTTGTCAACTGATGGATTTATTTAGTTAAGAAAACTAAAAATACAATCATGCCTCCACTCCACAAACAGGCCTCCGGTTTGATGGTCTTCATTTTATGAAATCCAACCAACCGCAGATCCTAACGCTGTCCTTATGGTGTCTGTCTCTGGGATGATAATATTTTCTGCTTTTGTGAAAATGTTTTAAGGTCTGCTTCTTTCACGAATGGGGTGTTCGGCAGGGTCACTTTCCTGAGGCCAAGGTTCGAAGATTATATCCAGAAAGTTCTATCCCTAAGCAGTTTTTTTTTTTTTCACATGAGTTTAGTGCTCACGATCCTTGCTTTATGAAAATGGGACTCCGGGTGAGGTCCGCCCCCACCCAGGGGTGCTGGGAAGAGCCGGGCAGTGCAGAAACCCACTGCCCACTGGCCACCGATGAGCCTGAGGGCCCAGCAGGGAGGGGTGCCATGACTGCAAACTTCAGAGGACCCTGCGGGCTTCCCTCCCTACTTCCAAAGTTGTGCCAGCTTCACATCCAACCCCAAAAGGCCTTTGCATTTGCACATGATCTGATGATTTGGACAAAATGCTTTTTACATCTAGCATCTCACTTGTTTCTTCCAACGTTCCTAAAAGTAACCCTTTTCCTTCTGTCCTTCTGGAGATGGAGAGCCTGAGCTTCTGACAGTGACATTACTCACTGGAATCCACAGGACAACCATGTCGTGCTGGTTCCAGGCCCCCTCATGCTCCTTCAGGTGCGAGTCCCTCGCCCTCCTGACCTCTGCTCCAACCCCTGTCTCTATCCCAGTGCGCACCTGCACTCGGTGCCCCCAAATGCCACCTCTGCACCCCCGGCCTTCCTCTCTGGCTACAACCACCTCTGTGCTCCGTCCTCCGCAGGCCAGAAAGCTTCCTATTACACCGTGCCATGCTCCAGACCATGTGCCGTGGAGGCATCACAGGTTCGGAATACTTCCAAGGGAAACGTAGGGGATCCTAAACCCCTCCAAAGACTTGACCTGAAAATAAGCCTTGGAAATAAGCCCATGCCTTGGCTTGATCCCTACAGTTGGCCAAACTGGAATAATGAAAGGTCATGGCTGATGAAAAGGAAGGGGAGAGAAGTGGCATATAATTGCCTCTTTCTGCCTACTTGGTCTTTGTCTGCTGTTAAAAACAAAAACCATGTGTTTTTTTTTTCTTTTTTAATCTTTTCTTCCCTTCAGGGATAGAGAAATTTGTTTTAACTCCATTTCACCTAATTACAGGGACACCCTGTCATTTCTCCCACCCCTTATGGTCCTTGCCTAAGTCCTTTCTTCTTTACAGTAACTGACCCCCATGTACCTCCAGTAGCCATCACCAAGATGATCCCAGATCCTTTGGGCTGTCGGCCTTCCCAGGTGACCTTGCTTCAAGTCTACTTGCCAGGGTTGGCTCTGCAACTCTTAGAGAGAAAATGGAAGTTCCATCTTACTAATCCAATTTAAATGAAGAATTCTCCAAAGCAACAGATCTCAATGAAATCGATCTTCTTTCTCTTGTCATCTATATGCTCACTGCTTTGATAAACAGTCCTTTGCATTTGGAAAGCGGAAAAAATCAAGGAAAGCATAATTGAAGGCTGATACCACTTGGGAAATCTGGTCATAGATGTGAGAATGTTAAGACGGTTCAGGGGACCCTAAAAAAAAAAAATCCGTGCGGCTAGCACGCTGTATATTTTATATGCGGATTCCCGGACAAGCTTCATGAGAGAAAACACTCTGGGGTCACAAGTATGTATATTTTCTGCAAGAATGAAATGCATCTTCCATCTGAGGGTACTTTTTAGGAACAAAGCACTTGGAGAAATGGCTGTCTCGTAGCTGCTTTAATACTCAACCAGGAAGATAATCAAAATTTAATGACAAAATGCTGGATTCAGAACAATGGGGACAATGAGGTTCTTTACTCTTGCAATAATCCGTATTGCATTGTGTTAAAGTGACTGCAATTAGCCAGAGTTTGGGATGATCTTGTCCCATTTTCAAAAATCACTGGTAGCACATATTACATGCAAATAATGCTTGGTATCATCCTAATACTTTCACGTCTTCCTTAGTTTTATTGCCCTTGAGGTGATCAGAAAGGGTGTTATTTTTGCAAGTGAGGAAGCTGAGGGAGAGCAATCTCCTGCCAGGGTTGACACAGCCGCTTCGTGACAGCTGTAGGTTGGAACCCAAGTTTGTGGAACACCCATCCAGAACACCCTGTGTCCCATGAGCCCAGTCACGTTAGTCCCATATGGGTCTTGAGCTTCCAGGCATTCCTGGAACCCATGAAAATTGTATTTTTGATTGAGAGCCTACTGATGAATGGTGCTCCTCGTCAGAGCCAAAGAATGCCATATTTAATTTAAAAAAAAAAATGGAGGTTTAAATGTAAATGCAGACAACACCTTGCATAAAAAGCCTCCTGCCTTGAATCTCTTGTAACACCTCTCTTTCAAAGACCTAAGGAAACTTTGCAGCCGCTTGCTAATCCTCCCAAAAGGCCTGTGAAAGGCCCAGTGGGCAGTTTTAATTATGCCTGGTTTACAAATAGCAAAACTGAGACACAGATGGTGAAAAATGAAGCTGAGTAAGGGGTTCTCTCAGAACCACCCGGCCTGGCGGGGCCCAGGCCACTGCTTGCCAGGCCCGCACCTTCTCCATTGGACCACGGATTCGGAGTAAGATGCTTCAAATGGCAGGTGATCGTTGAAGGCCCCGGTGTGTTTCGACTGTAATACACAGAAACTTTGAGAAGCAGCAAAATAAAGGGGTCAGAGCACAGGCTTGTTTGGGGAGGGCTGGGGGTAGATGACAGGAATGGAACACGCTAGGCACCAAGCAGCTGGCAGGTAGTCTGGGCGCAGGAACCGGTCGCAGGGAAATTGGTCTCTGCCTGAAAAGAAATGAGGCTGCTAATGTAGACACCTAATAAATATTTATGAAAGAAAGGAAGGAAAAAGGAAAGATGTGAGAGAGGGAGAAAACTTTGTAAATGGGGACTTTGGCTTACTACTCTCTTCCTGGGACTCGTTAGAGCTTGTAAGAATGGTTTTATCTTCCGTAACATGAGGGTTTGGTGGTTGGAATATCATTTGATCATGTCTGGTTTTTTGGCTGCAGCAGTTCTTCACACTGCCCTTAATGTAGGTCAATTTTCACCTCGCCTGTGCAGGCTTCTTGGCTTAAAGGCCATGGTTACTGCAGCCCAACCAAGGGACATTGAGTAGACACAGTCTACCTACTACAGTTTGTTTCCACGTTAGTGCAGAAGAATTGCATGCCCCTTTGAAAAGTAGCTAAAAAAGGTTTCACTGGATGGCAATAGTGCCAGACTTGCCCCTCATAAAAACAATCATTTTCTACCTTTTTAATCCTCTTCTTGATTATCCCCCAAAACCAAATCAAATCTTCCTCTCCCTCGTGCCCACCGCGGCCGCACACACCGTGATGCAGGTAGGGCATCCGATTAAGATTCCGAACAACTTTGCTGAGCAAATGGAAAGAAAGATATTTAAAAATTCATGAACTTCACTGGCCAGTTGGATTCCTTTATGGCTAAATCCAAGCTTCTACCCCTCGGTTCTAACACAGAGCCCCTGACCACTGAGAGAGCCTGGAAATGGCTTGGCTGTCTTCTGGATGCTCAGCCTCAGTTGCCCTGCTCAATCTGATACTATTAACACCGTCTACATTAAAAAGCAATGAGCAAACACGCTTTATTGCTTAAAAGGAGGCATTGCTAAATATGGAAAAAATTGAACCGCTTTTAACCTCGCCTAGGTAGTGTATGCAAGTATTCTTTCAGTGTTTAATCCCACTATTTAATGTGTGAAAATAAATAAATAAGAATGGGCTGACAAAAGTGGCAATATAATATCCTTTAATCTGCGGTTCACAGTGCATTTAAAAATAATAATTTTGAAAGGAGCATTTGAAAACATTTGATCTTAAAATGCATATTTTGCTTATTCTCGTGTTTGTTGATTTGAAGGCTTTGAGGTCAGCCCAGTAAATATTCAGTTTGCTTGGCACAAACTGTGCAGGAATCTAATAGAAAGCAATATTGTTGAAAATGGATATCAATTGAAAACAGAGAGCAGTGTCAACTATTCCCCACTGGGAACAGACAACAATAAAACCAGTCAAGCATTACACAGCCGAGCCTGCCAAATGTCATTAGAGTGGAGAAAAAAGGAAAGGAACATGGTAGGGAAAGAAGCACTTTGCTTTATTTTTTTTTTTTCCTCCAATTTAAAAAGATAAAAAAAAAGGGGAAAAAAATCTGGGTAGGTAGGGGTAGAAGGAGAACATTTGAAGAATAAGGACAATAAAATTGTCCTGAAATTCTCCAAGCCAGTGTCACCATTATCTCAGGCCTGACATATCCATCCCCCCCGACACCCTCAGCTCCCAAAATATTCACATTATAAAATTTTTCAAATAGTCTTTCTGTCTCTCCAGCTGATCATTTTTCTCCCAATGACCGTCTGATCGGGTGCATTTGCAATCATAAAGTTCCCAATGTGTAAACCAGCGCTGTGATGTCATCCGGAATAATCATGTTTCTATCATCCTTTAACGAATTGATCTGAGTTCATATGGGAGAGAAAAGCTTTCGTACATGTAAACTTTCCACCGTTACCCCCAATAGTGGAGAGCATTTCAGAAGGAATGGGCTGCAGAGAATATCTCTGGGTGAGAAGAAATATTGACAGTAGCTCTAAAATCTGCTACATGATGGGAATGTACAAATATACCCATTGGGCATCGGGCGGGGGACCGAGGGGGGCAACACATCACCACCACTGTCCCCACCCGAAGGCTAAAACTGGGAGCCAGTGACTTCGCCCCAGAGCTTCTGCTGTATCTGTGGCATTTTCATTGATGATTTGTAAATTTTCAAACAAAGAAAAATTGTCTCCTACAGACAATGGTCAAGCCTCTGAACAGCCAGCCAAGAGCTCCCCCTAGTGAGGTTGCACTCATATCAGAAGGAGCTTCCCACGTGTGCGTGTACACACACACACACACACACACACACACACACACACACACACACGCATGTGAGCATGCACTCCCAGTCCTTAAACCTGACTCTTCAGCCCAAAATGTTGTCCAGCATCACGTTCTTTTAAAGCAACACGAAAAAAGAGTATCCCCCAAACTCTCCTGGATGGTTCCTCCTATCCCCTGTCAAAGCCCACACTCAGCAGTGAGGAGCCTAGCCAGGACTCCCCAAAGAAGGCAAAAACTGTCATTCTGATCATATCATTTTGAAATAGTAATAATCACACATTGGCTCTGAATCTGCATCCTCAAGGAGATGCTATCAGGGTAGAAAGTCCTCAGGGGCAACGTATTACCATGTAATTAGCATAATAACTTTGTTGTGTAAACAAAATAAAAGAGGGCTTGAATGTAAGAAATGTATCTTCCACTGTACGGGTATCTACAGCTCCTAGAGAAAACCCTATTGTCCTTGCTAGTCTTCTAGTTTGTTGCCGCACGACAGGGGGAAACACCTCCTGCCACGCGCGAGCAGCTTCCTACCTATGTGAGTGCACCGTGTCCGTGCACACGGTACACCTGCCCGTGCAGTTTATTGCAGAGCAATGTACAGAACGCTCATCCCACTCATATTTAACAGAACTAATTTGCTCTAACACCAGCACTGCATGTCCCAGATCAACCCTAATTCCTTCAAGTATGTGTTGGCTTCCTCCAAAAAGATATTTTATTGGTTTTTATGAGCCTTGATGGGGCTCTGAAGGGAGGATAGGCATTCTTTGGGGGAAAGAAGGTAACAAATGTAGAAATCAGACACAGCAATGAAAAGGGGTTTAAGGTCTTCTTAAAAATTCTTTGAAAGCCATATCAATGTTTTTAGTAAAATACAAATGACTGCTATTGTATAATCAACTCCGGTTCGGGTTAAGTATCCAGCGCTTCGTAGCTCCTGCTAATATTTTCTTCTTCTTCTTCTTCTTCTTCTTCTTCTTCAACCATAGATCCACGAGACAGGTGATCATAGCTCTAAGATGCTAAAGGTGACTCTATTTCCCCGGGAGTCTGACTCTGGAACGCAATTGGTGAGATGTTACGTATTGATGCTCAATCCCTGAAATCCTCAGACATCAAAACAACACAGGAAAGGGTATTTCTGTATGGAGTGTTACCCTCATGATCAAGCTTCTTGGAGTAAAACTATTTACATATGAACCCTACTAAATTTAAATGAACCCACTGGCTTATAGATACTACTACTTACCTCCCAGGAGGATGGTGACCACGAAGGCTAAAAAGTCTTCACAAAGCATTGATGGAACATGCTACCGTATAAGTAAAAACAGTAAAATTTTTGTTTTTGTTCCATTTTCTAGGGAATATTTTAACAAGCTTATTGAATATACTCAGATCTTTGTTCTTTCCAGGACTCCTACACCACCTCAAAACAAAAAAAGGGACCAGGTGAGAGACTGGGGTGGGAGGTTGGGGAAATATCGCATAACTAAGCCACTCAATGGGACAAAGGTTTACGTCACCGATTTTACCAGCCCTGGCTCAAATTATTAGGGCCAACACTTCACTCCTATGAAACCCATATCAATGGTGAGCTCTTCTACAGTTCATTGCTGGACTGTGGGTTTATAACTCGGCCTGCAAAAACTGATTTTCTTCCCTCATAAAAGGGGGAATTATAATGTTCGACACCTCCCTGAATCAAAAGAAAACCACTATACAGAGAACTGAAATTAGACCTATTACGTTAATTAAAATTCTGCTGGCATCTCTGAAAGTGTAATTTGGCCCAATGTGTTTTAAAAAAAACCAAAACATCATGAAAATTAGCTAATGAATATTGTGCAGTCACTTCCCTAACATAAAATAACTCAACCATTTAAATTGCACAAATTCCAAAATGGTCTAATTTACAATACGTTGTTGTTTGCTTGTTTGTTTTAGAAGTGCTTAACCTAATAACATGGTGAGATTGTATTTTTTTTTTTTTAATTCCGGTCTTTTACAAAATAACAAGAGGCTCAGGGTTGAAATTTCCTATGAGTTTAGTTCCTGCAACCCTGAATACTTAACTCTGACAATATTTACTTCTGTTTAAATTTATCATTCAGGATTTGGTCCCTTTGGTTTTCACAAGGTTGAGAGTCAGGAGTCTCAGGCTTTCAAGCCAATGCTGACAGTTACCCATCATTTGACCTTGAGTGAGTCCAAGGTCATGGGACTCTTGGCTTCCCATCTGTAAATCAAGGGTAACAATATGTACCCCGCTGGCCTCATGGGGTGACTGTGAGAATTAAAGGAGATAACACAAGTGGTAAGTAAGTGTTTTAAATATTAGAAAATGATAGACAAATCTATGCACCGTTATTTTGAAAAATAATATCTTAATCAGTCCAGGAGTAGGTAATCATCTTTTAAAACTTTCTCCAGTTGATTTCTCTAAATGGTTCTTTTTTCCTTTTCTTTTTCTTTTTTCTTTTTTTTTTTTTTTTTTTTTTTTTTTTTTTTTTTTTTTTTTTTTTTAGAAAGTCATATATGTTGAGTTAATTTATCTGCAGGCATTTATTTTTTAAAAAAACAATTCCCAGCACCACTGGAACCTTAGTTGGATATCTACCTGTTCCAGCCAATCTTTCTTCCTCAGAATCACCCCCCATCCCCCAAATTGTGTGAGAGTATAGTCCATATATATAACCACTGGGTTCCTTTGCTTTGGGTTCTCCTAGGCTAATAAGTGTCATCCAAGGGTTTTCCACCGAAGCATTTGCAAAGAGGGTTCCGTTGGCACCAGTTAAAGCCTCTGCCTCCCTTTGACTCCATCATAACCCAGAGGGAAGAATTAGCCCCCCGCTGCATCCCCGTGTTAAAAGTGCAAGCACGTGGAATAGTATTCAGCAATAAAGAGAAATGAATTACAGGCCTACACAACGTGATGAATCTCAAATACACTTGTACTAAATAAAAAAAACTAGACTTCAAGCGCTAGGTGTTGGATGATTCCATTTACGTGACACTCCAGAAAAGGCAAAGCCATAGAACAGGAGACAGAGCATGGGCGGCCAGGGGCTGAGGGGAGAAGGTGGGGGGATTGACTACAAAAGAACAGGAGGAAATTTCTGTGAGTGAGGGAAGCGGGCTGTAGTTGGTTGTGGCAGTGGTTACATGACTGCATGGCTGTCAAAGCTCCTACTCAAAAAGAGGAATTTTACTATATGCAAATTATAGCTCAACAAATCTGACACTAAAAAAAAAAAAAAATCATGGAAAAGTCAACGTGAGTTTGTTACCCTGCTTGGGTTGTGATTCTTCCTGTAGAAGCAAATTGTATTTCCATGGCAATTCAGACTGTTTTCTGGTAAGGCACAGCCCTATTAAGCTCATCAAGACGCCTAACTGCATACGGTTAAACTCTGAAATAGAATTTTTCACTACGTATCTATCACATCAGTGATTAATGACCAGAGTCCAAATAGTGTATTTGTCTTACAGGGATCACCGTCTCGCTTTCATTGTTTCCCGAATGGGAGTAAAAGACTTCAAATCTGAAGCTGGTTATATGCATCCTGCCTCTCCTCTAGCCTCATCTAGCCCCTGGAGAATTGTTTACGACCTTTTATAGGAGCTGCTCATAGGGATGGGGAATATGTCCCCTCCTATGGGGTTGTCAGTCAAAAAATTTAGCTGGCTACCAGAAGCCCTCACTTAAATTGAATTCTAAGCAAAATATGGATCCAGATACAGCTGCTGAAAGGCCTGGAAAAGGAGATTTTAGAAGAGAAAAAGCAAACTGAGCTAAATGAGTTTCTTTTTAAAATAGGGTTGGGAGGCCGTTAGGGAGGAGGAATTTATGCGTGTCCTCGTCAGAGAGAGCATGACCCTTTTAAAGACCTTTCAGCCAGCTTCCAGCCCTTTAACCTGGATCTAACTTCCTCCTCACCGGGACACCTGCCTCCTCAGTCAACACGTAGAAAAGAGCCCATTCGATCTAAGGCCTTTCAATCCTTTATTTGCATATTAATTCAACCAATCCCAGTGCACCTAGTTTCAATCCGTGATTTGCACGGAGGACCTGAATGACGACTGCACTGCCAGCCTTTGCCTACATAACTCTGCTCCCTCTGTCTTCCTCCAAACACAAGTCACGTTTCCACCTGACTCTGTATCCCCAGCTTTGCAATCCTCATTACCCAAGTAAATGTGTCTTTGCTTAAATTTTCAGTGACTTCTCTTAGCAGACAGGCCCTCCCCAGCCCCCCAACAGGAAATAAAGCTAACAAATCAAAAATAGCCCCTAGAATTCAGGGAAGAAATGCAACCCATGTACGGTACAGATGTGCCGTGAAATATTAGTGCTTGGAAAGCTTTCTTTTTAAAGATCAGGGTGCAGCTTTCAGCTGCAACGATTTTATTTTCTTATTAATTCAGTTGTAGGGTTCATAAAACAGGCAGAGGGGTCAGTAGGCAGCTCCTTCCTGGGACACGGTTGCTGCGGGGGCTTCTAGGGGGACCATCTCTGGAGTGAGGAGGGGTCGTGAGCAAAGAATCCCACCTCTGCGGACCCCCTTCCATCCCTCCTGTTGTAAATCGCCATATAAAGTGATGCCCGAACAATCTATGGCTGGAAACACCATTATTTGCAGGTGTCTCAAAGCCATTTCAGCTCGTTCACTCTTCCTTTCTCCTCATTGACATTAGTTTAATCTGTGAAAATCAGATCACAATTACGCCAGACTTTTTACCTCATTAGTTTTCTATTGTCTGTTCTGAGGCATCGCATATATTTCTACCTCCAGGCAAGATTGGTTCCCGTCTGCTCTGCACTGGTTTCTATCCCTTCCCCCTCTTCATTCTTATGAGGAAGAAGCACACTTTTAATCCAATAATTCAACTACTTCTGGAGCTAATCTGGAAATATTTCACTGCATTGTTCTTAAACTTGCCAACTTTGGGATATAAACACGAATCTGGTTGTCATCCAATCACCATCAGGTATATACATGAGACACCCACACCCCCAGGATTTATTCTCTAGACGCACAGCAATTCTCTATGGAGTGCAAATTATATTAAATACATACAGTTCCATTTTTTCCATTGTGTTAAATCACAGCAACGTCGTTTTTCTTGGTAAATCTGTGTCTCCTTTGCGTCTTTATTACTATGATTGGAAAAGCATTACCTAGAATTATTTTAACTGTGTTTGGATTGGGGTTAAGGCACCCACTTTATACTGCCAGATCCAAGGGATCAAGCCAGGGACATCAACGAGAGTATGGAGCCATTGTCTGCAAACCCTTGAGTTTCAGCATTTAAGATCATAACGATTTTTACTTCTCGGGATACTATCCTGCACATACAAGTAGATAAAACGTCAAAATTTCTTGTCAATTAATTATACAACAACACAAGGTGTCCCTTTCATATCTGGGCTACCACTCTGTTTACAAATGATTTTCAAACATATCTGAAGCTCTTAAATCTAATTTTTTGATTTGGGACCGAAGGACAGTTGCTATCTATAGCCCTTAGAAATTGGGGTCAATAAAGAAAATTGCTAATAGTTATTCGAGCGGCTACATATTCCAGTATTAGCTGCGCTATCAACTTTTCAAGAAATCTGAGTTATGGGATGTCTGGGGGGTTCAGCAGGTGAGCATCTGCCTTTGGCTCAGATCATGATCCCAGGGCCCTGGGATCGAATCCTACATCAGGCTCCCTGCATGGAGCCTGCTTCTCCCTCTGCCCACGTCTTTGCCTCTCTCTCTGTGTCTCTCATGAATAAATAAATAAAATCTTAAAAAAAAGGCAATCCAAGTTACATTTACAGAATGTCATGAACTGTTAACATTCATTGTTTATTTCCTTATTGAATATCAGCAGAAATTATCCGCCCTACCAAGAAGCATCAGATCTCCTGACTAAACAACTTTTTTTCCTTTGGGGGAAAAATAGTAATAATAACCTTTGATTGTATAAGAACATCATAATCCGCGTTGTCATTCCTGATTCAGCCCATGCCAAGAATACAGGACGATTTACATATGCTCTAATCAAATATTTGGGGGCTAGGGAATCGCACTGCGGATCTCTAGATCAAGATTATGCGACATGCCTTGGATTCCAGCCAGGTTTGAGGCTCTTCATTTTTAAAACAATAACCACCTGCTAAAAGAAGAAAGAAAACCATTTTCTTCTTGACATTCGTTAGCTTAGGATCAGCAGAATCTTCCTGCTGCTCGGATTGAAATGTAATAGCTGCAAGGTTGAAAACTGAAATCTTGCACTAAGCACTTCGTTGCTGCTGGCTTGTAATTTTTTTCTCTTCAAAAATTACATACACAAAGCAGTTTTAGACTCTGTAATCAGATATTTTGCCGCATACTACAGTGTGATTTGGGATGTTTTCTTTTTTCTTTTCTTTCTTTCTTTCTTTCTTTCTTTCTTTCTTTCTTTCTTTCTTTCTTTCTTTTTTTTTTAGAGAGAGAGAGAGCACTAGATCTTCACAATCCATGCTCTCAGGCTGCATATGCATAGGCCACACAGGACACTGGCCCTTCACTGCTGCTGTGTCATGTACTTGTGGATTGTGACCAAGCTAAAAGAATAAGATGAGCTCAGACTAGTTCGCGTGATGGGGCCCAAACCCTCAATGCAGTCGACTCAACTCATTTTCAACTCGCTTGTTTGTCCATCCTGCACTGTGGCAGTCAATTGATGCTGCGTGTATCTGGGGAATGGGGCAGGGAGGAGGTCTTAGCAAGGAGAGTCAAGGGGCAAGAAAAGGCCAAAGGGAAAAAGGACTCGATCTTAGCCTCGAAGAACGGCCTTGTTGTGGGTCCAGACTCTCCAAGGGGCATGAAATGCATCTGGCTC
Organism: Nyctereutes procyonoides; assembly: GCF_905146905.1. Classification (NCBI taxonomy): domain Eukaryota; kingdom Metazoa; phylum Chordata; class Mammalia; order Carnivora; family Canidae; genus Nyctereutes; species Nyctereutes procyonoides. Next base: position 9,409,777 of record NW_026575137.1, read on the forward strand.
AGCTGAGATGTGGTGATTTACCCAAGGATCCTCTGGATTTTCTCCATGCTGAGCTGACAATGGCATTATCGTTTTGTACTCTCCCTGGTCCAACTACCTATTGTGAGGAAGCACTTGAAGTATATCAGATTAGTAAAATTTATAAACAAGCAGCAAAAAAAAAAAAAATGAGAGGGAAATCATATGTTTTATTTGCAAAATATACAGTTACAATGGCATGGTATTTGCATTTTTTTATGCACCACCACTTTGGCACAGACCCTTTCCCCTCAGAATGGGTTGTCATTTATAAATGAACTCGTAGTTAATATCTGTATTTTTAAAGAGCATAATATACTCCATTGCTTTAGCATGCTGTGGGGATAACCTTTAACTTATAGAAATTTGAATTTATAAATCCTTTTTTTTTTCAAGATCTTCAAAATGGAAGAGCATCTTTAAGCATCTATCTCTATGTGTACTATTGTGTGTGTGTTATTCAGTTTTTGCTTAGAGGTCTTCTGACCTCAGGCTTGTCCAAAAAAATATCATCTACCCCTTACTTCTCAACTTTCCATGTCATATCTCATCCACTTGCTCAGGATGAAAACTTTGAAATCGTCTTGAAATCTGTGTCTTCTTCCATCTAATTATATAATATCAGAGAATAAAAGATGTAAGCAATAGAATTAGACCAGGGGATGCTTACACTTTACTTATCTTACAATGTATAGAGAGCAACTACGTGATAAGGCAAACATAAGGTATGACAATAAGTCCATATTTTAATAACCTTCTTGAAAATTCAAGAAAACTTGTTGGCAGTCTCTTTGGCATATCTGATTAGAACGTCCCAGATTTTCCATCTTTACCTGATGATCAAGGTGAAGAAGCACTGGCACAAAGGTCATACCATTACCAGCACGCGCCTGAACCCAGAAATCCTTTGTGAAGATCATCTGAAAACATTTGTCCACTATACCAAGGTTGGTTTAGCTAAAGTCAGGTCATATTATCCAGAAATACATTGAACTTCAAGTGTGTGTATAGGTCACTGGAAAGTACCTGAATATGCTAAAAGTCAAAGGATGTGGGAAGGCACCACGGGCAAGCCTTTTTGCTCCGTCATAGTCCTTTCTTGTCACAAGCCTTCAGGCCTCATATGTGGAATATGACGTCTGATATGTGGATCCAGGCAAGGCGCTGGTGCCAAACCACATCTTAAACATTAGTGAGGGGCACCTGGGGGGCTCCATCAATAAGCATCTGCCTTCTGCTCAGGTCGTGATCTCAGGGTCCTGGGATAGAGCCCCACACTGGGCTTCCTGCTCAGCGGGGAGCCTGCTTCTCCCTCTCTCTCTGTCCCTCCCCTGGGTTTGTGCTTTCTCTTTCTCTCATAAATAAATAAATAAATAAATAAATAAATAAATAAATAAATAAATATTTTTAAGGATTTTTTTTCCACAAAATAAACATTAGTGAAACTTTTTTTTCTCTTTGGGATAAAAAAAAAAAAAACATGAACTCTATGGATAGACATCCTAATTTCTTGTAGCATCTCCAGTGGAGCATCTTGAACCTCTCCTGGTATAAAAAAAAAAAAAAAAAAAACCTCCCATTTTATAATACTCCAGTCAAGGGATTATTACTGTATTAGTCAGGATTCTCTATTTCTCTCAATTCCCACCCCCCTCTCTTCAGAGATAAAACCTAAGATACTAGATCTTCTATCTCTCCAGGGGGAAAGAGAGAGAGAGAGGCAAAAATAGATTTTGAGGGATTGGCTCATTGATTGTTGGGGATGGCAAGTATAAAATCTGCAAGGCAAGCCAACAGCCTGGTGATTTAGGCAAGGGTTGCCCTTGCAGTTTTGAGCTGAAGGCTAGAAACTCAGGCACAGCCTCTATGCTACAAGTTGAAGGTGTAATTTCTTCTTTGGAAACCTCAGTCTTTTCTCTTAAAGCCTTCAACTGATTGGATGAGGCCCACCCATTGGACATTGGACAACAATCTGCTTTGCTTCAAGTCCACAAATTGTAAAGGTTAATCACATCTTAGAGATACCCTTACAGCAACATCTGGACCCATGTTTGATCAAACAACTGGTCGCCACAGTCCAGCCGACGTGACACAGAAAATTCCCCATCACAATCCATTGCCATCACCCACTGTGCCCTGGTGATGACCAGCAGATGTGGAAGAGGAATCACAGCACAAATAGGCAAAATGGCAGACTGCCTTCCTCTTCTTCCAACAACTCCCTGCCCCAGAGGCCTTGGTGCAGACCAGAGGGAAAGAAGAGCAGAGAGAAAACAATCCGCTCCGTTCTGGGTTCCTGCTGCTGGGTGCTCTTCCCCGTCCTGAGAGAAGAGAGCTCTGAATCAAATCAGACTGAAACTGAGAAATCAGCATGACTGAGTCCTAATTACTAAACTGAAACCATGCATCACCAAAGGGAGCTAGAAACTTACGGAATTGGATCAAGATGTCATGGAGACAAGTGTGAAGCCAAAAAGGGGGGTTTCCACCCAGCAGAATGGTGACTACATCAGAAAGTACAGAACTATAGGGAGATGTTATGTGGAGGCTTCGCAGGTGCCCAGTTCTGTACACGCACAAGGAGCAGAGCTCGAAGACACAGGAGGAAAACTGGGTTGGGGTAAACAGAGTGGGGCAGGGACGTGGTGTCACTGTGGGTGTAACACAGACCTGCCAGGTGGATCATGTGGACACACTTGCCAAGAGTTGACCTGACATGGACAAGTTGGGGGGGGGGGGGGAAGTGTCATTGATGATCAGAGCACAGACCTCAAAGCCGGGCACCTATCGCCTTGGAAGTGGACTCTGCCTCTGTGAGCACGTTGCTTCATCTCTTCAGGCTGCAGTTTACCCCATCATAAAATGGGGATGAGAGCAGTGCTTGTGTCCCAGAGTTGCCGTGACGGTAAACAGTCATGCAGAGTGCGTGTCCCCGTAGATGGTAGTTGGAGTCATCATCACCACCATCTTCGTCAGCAGATGCTAGAAGTTTCTTCGACTGTTAACAGTGAAGCATCTGGGTGTAAACGTACTCTGCTGAAGTTTTATGTCTCAGAAGAAGACGTCGGCTGCCACTTCCAGAATTTCTGTATGGTAACCGGCACTCCGCTAAAGGCATTTCTTACACAACTGCCACAGTAACCTCACAAGGTAGGCACTGTCTGCATTTCACAGATCAGAAACATTACTGAGGCTTAGAGAGGTTAGCCAACTTGCCCAAGGTCACACAGCTCATGAGAGGTGGAGCCCGGCCATTCCTACCCAACCACACTGAGTCCCACTGAGCCTGGACCTCATGTGGGACAAAAGCAGCTGGGCTGGCAGTAAGTTTGAATTCTGATCAAAAGAACTAAAGGCTTAATCATAATGTAATGTATCTTTGATTTTAGGTGAGTGGACTTCAACATGTCTTTGATTTTAAGTGAGCAGACTTCAAAATGTCCGGGGTCGGGGGGATGAATGGTAGATATTACTACTATTACTGCTGCTACTGTGGACATTACATTCTACAGATGGGAGTCTATAATCCAGCAGACTTCTGACAGGCAAGTGAAACACGGTCAAAAGGGAAAACAGGAGAGGAAGGCAACCAAAGAAGCAGGAATGGCCACAGAAGTATTTTTCTGATGAAGTTTGGATTCTAATGGACTTTGATCAAAATGTGTAAGTCATCGAATTCTGAAGGCGGCACAAATTGGAAGGCTTAGTGGTCACTGGCCAAGTCCAGGGCAAGCAAAGATGAGAGAAATGTTAAATTTTGTGGAACAAGAAATACAGAAGAAGGGATTGGCCCATTGCGTGGAGGAGGTGATAGAATGGTGAGGGAATGGCAGAGAAAGGACAGAACTACTAATCTCCAATTTTATTTCTTTTTCCCCCTCTAAGAAAACTAATCTTCCAACTGCAAACATTGAGGTGCTTACAGCAAATGAAGATAATCTACACCTGCTTTCACGTGGAGTCTCCGATCCCAGTTCTACTTCCTCTCTAATAACCTGCTGATAGAACTGGAGAATCCCTGCCAATAATCTAAGAGAAATCAAAATGAGAAGAAAAAAAATAAATAACTGGTCAAATAATTGTTTTCTCAAGATTCCAAATAAGTGCGTCAAGGTATGTCCTGGTTTACCAGAAGCATCAAATGCTTCAGGTTGAGCTACCATAAGGAAGAGGGGCATAGACGATAGAAATTATTGAGGGGGGGAAAGGCTAAGTTGATATATCCATATTTATCCTTTCAAGGAAAAATAAAATATGTCATTTCAGGAGTCTTCGGATCAAGGATGAATAGATCTTGGCGTGTGTCTCCAGCAAAATTACATGCACCCCGTTTTCAGCTTCATGGAAAAAGAGTATTACTGCTGAGCCAAAGCCAACATACCTACAATGTGCTCTCTCTCGCTCTCTCTCTCTCTCTCATGCAGCTGGGTCTGCCCGTTAGAGCAGAGTGCCAACTGCACATCCCAGCACTGAATTCAGCCTGCAGGCCTGTTTTGCTATGTCTGGGGTCATTTGTTTGTTTGCTTGATTGTTTGCAATGCTTTTAAATGGGTCATATACTCCTTATAGCCTCTTGCTGTCGTCCACCCAGTATCCAGTCGTGTGCACCACCTGCCTACCACCGTGGCCATCGCTTAAAATCGCAACCTTTCTCTGGGCCACATAAGGCAAATTGACTCCCCCCCCCTTTTGCTCCCCTTCACACCCTTAAAGCCTGATGAGGTTTTGAACAAGGTGACATCAGGCAGTGAGCCTTTCACCAGGTCACGAACGAGGCCTGAGGTCAGCCACTCTCAAATGTTGTCATTCTAGTCTCAGGGTCAAAGATCCTGTGACCCATTTCACCAACCCTTCCCACTGTCCAAAGCTTAGTCATGAGAAACAATTACAAAGGATCACAATGTAAAAGTTGTAGCAAACTTATTGCTGGCAATATGATTTAATTGCTCATTGTTTATTCCCTGAAACAAAATATACGCTTCCACCTGAACTGTTCTTTCTACCTCCGTCTCTGTAGACAGTTTTGGTAAATGGGCATACTTGTCTTTCCCAATTGTCGTAAGCACAAAATAAGGTTAAGTGTATTTTAAATGCCCTATAAATTAGAAAGAGCTCAGTCATCTTACTATGCTAACTATTTAACTCACACTTTTAAGCATTTTAAGTAGCACAAATTTATAGGGACCACATTGCCAGTAAAGTGTGACCATATAAGTGAATTTTCAGTGGAGTGTGTATACATTTTCTTTAAGAACAATATACAGCTTATTTAAGTTTGAATGATAATACCATTATGTTTTAGAGTCGAGTTATTAGAAAATTAGAGGCCAAAAATACTGTTGAAATAAACATGCAACCTACACATTCAGGTTAAATAAGCTGCAGCCAATTAAACTGATACAAAGAAACCAAGTTAATAACAGCTGACCATTAAAAAATAGAGTAAAACTTGAATAAACTGAAAGTAACAACCAACTCGATTGCACTGATAATAAAGGATTCTTTCTGAACTTGGAACATTCCATCTGGCTGGTTGTATGCTTGCGTAGAGGGAGCTGGGTACTGTAGCTAGTGGTCAAGCACTGAGGCCAGTAAGAAATTGCTGCTTCCAACCCTTGGGAGGCAGTCCCATAACTTTTTTTAAACAGATTTTATTTATCTGAGAGAGAAAGAAAGAGAGCATGAGCAGGGGGGAGGGGCAGAGGGAGAGGGAGAAGGAGAAGCAGACTCCCTACTGAGCAGGGAACCTAACTTGGGGCTCGATCCTAGGAACCTGACATCATGACCTGAGCCTAGGGCAGATGCCTAACTGTCTGAGCCACCCAGGGGCCCCCCTATGACTTTATGTATACAGAACCTAGTAAGCTTTCATGATTCACCCAGTGGTATAAATAAAAGTGGTAAAATAAAATTGAACCTAAAAAAAAAAAAAAACAATAAAATTGCACGTCGTTTGTCTAGAGAGCCAAGAAGCCTGGCCAACAGAGCCGCCATTACCTGGAACATTTTGGCAGAGAGAGACGAGCACTCAGGAGAGTCCTGCACCAACCACTCAAAGCTTGGTCCAGAAAGCCAGGAGTAACCTCTGCTCACAACTCATTGGCTGCCACTGGTCACAAGACCTTACCAACCCCAGGAGGCCAAGAACTGCCATCGTATCATGTACCCAAAAGGCAGAGATCTGGACATAGTTAGTAATTAATTAATTAATTTTCACATCCCTAAGAAGATCCTTTTAGTGGACCTTGGTAGTATGCTCCTGAGCTGACAGCTACTTTGGGAGTTTCAATTTGTCTGCTACTGGCCTTACGTACCGTGCATTTCTATGGTCACCATCATGGATGACAATGGCTTTTGTCGTCACATTCTTTTTGTGAAGGATCCAAGAGCTAACGATTATGGAAGGCTCACAATATGCCGATCACTGGGCTGAGCTTATTATAATCACAATGATTTCCACTGCAGCTAGAAATATGACCTACACATATTAAGAGTTAGAAGGCTGGAGTTTTGAGATGGAAACCAGGGTGCAGGGAGATGCGGATTGTAGAGGCCACAGGAAAATAGGCAGTGCAGTTGGGCCTCCAAGAAAAAGAAGCCAAGAGAGAGAATAGCATTTTGGGGAACCGATGAGAAATCTGCTGATTTGGGGATGGTAAAGACTTAAGGAGAAGGAGCGACTGAAGGGGGAGAGATTGAAAATGCAGAAGTGACAGGGAATGGGAGCAAAGTCCCCAAAGACATAGAGGGGATGGGACTCTGGGCCAAGTGGGCATCTCAGCTTTGGTCATCTCATGTATGCATGGGCCAAATGGATTTCCTCAGTTAAGAAATGCTTGCTTGTGCTTTTACCCACTCCCTGTTTTTTTTTTTTTCTTATTGATGATTACCATGTTAACTCAAAAGGCCCAAGGCACATTTTCCTTAAGAAGGAAAAGATAAGAGATGGGAAAAGAAATAGAAAAACCCTAGAGCAAATGAGCAGAGATCAGAGAACGTTCTGCTCCATATTTTAATGAAAACAAGGGCAAGGAGTGAGGGAATGGGTAGCATAATGAAAATCATTTAATGTTTGAACTGCTATTAGGGAGGCGACATTCAAGCCACTCAGAGATGGTGACAGATTTGCTAAACATCAAGTCCAGCTTGGACAACTACTGGAAGAATTGGGTCATTTTCTCCACGAACCTCAATGAAGTCAAGAAGAGAGGTGACCAGTTACAAACACACAGTAGGTATTTAATAAATGCCTATCAAATGCATGGGAGTACAGTGCCAGCAGTCTTGACACCACCAGCCCACATTTCAGGTGTATGGAACTCAGGTCTCTGTATCATGTACACTGGTACTACATCACAGGGCTGATCTCTCGGTTGCTTTATGTGAGTCAGTCTTGCCTCCCAACTTGACGGTAATTCTCAAACAGAGACCAAGTTTTGAATGCCTTTGGGACTCCTCACATCGCTAAGGGACTGAGCATACAGCTGGTGCTTTATAAACACGAGCAGAATGGAATAATTCAAAGTAAAACAGCAATAAACTCCCAGGTTCCAGGTTGGGAATAAAGAATAAATGGAAAACTCTAGGCTAAATTTTCATTATTATTGCTCACAGAACAAACAGAGGAGGAAAAAAAAAAAAAGCATGCTCAATGGGACATTCAAGACCAATAATTTTAAATGTCTACATTAGAGATGTGATATGAAAAAAGCTTTAATAACTTAAAAGAAGATGTACTTTTCTGAAAGTTTCTGGGGCATCTTCTCAATAGATTTATCAGCTCTATGAACTATAGTCTCCAATTCATAGGCCCACTCTAAACATATTTTTATATGTATATTTTTTTATTGGAGTTCTATTTGCCAACATATAACACCCAGTGCTCATCCCATCCAATGCCCCCCTCAGTGCCCATCACCCAGTCACCCCAACCCCCGCCCACCTCCCCTTCCACCACCCCTTGTTCGTTTTCCAGAGTTAGAAGTCTCTCATGTTTTGTCACCCTCTCTGATTTTTCCCACTCATTTTCTCTCCTTTCCCCTATAATCCCTTTCACTATTTCTTATATTCCCTGTATAAGTGAAACCATATAAGGATTGTCCTTCTCTGATTGACTTACTTCACTCAGCTTAATACCCTCCAGTTCCACCCACGTCAAAGCAAATGGTGGGTATTCATTGTTCTAATGGCTGAGGAATATTCCATTGAATGTATACACCACATCTTCTTTATCCATTCATCTTTTGATGGACAATATTCCATGCTCATAGATTAGAAGAATTAATATTGTGAAAAATCTCAATGCTACCCAGGGCAATTTACATGTTCAATACAATCCATATCAAAATACCATGGACTTTCTTCAGAGAGTTGGAACAAATAACCTTGAGATTTGTGTGGAATCAGAAAAGACCCCAAAAATCCAGGAGAACACTGAAAAAGAAAACCAGAGCTGGGAGCATCACAACACCTGACTTCAAGCTGTACTACGAAGCTGTGATCATCAAGACCTTGTGGTACTGGCACAAAAACAGACACATAGATCAATGGAACAGAATAGAGAACCCAGAAATGGGTCCTCAACTCTAGGGTCAACTAATATTCGACAAAGCAGGAAAGAGTATCCACTGGAAAATAAACAGTCTCTTCAATAAATGGTGCTGGGAAAATTGGACATCCACATGCAGAAGAATGAAACTAGACCATTCTCTTACAGCATACACAAAGATAAACTCAAAATGGATGAAAGATCTAAATGTGAGACAAGAATCCATCAAAATCCTAGATTTTGCTGAATTTAGTGGCATGTGAATCAAGTCTCAGGCTCAGAATAATTTGGATTTTTTTTCCTTTTAGAATCAGAGAATTAGGTGACTGAAAAGGGGACCCCAGATTTTCATGTGTGGCTGTGTATTGATTAAATGATATACTTCCCTGAATCTTCTTTATGCTGCCGAGTTTTTGATGCTTTTCATCAGACCTAAGTATGGAATTGAATGGTGCCATTATTGTTAGGTAATCTGGGGAGGGCCTCCCAAAACCAAAGCCACAAGGATCCACAAGGACTTTATAAACAACAGAGAAGAGGGAGACAGCTTCTTGACCATAAAGGAAATGTTTTCAGAAGAGGAGACACATTTTCACCACCCAAGAGTGCCCTGGCATCTGATCAAAACACTAGAACACGATTAATTATTCCAAATCATGTCCTAAAAATCAGAGCATCAGCCAAGGCCATACTTCATACCAAACTATGTCCTTCCTTAGGTCTTCTTCCAAGAGGATATCTTGGAAATCAGAGGAGAAACTTGGAATATAATTACATGCTCCACCCCTTAAAGAGCATTTATGTCAAAATTCTAAGTATAGGAAGAAAAGCCAGATTTAGTTGCAAAAAAATTTTTTTTCATTGCTACCTTATATATGAAATAAAATAGTTCAAGTCTCTAGGAAACTATACGAGACGTTACATACTCTAATATAACAAAGTATATTGAGGCGAGATATTTTAAATCATTGTCACTAGCGAACGGATGATTTAATTTTAGCAACTGTTTGTGGGGCATTGTGAGAAAATGAATCCATTATTTTGTCATGAAATACCTCATTTCATAATATCAATTTTGCTGTTAGGACTTAAAGCAAGGGTTTTCCTAAGGATATACGTTTTTACATGACATTAAGGTCATTTGTATATATTATAATATAACCATAACTGTGATAATTATTCTTTTGTGCAAAAAATTTCAAGTAATCCTTCCAGCAGAACATTAAAAGATTATAATGTATGTGTGTGGTTATGTGCACGCGCGGGTGAGAGAGACTAACTCACTAATGATGCTAAGTTAGCTCGAGCATCTTGGGGGTTAGCAATTTGTTATAAAAAGGCCATGTCTAGCACAGTGTGTGTGTGGGTAGGGGGGTAGTATGGGACAGAGCAGGACTCAAGTGAGTTAGAATCCTTTTCCTGCTTTTTATGTTACAATCCTGAATGGATGGCATCAAACTCAATATGCATCTATTACTTCCAGAAAGCAGCTTGGTTTGGAAAACCGAGTTACGCATCTGCCATTGGTGGTTTTCCAGTTATCTGGCTGTATTTCCATCAGCGTGGCATGGAGAATGAGAGCAGCATTGGGGAGTGGAAGAATGATCGACACCCAAGTCTGGAACAACCCCACGCTCATGCCCTGCCGACCAGAATTGGGAAGCCGAAGGCAGTGCCTGGTCACCAACGTCACTAGCAAATTCTAATGCATTCGTGGCAGCAAGGTGCATGGTCTGTTGGGGCAGAGGCACCCATCTAAAATTAATGTTTTCCATTAAATCCAGAAAGCTTGATATTTAAATGTAACCTACATATTATTTTAATGGATAAATGGCAGCTACAGGGAGACATCTGGGACGGAGCATGGTTAGGAAAAGAGGATTTCTTTGGAAGATCTATTTATAGGCCTCTGATCAGTTGAATATATTTAGTCACAAACATCGCAAACCAGAAGCTAGCCTTGTGTATGGCACGTTGGACAAGTCCCGCTCGCCCTGAACCGAATGTTTTTAGGGCATTAGAAGGCTCCCATCCATCCTAATCAACTTCGTGTAGACGTGATTCAACATCCATTGTTGGCTCCGATCAGCACAAGTGTCAGTCACCGAGCACACTCTCTGTCCTCATTTCCTCGGGGCCGAATGCATGTGGTTCTCACAGGACAATCCCTCACAGGCCGGTCTGGCCCTTGCGGGCTGGCCCAGCCGTGGCACTGACCATATGGCCTGGCTCAGCTTCACCTCCTTGCCCGCGACACCGTGTCCCTGCTTCTCCAGCCCCACCATCTTCAGGGAAGGCCTGTAGGCAGGGCTCCTTCTCAGACAACCCAGCCTCACAAACATGGCCATGATTCCAGTCACAGGAGAGGGTGTACCCCCGACCCTGGGTGACATAGTTTATTTCTGAAGAGAACTGAGTCCAAACTCATAAGAATATGGTTGCCTTTCATGTCCCAGATTCAATGCTGTTCCATGACGCAGCTTCGTTTTGCCCTCCCGTCTGATGCCGGGGCTCTTGATTCTGTCACACATTAGAATAAACTGTGTATTTTCTTGATATCTTATAAAAATAAGGAATCTTAAAGATCGCTTTGAAATTTCTCCTCTTCTTTGAGGTCTACCCCCACAGAAATACCAATGTGTATTACAGTATTTGAGGAAATTCAAGACTCTGAAGGGCTCCAAGAAGTCTTGGAATGGTTTGTAACACTGTTTACCACCAGTCCCAGCCCAAGAGCTCCCAAATTTATTTTCTTGAGTAGGCCTTTTTTTTTTTAATCTAATACCTATTGTCTTGGATCGTTCAGGTTGCTGTAACAAGATACCACAGAGTGGGTAGCTTATAAATGACTGATGTTTATTTCTCGCAGTCCTGGGAGCCAAGGAGCCCAAGATCAAGGGGCTGGCATGGTTACATTTGACCGAGGGCCCCCTTCCTGGTTCATAGGCAGCGCCTTCTCTCCATGTCCTCACACAGTGGGATGGCCTGGCGAGCTCCCTGGGGCCTCTTTACAAGGGCACTAATCCATCTATGAGGGCCCCACCTCCTACTACCATCATGTCAGGCACTGAGACTTCACATACAAAGACTTCACCCTAAATATTCAGAGCATGGCATCTACGAAGCAATTCTCAGTTCTGGGAGAACTGAGACATCAATGAAAAGCTTAAAAAAAACAAAGCAAAACAACAACAACAAAAAAAAACCACAAAAACCTATTTTCGTTTTTTTTGTTTTTTTTTTTTGTTTTTTTTTTAGATTTTATTTATTTACTTGACAGAGATAGGGAGAGAGAGAGAAGCAGACTCACTCCTGAGCAAGAAGCTGGATGAAGGACTTGATCCCAGGACCCTGAGATCATGACCTGAGCCCAAGGCAGATCCTTACTGCCTGAGCCACCCAGGTGCTTAATTGACTGAGCTCCCCAGGCGTCCCCCCACCAAAGAAACTACTTTCAAATACCAAGCTTGCAGGGGGATGGGGGGAATTTCTCATACTCTGCTATGCTCTTAACTCACTATTTCAGGTGTGATTGGATCCAGTAGCCGTAGCCAATGATGCTGTGCACAGTTGGGATGAAGTCAGTATAAGCAGGAGAAACCCAGCCCCGGCCCCTCCCCCTGGAGAGGCAAAGGTTGCTTGAACCCTAGCACAGATGACACATGTAGGATGTGTGACTGTGCAACACCATGGGAAGAAAAGGATGACCAATTCCCCCAACGTGTTCTTGCATACCCCCATGTCCTTCAGTTTCTCCCCAGAAGTTCAAATATTTGGTTGGATTATAATTATTCTTCTAGGTTCCCTTCAACATATGACTGAAATAATAAGTGAATGAGTTTGAAGACAGACAATCCCTTGGGTTCCTGTGCCCCTTCCCAATGGCTTTTTCCCAAGTCTGAAGCATGCCAAGCCCACCCACCCACCTCAGAAGCTTCATATACACACTCCTTTATCCTAGAATAACCTTCTCTTGGTGTTTTGTTGCTGGCTTCTTCCAGCTTAGATGCCAACCCCAGAGAGAGGCTTTCCTGCATCATCCTACATTCTGCTATTACCCACTGCGTCCAGCTCTTTTCCATCGTGGCACTTATCCCCAATGATAATTCTATGGTCGTTTGTTTTCTTGTTCACTACCTCTCCCCTGCTTTAAAGCTCACGCTCCATGGTGCAAGGGTCCCATGTCTCTGTTATCATACACCAGTGTCTACACAGCCCAGCACAGAACCTCGCCCAAAAGAGGCACTTTAAAAAATAACAATTGAACAAATCAATGAAAAGTCTGACTCTTGGGACTCCTGGGTGGCTCAGTGGTTGAGTATCTGTCTTTGGCTCAGGGCGTGATCCTGGAGACCCAGGATCGAGTCTCATGTCAGGCTCCCTGCATGGAGCCTGCTTCTCCCTCTGCCTGTGTCTCTGCCTCTCTCTCTGTCATAAATAAATAAAATGCATGCATGCATAAATAAATAAAATCTTTAAAAAAAAGAAATAAAATGACAAGGACCAAGTCTTCACTTAGGCTCGATTCCTGTGGATATTATTCTTGTAGAGTAATAGAGCCAAGTCTTTTTGATCAGGTGCATTTCAGCCTTGATAAATCCCATTTACACGACTCTGAGACAGAATTCTTCATAGTTTCACACCTGAAATCAAGATGTGCTTTGTAAGTGATTCAGTGTGTGCGTGTTTCTTTTTCTCTCCCAAAATTACAAATTGGATGATGTTACAATCCAGGGAGAGCTGAAATCAAAGACATGTGATAGTGCCAGGTAAAGGAGACCCATAAAGGTTTTCCATCTGCTCTTGATATTTAAAATAAAAATGACCAGCAACAGGGTACAGACAGCTCCCGACTTACAGTGATTTGACATATGATTTTTTTACCTAATTATGATGGTGTGGAAGCCATGCACATTCAGTAGAAACCTTACTTCCAGATTTGAGATTTGACCATTTCCTGGGTGGGCTGATCCTCTCTCACAATCCTTGGTGGTGCAGCCACGGTTCCCAATCAGCCACACGACCATGATGGTTAACACCTGACAACCCTGTTGGTACCTGCACAACATTCTGTTTTTGACTTTAAGTCCAGTCTTCAATAAATTATTGAAATTATTCAACAAACTAGTATAAAATAGGCTGTGTGAGATGGTTGTGCCCGATTAATTGTAGGCAATGTAAGTGGTCTGAGCACATTTAAGGCAGCATAGGCTGAGCTATGATGTTTGGTGGGCTGGGTGTATTCAATGCATTTGGATTTACGACATTTTCAACTTCACAATGGCTCTATTGGGATGTAACCCCATCATAAGGAAGATCTTGTGCAGTGTGATTTTTTTAAAAAATCATCTTATTTAATCATCATTAGGATGATATCATAGAGCAGGTAATTAGATTAGTCCCTATTTTATAGACGATAAAACGAACACTCAGAGAGGTTCATTAACAAACCCAAATTTGCACAGCTATTCAATGTCAAAATGGAGATTCCAACGCGGGTCTACCTAATGCCGAGCTCCACATTCTTAATCACAGTGACACACTGGTTCCCAGTCTAGCACACAGTGTTGGAGGCCTTCCACCTTCACAGCAGGACACAGGGCAGTGGTAGTTAAGTTTCTAACAACTACCCATAGCAGGACTGGTCCTGTGGTCCTACCAGAAGATCATGGAGGGATAGCATACCCTCTGCAGCAGCCCAGGGACCCCCTCACTAGCAATGTCAGCATCTTTGCCCGTACCAGCACGACCAGCAAACTTCATGGTGGAGAGGTCCAAGTGTCATCACCAAACACCAATAGTCACCAGCTCATACAGTGATATAGTCCCACAAGGATGCAGACATCTACTGCTTCAATCTTCCCCAGGAGACAGTGATGCACAAAGCAGCTGGAGAATCACTGCCAGAACCCTCAGGGCTCAGGCGTGATCTGATTTTCCAGGGAAGGCAAGTGGATTGATAGTTTTCACCTCTGGTAGGTATAGACTTATACTCAGGTCACCCTTCACCAATCCCCCACCTGAGGAGACTTCCTGGAGTGCTTTCAAGCCACTACTGATTCCTCCTCCCGGGTAGACAGGACGACAGGGAGGTGCAGATGGAGAAAGTGGGCTCTATGGGATGCTTGGGAGCCCAGTCGGTGAAACATCGGCCTTCAGCTCAGGTCATGATCCAGGGGCTGGAATGGAGCCCCACATCTCCCTCTCCCTCTTGACTCTATGCCACTGCCCCCCACTCCCCATCATGTTCTCTCTATATCTCAAATAGATAAAATCTATTTTTAATATTTTATTTATTTACTCATGAGAGACACACAGAGCGAGGCAGAGACACAGGCAGAGGGAGAAGCAGGCTCCCTGTGGGGAGCCCGATGTGGGAATTGATCCCGGGACTCCAGAGTCAAGCCCTGGGCCAAAGGTGGACACTCAACCACTGAGTCTCCCAGGCAATCCTAAATAAATAAAATCTTAAAAAAAAAAAAATATATATATATATATATATATATATATATAGAGAGAGAGAGAGAGAGAGAGAGAGAAAGTAGACTCTGAATCCAACTGCTGGTCTGGAGTCCCTGGCTCTGGGACTTGCCCGTTGAGCCACGTGGACAACCACTAACTCTCTCAGTTCCTTGGTCTCTTCATCTGTAAAATATTGGCTAATATTGAGTTCTATCTGATATTCATATTATCAGTTATCAGAGCATTACCACAGGGACATCACGAGAAATTAATGAGATAACCGATGTGACATGCTCAGTACAATGTAAGGCCCAGAGCAATGGTAGGTATTATAGATAAATATTCAGATACTCAAAAAGTACATTCAACATACCACGTTTGGTATTTTCCACTCACACATACTGCTGTCCTTATAAATTCCTAAATTAAAAGAATCCTTTCAAGTGTTTAGGAGAGATACCTCAACTGGATCGAACCAAAATGGCCTTTGCCATCATTTTTCTGGAACCCACATTGGGTAGAGCAAGTAAGTAACCCTCCTCATCAAGTAGGTCTTCTCCTAGGCTGGATATGTGGACTCCACACTTCTGAATGATAGCTATTTAGTATTTGTCTAGTGCAGAGGTCACAAATGAGGTCCACAGTGATGCATATGAGATGAGTACAGGAAAAATCATATAGTATAAGAAAAAACAGTATAGTATAACGAAGCAATAGAGTGTCAAGATAGTAGCAAGTGCACTAATCCCGAGAAGTAGGGGACGATAAGACTGGGTGGAACTGGGAGCCTGCCACTGCCTAAAGGGCAGTTACTCAGCCCAACTAATTACTGTCCATGGAAATGTAGGCCCACCCAACACCAGAATCTCCTATTTTTCATATAAATCTGATTTACAAATATCAGCAATGAAATTCAAAATATTTTAAAGATTTATTTACTTATTTATTTATTTACTTATTTGTGTGTGTGAGGGAGAGACAGAGACAGAGAGTGCAAGTGCATGCAATTGTGGGGAGAGGCAGAGGGAGAAAATCTTCAAGCTGGAGCCCAACTTGGGCCCCATTTCAAGACTCTGACATCAAGATCTGAGGGGAAACCCAAAGTCAGATGCTTTGCTGACTGAGCCACCCAGGTGGCCCTCAAATTATTTTTAAAACTATCTGTAGGCCAAACAAATACGATCAAGTAAGACCTATATGCCTCTGGTTCGCAGGCCCCACATGTGATCTAAATCTTCTGCTTTGGCAGCAACTTTTCATAAACTGGGAATGTCGATCTCTTGGTTCGGAAAGACTCTCTGCACAGTTTACTTCTGGGATCCCTTCGTTCTTTGTTAGCTGGCACGTTCCTGCTGTGGCCCCAGCACAGTCTAGAAAGGAAAGAGATTCTGAATTCGGGAGTTCCTCACGTTTTCTATGACAAAACTGAGGTCAAGGGCAGCTTACCCAAGGGAACCTGCCGATGCCCATTGCACTACAGCGCACAGGAGGACAAGCCACGGATGTCATCATACCCCTCGAACAAACTTCAGATGTGATCTAAGAAAAATACGCTGAGTTTTCTTTCTTTACCTCAAATTACCAAGAAGGTATGTGGAAGACACGAAACATAGTGGGCGCCCCCTCAGGTGAAAGTGTAACATCACCTTTGGCCCAAAGGTGAGAAGAAGGACATGGGGGGTACGGGGATAGGTTTTCAGAATAGATGGGATCTTTATGGTACGGTTGCTCCAACTGGCTGAAGTGTTAAACATTTCCACTTGAACCAATACAGGTATTAAAGAGATCCTAAATCTAAATCTCAATTATTATTTATCCATCTGTTGGATTCATGAAACTATGGCTCCCTTCCATGAGCCTCGATTCTTGATCTTCCAAGGCATGGTCTGGTTTCGGGTTTACTACCAGCATGCGCTCTGTTGCAGAGCCTGTTTTGTTGACGTCTGGGAGAATCGCTGCCAACAGCAGATAATCCGCCTAATGACACCTGTGTTGACTTCCCAACTCTCTTCTTGTCCCTTTGTTTGGGTAAACCATGTGAGGTATAAATACTTTATCAGCTCTTGGCCAAAATAAAGATGAAGAGAGAGCAAATCATGCATTGTTTTAAGAGAACCTGGAGGGAGGTTCTGGATTCAGATCTATCGTCAAACCTCCCTCAATAGACGTCTGAGCTCCGGCAAGCCACTGAACCTCTCCTGTGCAAGAAAGAGAATAATGGTACTTACCTCATAACCAGGTGCTTACCTCGTAAAAAGGATAAAATAATCTAATATTAAAAGAAATATCAGGGGCCCCTGGGTGGCTCAGCTGGTTAAGCATCTGCCTTCAGCTCAGATTATGACCCCCAGGGTCCTTGGATAGAGACCCACGTTGGGCTCCCTGTTCAGCGGGGAGTCTGCTTGCCCCCCTCTCTCTGCCCCTCCCCACCACTCATGCTCCCTCTCTGAAATGAATAAATGGAATCTTTTTTAAAAAATAAAAGAAACATGAGTGGTAAAGGAATAGTATTAAATCACAGATGCCCAGGCCAGTTTCTAAGAAGGCTTCCTATGGGACCAGTCAGCGTGTGACACATTATATATATATATATATATATATATATATATATATATATATATATATAATATCATAATCCTATAACAACCCTGTGACTTAGGGATTACTGATTCCCACCTCAAGGAAAAAAGTTACAACTTGGAGACAGTTCCATGTCAACCATGGGATGTGTGGCTTAGCGGGGTCCAGTGACTTGCCTAAGGGAGGTGGGCGTTTGAACCCAGCAGCCTGCCTCCAGAGCCCGTGAGCCACGTGGCAGGTGTGCTCAGGGAAGGGCATGACAGAGATGTGTCAGTTCAGTCGGTATGGGGTGCATCAGGAGCAGCTTAAAATATCGAGTGGTGCAGCATGCTGGGAGTGAAAAGCCCAGGCGCCCCGACAGTGGGGGGGGGGAGAAGGCAGATCCTCATGGGGCTGTGGCCCAGGTGTGGCCCGTGCGCAACAAGAGTGATGCAAGGTCAGGGATTGAGCCGCAGACTCGGAGCGTGGGGAACCCAGGGCAGCTGGCCAGAGCCAGGGAGTCCTGGAGCTGAGGGTGGCAAGCTGGAGGACACCGAGACGGGGTCCAGTGAGATGGGGGTGACAGTGCACCAGCTGGTGGTGGATTCTAAGAAAGGTGGGTCCTGCCCCAGGGGCTGGCCCTTGGCTATTCAGGAGCCAAAGGCTGGGAGGTCTGGGGACCAGCAGACATTTGGGAAGGGGTCCCAGGTCAGCCCGCATGTATCTTGCTCCGGGGGCACAGGGGCCTCCCCCACCCCCCACCCCAGCTCCCTGTGGATTCATGTCCCTAGAGCGTGGCCCTTGCACTATCTGGTCCACACTCAAACGGAAAACCAGTCGCTGCCCTGGGGACATGAAGTCCCTCAAATCCTTGCAAACACGTTGCATCTCCGGGCTTCCGTGGGGGGAGAGGCCCAGGCTGGAGGGTAGAGGAGGCTTGTCCCCCGTTAGTTTTTTTTAAGTCTCCCCTTTCACAGGAAGGAAAGTGGGCCGGGCCCTGCTAACCTAGGAAGTGATCCCAGAGCCTGGCCTGGTTTGGTTTTTTTACAAAAAAAAAAAAAAGGTAAAGAAAGAAAAAGAAGACTAAGAACACACCGGTGCTTCCAGGGCCTGGTTCACCTCCTGTAACTCAGGGGGAGTCGGCGGAGGCCTGTCAGGCCCGAGCTGCGCCTCCATCGGCCTGTGCCGAGCCCGCGGCCGCCGGACTCAGGAAAGGAACCGGCCCGCAGCTCTCCATCTCCCGCTTTCCCGCCACCGAGAGCGGCTGCCGGGCCGCGGGGTCACGCGCAGCCCGACCTCAGGTCACCCCCCCCGCCCCCCGTCCCCCGTCCCCCGCCAGCCGCCCGGGCTCTGCTCGAGCTTCCGGGGCTGCAGGGACCCTCGGGGCCTGAGCCGCTGCAGGGAAGGTGCCTGCGGCCCGGGAGCCTCGGCCACGCCGCGTCCTGCCGGGTCCCCGCCCCGCACCGCCGCCCCCTGCTCTGGCCGCGGCCGGGACCCCTGCCCCCCAGCCCCGGCGCCCCTCGGGGCTCTGACCTGCCCCCGAGACCCCGACCCACGTGCCCGCCGCCCCTTCCCGCCAACCGCTCTGCCCCGCATCCCGACCCCGGCCCTGACCCCGCGCCCTAAACCCGGGGCCCTAAACCCGCGGCCCGACCCCACAGCCCCTTCCCACGAACCGCCCAGCCCCGCGGCCCCAAACCCGCGGCCCCAAACCCCGGCCCTGACCCCGCGGCCCTAAACCCACAGCCCAACCCCGCGGCCCAACCCCGAGGCCCCTTCCCACGAACCCCCTGGCCCCGCGGCCCTAAACCCGCAGCCCCGACCCCGGCCCTAACCCCGCGGCTCAACGGCGCGGCTACTTCCCGCGAACCGCCCAGCCCCGCGGCCCTACACCCGCGGCCCCGACCCCCAGCCTTGACCCTGCGGCCCTAAACCCACGGCCCAACCCCTCGGCCCTGATCCCGTGGCCCCAACCCCCAGCCCTGACCCTGCGGCCTTGACCCCACTGCCCCTTCCCATGGCCCCTTCCTGGAGCCCTGACCCCGCGAACCCGACCCCGCGGCCCCGACCCTGCCACCCCTTCCCGCAAACCACCCAGCCCCACAACCTGGACCCCGCAGCCCTAACTTCCACCCCGTGGCCCCGACCCCTCGGCCTTGACTCCACTGCCCCTTCCCGCGAACTATCCAGTCTCACAGCCCTGACCCCACAGCCCCAACCCCACAGCCTTGGCCCCACTGCCTCTTCAGGCAAACCACCTGGCCCCAGGGTCCCCACCGGTGGCCCCGACCCCATGGCCTTGACCCCACCACCCCTTCCAGGGAACCACCAGGCCCCACATGCCTCCAGCAGCCTGCTGGGTGAACCGGCTACTCTGATTGGCATCTGCACCATCAGGTTTGTTAGACCCCCTCCTTTTTTTTTTTTTAAGATTTATTTATCCATGAGAGACCCAGAGAGAGGCAGAGAAACAAGCAGTGGGAGAGGCAGGCTCCATGCAGGGAGCCCAGTACGGGACTCAATCCCAGGACCCCAGGACCACACCTGGAGCCAAAGGCAGATGCTCAACCACTGAGCCACCCAGGTGTCCCTGTTAAACCTTTTTTTATCCTAACCTCCTTATTGGTCTTGGTTGGAACTTCTTATGGGATTGCAAAACCAATGTCCCTTCCCCAAATCCCTTGCACAGCAGCAGCCAGAGTGATTCCTGTGTGTGAGGTTCCTGCACCATCAGTGATGGGTGCCTCTGTAGGAAACTGCTCTAGCTCTAAGGGCTGAAGCCAAGAGCTCGCCCTACCTTGCCATCCCTGGGAATCGGGCCTGGGGTGGCTGGCTGGGTGTCCGGGCTCAGGGCCTGTCCCAGCTCCATGCACAGGGCACGTCCCAAAGCTCCACTGGACAAGAGCCACTTCCAAGTTCATGTTGCTGGTGGGATTCTACAGCTCATGGGTGTGGGCTAGAGGCCACCCCAGCTCCTTCCCAGCTGTGGACCAGAGGCCACCCCCAGCTCCTGGCCACCTGGGCCCCTGTGTAGGGTGCTTACAACCTGGCAGCTGGCCTCATCAGATGTTGGGGGCGGGGGGAAGAGATCATTTATCCCACTCCTCCCAACTCCAGTAGGAGACACATGATTTATTGTCCGTAATAGGGTCACCAAAGAGTGTGACCACCTCCAACTTGCCAACGAATCAGAGCCCAGATACAATAGCAAAAATGTTTTTTAATTCCATTGATCCTTCCAGAAAATTGTCCCTTTTCCACTAGGCCGGGACACGAGAGTATTGGAGCTCTTTAACTTTGAATAGACAGGAAGCTGCCATCAGAGCTGGTAATGGGAAAACAATGGACTGCTCTTAGGAACACACTTTTTTCTGCCATAAAGAGCTTATCATGGAACTTTCTTCTCGCTATTTAGTCCACCTCCACTCCGACGTTTCTCCTTACTAGAGGGACCCAAGCACACATTATCCACTTCATGCACTGCCCCATGCCTTCCCAGGGAGCGAGAAATTGAAAATGAAACACACTATATGCAGATTGGTTTTAATCACCTGGAACAGATGGTGCAGAAAGTGGCAGGTAAGTGCAATTTCGAATTTCCTTTGGATGTTTCTTAAAATGCAGACACAACAAAGAAATTAAATGGACTGTCAAATGTCAGTGTCATTCTGGCTTCGAACAGCCAGGCTTCACCACGTCTACACGTAACCCTAATACCATCTAAATCTATTTTTCCACCTCTCTGTTAATTAAGTAACATTTGATGGGCTAAATGCAAGAAGATATACATACATAGAAACAAAGCAAACACGTTTTACTCCTTGGCTATGGGAGAATGGAAGGGAGCCCAGTAAATGTGTGTGAGCCCAGCTCACCTGAGCTCTGCACTATAACAGGTAATTGCAATAAATCATCCTTTGCCCCGTGATCCCAGCCTAGTGAAGATTAATGGCAGTAGACACTAAAGCTGCCAACTTGGAAGATTTCCGTGGTGGTGGAGAGGAGGCTATGCGTAAGGAATGTGTGATAAAATGCTACGCTGGGACCATAATAAACGGGCTGGAAGGGAGCCGAGGTCCTCCTCTGTAATGCAGAGACATTAAGACCTGTCTGATTGTGATGACAGACAGGTATTTGACTGAGCACACTGGCAGCTATAAAGAAAAAAATAGCTAAAAGCCAACGTCAAGATGTGATGTAGACCTGCCACCTGCCATCACAACTAATTACGGCTCTGACCACTTGCTCGTAGGGAGGGCAGGGGAAACAATATTGTATATGACTGCAACGAATCGGCCACGTTTGATTTGTGGCCCTGATGGCATGACTGGCCTCACTGTCACCCTCCTTGATGAAGCAACCGAGCCAGACACTGGCAATGGTCCTCTCTGAAGGGGAATCGAGGGCGACTTGCTTTCATTCACTCCAGTTAGGAGGCAGACAGTGAAGAGAGGGAAAGATGGCCTGGAGACAAGGCCTGAATACTATGTCCTCAGAGAAAGGATCAAGTGGGACAGACAACTAGAGATGTGGACATCAGTCCAGGAGCCCTTTCAGAGATGCGGGTTTCAAGAGACCTGCAAGGCACGGGCCGAACACGTTTCTGTGCTGTGGACACAGAAAACAGACCTTACCACACGCATGTCAACATGCTCCCTGGCAGAGAGAGTGACTGCCACCACACAGGCTTGGAACCTTTGAATGCTCGAGAAGAGCCCAGAAAAGGCTTTGAGGGCTGTGTAGGACGGGGTCCTCTATGAGTTTGCTAGGGCTGCCATGACAAAGTACCGTACACTGGGGCAGGGGCCAGGGGAGCCGAAGCAACAAAACTGCCTTATCTCACAGTTCTGGAGGCCAGAAGCCTGAAGTCAAGGTGTTCATGGGGTTGGCCCTTCTACAGGCTGTGAGAGAAGGATCTGGTCCAGGCCTCTCTGCTCAGCTTGTAGATGACCACCTACGTGTACGCATGGCCTTCTTCCTGTATGTTAGTCTATCTCCAAATTTCCCCCTTTTTAAAGGACACCGGTCATACTGGATTCCAGCCCACCCTGATGATCCCGATCTAACTGGATTATCTCCATGAAGACCCTGTCTTCCAATAAGGTCACATTCTGAGGCCCTGGGGTTTTGGACTTGAGTCCAATGTGAGGGGGAACAGGCTCCACCCATAACAGGCTCCTAGAGGAAGATTCCACCTGGCCAACGTATATGGAAATAAAAAGCTGTCACCAGTCTGAGGGGAGATGACAAGGTGCTGCATTTGAGGTCAGGTCAATGGGATCCCAAAGACTGCAGGTAGGTGAGTAGGGGTGGGCATGACATCTGTAGGTGTAAGGATACTGGCAAGGCCAGCACGAGAGGACACAGACCACTAGCAGAGCTCCAGGGAAAGCAGGCAGCACAACTGAGGGGCCGCCAACCAAGCAGACAGACTTTGGGGTCCTGGAGAGCCTCAGTGGATAACCTAGAGCTAGGCTCTGGGATAAAACAGAAAGACACAGGGATCTTTTTTGAGGAAGACAAGAGCATTTTAATGGCCTTTGGTTTGCTCTGGCTCAGATCTTCTGGAGTCGACCTCTGAAAGGATGGAGTTGGTCATATAGACCCTCACCCTGCATGGTGGAGTGCATCCTTAACTACCCAGAGGCCACAGAGTTTGTGCCCCTATAGCCTCTGGGTTAGGCATCTTATGAGGAGGATCCAATTCTCCATGAACTGGGTAGGAAGTTCCTGCCAAATCCTCACAATCCACTTCACGGAGGCATATGTCCTCTGGACCTTCGAGCAGAAGGCAGAAGACTGATAACATGGATTCTTGGCCAGATTTTGACAGTACCACTATGAATTAGGGGTGAAAGTCACCAAAGAAACATCTGACACTGTCAATCACAGGACGGGGGTGGTAGGGAGGAGAGGGGAACAAAGAGAATTAACTTTTCAATGAAAGGAAAGAAAATAGAATCACCTCATAGGGTCTATCTCCTCCCACCCCTAATAACTAAATTTGAATAAAATATTAGATTCCCTGTTACTTCATCTGAAACCTCATGTTGATAACTCACTAGGAACAGGGACCTATACACCAGCTATCTCACTTGCAACCTATGACTTCCCAACAGTTTTCCAGGTAAGGAAAATATGTCAAAGCAATTGTTTTCAGAAAATGCATGGTCCTGTTTTCATTAAGCTTGTGACTTTTTAAAATGTCCTTTAGGACTTAAAAGCTTTAGCGTTGTCTCTTCCCAAAGGTGTTTTTGGAGTTTGAAGATGACATTTGAGCTTCAATCATTTCCGCTGTTAAATATGAAAGAGGAATATACAGTTTCTGCTCTCGATATAAAACATTCTTTTCAATGGTTCAAGTAACTAAAATGTCTAAATTTGAAACCTGGAACCTCACTTGTCTACGGTACTCCATGGAAAAGAAATTCTACTCAAGTTGGAAAGTATCAGAGCAGACATTTTTATGACTGCAAATATTATAACGAGAATGACTGAGCATGTGTCAAGCATTTCTCTAAATTTCATGTATTTTCTACTCAGGGATAGATTCAAGGTATGCATGTGGCCTGCAACCAAGCTCTTATTTCTTTGAACAGGAAATTAAGAAAAAAAAAAAAAAAAGACCTCTTGATCTAAGTCCCCCCAAAGACTTAGATACAGAATTTATGAGAACATAAATTCTCATTTATGTTTTAATTCAACTACTGCTACTTTTAATAGTCATTTATTAAGCACCTTCTGTGAACTTAATAAACTTAGAAAGCATATTGATAAGCTTAATACATACTGTTACATCACAATCACTTCAAGTTTTCTTTACACTCACCCTATAAGATAGTATTATTCCCAATTTGAAGATATGAGTGAGGTTCAGAGAAGTTATATAGCCTGAGGGATGCCTCACGGGCAAGCAACCTGTGCAGTCACCAAGGGACCTACACTGAAAAGGACCCCACGCTTGGTTTAATGATCATCATGATGCCATTACATTAAAATTTTTACTAAGTTTTGAAAAACCACTCGCTTTTCACTGGGCCCCCTAAATTACGTAGCTGCACTTGACCAATGTCCCACAGGTCTTCGGAGAGTGAAGACAGGATTCAAACCCAAGTCAGCATGGGTCAGAGCGCTCCACCATTCCATTTGTATCTTGCTGGATTACATCTTCTTATCATTAGCCTTTTCCCAAGAAGGTCTTTACAGTGATAATGTGATTTCCTAGACATAAAGTCTTCATTCACATGCATAAAACAAGTTCAGTATTGAGTTAAAAGTGTTAGGACACATCATGTTTTCCACAGATGCCCACAGCAACGTCGCCTATTCCCTACGTTCTTGTGTAGCATGACCTTGTGGGTTCCCTACGATGGAGTGCGATCTACTTCCCCTCCCCTTAAACTTAGGTTGTCCTTTCTGACTTGCTTTTGACCAAGATAATGCATCAAAGGTGGCATCCCGGGAGCTAAGGTGCAAGATCAGAAGGAGACTTGCATCTCCTCTCTCTTGGAAGGCTAGCTCTTAAGGTGCTTCTTGGGGGAGCCCAACCCCCATGAGCATGAGAAGCTCCAGCCACGTGTAGGTACTCCAGGGGACAACCCCAGCTAAACTCCCAGCCGATGGCCATCATCCACTGCCGTGCGAGTGAGTCAACCTGTTCAAGCCTTTAGACGGGAGAACCTCAAGAGCAAACCATCCCGTTGACGCTGCGTAGGACAGGGTCCTCTGTTAGTCACAGCCAACCCACACGACTATGACAGGAAATGCTAAGTCATCCTAAGCCACTGCATTTAGAAACAGTTGGTATATACATTAGACAGCCAGAAAGTATTAAGACACTCAAACGATTAGATTCCTGATTTGTTGTTTTTAAACTTACTGGACTTTTTTTTTTTTTTTTTTTTTTTACCAACTAAAGAGTTTCTGTGTACAATAGGTCAGGCGACTGAACCATAGAAGTTATCCTAACACCTTGAAAGAAAGTTCCATTTAGATGTTACCAGCACTCACGCCCGCCTGTCCTCTGAAGGAGCAAATGCATGTCTAAAGGCTCCTCCCATAGTCTTCATACAACATGAACTGGGGAAAAATGTCCTACCAGTGAAACCAGGTAAGTCCTAGCTTTCCAAAATTAACTTCTCAACATCACCCGTCTAAGAGCTGACTCTCGCAATTTCATTTCCCTGGCCTCATACTGAGAATTAAGATGTTTCTTCAAACTCTAGTCTTCAAAGCAGCAACAATGTACGTGTCTACTCAACTATATCCCTGCATCTGCCCACCCTAAAAAGTGGTTTCCATAGAGAAGCTTAACAGCAGAAATCTGACCAACGGGCAATAAGGCAATTATCTATATTATATCTATAATCCAGTCAATTATTAGATATTAATATTATTTTTCCTCTCTTGTTTTAGAATTGTCACTTGGCACACAAGTAGCAAATCTGCAAAAGAGATTAAAATAGCCGGTTCCCATCTTTCCTAGCTGCACAAATTACCTTTTGCACCACTTGCACGCATGCACACATTCGTACAGGAGAGCTCTGTGCGTGGTAGCGGAGACAGGGCCAGGTTCTATGAAATATGTAGTGAAAAGTAAAAACACAAAAATCATCAGTGCATCAAAATGGAAAAAAAAAATCCTTAGAAAATGGTTTGATCATGTACCAAAATGGTTCCCTGATGTTCTAGAACACAAAATAAAGGAAACTGATCTGTAAACTCGGGTAAATTTTACCACCCCTCCTATGTCCTATGTCTGCCCACCCTGTTTCTGTCAATCATCAAAGGTTACATGCTGGCCTTCTGGAAGGGCACGCTGTTTTGGTGATGTCTTGTGAGGTTATGTTCTGTTCTGTGTTGAGAAAATCATTAGAGCTCATCATTCTAGTCTATTCCTTCCTTTTACAAAATATTCCACTTAGAAGGTATCTAGCCTCTACCAACCTATATTTCACACACTCTGGTTCCCTCTCTCTCTGTGTCCCCCTCCCTCCTTCTCTCTCTCTCTCCCTCTCTCTCTCTCTCTCTCTCTCTCTCTCACAAACACACACACACGCATGCACACACACTTCACAAATAAGCTTTCAATGCATTTTCTGTACATTTCTAGCCTCTCACTGTCAATGGGAATTTGTGTCTGGAATTAGGACCATTCACCATGAATTCACAAACAGCTTCCACGTTCTCTAAGTCAGCAACTATCAGATCTGTTGCAGAAATCCGACCAGACATGATTTCTGGAGGACAGCCAAGAGGGCTGAGAATCTGTTGTGAGTTAGCCAGACTGTTTCCATTGAGCACATCTGACTCTGCTAACATTTAAGATCATGTATCTCCCTAACCCGGAGCCTGTGACTTGCCAGCAGGAATAAATAGGACAGCACAGGCCCTGAGCCTGGGACCGAGGGCTATGGTTTCTGAACAGAATCAAATCATGGACCTGGACTTTCCTTCCTCCCAAGGGATCCAGATGATTCAGGCTGAAGTGACTGAGAAGTATGGAAGTCGTTAGCCCGCTAAACCGTACACAGCAACCAAAGTATTAAGAACTCTCAGTAAACAAAATGACCAGCATTTCTGATCCCCTAAATACCCCCAAACTGAGACACGTGGCTAAGAAGACTCTTAGTCATCCCATGATCTCATTCTCCTCTTATCCTGTAGGTGAGAAAGGGAGTACTCAAGACTACATGGTGGCCTGCGACCCAGCCAAAAGCAGATCCGGACCCTTCTCCCTCTCCTCCAGTCATCTGTCCACCTCTATATGCTGCTTCACACTGCTTCCCAAAGCACCACTTCCTGGCCTTGCTTCCCTGCCACCTTGGACTCTACCTGCAGCCAAATTCCAGGGGTGACAGTGGCCTTGTAACCTGGGTCTTCCATAGGTTCTGTGTGTCAAAATCAGGGCTATATTCTGTTTTTCCTACTCTCTTCTGTTCTTTCTTGACCCTTTTGCCTCGTGATGCTGTTTTACCATTAGCAGGGGCTGCTCTCTTCCTATCCACCTTCCAACTAACTGATTAGTACAGCAAGGAGGATTTATCAGCCTATGGATTCCTAGGGATCATCTGTCTTCTTCATGGAGTAGGAACCACCCTTCCCCAAAAAGGGACCCTCAGGGACACATTTCAGGGACATTTCATTGGTTGCCACCATGCCTGGAGCACACCACCAGCGTTTTGGGGATGGAGCCGGGGATGCCCGGCTCCCAGCAATGCCCAAGACAGTTCCCTGCAGCAAATCGCCCACCCAAAGTCTCAACAGCACTGCCCTGGGGTGACGAGGATGGTGATAGAGTCACCTGGCTAAGCAAAAACCCCTTGTTTCTCTGCGCCACCTGCCTTGGTCCACGGGGGAGGCCGGAGGGAGCAGGCAATGCGTCAGAGTCTGGGTGAGGAGCAAAGGTCCCCAACACGGCTGCCCCGGGGAGAACGTGGGCAAATCATGTTCAGAGTCCGTGTTTCCATCATAAAATGAAGACAAAACATCCACTTCTTGAGTGATTGTAAGGATTACAGGACAATGTGCATAAAACTGTTAGACCTCTATGAGTGCAGAAATGGAGAGGACTCTAGCCATCGGATTTCCGAAGACTGGAACAGTGACAGAGAACGCCTGTGCTCCGTGGGGAAGCCACCAGATGGGTATCCCCGTGGGGGCTCACACGTGGACTTCTGGAAGATTCAGGGAGCAAGTACGTGTGATTGGGGTGTCTGGGGCTGCGTAGCAATGGGAGGGGACCGGGAGTTTGAGGGCCACCGGCAGGATACTAGCAAAACCATATCTGCGCAACACGACCTAGAAACTTCGGGAAACGTGATAGAGAAACGGGGCGCTGTGAGGTTGGGTGTTTTGCGGGAACTTGCAGGGGATGGATTTTTCATCAAAGCAGCTCAGAAGCAGAACCCGTGTGGAGGAGGCAGAGGAAGGAAGGTGAGGTCAGAGAAGATGTTAACCAGGGCGTAGAGCTGGTGAGCTCTACCCCACGGCATCTGGCTTTCGAAAGCTGTAGTGGAGTGGCAGGTCCCTGCAGGATCAAGCAGGGGCCGAAAACAATAGTTTTTTATTTTTTTATTTTAACTAAAGCTCCAGTCCCCCTCCCCGTCCTCCATCCCTGCCCCCCATCCCTGCCCCGGAGCCTCCAGCATCTAACTGACTGGCATTTATGAAGAAAGAGGTGGATGGTCGCTCCTTCCCTCAGATAGTGTGGGTTTAGGGCTTCGAGGTCCAGTACAGCACGGCCTGCACGCAGTCTGGCTCTCTCAGGGCCTTGCGGCCTGATCTGGGGTCTGTCGTCATCACTGTACATCCCCCGGGCGCCCACCTGGCAGGTGGCAGGCTTACCTGGAAGGTGGCAGGCTCCCCCAGCCGGGGGCAGGCTCACCTGGCAGGTGGCAGGTGGTGTGCTGCCCACCTGGGCGCGGCAGGTGGAGGAGCACCCAGCACCATCCCCATAAATGGGCGTAGTCGGCCCTGGGATTTCACGGGGCCAGTGACTCAGCCAGCGGCCACTCAGGTAAGAGGAACTCAAGCCAACTGAAGGGCTGTGCGTCTGTCCATCTCCGGGAACCGTGGATGCCCCACAGAAGCTTCAGGGCCTGGGCCCATGCACAGGACCGTGGCCTCATCAAGCTGCTGGGGGCAGCCGCCGCCCCGAGGAAGAGGCTCGCTGCTGCCCAAGTTCGGCCCAGGGCTGCCCCCGCCTGGGCTCGGTGCTCTGGCCCCAAGACACGGGCGGCAACCGGGCACTCCGGCTCCCAAGCCACCATGGCCATGAATCTGCTTCCCACAGCTTGGGGGTTGGGACACTTGCATCTGACGTTGAAGCAAGTGTGACCGACAAGTCTGGGGAAAATGAGCCCACTCAAGCCTACGGGGCAGAGGATGTGATAATATGGCCTCGCGAGGCTCCTTCCCCTAATGTGCAGAACTGTGCCCGCTGTGCGCGACTCCGGCCCTTCCACTATTTTATGTGGACATAGGAATGTTCTCTCTGCCTGATGAAAATAAAAAACTGAAGAAATGGGGACACCTGGGTGGCTCAGTGGTGGAGCATCTGCCTTCAGCTCAGGGTGTGACCCTGGGGTCCTAGGATCGAGTCCCACATCAGGCTCCCTGCAGGGAGCCTGCTTCTCCCTCAGCCTGGGTCTCTGCCTCTCTGTGTGTGTGTGTGTCCCTCGTGAATAAATAAGTAAAATCTTAAAAAAAAGAAAGAAAGAAACTCAAAGCAAGGACCAATAGTTAAAAAAAAAAAAAAAAAACAACTGAAGAGATGCCTCAGCACGGAATCACGTAATGTCCTCCCAACCACCTATACTTACCTGGAGGCTGCACCAACGGTGCTGTCCTAACAAGGAAATAACTGGGGGCAGATGACCAGTCTCCTGTAAATGGGGCACTAAAATAGCCCCCATCGTGAGCCAGCAGGCGACACCATGAACTATACACTCCAGGAGGGCAGCTGTAGGCTGTCCCTTTTCTTCCTGTATGCTCAGCGGCCAGCACAAAGTCTGGAAAGTAGGAGGCGTGCAATAAATATTTTTTGGAATAAATGCCTCCCGAACTGCAGTCTTAAGTAGTTTGAAGCCCAGCCAGACAGGCAGCCCGGGTGGCAGCACAACCTCCTCGCCCGGGTTGCAGGGGAGCCGCGGCCTCATGTCATCGTGAAGGTGTTCAGTGCTTCAGCCTTTGGGAAATGAAGAGCATGGATTTATTTTTAAACCCCACTGGCACAAACCCTTGACATCTTTGAAAGATGAAAAGAAAGTTGCCAAGCAGTGAAGAGCCGTCATTAGGCCGGGCAGACACTCATCTTTCTGACCAGGGCTCTCCATTTACTTTACCCCAGTTAAGACTGGGTGATTTGTGGAGGCGAATGTCGTTCAGCCTTTCAGCAAAATTTCAGATGGAAAGGGTGTCACAGGCTAGTGAGGGGCCCTGGTGTGGAAAGTTGTAAAGAATCACCAACGTGTTTTGTGCCCTTCATTACTGAAAACACGACCCCATAGATATCAGTAATAATATGAAATGGGCATGGTGGAGGGCATTTGCAGAGCACTCAGCGACATCTTTCATGTGAACTGTCTCGCCTAATACTCACTGAGATGTCATGAGCTCGATGCTATGGCCCTAGTTATTTTTGGTTGCAAAAACTCATCATTCCAAGACCACAAATGGCTCCATGGAGGTCTCACATGTGTCCAGTGATGGAGTCAGAATTTAAAGTTGGTCCACCTGCCTCCAAAAGCTCTTGATGACTAAATGAATTTCTAGTTGAGTAAGGTTGGCCTCCGCCTTCTGCAAACCTAGATAAAGACATAGAAGACAAACAAGAGCAATCTGAATATTGCCATGTCTCTTCTTCTCTCTTTATTCTCACCATGAAGTGTTGGCACAATCTAGACTATAAGGAGTTACAGCTACAGTGACTTCCTGGGGTCCGTTTCACAGCAGGTATCTGGGTAGACAGACCAGAGCGGGGTAGCCATGGTCAAAGAGTGAGAGTTTTCTTTCATCCGCCGTTGCATAAGCAGAGCCATTGAGGCATTTGCCATTAGAAGACTTGGTCAAGTCATCCCCCTCTCTGAGCCTCCTCCAGGGGGAAGAGCATGAGCTTTGGATTCACACAGACCAAAGGACACCTGGGAACCCAGCGAAAACAGAGATAGAAACTATAATTCTTTGGCCACTCCATCTGCTGCAGCGGAGTCATCTAGGGCTTCTCTACTCATTCATATAGAGCAGAGGTGGTCTAGAACTTGCTGCCCATATAATAGCCACTAGCACATGTGCTCATTTAAGTTTAAAACAAACAAAATTAAAATTTCAGTTCCTTCATTGCACTAGCCACTGTCCAAACACTCAGGAGTACACGTGGCTAAGAGCTACTGTCTCAGACGATGCAGGTCTTCAATCATTTCTGAAATAATCCAGTCATCACAGAAGATGCTATTGAATAGCAGTGGTCTGGATAACAAGGAGAGCAGACCCTTGCTGCTCAAATGACTGCCACTTACAGGCAGAGGGGCCAGGGGGCTCCAATTTTAGTGTTCGTTTTAATGGGAGGTTTCTTCGAATGGTGAGTCCGGACTCATTCAATTATGAGAGGATGAATCTGACTCAAAAATAGCTTACACAAAATTAGAGAATTTATTTGTTCTTATATCTGAAAAGTCTAGGCATAAAGCCCAGCTGGATCCGGGGGTTCAAATCTATCATTAAAACTATGTCACTTGGGGCACCTGGGTGGCTCAGGGGTTGAGCATCTGCCTTCGGCTCAGGGTGCGACCCCAGGGTCCTGGGATCATGTCCCACATCAGGCTCCCCACAGGAAGCCTACTTCTCCCTCTGCCTGTGCCTCTTCCTCTCTGTGTGTGTCTTATGAATAAACAAATAAAATCTTAAAAAAAAAGGTCTATGTTTCTTATCTCTACACTTTACCCTCTTCCGTGCTGCCTTTCTTCGTAGGCTGGCTTTACTACCTAGGGGCAAAGGTGGCCCCCAGTGGACTCAGGCCCCTACCATTCTAGGTACCCACAATCTCAAATTTGTCCTCCTATGTCAGTCTCTGATTGGCTGGACTCGGATCCATCCCTCCGTACAGGAGTATGGAATATTCTATTGGTAAGGATTGGGCGCCAGGTTCAGAGGAAGGGGGTAAATGAGGAGGTTGCATTTATCCCAATCCCATGACTAAGAATAGAAACTGGTGGTTCCCCCAACGACGTCTGAAATGCACACACACAACGTAGCTACTACTACAGCCACCTATGCCAACGGGGGGACAAATAGTAGCAGTATTGGCACTAGAGGTAGTGACAACGGGTAGTGATATTAAGGTGGAAGTATGTCCAGGGTAGTTTTTTCGAAATCCAGGGAGGTTTATTAAAGTGCTGCTGTTCATCACCGCTCATTGACTACTGTCTCCGCATAACAGGAGAAGAGGCGCTACCTTTACCTACTTAACAGGTACCAGGTGTCCAAGCACACCTGTGCCAGCCCGGATTCTCTGACTTATGAGCCAGCTGTGTGACCTTGGGCAAACCCTAATTTCTCCATACCTTGATTTCCTTATCTTTAAATGGGGACAATAATACCAATTTTATGAGGTTCTTCTTGAGCGTAAAGGGGAGGATTCGCACAAAGTGCTGAGCGCCGTGTGAGTGAAGGGTAATCCCACTGTCCACGCTGCTGGCACCGTTGTCCACAACGTCCCAGACAGCACAGGGTTAGGGCTCATGATGAGTGACGACACTGAGCATTCCAGGAGCGGGGAAAGCCAGCAGCCCCGTACCCCGGTGGGTCCCAGGAAGGTTTTAGGGAATGCACGGGACATGGGCAGAGGTCTTCAGCCTGGACAGTCGGGCAGAGGGAAGGGGGCAGCGCGGCCACCAAGGACCTCAGTGTCTCCCACTGGGGAGCAGGGGGCTCTAGACGATGGAGGAGGTTAGCTCCTCTCTGACCATCATCTGCAGGAAAAGCTGAGAGGCAGCACGATTTTTTAAACATTAATAAAAAGTGCACAGCAAAGCTTGAGTGGGAGCAGCCGGGCAGGCGTGAGTCCCATGAGTCCCTGCACCCAGCTCTCAGCGTGGGGGTGGTGCGTGCTAAGGGCCTCCCCGAGGGCCCGGCCTGAGCAGGCCGCCAGGGCTCACCCAGGGAGGTGGGGGCCTCCGAACAGCTGCTGCGGCGTTTGGGAGGCACGTGGGGGACACCCTTCTCTAACCTGGAATCCTGCGGCTCCGAAACAGGTCCACCTCTCCCAGGGTCCGGCTGGAAATGCTTCAAGATTTCTGCTGGTCGCGGGAAGCTGGGGCCCGGTGTGGGGCCACAGTGCACGGTTTCTGAGAGCCGGGCTGTCCTTGGCGAGCGGAGTACTTCCCATCTCATCTCAGAGCTGGAAGAAACGCAGTTTAGCTTGCGAGCAAAGTGGGTGGGAGGGAGCCGTCCCCCCCCGGGGTGCGGGCCAGCTGGGGGGGGAGCACTTCCAGGGCGTGCTGTGATGCCCCACTGCCAAGGCGGGCCTCTGGGAGCTGCAGCTGCAGAGGAGCTTCGGCACCCCCTCGCTCCCCCACCGGTGTGTGGATGTGTGTGAGGAGAGAGAGCGCATGTGTGCACCAGCGCACACGACATCCACCAGCCAAAAGCCTTCATTAGCGCGCCTTTATGCATTAGACCTTAAAAGCCACCAGGGCAGCTATTGGAGAAGAGCCAGGGAACGACATGCAAGTCACGCCTCTGTCATGGGGCCACATGGCCTCTGCCCAGGTCATCGCAGCCCCCGGAGCTCCGAGTCCTTCCTTTGTAAATGAGGACGATAGTCTGGGACCCGGTGGACTCCGGGTTTGGACCAAGAGCCCAATTAGAACGCAAGGAGGCCCCAGGAGGTCTGCGGCGGAGCCTAAGGCCCTGTTTCTCCAGGTCCCGACCCCGGGCCACAGCACCCGCTCCTCCCCGGGCAGCTTGTTAGAAAGGCAGCCTCAGGGCCTGCGCCTCGGACCCACTGAATCAGAACCTGCATTTAAAAATAAGGTGTGCACGGGTGATTTCTATGCACGTCCAAGTTGGGGAAACCCTGAAGCACCGGAAAACTGGATTTACAGATTCGTTGCAAGGTTGACTACAAGCTCTCTGACCCTTGGCTACTGCAAGGTCAGCCACACAACCGACTTCCTGAGACAGCCCTCCGTCTTCGGTGGCTCCCAGAGAGCAGCAACCAGTGTCATGAACCAATTCCTGGAGGCGCCCAGCACAACGTGCACCAGGCTCACCTTGCAATAGTGTGACAAAACAAGATTTCTTTTATTTATTTTTTAAGTACCTTGGCCTGGAAATCCCTGCAGGACCCTGTGGCCTTCCATCACGGCCTGCATTTCCTACCCTCCCCAGCCCCACGTTGGCCTCTCGAGACCCTTCCCCACACCCTCCCTCCACTGCTGCCACAGTGGCCCCCCTGCCGGTCCTCAGACATACCAGGCACCTCTTGAAGGAGAGCCTTCGCATTGTTATTCCCTCTGCCTAGAAGGCTGTTCCCTTCAACAGCCACAGGGCTTAGTCGTTTCTCCAATGCTACCTTCTTCATGTTGCCCTCCTCAACCCTTCTCATTGAAAGTGCAGCCACCTCCTTTCACCCAGAGACGTTTCTCTCCGTGCCAGTTATCGCTTTCCAGCACACTCTATGCTTTACTTGTTTATTATGCTTTATTTTTAATCCCTTTCTGCTCCAAATTAGAATGTAAGTTCATGATCAGCAGGGATTTTCATCTGTTTTAGTCACTGCTGGATCCCAGCTCCTGGAACAGTCCTGGCCCACGACTGCTTGCCATGTAGTGAAGGTGTGAACAAACACACAGAAGGATGGCTTTGACCACGGGCTCTGTAATCGGATAGACTTGGGCTTGAACTTCAGCTCTACCACGGGGAGCTGTCTGACTCAAGGCACATAGATTGGATCTGTACCTATTGGTTACATCATTAAAACAGACTTATTATTACCGTTAAATATAAACCCCATTCTCCTAAAAGACTGACTCACAAGTATCACTCATTTTTACAAATAACCAAACTTTCAAAGAATATGCCACATTGCCCAAACAGGGCTAAGGAGCAGGATTCACTTCTAAGGGGTCAATTCTTTTTGCATCGGGGAAAAGAAACAAAAAAATAAAATAAATAAAATAAAATAAATAAAATAAAATAAAATAAAATAAATAAATAAAATAAAATAAAATAAAATAAAATAATAAAATAAAATAAAATAAAAGTGCATGCATGAATATACTTCACCCAAAGAAAAAGCCTTCACCCTATTTTCTTTTTTAGGAGCAAATCAGGAAATAGTGGTTTCTTTTATATTTCCAACTAAAATCAAATGTCTGTCTTTGGACAATAGAAACTCGGACTGAACCTCAAGGAATGATTTTGCGGCATTCTTGGCCCTGTGAAACCGACCAGATGAGGAGGTGGCTCTCCCACCTGACGAGTCACTTAAACCCACAGGAAAAGTTGCTGGGAACTTTTTCCCGCATGCTTAGACCTACTGTAAATATCTATAGAGTAAATGGCGGGTTTCTCATAATAGTTGTTCCAGGTATTTTTCTAGAAGTAAGAATTAAATATAAGTAGACTATTTTAACTCCATTGGCTCATTCTTCGGACCTTGAAGAGCACTCATTTCTCTACCTGCAGTACAATGACTATTTGTGTGTGTCAATCACCTCACGTCTTGGAACCTCAATTCTGTTTGCCCTCAAATGGGGAGTTGAGTCAGGTAGCACCTAAGGTTCTTACTGGCTCCAACAGTCAGAGATGCTCAGAGATAGTCAGAGACAGTCAGAGACTCAGAGACCTAGAGCATCTCAATCTCCTTTATCCCCCACCCTGGCTCCACCCAGTTCATCACTAAGTCCTATGGGTCTGAGTCTAAAATAGATTTGAAATCTGCTCACCTTTACAGTGAGCACCCCAGTACTCACTGGAGAGCTTCCTCATTGGTCCTTCTCTCTTGTACTTCTCCAACCTCTGCTCCCACAGAAAGGACAGCATGGTCCTTTTGAAATAAAAAAAAAAATGATTCTACTCCTCCACTTAAGCCCTTAAATAGTTTCCTTTTGCACTTAAAACACCATCTCAAATCCTTAGCAGGGACAACAAGATGACACACCATCTGGCAGCACCCCTACCCCCGTCCCCTTCCCCTGCCTCATTTCAGAACCCCTTCCCCTCTTATTTCCACCAGTGCCACATGGCCTGCTCAGGTTCCTGGCTACGTGCTCATGGTTCACACGAGCTGCTACTGTGCAAGCCGCTCAGCCTAACTCTTAGCCTCTGATCCCACAACAAATGTCTTTCTCAAAGATGCCTTCTTGGACTCTTCGTTGTACATTGCGTCCCTCTCAATTCTTTTTCTTGATAACACTTCTTGTACTCTGCAGTTATGCATCCCTCTATGTGTCTCTTTGCTTCATATCCATGTCTCTTTTTAAGCTCTAAGCTCCTCAAGGAGAAGGACAGTGTGGTTCATCCATATATTCAGCACACCGAGGGGTTCTTGGCATATACTTGGCAATTAATAAATATTTTCAGAATAATCGAATGGAAGAATTATCAAGTCCATCTATGAAGGGAGAGACAAGAATATGACTGCTCTTTTCGTTACCATCTTATGAAGTCATTTAAAATAATACACGCAAAGCAATTTGAATCCATAAAGAAACATTTTTTTAAACCAAGGCATTATTCTTTTTCTAATTTAAATTCAATGAGCCAACATACAGTTCATACTTAGTTTCAGATGTAGTGTTCAATAATACACCAGTTGTATATAACAACATGCAGTGCCTCATCACATCACGTGCCCTCCTTCGTGCCCATCACCAAATTACCCCACCTGCCCACTCACCTCCCCTCCAGCAACCCTCAGTTTGTTTTCTGTAGTTGAAAATGTCTCAGGATACCTGGTGGCTCAGTGGTTGAGTGTCTGTCTTCGGCTCAGGTTGTAACCCCAGGGTCCTGGGATCAAGTTCCACATCAGGCTCCCCACAGGGAGCCTGCTTCTCCCTCTGCCTGTGTCTCTGCCTCTCTTTCTGTGTCTCTAATGAATAAATAAATAAAATCTTAAAAAAATTTTTTTAAGTCTCTAATGGTTTCTCTCCCTCTCTGATGACTTCCCATTCAGTCTTCACTCTCTTCTCTTATGGTCCTTTGCACTGTTTCCTATATTCCACCTATGAGTAAAACCATATAACTGTCTTTCTCTGATCGGCTTATTTTGCTTGGAACCCTCCAGTTCCATCCATGTAGGTGTAAATAGTAGATGGCTGAGTAATATTCCATCGTGTATATAGACCACATCTTCTTTATCCATTCCTCTGTCGACGAACATCTGGGCTCTTTCCACAGTTTGGCTATTGTGGACATTGCTACTATGAACATTGGGTTCAGGTGCCCCTTTAGATCATTGCATTTGTATCTTAGGGGTAAATCTTACACCACACACAAGATAAACTCAAAATGGATGGAAGACCTAACTGTGAGACAGGAATCCATCAAAATCCTAGAGGAGAACACAGGCAGCAACCTCTTTGACCTCGGCTGCAGCAACTTCTTACAAGACATGCCTCCAAAAGCAAAGGAATCAAAAGCAAAAACGAACCACTGGGACTTCATCAAGATGAAAACCTTCTGCACAGCAAAGGAAACAGCAAAACTAAAAGGCAACCTAGGGAATGGGAGAAGATATTTTGCAAATGACATACCTGATAAAGGGCAGTATTCTTAAAGTCATTGTTCATAGATTAACTCATCTGTGAGGTAAAGGTCTGTAAAGGTTTTTTTTTTTTTTAAATTTTAACAAAAGAACACACTTATGGACCACATAACAGAGTATCAAAAGATTTGGATTGATATTTTAATGACTCAAAAACTTTGATCATAGCATTACTGAATCTGTGACTTTAACCAAGTCACCTAGCAAAAAAGAGTAAGTATGTGCTTACTATCTTGTATCACCTGCTGAAGAGTGACTGAGGATATAGTAAACACATGCATATTTCCTGTCTCATTGGCATTCGCAGGCTATCTGAAATGAATATATCAAAAAGGGAACCTGCAATTGCCATAACTTTAAGTATCCATTATAAGAAGGGAGTTAACTAGTATTATAATTATTATCAAAACACTGACTAAAATTCATTTTGCATAGTTGTTTTTTTTTTTTAACCTTTTTTAGTTCCCTTATGGCTAGGTTCTCTGAGCTCCCGGTCAATGAGTTAGATAATGAGTAAATTAAAACATGTTATTACAGAAGGTCGGGAATGTGGTGTGACCATTAGAAGGAAAGAAAAATGAAGCAAAGGCCTGGAGACTGATGAAGGTGAGGAGGGAGTCCTAATCCCCTCGGAGTAAGCTTGGCTAGACATGAAGATGCAGCCACAGGAAATGGCATGCTACCAGAATAAACAGGTATGCCCACCTCCATCCCCTGGTTGCCAAAAAATAGAGATAATCGTCCCTGGTCCTAGCAACCAATGAGGAATATTGTGAGAATAAATTAGATACCGTTTTGCTTTGGAGGGAAAGCACTATATAATTTATGATATTGTTATTATAATCATTAGTCATCTTTGTCTAGATTTATGGAGTGACTCATCCTAAATTAAGCCTTCGGAACAATGAGAAGAGGGAAATTTATGAGACCTACAATGATTTTCTAGTCTCATAAAAGATTGTAGTACTTGATTCTTGAGATGTTGAAATATCTCTGCCTCTTAACAGGAGGCTACAGGGACCATCCTTTGATTCATTATTTGTTAAGTCTTTCAGGTCTCCCTCCTTTTGCTCCCCTGGGACTAATAATTCAGCAAGCATTTTAACAGTCACCTTGGCTGTCAATAAATTATTTTAACTTACCTTTACAAGTGCCTGCTATTTCTCTCCTTTTCCTATGAGAATAAAAATATTGCTACTTTTTTATTCCCCATAATTTCTCTACAAACCCACTTAACATCCCGGAAGCACCTATAATATCAAAGCAATGAGCCAGGTGTAGAGACATAAGGAAATAAGATTCTGTCCCTCCCTCAAAGAGCTTATAATTTAGTTGGAGAATATAACTAAGAAGACCAAATCTGGTGGATATTTTTTTTTTTAAAAAAATAACTATCAGGTCACAGGAACTGAATGGATAGAGAATGCGAAAGAGAGGGGAGAGTACGGAGGGCAGATCTGAGGAGGGACCCATCAGATCCATTTTAGGCCCACTGAGCTGAGGTTGATAAGATGTCCAGCAAGAAGCTTGACCCATGGGTCTGGAGTGTGAGAAAGAAGCCAGGACTGGAGACTCCAATTTGGATCTCATCCAAGGAAAAATCCTGAGACTGGGGGACATTCCCAGTGAGAGAATATGAGGTGAGAAGGGAAGACAAGGGAGAGTCTGATGGTTAAAGAAAAAAAGGGCAAGAGATGCTTTCCCTTTGCTGCATCTACTGTGAGAGTGAAGACCATTCTCAGCAATCAGACTGTCACCATTCCAGAAAATGTCAACATCCCCCTGAAGGGACACACTGTGATCATGAAGGGCGGGCCCCAGAGAAACACTGCGAAGGGGCTTCAATCACATCAATGTAGAACTCAGTCTTCTTGGAAAGAAAAACAAGAGGCTCTGAGTTCACAAATGATGTGGAAATGGAAAAGAAGTGGCTACCATTTGCACTGTCTGTAGTCACCCACAGAACACGATCAAGGGCTTTACACTGGGCTATTACAAGGTGAGGTCGGCGTGTGCTCACTTCCCCGTCAATGTTGTTATCCAGGAGAATGGTTCTCTTGTTGAAATCTGAAATTTCTTGGGTGAAAAATACATTTGCAGGGTTCAGATGAGGCCAGGTGTTGCTTGTTCTGTATCTCAAGCCCAAGAAGATGAGTTAATTCTTGAAGGAAAATAACATTGAACTTGTATCAAACTCAGCTCCTTTGACTCAGCAAACGACAACTGTTAAAACAAGGATATCAGAAAATTTTTGGATGGTATCTATGTTTCTGAAAAAGGAACAGTTCAGCAGGGTGGTGAATAAGATCTGAGTTGTCAAGGTACAGAAACAGCAAGACACCAGATGATTTTTCAGACTTATTTGTGATACTTTAAAGGTGCAATAAAAACTATACTGATTTGGGGCAAAAAAAAAAAAAAAAAGAAGAAAGAAAAGAAAAAAGAGGCAAGAGACAAGTCTTTTTTGGGAGAGATCCAAGGGATGAGAAGGGCTAATGAAGAGAAAGGATAGGAAAAGGCAGAAAATGGCAGACAGTGAGGAAGGAAGAGGAATCTTGATGAAGAGCAGAGTGGAAGAGTCAACCTTGGAAATGAGCCTCCTTCCCTCTCTCCAAGCAGCACAATGAGGGGCAGATGCGTGCAGATATACTCTGAGGTGGGACAGAGGAGACTTACAGGACAGATTGTTGGCCATGCAATGGAAAATTAAATTACAAAAGGCTGTGGTGGGGCCGCCTGGGTGGCTCAATAGGTTGAGTGACCAACTCTTGGTGTTGACTCAGGTCATGATCTCAGGGCCATGAGATCGAGCCCCATGTTGGACTCCGTGCTCAGCTTGAGTTTCTCTCTCTCTCTTCCTCTCTCCCTCTGCTCCTCTAAATGAATAAATACATAAACAGAATCTTTTTAAAGACAGAAAAGGAAAGGTTGTACTCCGAGAACACAACAATGTGTAGAGAAAGGAGCACAGATTTTGGCATTGGCCAGGTCTGGATCCAAACCCCAGCTCTTACACTGATGCTCACTGAGATGTTGGACACATGCCTTCTCCAATGGAGCCTCCATCCCATCTTCTGTAGAATGGGAAGCAACAAGGACATCCTCCCTGAGGTCATTTCAAGCACTAAGAGCCCATGGGCAAAGTGCCCCGCTCTGGCCTGGGCCCGGGTAGGGACGAACGATGGGCACAAACTGGTCCGAGAAACAGAACTGAGGTTCTCGCACTTCAGATTCCTAGGCCGCATCCAGAATCAAGAGGTCCAGGATGGGAACCTCATAAATCTGCACGTTCTAACGAGTTCCCAGGGGATGCTGACACCCAGGTCGGGGTAGAGGAAAGATCAAAGGGGCAAGAGACTTCGTTGGCACTGGAACCCAGGTCCCAGAAGAACCGGATCGTACCTCTTGTTCTAGTCATTCTTCCATGGATGCACTTCATTATTTCATCTCCAGAACCTTGGCCACCCTGCCTTGGGAGCACTGGATCTCAGCCCACTGCGCGGCTGGAGTGGTGGGTGCAGAAGCAAAGGCTACCTGCAGCTTCCCTGAAGAGGGAGATAAAGGGGAGCCTGCCACCTGTCCCCCATGTCTGTCCCCAGGGCTTGGAGCCAGGGCCCCCAGGATGGCATCAGCAGTTGAGAGCCAGGCTGAGGCAACAGGGCTTTTTTTTTTTAAGTGGAAACTGTCAAAGTTTATATATTATTTTAATTTTGTTCTGTCTTTTCAATATTGCATGGCCCGAGTGTTTAATATTTCACATGTTTCTCTCTCTCTCTCTCTCTCTCTCTCTCTTTTCATCTTAAATTATCTTTTATTTCTCTTATTCTTTTCCTTGGCCCCAAAGTACCTTTATTGCTAAAAATGATAGTTTATAACCCTTTGCCATGGATCAGATTGTCTCCAAGCAATTTCTTTTCCCGTTTTTTGTTCCTAATTCCTTCCCATTGTATTATTCAGTTATTCCATTCTATTGCATCCATTATTCACTACTTTTTTTTTTCAAAAATTGATTCTGCAGAAATCGAACACCCTCATTTTTCATTTCTTGGTTGGAGTTACTTTAGAAACTCAACTAGATTATGGCTCCTAATGCACTAATGCTCCGCTGAGTGCACGTTGCCCGGCATTTTTATAAGTTCTGAATATAAAGTCAAGTCAAACCCTATTCCTTTTCAAGATTCTCCTTTCATATATCGTTTAAGAAAATTGCTCAACCATCCTGCTTGCTTCTACTTAGTCCCTGACTCATTTCCTCACTGTTGAATGCCCTATCATCCTTCCTACATTTATATTTTCAGCCAAGGAAAGGAAAGTTAACCTGACATTTCGGTGCAGACCATCAGTGACACCATGTTCTGCGTCTGGAGCCTGAGGATGGCAGGGGCATGAAGATGACACCAGTCAATGCGTTAGTCAGCACGAACCCCAGTCTCTCCTCTGCATCAAGGGCCAACTACATCTCACCTGTGATCTTTCTCATCAACAAATTTTTATAATTATTCTCAGCTGCCTTTAACATAGGGAAGCTTAGTCTCTTGCTTTGTGCATAGTCAACACTCAAAACCATGAACCACTGAATGACAAGTGAATGGAATGCAGACCCAACACAGCCCAGTCGTGCCTACTTGCCTAGCTACTGTCTTACCCTCATGCCCCTCTCCTAGGGTTATGGTATTCAGAACTCCCCAGTTCCCCAAACGTGTCAGGCTCACTCATGCCCCCAAACCTTGGCATGGGTCATCCATTCCCACCCTATTTTCTCTGATTAGCACAGCTTTCCTTTCTTCCCCAGAAAGTCGCTCCTGAGCCCCTGCCTGGGTTGGGTGGCCCTCCTCTGAGTGCTGGAAACATCTCAGCTTCTTTGGTCAAACATAGTACTTACAAGGTCACCCGGGTGGCTCAGCGGCTGAGTGTCTGCCTTTGGTTCAGGTCGTGGTCCTGAGGTCCTGGAATCGAGTCTCACCTGCTTCTCCCTCTGCCTGTGTCTCTGCCTCTCGCTCTGTGTTTCTCATGAAGAAACAAAGAAAACTTTTATTAAAAATGTTTTAAAAATAAATAAAAGCAAGGGCTTTGGGAAGCCCGCATGGCACAGTCGGTTAAGCGTGTGACTCTTGGTTAAGGCGCAGGGTTGAGTTGGGTTCCACACTCAGTGAGGAATCTGCTTGAGACTCACTCTTCCCTCTGCCCCTCAGCCCCCCACACGTGATCTCTCTCTCTCTCTCTCTCTCTCTCTCTCTCTCTCTCTCTTTTTCTCAGATAAATAAATAAAGCTTTAAAAAATAAATTAAAGCAAGGGCTGTGTCTCGTGGCATCGTTACAATCCC
The DNA here is from genome assembly GCF_905146905.1 of Nyctereutes procyonoides. NCBI lineage: Eukaryota > Metazoa > Chordata > Mammalia > Carnivora > Canidae > Nyctereutes > Nyctereutes procyonoides. The sequence continues at coordinate 9,452,957 of NW_026575137.1, forward strand.
AGCTTCCCACCTTAATGCTCAAATGGTGGTGCTGGGAATGAGTGAGGATGTGCTGGTATCCAGGTGAGAGGCCAAGATGATTGAGACAGGAAAGTTGCCATGAGCACCGACAGGAGGAGAAAAGTGTGAAATACGACAGGAAGAATTTTGCAGGTGGGACAGCTCATTAGATGCAGGGTGGTGGGAGGGGAAAGTAAAACACGGGCCACCGGGGGCCTGGGAGGATGCTTCCCCCTCTGCCACAAAGGATTTCAGGTGCTTGAGCAGAGGCCTAGGAACTTCATTTCCCAAACGGAACACCAGTAGGCCTCTACCATTTAGCCTATTCTCTAGTGTTTCTAACAGGGAAGAGTATTCTTTAGTGGAGCAAGACAACAACGTAGCCAAGTCAACTTTTAGCAGTTCCAAGTAGCACAGAGGAATATATGGGGAATTTGGGGCCCTTGGTGGGGCTCAGTGGTTGAGCATCGGCATTCGGCTCAGGGCGTGACCCCAGGGTCCCGGGATCGAGTCCCACATCAGGCTCCCTGCATGGAGCCTGCTTCTCCCCCTGCTTGTCTCTCTGGCTCTCTCTGGGTCTCTCATGAATAAATAAATAACATCATATATATATATGTAGATTAAAGATAAAGTCATAGAACCCAAGAGGGGGACGCATGGTGCCCTCAAAACAGAACTGGTCCTCTCATGTCTTTGCGCAGTGGCCTTCCAGCTGCGGGGTCCCATACAGGTACTTCTTGTTTAAGCTCCTGCACAACTGTTAAGCAGGTGAAATTACACCTGCCAACGCCGTTGTCATGTTCCGAGCCTTCTACAAACAACATCTCAACCCTTAATATTTCAGGAACTGATTTCTCCTTTCTGGGGTGATGGGTCCCTGCCCCACTCTCATCTCTCTCTCTCTCTCTCTCTCTCTCTCTCTCTCTCTCTCTCTCTCATTTCAGGTCTGCTCCTGCCATCCGAGTTGTCTCTGCTCGAACGGAAATGTACTCCATAGCGACACCTACCCAGACCCCGGCCCCTGCCTATCCTATCTCAGTGAGAGCCCTGTGACTTAACACGGGTTCCTAACCGCAACCACATCCCATATAAGCTGGAAGAATTTAAAAGCTACGGCTGTCCCATGACCCCCCTTTCTCCATCCCTCTGTAAAGCCCACCTTTCCTCCCAGATCTGGCCTCCGACCTGTCACTCGGCTAACAATCCCCTCCCCCCCTTAATTCTTAGAGCACATGTTTTCTGTAACAATAGAAAATACGTGCTCATCTCAGACATTTTCCGTGGCTGGTTGGCTGGAGGGGCGGTGCCTGGATGAGGGGCTCGCCACATGCTCAGTCACTCCTGCTTACGTGCAGTGGACCCTGTGCATGCAGCACCTTGTCTCTCTCTCTCTGGGATAGATGTTAGGGTGGCATTCCGGAGAACATTGCACAAGAAGCAGGAGGTGCTCCGGCACAGGGCAGGTGCTTCCTACCCTGCAGGTCTGACCCTGATTCAGGTGTGAGCCACCAGAGGGCGAAGGGTCCGTGTCTTCTCATTGTACCCCCAGACGTTGCACCATCACTCTTTATGTGGGAGCCTCCGTGCACCCCCGGCAGCCCAGGAGGCTCGTGGGCTCGTGGGCGAGCAACGCCTCAGTCTCCACCTTTCTTCCCAAGTCCCTGGCTGCACACTCGCGTGCAAGCAAGCAGTCCGGCCTGCGGAGCTGGAGTAAAGCGAGGGGGCAGGAGCCGGGTGCAGGTGCGCGAGGGCTGGCGTCTGCGAGGATGATTACCCTCATCATGGAAGCTGCCAGACGACTTCAGCATATTCTGTGGCATGTAAACTGCCGAGAAAGAACACTGTCAGCAGTGTCATTTCTAACGAGGGAGAAACAATACATGAAACAGGAAAAAAAAAAAAAGATAAAACCCCACCCAGCGGGCCGTGTCCCCTAAATACCCCGGCAGGAGTCTGCGCCTCTCCTCCCCCTTTCGCCCTGTGGCCGGAAGGTGCCCCCTGCCACAATCACTGCCTGACACTGGAGACTAGGGCTTAGAAAAAGTAGAAACCATGAAATCGCCAAGCCCTGGAAATCCAGGTAGCTGCTACACAAGTCCATCTTCTGAGCACCTTCCTGCATTTTGCTCAGAATTCTCATCTATATACGGATAATATTTGTCTGGAGAGTGTCTTGTGGCCTCTCCAGTGATTTTTTTCTTCCTTTTCACATTGTTGGTTTTAATACAGCTTATGATTAAAAAAAAAAAGCAAAAAAATGGTTATCTTGGTTAGAGAAAATTTCTAGCCTGAGCGAATGCGTTGAGGTTGCGGAAACTTTGTTTTCGTAAATAAGATCGACAAAGTCATGAGAAGACCTTAGACACACGCGTACCGGTGACCTACAGGTTGACACACGTGTATTGCCACAGATAGTGGCATGTGGCAACTAATGAGGAGCACAGCCCATCCCAAGGTGCAGGTGCTCCATCTGGAAGCCCTTCCCCTGTTAACAAACACTTACGTGTCCTGGAGTCCTCACGGACCACCCCTCTCATTGAACACCCCTATCTTCGATGAAATCTGGCTTTTCCAGGATGCTACCAAATCCCCTGACGCCTGTCCTGCATCCCACGTGCATTGGAGCATGTCAGGATGTGGGCTTCGTGTCCCCCCTGTTCCCCACTGTCTTCCACCCACCGTCAGCACAAGCGTCCCATGTCAACCGCGCTTCTGGAACGAGTGCACATTTTCTGCTTAGGCTCCTGCTTACATCGGGGCAGACCTCCTTCCCTCCATGGTCCTCATTCTTTGACAGACGGACCCTCGCTTACTCTGCTTCTTGGATTTAGGCACTTGGCTTCTCTTCCCTAAACACATCATCCCGTTCTTGATCCTACGGTACTGTTATGTTTACTCGGGTAACCAGAGCATGCCCCCCCTTAAAGGAATGCCACACTAATTGCCTATGCAAAGGCAGTTGTTTGTTGCTTGTACGCAGCTTTCTGATTACTGTTTGAATACGGTCAAAAAGAAATTGGATTTTTTTTTTTTGTGCACGCCTGATTCCCTTGCATGCGCGCCTTTGTCAAAATTTTGACACAGTAAATACGGGCCTCCTCCATGTGGACCCCAATTGATTAATTAAAGGAGAAATTCATTGCAAAATTGCCAGCAGCTGTTGGCTGGAACAGAGGCTGGGGAGTCATAGACAAAACGGCTCGCAGCGGATCAGAACCATTTCTAGAGGATGTGTGTCTGAATTCTGTGGAAAGTGAGTTCTACCTCTCAATCTGGGCCTTTTTTCTCACTCCATGGTCTATTTAGAATGTTTAATGTATTTTCCATCGAGGAACAAACAGGTCAAGAACAAACCCTAAACATTTTCCTTTCCCTGCTTACTTGCTTTCTCATTTTCCTTCTCTCCTTTTGTTTCTCTCTCCTTTCTTTCTTTCTTTCTTTCTTTCTTTCTTTCTTTCTTTCTTTCTTTCTTTCTTCTTTTTTTCTAGATCAAAGATAAAGAAATGCATAGCAAGACACCTTGCTCACTACCAGAGCACTTGTGCTACAGGAGAAGCACGCCCAGGAGGGGCAATTCACCTTGTACAAGACCACAGTGGAGACCACGGAGGGAGGGAAAAGCTAAAACCGCTTCCCTCTGCAAGCTCCTCTGACTCATGAGATCCAATGTTCTGAATTCTGACAATAGGGGTGTGCAAAATTTCAGATCCATCCTGAAGGGGAGACGAAAGAAGTTTCCAACAAATACCAAAGAGCAAACAATGTCCAAAAATAAGGTTTTGGGGCCACAGGTGTCGTGAGAGACTGTGGGGTGACAGAAGGGGAGGAAGTCAGCAGGGCAGAGGGGAGCCACGCAGGACAAAGGGTTCAGAGCAAATGTCTCTAATAAGTCACAGCAGTGACGGTTCCTGAAGGTCCTGCCTGGTTCCCCCGCAAAGCTAAGGGTGCAGTTTTCTCCACGTGTGGCGTGCGGGACCAGAGGCTCATACACCTGGGCTCTGACCTCACCCCAACGGAGAGCTCAGTTGGGGGAGCAGGTTGGGACCTGAGCCACTGTGCATGCCCCTGGGGCCACCTGTGAGTCCCCGCCTGTGGGGTTGGAGCCCATCAGGCCCTATCTTCTCCCGCCACCCCAGCGGGTCTGACTCCATGATCCTCAGTCTGTGTGCAGGGCGCCTCTGTCTCCAGCACAGCACCCATGGGACATCAGCATGTTGCATACTGCCTGGGCGAGGTCCAGGACCCGAGCCACACACTAGAGCTGTGAGAAACCACATGTGTGGGGAGAAACCAACCTCAGCTTGAGTACCACGTTTCTCCTCAAAGCGGTCAATGCGTTGGAGGCCACGTCGGATGTTTGCTACAGACCAAGGAAGGGTGTGGATGTCCAAGCTCAGAGACTTCCGTGCCAAAGGGACTTGAGGCATGTCTTCAAAATAATCTGAATAGTTACCATTCATTGAGTGCCTACTAACACCGTATCAACATCATCTCTGATGATCCAGCCCGGCCACAAGAGGTTGTTATTATGCTCATTTTCCTAGTTAGGAAACCAACAGCTGAAATAAGAAAGGACTCACCACGGTTCGACAACTGGCAAAGGGCAAAGGCAGGTCTCGACATAGTTTATTTTGCCAAAGCCTACAGTCCTCCTCATTATGCTTTTCCCCCCATCCATCTAGAAATGCATAAAGTGACTAGTGTCAGTTCCCCGGTCGCTCAGCTCCATTAAATAGGCCACATCCTTTTCCTCATGGAGCTCACTGATCCTCAACCACAGTAAGTGGTAATTCCCCAAACCCACCCAAAATTTACTTCCATTTACTCTTACGGAGTCCGCTAAATCCTGTAACTAGAGAAGCAGTGGTATCACCACCAGCTTGAAGCCAGCTCCCAGCAGCACCTTCCAATGGAATCGTTCCTGCCTCCCTTCCTCTTCCTCTTTTTCACTTTGTTCCAACCCCCAAGGCTCAGAAATCATAGCTTCCAGGATGACGGAGAGTAAACCAGGATGCACAGGGGGGAAAAAAGAAGCCAAGTCAAAACCCTTGCCTGGTAATGAACTCTGGGTCTCTAGTCTCAAAGAGACCCAAGCTCCCATTCCATGTTTTGAGGGGGAAAGAGGTTAACAATAAATCGAGGTCAGAGGTGGGGGTTTTTTTCATTGTTATGACACCAGAGTTAATATATTATGAATTTATTTGATACTGTGTTTGGGACTGAATGGGACCACAGGAGCCTTTATTACCTACCTAAGAGTGACTAGAAATCACAAATATCAAAGTGAATAGAATGGATCAAGAACTCTCCACAAAAGATTTGAGACCCCTGTGGTCAACAGCAAACAAGATTCAACATGAAAATATTCCAGTCCGAATAAAAGCTATTTGGGCTCTATTTTATCTCATAGCCAAAGGCTTTCAATCCAATGCCCATATTGTCCTAAAGAGACCAAGCAACATTTTATGTATATATGTCCATTTGCCTTTTACTGAGAAAGAATCCACAGCTTTTATCAGAGCCACAAAAAAGATTAAAATTATTTCCAAACCAAGAACTTCTGGAAGCCCAGGACAGCCTGGGACTTCAGCTTCAGATCTGGTTTATATCCCCTTCCGACACAGTGTTGGTCAGGGCCCAGTCAATCCTGCCTGAAAGTGGACCCAAGTGGTGGGATGCAGACTGATCTATGCTCCAGAAAGTCCTTTGGATGTGATTCCAGAAACATCTATGGTTTAGATGGGGAGAAGATAAAAATTAGCTTTCAAATTCAGGATATGGTTTTCTAGATTATAGAAACACCTTAAGAACTTGATGGCTCATTGAGGTCACCTCTATCCTGACTTTATTTGGACTCTTTTAGTGAATTGTGGTGTGCATGTTTTCCGAACCTTTATGCATGCTTTGGCATAAAATGCAAATAACTCAATTGATTGTCGATTTCCTGATGCTCAACTCCTGGCTACTAACCTTCCAAGGACTTGGCTTCTCCATAGTATCCACAACTGGATAAGGTGATGCCTGCATTCCTTGTTCTAGCTGCTTCTTGGAAAGCAAAGCTAGTCCAAAGTATCAGGTTTTAATTGAGCTCATAGCCCTGCCATCCCTGCTCACCCAAAGTCTAGCTACCTTTCCCCCATTTGACAAACTATCCCAATTGGGTCCCTAGCCATCACAGCATCAGCCAGCCAGCAGTCCCAGGAAGCGAGTCATTAGCATCTCAAGCTGGAGTTGAAGAAATGCTTTCACGGAACGTCATAGGATATCGTTCATTTGATGCACAGCAAAGTAATTGGGAAAACATTAATTCTCTCTTAAGAATCAAGCACGAATAATACAACTTAAATTGGTCCATGGGAGAGATCAATTAGCTGCTAGAAATTGTATCTTGCAGTCAGTTCTCAACCATCCATATTCATAAAAAAGGGGCAGGGGTCATGGAACCCGGCAGGTGATTTTTAAATAATTAGTATTTGGCTTTAGAACTCTCCATATATTTATTTGCATCAAAGTTACCTTCCTAATAATGTTTTGCTTATATTAACATTTAAATGATGACCAGCTCCCTGGAAAGCAGCAACTGGTTGCACCTGAAGAGACAACCTGCATCCAGACAAGGTGGGAGCAGTGAAGTCAAAGGAGAGATTAAAATTTTTACTCTGCATTAAATCTCCCAAACTCAAATAACTGAGAATGAGCTCTAATCCCCTTCAACATGAGTCTTTCAGAAATTGCTCCCCGACCTCTGGTTAAATACCCCTGTGGGCGCCCCTCGATATCCCATAGTCCTTCACACTACCTACCATGCCAGTTGCAATTATGTGTTCCATCTCTGTTTTCCACCCTATAGCCCATGAGCTCCAAGGAGGTGGAACAGAGTCTGTCTTATATGACCTTTCATCCCCAACACCGGGAAGGTTCACTGGTACATAGTATGTAGCCAACAAATGTTTGTTTATTGAGTGGATGGAATCTACATTGATCCTCCAAATTATCTATGAAAAATGAGAAAGATCCATTCAACACTGACACAGGATATGTAATCGTGTCCTCAGGGGAAAGCCTGATGGGGGGATGGAAGCTTTATGAGCTCAGGGCCCCCCGCTAGTCTTATCCACTGCTGTGCACACAGAGGGTGCAGTGCCTGGTGGATTGTCCAAGTGCAGCAAGTCCAGGTGCATCAAACCAGGGGCTCCAGCACCTCACCTTGCCCACATCATAGGTGCTTTCCCCCCCACTTGAGAGGTTATCTCAGCTCACATGGTCCCTCACATAGTCACAGAAACTGTTTGGAACAATGGATGAGAATAAGCAAGAAAAAGTTGCACGGCTCTAGCTGCGTAGTTTTCCTACCAGGGTGCAGAGAGGCAATGGGGAACTGTGACGGAATTGTAAAGAGGCAGAGAGTTAGGCAGAGAGTTAGCGTAGCTTTGCCCCTTGGGGAACAAACACAACCTGGTGTTGCTCATGCTTGTTTCTGTGGTAAAGGCATTAGATCCTATCTATCTGTCTGTCTCTCTTTCCTCCCTCCCTTCTTTCCCTCCGTCCCGTCCTCCTCCCTCTCTCCTCTTGCCCTCTCCCTCTTCCTCCCCTCTTCCCTGTCTCTGTCTCTGTCTCAGGTTGACCTTATCTCTATGCATCGACACTCGGGTGCTCTTTCTGGGGCACATCAGGACTTCTGAATCTGTGCGGCCAACTGATCCACGTAGTCCTTTTGAAAAATGTTTTGTTGAAAAAAAGAAGAAAGAAAAATGTTTTGATGCCATTCCACCCTGATGTTTCCCTCATGTGGAGTTTTCAGAGCAGTAACCTTGACGTCAGAACACAAGTCATCAGCAGTATGCCTACCCTTGCTCTGGAATCCAGTGGAGGACCTGAGACCATGTCAACACAGGACTTACGCAGTCATATGAATGGCCAGGAAACCTTCATTCATCAAAACCACCTTGGAGGGGGAATCCCTGGGTGGCTCAGCGGTTTCACGCCTGCCTTTGACCCAGGGCGCGATCCTGGAGTCCCGGGATGGAGTCCCGCGTCTGGCTCCCGGCATGGAGCCTGCTTCTCCCTCTGCCTGTGTCTCTGCCTTTCTCTCTCTCTCTCTCTCTCTCTCTCTCTCTCTCTCTCTCTGTCTATCATAAATAAATAAAAATAATTTTTTTAAAAAAACCACCTTGGAGACCACCTGGGGGGACAGTGTCCTCACTTTATAAAGGAAATTGTGGTGGGGGGGTGCTGGTGCAAGGTGACCATACATTGCAGAACTCACAGGACAGCCTGAGAGTCACCTGGCTGACAAGGGAGACATTTTCTCTTTGTGGTTATCCCCTAACTCAAGAGATAGGCCCTTCCCCTCGGCCTGTAGACAGACAGTAGTCCCCCCAATATTGAAAGGGTTCAAAAAGGTAGGAACCTTGACCTAGTTTCCTCCACTAGCGATCACCCTATGTATCCTAACTTCCATAACCAAACTCCTAGCAGTAGACTTTGGCACTTACTGATTTTATTTTTTTCCCAAAAATCTATGGCCCCATACAAAGAGAGCTAGAAGCTTTACCTCCTCTACAGCTCGTGTCCAGCTGCTGAGAGATTTGCTCCAGATTCCAAAATTTAAATGATTCCTCCTCCTATAGAATATACAGATTCACTTTTGGGTAGAGGGACGGGGTTGCCAAAAGCCTAAGTAACAATCCTAACAACCTCTCATTTAAGGAAGATAATATTTACTACTTTTCACCTAAAGGACCCTTGTCTCCACAAGAACGCAATTTCACATCTGTGCAGACAGGACCCGGCCAACAGGGGACTCAACCCATTGGTGGAGTCTTGACAAAATCACCCTCTTCTTCCTGACGTTTGAACAACACCCTTCTCCTGACATTTACAGCCAAGCAAAGTCAGTCAGCCCTGGTGGTGATGAGCTGGCATGTGGATCCTGGGTTCATCCCCCAAGTAAGCAATTTCTTTATTCAAGACAGTTTTCTGACTTTTGCAGGATGAGTCAAAATGAGTCCTGGACAATTATTCATGTTTTCCAAATCATGTGACATCCTTGCTCTATCAACTGCCATGAGGATAGGAAGGACAGGACAGGTCAGCTACTGGGTGGAGAAGTCTAGGCTTTGCTGTTGGTATTGTCACAGTCACCAGCATCCTAAGTGGGAAGGGGAAACAAGGAGACATCTCAGCCTGGGCTCCACTGAAAATAGAGCCTGGATATTGAAAACAAGGCCTACTTTGAAAGGTAGAGTCATGAGGCAGGGAGAGTTCATGAAAGGAGAAGTGTGACAAGGAAGGTTACAGAGCCACAGCATGTCACCGCACTGGCCACAGCTTTACCAGAAGCCTCAAAGACACACAGCTGGCTGCTCAGCAGGTGCAGCGACTCAGCCACCTGGGATGCCTCCAGATAGGCTGTGTATCGAAGCTGCTCAAGGCAGTCACTTCAAGGAGGAAGGAGGGGGAAATTCCGCTGCATAGCTACTTCCCTCTCTTATCTCCCAGATTCATTATACTGGGGGCTCTTCCCTCCAGACCCCGAGTCACGATGCCCAGCTTCCTCAGAAGCTGTTCAAGAGACCCATTCCAGGACCCCAGCAGCCCACTGCATCCAAGCCTGAAGTGGCCAGAGGAGCCAGAGGCCCCAGGAGTTCCGCCCATCAGCCTCCGGTGGCAAAAATCGCACAGACCCACGAAGGACCAACCAATCTGTCTCAGTGGCAGCTGAGGGCCAGCCAGCAGATGAGGTTTGAGAATCTGAGGAGGGGTTTGAGACTAGAGCATTCAACAGAAGCTAGGATGACGATCATGTCCAAAGCACAGAAACTTCCACCAAATACCTCTTCATGTGGAGAGCCTGGACTGGGTCCCTCATGACAAAAGCATAGTAGATATGCCAACCTTGGCATTACAAAATCTCAAGTCAAAATGATCTGTTCTGCTAGATGTATTGACATTAAGGTGCGTGCTAGCCCCTAGAGACAGACCCTGTGGTGTACTATTGAGGCCACCCATGAGCCCGAAGCACCAGACCCAACGGGTACCCTTCAATCTTTACTTAGCGGTCAAGTTAAGTCTTTGCCATACTTCACACAGCTGAACTCTTTTTCGATATGAAACGTTTTCCTTCCTCTGATGCCAAATGCGGATCCCCTCTGATTCTCCTCTTCCTTTTTGGTCTCCTTCAGTGGGTACTTTTCTTCCCACTGACTCTGTAAAAACTAGTCTTCCTTGGGTCTCCTTTCTCAGCCTGATGCTCTTTCTCATCCACATGTTCTTCCTGGGGAACCTCATCTGCATCACTACTCACACTGCTCCCCTGGGCTGAGATGCCTACAGCTCCAGACTTGTGACTGAGGCATGATCCCAGCCCTCTATGGGGAAAAAGACAAAAGACCTCAGTTACAATGACCCTGGGTAGGAAATGCTAAGCTAAAAAGTGTGATGATGGCAGGGGCACCGAGAACACACTCAGCCTGAACCAATTCTGAGAGGCTAAGAAAGGAGTTATTCTGAAAGATGAAAAGAGGGAGAAAGTTCCAGGAGGAAAAAAAAAAAAAAAAAACTCACAGAACACAGGCCTGAGACAGCATGGGATCAGAGAATAAGCAGTGAATCTGAAAGGCGAGCTGAAAAATCTGTAGAGACACAACCAGAAAGGCAGAGGAAGGTCACAAAGGGCCTTACGCAACAGGCCACGGTGTCTAGACTTCACATCCTAAGAGCAGGATCAAGGCAGGGTCAGCTTTCCATTTTATAAATATCCCTTTGTGAGGACTGTGGTTTGGAGGCCATGCCGGGGAAGGGTGGAGACAGGCCAGGAAATTGTGGCCACACCCAAGCAAGACACTTGAAACCATTAAGAGTCTGGCAGTAATGATCTTTGTTTTTCCCATTGAAAGTAACCTGTCCGAGGTAAATCCTTAGCCGGTTCCAACATTTTTGTCTATATGCTTAGAGAATAACAAATGGCTTTCTTGATTCTCAAACACTGACTTGATCTCTGGGTCTTCCTGGCAACTGTTCATTCAGCATCCTCCAGCAACTCCAGGAAATAAAAACTATTTTGTAACTGTCCAAATCATCTATTCCTCTATCATTTGTTTGTTCATTTTTTAAAATGTATATCGACCAGTTACGGGAAAAAAAAAAACAAAAAACAGTCCCCCATCAGTTACTGTGAGTTGTAGAAAGAGGACACAAGTCCTCAGGAAGTGATATTCCAGTGAGGTACAGTTAGCAAAAGGATCAGCTGTGAAATGGGACAAATGAAAGAAGGACAGAGAGAAGCCTCGGGAGTGGGCCATGGGTGCCTGCAGAAGAAGAAGAGGGTAACTGTGTTTAGGAGGTTTGAGTTAGGCTTGAAATGGCTAGGATCTCAGTTAGGCAGAGATAGGGGACAGATAACCCTGACAAAATGCCAAGGGCCTGACATCACTGCTGAATGGCTAGGGTTGGTCAAAGTGGCAGGTGGATAGAGGAACACAGTAGAACAAGAAAAATGGTGGACAGTTCAGGGAGACTTTAAGGTTGAGGTCGAGGCAATGGCAGTTGAGCTGTTTGAGTAGACATCTTCTGGGGCACCTGTGTGTCTCCGTGAGGGCATTCCACAAGGCCATGTGCGACGTACTGACTCAGCCAATCACCTCTACAACTGTTTGAACTGAAACAAATTGAATCCATCTTCTTGTTGACAGCACAGCCTTATTATCAGTCCTTCCTTACAAGGAGCTACCTTCAGAGCAAAGCCCTCGGTGCAAACTCAAATTTTCCCAGTCCTCTCATGGTCACTCGTGGATACAAGGCAGCTCAACTGAGCCTGCAGGGTTGTCTACACCCGTATCTCTTCACGTAGAGGATCTCCATTACTTTAGACTTAAGAGACCAGAGCTGCTATGTTATGGAGCCTGCATGAAGGCAAATTCCCTAATAACACATTAGGATGTGATCGACTCAAATCCATGGGGCCAAAAAGTAAAATGCACTAGTCAAGAGACATGTTAATAGGTTAAATGAACCTTCTAAATTGAGTTCACTGAGGAGACCCAGAAATAAATTCAAGAGGCCCATTCCCTTTTTTTATTTAATATTTTTATTTATTTATTCATGAGAGTCACAGAGAGAGGGGCAGAGACACAGGCAGAGGGAGAAGCAGGCTCCATGCAGGGAGCCAGATGTGGGACTCGATCCCGGGTCTCCAGGATCACACCCTAAGCCAAAGGCAGACACTCAACCGCTGAGCCACCCAGGCATCCCGAGGCCCATTCCCTTTAAGGGAACCCTGAGGAACCCTACCTGAAAGGTATGGCTACAGGGGAAAAAAAGAGAGAGAGAGAGAACAGAGAACCAGGAACCAAGAACAGTGTATGACTTCAATAAGGGTCAAAATAATATATTCCAAACTGTGCAGGACAGAAAAAAATCATCCCTCCACAATTAAATGATACAATGCAGAGTCATCGTTGTGAATCTTCATGCAAGCAACCTGGCAAGACCGAGAAATATCTTCTCTCTTAATTTGCTGGTCTAACCTATCTACCTCATCAAATGTTAAGGTGCAAAAGCCACATGAACCCTTCCATTGCGAATTAACATCTATCCTGGGTGTGTGTCTAGTTTGCGTGTGTGTGTGTTTTCAGGATCTCTTCATCTGTAAACCATTATACATTCTTATTGAAGAAGAGTCATTACTATGCTCGGCTTACTCCTTACTCCCTTCTAATTCTTTCCTCTTCCTGTGTCTCCCCTGCTCTCCTGTTCCCCAAGGCCACACTGGTGGACAGGAGGACAAAGGAAGCAGAAAGATACTGTGGTAAGTGTGCTGATAGAAATAGTTCGTACCCGGGGATCCCTGGGTGGCGCAGCGGTTTAGCGCCTGCCTTTGGCCCAGGGCGCGATCCTGGAGACCCGGGATCGAATCCCACGTCAGGCTCCCGGTGCATGGAGCCTGCTTCTCCCTCTGCCTGTGTCTCTGCCTCTCTCTCTCTCACTGTGTGCCTATCATAAATAAAATAAAAATTAAAAAAAAAATTAAAAAAAATTAAAAAAAAAAAAAAAAAAAGAAAAGAAATAGTTCGTACCTTTCCTCACCTCAAAACCAAAGGTACCTTGGGATGCCTGGTGGCTCCATGGGTTAAACATCTGACTCAGCTCAGGTCTTGATCTCAGGGTTATGAGTTTGAGCCCCCCTGCATTGTGCTCCACACAAGGTATGGAGCCAACTTTAAACAAAACAAGGGCAGCCCAGGTGGCTCAGCGGTTTAGCACCTGCCTTCAGCCCAGGGTGTGATCCTGGAGACCTGGGATCGAGTCCCATGTCAGTCTCCCTGCATGGAGCCTACTTCTCCCTCTGCCTGTGTCTTTGCCTGTGTCTCTGCCTCTCATGATTAAATAAATAAAATCTTTAAAAAAATAGATAAATAAAATAAATTTAAAAATAAAAACAAAACAAAAAAACACCACAAACCTAAAGATACCTTTACAGTCTGAGATTTGGAATTTAGAACTACTTTCTCTGCCTTTGTTGTCTCTTCCCAATGGGTTTTCATCATCTCGAGTGCAGAAGGATAGAGGACAAGCACAGCTGGACCATGTCCCACACAGCACCCTCTTTTTACTTTGGTGTGTAGGAACCACAGAAGCTCAAGGTTATGTAAGGTTCCCACTGATGATGTAACAAACTGCCACAAACTGGGGGGATTAAAAAATAAAAATCATTTTCTCACAGTTCTGCTGGCGAGAAGCTCAAAACCAAAGCCACACTCCCTAAAGCCTCTCAGAGGAATCATTCCTTGCTTATTCTGGTGTCTGATGGCTGCTGGTATTTCTTGATTTCCTGGGCTTGTGGCTACAGCATTCTAGTCTCTTCTATGTCTAATTACTGTCCCAGCCTCTGGTGTCTTTTCTTCTACTGTCTCAGGTCTCCCTCTGCCTTTCTCTCACAAGGGCTATTTGGCAACAGACTTAGGTCTTACCCAGGTAAATCCAAGATGATCTCTTCATCTCAAGGTCCATAATTTACTTACATCTGCAATGACCCTTCTTCCAAATAAGGTAATATCCATAGATCTCATCTCATGAATTAGGACATAAACCTATCTTTTTGGAAGCCACCACTCAAAGCATGACAAGGTCCACATATAGGGAGGCAAGTTCCTTGTTGGGAGAGTCAAACACTCTCCCAAGCCAACCGATGCCACAAATATTATCCCAAGACTAAGTCAGAACACCAGACTGGTTAAATGCGCTTCCAAGAAAAACAAATGGCAGCCTGCTCCTCTTTGAGAATTTAGACAAAGGCTGAGATTCATCTGATGAGCAAGCTCTCAGCAGAAGACAGAGACAGTTTGAACACTAGGATTTAGGCACTTTGACTTGTAAATCATTTTAATACATACAGGGTATTGTTAGTGTGAAGTCTTTTGGAAAGAAATATGCTCAAAATGGTAACATCTTACCTCAAAAAATGATACAGAGCCCTCTGCCTTCATGTACATCACATTTCAAAAGAAGGTAGATATTACGCTGTCTTGTACCAAATGCCCTCGAGATTTTTTTTTTAAGTGTAATATAAAACATCTTTTTCTCTGGCTCTAATCCAATTTCTTTGAGTGATGTGTAAACCTTACAATTGTTTGTAGCTCTGTGTCAGTATCCATTACTTTTGAAATGACCCCTACATTTCACATTCTATATAACATTTTCCTGTCTTCTCTGGGAATTGCAGAAGAGCCTTCGTAGACACACTAATTGCGTGTGACACCCACAGTCCTTTTGAACACTGGCGTTTTCTTGGTGAACCAGTAAATACTCTGTTATTTGGAGAGGACATTGTTGCAAAACACTTTCCCCGAATCTTGCTTTCTACTTAAACATCATAATCACACAAGACTGAGTTATGGCTTCGCTGCTGTCCGTGCATATCGTACTCTTAGCATTACAGGAGCTTCAGGAACAACTCTTCTCTTCAAAGTACCAGTAATGATTTCTTTTGCTGGCATACGAATCTCACACAAAGTAAAGCATTACATTTGAGACAATAAAGCTGGCAAAGACCTGTCAAATTTATATTTTTTAAAGGCTTCATATTACATTCTTCCAAAACACACCCCCACCTGTCTTGACCTTTAAGCACATTAACCTCTGCAGGGAAATTTCTTAAATCCATCTTATATGTATAAAACCTCTCATTGAGCATTTGGTGAGGAAAATAGATTGTTGCTGGTCCTAAAACATCAGCGAGCCATCCACACCTGACGGTAGATTTGCCAAATGCAAAACAACAGCCTTAAGCTTCTCTTAAAAGAAGATGTAGTGTGGCTAAAAATGCTGGTAGGTCCAAGGCAGATGTCCAAAAGCTTGGCACACCCTAGCACACCAATGTCTGGTTCCCACAGATTCTCATGTGTAAATCGGAGGTTGCAGTCTGTCACCTGCACCAAGGACCAACCATTCCCTGGTCACACTGCTTCCCCAAACCAATTGCAGTTTCCTGGGTTTTCCTTCTTCTTGGCCATCAGAAAAATATCTTAATTTGCCCTACCTGCTTTCCTCGCTCTTCCATGTCTTGCCTTTTTCTCCTCACAACTTGTGAATTTTAGATAGGTCTTCTTCCTTTTCTTTCTTTTTTTTTTTAACTGAAACAGATTGGACATGTAACACTGAGTAAAGCTTGAGGTTATTCAACATGTTGCCTTGATACATTTTGATCTGGTAATATGATGGTCTCTGGAGGGTTGGCTAGCACCCCTATCATCACAGAAGCATCATTTCTTTCTTTGTGGTGGGAATAATTAACATCTATTGTCTTAGCAAGTTATATGCTTATGATACAATATTGTTGTCCATGATCCCTGTGCAGGCACATTAGATCTCGGAGACTTCTTTATCTCCTAGTTGTGTATCAGGTCTTCTTTCTGAAGCATCTACATCTTCCTACCTCCCTTGATCTTCGCCTTCTTCCCGGCTGTCCTACAACTCTTCCACTATGACTTTTTTTCTTTTTTTTTTAAGATTTTATTTATTTTTTTCATGAAAGACACAGAGAGAGGCAGAGACACAGGCAGAGGGAGAAGCAGGCTTCCATGAGGGAGCCTCATGTGGGACTTGATCCCAGAACTCCCAGATCACGCCGCAAGCTGAAGGCAGATGCTCAACCACTGAGTCACCCAGGTGCCTCCCTTCAAAACCATTTCTTACGTACTTTTCACTCCTCTGTTTTATTCACTAGCATTGTACATGTATTGTTTTCTCTCTATTTTTTAAACTTTAAGTATATAGTGATTTGTGTTACTGTGCTAATAAGGCTTTGTAAGATTTCAAATTAGTTCCATCACATTTAGGATCTTTCTCCCAGCAATATACTGCGTCAAGATGCAAATGAATGCCTAAATAGTGACCCACTGTACGTCAATGACCATATTATTCAGTGTTTCCCCATAGACAGACCTTGTCTAATCGATGTTGCATCTAAGAGTTGCTCATTTTTGTGTGTAGATTTTTTTTGCTACCCAAAATTGAAAGAGTTAATGATTTCAAAGATTCAGAATTCTCTAAGCCCCTTTCAGTTTTATTTTCCCCTCCTTGTTTCCACCCAGGCACACCCAATGCTCTAAATCTACTCAAAAGGGTGACCCTTGGTCAGAAATCTGGGGATTTGGGAGACGGGTAATGTATGGTTCATTGGTGAACATTTCCAATTTTACAGCATGTGTATATATTCAATATCTCTTCATTCACTTATTTCTTTGCTGTCTTTCTCACTAAGGAGTAGCTCTGGAAAAGCAGGGATCTTCTTTCTCTTCTTCCCCATATCCCCAGTACCTAGACTAGCATAAAGTTGATACTCAAGAAACAATTGTTAGTAAATAAAATAGTTCATTAATCGATTAATTATTTTGATTATTTAGGTTCTGTTTGGTTTTTCTTTTACTTATTTCATCATTTTAAAAAGAAAAAGAAGACCTGAACACATGTGTATGCTAGATTTAGAATCCTAGGAAGTGGAGCTGGAAGAGATCCTAGAAATCATGTCATTTAAAATACTGATTTTATAGCTGAGGAAAGAGGGGAATAGGGAGGCAGACTAAGTCATGATGCCCGAGACCCATCACAGCTGGGTAATGGCCAAGTTGCTATCCCAGGCCCCCAAACCACCAGGCCTCTTGAGGAGATATAGAACTTTTCCTTCCCATTGTAGGAGCTGGTGTGATCTTTTTGGCTCACCAGAGTATAAGTGGATCTCTATTTGCAAAATAAAACTGAACGTGAGAGAGAGGATTGTGTGACCACAGCAGAATGTCTTCCCGCCCTCTTCTCATTCAGCCTGCAAACTTGTACAGGCTGGGGACCACATGCAGCTTGTGGGGAAAACCAGAGCAAACAGCATGAGCACCAGCGTGTGTACCAGGGTCGACTGGGTCGAGACTCGTCACATGTCTCAGCTGCAGAGGGCACATGGGGCTCTGACACGGAAACACAGCACATTCCAGGGGACACCGTGTTCTCAGAGGCCCTGCTTCACCACACCTTTGCAAGCACCCTGTAAGGCAGGAGGAAGACCTCATGCCCATCGTACAATCGAGGCATCTAGAGGCGAACATAGTTGGTAAGCTGCTCAAGGTCATATAGGCAGCTGGTGATGAGAGACAGAAGTGGGTCCTCTTATCCCATGACAGCTCAATGTATTGTTTTCGCTACTCAACTGTGCATGCTTTCTTGGTCTCAAATTATTTTGTTTCATCTTGTTTTCTGAATTGGTTGGATTTAAACCTACCTCCTACCTACCTATCCCCGTCCTCACATCAGGATCTGAGCTCTTGGCTAAGATGTTTACCCACTCTTTATTTTTTTTGTCAGAAAAAAATAATAATAATTTTCTCTCCTTCATGCTCCACACAGGGAGTGTATTTCTCTTCTTATGGGTCTTCAAATGGTTAATTGATGGATATCAAAAACCCTAAAAGAATCTGCAGCGCCGAGATTCTGTGGTTTCAAAGTCTCCACTGGAGAATATACACTGGATTTTCCCTTCTCTCTCCTCTCTGCTATTCATAAAAACCACACAGTGTGGTTCCACGGCACCCCCCCTTCTACCTGAAATCGTCATCATCACAAGCACTCGTGGATTAGACTAAGGCAAATATAATAGAAGCCGTCAGTGCGGCTGAAGTGGAAGATCATTGGGGCTATACCGCAAGAAAAAACCTGAATAGTGTTGTGGTGGGAACAGAGGTGATACATGATGCCTGGATCACAAGAGGGAGACATTGACAGAAAAGGAATATCCAAATAGAAACCTCGGGAGATGCTAAAGTAGGAGACAAGTTGCTGAGACTAGAACAAAGGTAGAATAAATAGTACAATTACCCCCCTGTTGTCTCTGACACTGCAGCAAAATGCCAGGTGGGTACTTCAGTTTTTGAGGAAACCAGCAGGAGAATATTGGTGAGAAGGCCAATTGCGTCTTTGGTGCCTTTTTTAAGGGATCCAAGGCATAGCCAGTTCTTCTCATGTGGCCGTGATCATGGCTGGCTGCAGCAATTTAGCAAGGCCGGGACTGATAGAGCTTCCCTAACTGTGTAGGAAGCATCAGTCGTCCCATCCTCCCTAGCCCCCATCATTTGCCAGCCTAGAGGCCCGGGTGCATCCTGCATGTCTAAGCTCCATTCACCCCTCCTCCTTATGCTCACTCTCCCCCCACTGTCAACCCCTTAGATCCATGGGTACTGCACCACAGTCCACCCTTGTAAGGACAAACTGTTGCCTTGAAAGGCAGCTCACAGGTTTCAGCTGGAATTTTGAGTCCCCCAGAGTATGGTCTAGAGAGGAGCTAGGCACTGGGTGGGCACAGCTCCTTGGCCATCTCCTCACTGTCTTCTGTCCCCAGTAAGAGCAACCAGAAGATGTCCATAAGTGATTGGGATCAAGGCAGGACCCTGACTACTTGGGCATAGGGGTAACAATGAAACTTGAAGCCATATGGGCAAAAGAATCCAGTAAAGTTTTCAGGTTCAGAAATCCTGAAGTCATCTTCACAAACGCAGTAATTGTGGCTTGTGGGATTTCTGACCCTGCCCAGCTTCCTACTGATAGGATGAGGGGGTAGGGGGGAAGATGTATGAACAGGTACATATCTTTTAGATTTAGACATGAAATAGGGCACGAATGCATCCCCCAAATTCAAATGGGTGTCTTAGACAACCATGGCCTAAACTAAATCATCTCCTCAGCTTTATTACCTTTTACATTAATTTGATGAGAAACTCAACTTTGGACTGTAGAACAATAAGGACAATGGATGTGTCCCTTGGCTCTTCCCTGGAGGTAAAAACATAAAAGCATAACTTTAAAGAGCCTATCTAGCTTATTTGTAAGCGTGGGGAAATGGAGGTTAATTAATCTAGTTTTGGGAATGCTAGATAATATCTGTGTTCAGTTGCTTATATATTATGCTGTCCAATTAATTCTTCCCAAGGACTTTTATACAAGATTATTCAGCTCAAAACTTCTGGCTTGAAACTTTTCAAGGTCCTTGGGGTGACCATGAGAAAGAGCACATTTAAGAAACTATCACCTTCTTTTTTAGTCTTTCATCCTGGTTGGAAGCTGTGCTCTTCTCAAAGGTTAACGAGGTTACAGAACCTTCAGGGAGTGTGGCCAGGACGCCCATTTCAATTGCTCTCACGTGCTTCTCGTTTCATTCTCAGGAGCAAAGTCGGGAGCCCACGTTCCACGATGCCTGCTGCTCAGCCCACCAGGGCTTCCTTCAGAAGCTGGCTGGGCCCAGGAACAGTCAGACGCCCTCGGAATCTTTAAACGCTTTTCTAACAGAAGGTTTGGCCATTTCTTCTCCCGGTGCTCATTTTAAAGTTAAGTGCATGAACACACATTTTTTGAATCCCAGAGAAGACTTTTAATTGATTCCCTGAATATTTTAAGGTCTACTAATTCCATTGATGTTGCAAACACTGCAATTCATTCCAGCTGCTGTTCTAATCACATTAATTAATAGGCTTATTTTTACCTGCCAGCTAATATTTTACCTTACATCAATAAATCTGCAGCTCTCCAGCAAAATTGTGTACAAAATAAAATGACTCGCCCAACCTCCTGACTGTTCCACAGGGGTCAGGTTATCCAACACCCCTCCCTCGGAGATGCTAAACTGAAGAATGCATATGCTACTCATTTGTGACATATAAATATAGTATTGGATTAGTTCAGGGACAAATTTTCTTGCATTGTCGACCCATTTGGTTCTTTCTTTTGTATTACCTAAAGTAAAACAGGGACATAACAGTCCCTCATGTAGATGAAAGATCTTATAGTAGATTAAAATAACTCACATACCAATGTCCCCTATAGGACATGGTTTCTTTTAAATAATGATGTTTTTTTTTCTTTTTTATCCATTTATTTATTTGAGAGAGAGCGGAGCCAGAGAGAGAGCACGAGTGGTGGAGGAGGGGCAGAGGGAGAGGGAGAGGGAGTAGCGGGCTCCCTGCTGAGCAGTGAGCCAATGCTGGGCTCTATCCCAAGACCTTGGGATCATGACCCTGAGCTGAAGGCAGATGCTTAATCAACTGAACCACCCAGGCTCCCCAGTAATGATGTTTAATTAGGATTTATCTATCCATGGTGTCTTTGTCCATTCTTGTATACTGGCAATAGCTTATAAAAGAGAAAATGACCCAAAATCATATGTGTAGCATGTGTCATTAAAACAGAGAACAGGTAAATGACCTACATGGCAAACTAACCAAGTCTCTTGGGATCATTTGCTAATGTTCTGTGTCCTGAAAGAAGAGGAAGTGGGAAAGCCCATCCACAGAGTTCAGAGCCAGAACTCTCCAGATAAAGTGGTAAATTTTCTGTCATTAAACAATAAGAGTCCAAGAAATATAGAATTATGGTTAAGAAACCACATGGCCTTGACTTCTAGCATTGCTGCCTATAAGCTTGGGTAAGATTAATAACCTGTGTGAAACCTACCCTCTTCTTACATTGAATATAAAATAAAATTTGGCATGTAAGGTGCTTAATACACTACCTGGCATATAAGAAGCCCTTTAAAAATGTAAGCTCAAAGAAAACAAGTAAGTTGCATTTTGCATTCAACTCCCATCACTACTCTTAAGCTGGCTTTTATGTCATAATCATAAGCCAAAAATTTTTCGACAAGGCCCTAGAGACATCCCACCTGCCCACCTCACTACCTCATTATAAAATCATCACTACCCCTCTCATCGTCGACTTCTACCCTCCCGCACTCGTTTACCTCCAGCCACACCAGCCACCTGGTTGATCTTAGCATGTGTCAGGTGCAATTCTTCCTGAGTTTCCATTTACAATTCCCTGTACCTGGAAATACCCTACTACCAGATTTCTTCATGGCTTAGCCTCACAATTCCATAGGTCTTTGCTCAAAGCTCACTTGTTCGAGGAGGTCTTCCCCAGTTACCCTCATTTAAAATTCCACCCATTTCCCAACATTCTGTGCCCTTCTTCCCCGCTTTTTCTCTGAAATATTTATCACCACCTGACATGCTATCCATTTTGGTTATTTATGTGTATGTTGACTGTCTCAACAGGAATGTAAGTTTTGTAAAGAGGGGGTCTCTTTTTCTGTTTTTGAAAGTAAAAAAAAAAGGAAGAAAATAACAAACATGAAACACAGAAAGGCAAAACAGTAGTGCACAAGAATTGAGATACAAGGCAAAAAATAGTATAAATGTTGACAGAGGAGTAAATGGACTTAAAGTATTTTAAGATCCCTCTCATATCAAGAAAATGGATAAAAAGAATCAAACAATATGAGTCTGATAATTTAAGGATAAATATTGTATGCCTCAGGATAAGCACTGAAAGAATAGATGCAGCTACCAAGGTGATATGATGGGGGAAGAGGGGCAAGAATACATTATTAAGAAATAACCTAGCAAAACACAAGGCAAGAAAGAAAAAAAATAGGAGCATAAAGAAAGTTAGGTAAATTGAAAACATATATAACATGGGAAATTTAAACATAAATGTATCAGCGATTATATAACATAATCCTATTAAAGGACAAAAATGGTCATATGGAACTTCTAAAATTTGCTGTATGATGATTATAAGTAATACATCACAAAATAAG
The DNA here is from genome assembly GCF_905146905.1 of Nyctereutes procyonoides. Taxonomy (NCBI): domain Eukaryota; kingdom Metazoa; phylum Chordata; class Mammalia; order Carnivora; family Canidae; genus Nyctereutes; species Nyctereutes procyonoides. The sequence continues at coordinate 9,475,089 of NW_026575137.1, forward strand.
AAAAAAGTTGCAAATAAAGGAATGGAAAAGGTACAACATGCAATCATAAAGCAAAAAGGCTGATTAAATTATACTAATATCAAAGTAAATAAAACACTAACTGGAGACTGGGTGGGAAATATATGAAAGGGTCAATGAAATGGTTAAACCATTCTCCTTTTTAAAGATTGTATTTATTTATTCATGAAAGACACAGAGAGAAATGCAGAGACATAGGCAGAAGGAGAAGCAGGTTCCCTGCGGGGAGCCTGATGCGGAACTCAATCCCAGGACCCCGGGGGATCACGACTTGAGCTGAAGGCAGACCCTCAACCACTGAGCCACCCAGGTGTCCCTTTAACTATTCTTAATTTGTATTTACCTAATATCATAACCTCAAAATATATAAAGAAAACAGAACTACAAGGTGAAACAGAAAAGCCAATAATCATAGTGGGAAACAATCTTCTCAGTAAATGGTAGAAGTAAAAAGATCAGTAAGTGCTCAGAAGATCTGAACAACATGATTAATAGACTTTAAGTAATTGACTTGTAGATAACAGTAACCAGCAACCACAAAATCTAACTTCTAAGCCACATACCATACATTGATAAAAATTTATCGAATGCTGAGCCAACAAAAAAAAAAAACTCAACAAATTGCATAGGATTAAAATGATCAGAATATGTTCTATGACATAATTCTATTAAGCTTGAAATCATCGACAACAAAATTAGAAAATCTCTATATCTGTGTGAATTAATAATAAGTATAATACTTATAATAAGTATACTTATTACTTGATTAACTGATGGTAAACTACTGTGAGATGCAGCTAGGTCCATTCTCAGAGGGAAATGTACAGTATTCATTACAAAAGAAGAAAATACAAAGTCGATAAGCTAAACATTCATCTCACTAAGTTAGTGCTAAAACAGTAAAATAAACCTAAATATAGTAAAAGGAACTTAAAAGATATAGTAAAAGGAACTTAAAAGAATAGAAATTAAGAAAATAGAAAACAAATATATAATAAAGAGGATCGACAATACCAAAATTGTTTCATTATAAAAATCAAAACATTTGATAACATTCTCCAAAGACAGAGTAAGAAAAAAAGAGAAAAGATATAAATAACATACCAAAACATTAAAGAGATTATAATATTGCAAAAAAAAAGATCTTAAGAAGATATTATTGAAAGTATAATGAAATACCACTCCTTTTCAACATTGTACTGGGAAGCCTTGCTAATGTGATAAGGGAAGAAAATGAAATAAAATGTATGTAGATTGGGAAGGAAGATATAAAACTCTCCTGGTTCATGGATGGCATGATTGTCTATGTAAAAAGTGTCAGGGATCCCTGGGTGGCGCAGCGGTTTGGCTCCTGCCTTTGGCCCAGGGCACGATCCTGGAGACCCGAGATCGAATCCCACATCTGGCTTCCGGTGCATGGAGCCTGCTTCTCCCTCTGCCTGTGTCTCTGCCTCTCTCTCTCTCTCTGTGTGACTATCATAAAGAAATAAAAATTTTAAAAAAAATTTAAAAAGTGTCAAAGAATTGACAAAAAAAGAAAAAAAAAGAACCTCCTAAAACAAGTAAGTGATTAGAGATTAGAGTAAGGTTTCAGGATACTAATATAAAAAGGTTTCAGGATATATATAAGGTTTCAGGATATTAATATAAAAACATCAATTGCTTTCCAATATACCAATAATGAGCATGTGGAATTTGAAATTAAAAACATAACAATATTTGTGTTGGCACCTCCCCCCAAATTAAATACTTACGTATAAATCTGACAAAATATATACATCTATATGAGGAAGAACTAAATAAATGGAGAGATATTCTAGTTCATTGATAGGAAAACTCAATATTGTCAGAAATGTCAGTTCTTCACAACTTGATCTATAGAGTCAACTCCCAATCAAAATCCCAGCAAGTATTTTATGGATATTGACAAACTGGTTCCAAAATTTATATGAAAAGACAAAAACTCAGAATAACCAACACAATATATTTTTTTAAGATTTTATTTATTTATTCCTGAGAGAGAGAGAGAGAGGCAGAGACACAGGCAGAGGGAGAAGCAGACTCCATGCAGGGAGCCCAATGTGGGACTTGATCCCAAAACTCCAGGATCACTTCCTGGGCCAAAGGCAGGCGCTAAACCATTGAGCCACCCAGGGATCCCTAACCAACACAATATTGAAGAAGAAACAAAGTTGGTAGACTGATGCTATCCAATTTCAAGACTTACCGTAAAGCTATAGTCATCAAGATAGTAAAGTATTACAAGAATACAAAAATAGATCAATGAAACAGAATAGAGACCTCAGGAGAAGAACTCGCATGAATATAGTCAACTGATTTTTGACAAAGGAGCAAAGATAGTCTCTTCAACAAATGGTGGAACAACTAGACATCTACATGGAAAAAAACAAAACAAAACAAAACAAAACCCTGTATCCACAGACCTTACTTTCTTCACAAAAATTAACTTAAAATGGATCACAGACCAAAACGTAAAATGTGAAGCTATAAAACTCCTAGAAGATAACATGGAAGAAAACCTATATGACCTTGAGTATGATGATGCCTTTTTTGATACAACACCAAATGCATGGCCCATGAAAGAAATAATTGATAAGCTGGAGTTCATTAAAATTTAAAACTAGTGCTCTGCAAAAGACAACTCAAGAGAATTAGAAGACAAGCCACAGATTGGAAGAAACTACTTGCAAAAGATTCATCTGAGAAAGAACTATTAATCAAAATATATACTACACAAACTTTTCAGAGAAAATAAAAGTATATTCATATGGATATGGGGTGAGGGAGCTCCCCAAGGTCTCTTCTAAAAAGGCACTAATCCCATCATAAGGACTCCACCCTCATGACCTCATAACTTCCCAGAGGCCCCACCTTCTAACACCGTCACATCGGAAGGCAGGTATCAAAATAGGAATTTGGAGGGAACACAAATATCCACTTTATAGCGCTGTGTAAATCAATTATACAAAGTTCAAAAGCAAGAAAAACTATAGGATAAAAAGGAAGTGAAAGAAGGAAACAGATAAGAAACAGAAGCAGCCAGGAAGAGGCTCTCTCGGGTGTTGGCAATAGTCTTTCTTGACCTCAGCCGTGATTATATGGTGTTCCACTGGCAATGACTCACTGAGCTGCACATGTGCTTTTGCGCCCCTTTCTGAAGTGTGTTTTCTTCATGCAAAAAGAAATAGAAATTATGTAATAATATCCATAAAATCTCATTTCTAGGAATTTTGCTGTCTAGATATAATGCATATTAAAAATTAGGTTCAAGCACTATTTATGAAAGCAAAAGACAGAAAAGCAGCTTAACTGCTCATCAGTAGAGAACTGGCTCAATAAATTACAGCACATCCAGGAACACGATGGAAATTTTAAAAAGAATAAGGTATCTCTACGTGTACTAAGAGGGAACAATCTCCACCATATATTTAAGCAAATAGTAAGCAGGAAATATAGAAGAGTGCAGAGATGCTATCATTTCATTGTAAAAATAAGATAGAGCGCACATGTATAGGCACTTACATACGTATATAATATTTCTAGAAAAACGACTAAAATATAAAACCCAGACAACAGTGGTTGTCTCTGAAATGAGGAATTGGAACTCTAGCAGTCATGGACGGGAAAGAAACTTTCTTTTCAGGGTAGCTATTGGCATCATGTGAACTTAATCACATATATGTTACCTTTTCAAAAGAATAAATTAAAAGGTGATACATACATACATACTTATATGTAAATAATTGAAATGATTTTAATAAATTGAAAAGATTTCCTATGAGCCCAATTCCCAACTGATGCATTTGGACATTTGTATATATCATAACACCCTTTCTTTTGGGAACTGACACGGCCTAGAGTAGAGGCAAGGGTGACAAAGCCACAAAAGACACCAAGACACTCAGGTCAGGGACATAAGACAGAGGCAAAGGCATGGGATGCAAAAGACCTGAGGAAGGAAGACTGCCCAGGAGGGGGAAATCCTGTTGCCAAGTCATGGCTTGCTCTCCTGGGCCCGGTATTTACGGCAAAGATCAATGGGTCAAGGATGAGAAGAGCCCATGCTCTCACCCAAGTGTTTGCATCTATCCAAAATATGGTCAGCCCCAGAATGGAATTCTTGTCTCCTCTACGGTACCTGCGTATAGTGCTGTGCACACAGCGGTCTTAAAAAGGAGCTGTTGATTCAACCCATTTCCTAAAACATAAAAACCTAATGCTTTCTTCCAAGTGGTTTAGCAGGTTTTCACACTGTCAGCCTGGCAGTGAACCTAGGCCGCCGGCTGGTGGGCAAATGAGCACATAAAAGGATACTAGCCTTTGATTATCTTTACTCTGTGCCCCTCAGCTGATCATTCCATATTTCAGTTGCATATTCCACACTATTTCTGCTACCCAGATTCGTCCTGTTAACAACCATCGTGTCAACATTTTACCTATAAAATCTGTGGAAGGGATGTGGCTTTTGAAGAATATATTCTGGGGTAGCAGATGTCACACTAAGTGCTCGGCTGCCCCAAACTCCAGAACCCTCCAGACTCCCGTGAGGGCCGAAAAGCATGTAAAGGAAGCAAACTGAACAGGGAGACAGTGCCAAGGCCACAATACAAAGGAGATCCACTTTCCAAGTCATCTTCTAGCCAACAGGGTCCTTTTGCCGTTTAACACATCTATAGCTTCTATATTGCGATGCCAAGTTTAGTCTTGGTGCAGTTTTCGTAAATCACATCCAAAATATGATTTGGAAAAAAAAAAAGTGCACCTTCTTACGAGCCCACTGTGTACTTAAAAGACCCAGTGCACAAATCATTTGCACCTGTACCATTTCCATCCAGTTCTAAGCTAATTTTAAAAAGGCTCTGAAAGCCTGCCA